>NC_067122.1:20093796-20715400 GCF_021347895.1 Acanthochromis polyacanthus
GCGGGTCGGTTCGGACCATGCGTTCAATGAGCTTCTTCCACAGCATACCCTCAGAAATGACCCTCTGCCATTCCTTACACACCAACTCCGCTGAGCAGAGCGAGCGTGCATCCAGGAAAGACAGGATGTTCTCTGCTATGTGATCCAAGCCTTGGGCTAAAGAACAAGAGAACGAGGTGAGTAACTGTGCCATCTTTTTTTTTTTCCAGAGATAATATGTAAATTAATTGGAACAGATTTTTTTTTAGATAGTTCAAAAGGAAAGGATACAATAAAGAAAATAAATGACATAAAAACTGAAGCAAACATTGTAAAAATCCAATTTGTTGCACAAATTTCCTGTAGTATTTTTTCCTGTTGCTGTGCTCAGTGAAAGAATTTACTCCAATTAGAACAACATTGGTCTTTATGTAGCAGGAAACAGATTTTGGCTGTGTGGTCATAAAATCTGGAAAACCGTGCGTTTCAAGAATATTTTCTTTCATAAAATCTGAGCGTTTTACAGGGAAATCGTTGGAAATTGGAAGAATGACTGATTGTTTGCTAAGCTGTATTCAGCCAAAATTGCAGGTAGGACAGACGGACAATCCACTGGGTTGCTGCTACTAACAGGTGCATTTACGATAATGTGCTTCTACCTGGCAGTGCAGTGATGAAATCCCTCTGCAGCATGGGTTTGAGGTAGGAGTTAATGTGGCCGTGCTGGTAGTGGCACATACGGGAAATCAGGCGCTCAACAAACTCCACCTGGTCTGCCTCCGACCACTGGTCAAACAGGGCGATGCAGTGTTCCTTCTCCTTCTCATAGTTCCCTTCTGACGGGCGCTTGCGAGACCCCACAACAGGGCCGTTACTAAGCTGTAAAGATCAGCAGCACATCAGGATTTATTATTTGTGTTAGATTGAAAGTATTTTGATATATTGCAATAAAGCAAGTCATTAAATTTCAGTCTTTAAGTGTCCATGTGCTACACAGGATCCCAGTTTGGCTGGACATCTAACTTTATACAGTATCATGTTATTTCTACATAAACAGAAAAAATGTGTGGTTGTATCATCCACGGATTGGGTCAGTGTATCCGAAATTTTTCAATGCATGGTTAGGGCTAAAACTTAGCATTCAGTTTAGATTATGAAAAATAAAATTTAGTAGTAGTTACTACAATAATTTAATTTAGCGCTAGTTTAAAGGCATTAGAGGAGATTTCATTTCCTACGACTTTGAACATAGCATGCGCATGCGCACATACCCCCCTCTAACCTCCCCCCTCTTAACATTTACGAAGAAACGCCCCCCTCCAGAAACTTGCATAGCACTCGTGAAGTTGTCTTTTACGGCTGGGTCCCCCTGGATCTTTATCTGCCATTATGTAAAAAAAGATGAGCAAAACAAGTCGCCAGCTAACTACAAAGCTATACCAAAGCAACACATACAGAAAGCACGCAAGTCCAAGGCGTACGTAATCTACGTAACTAGGCCTGAGCCGGAAGATTTTTGATTGACAGGAAAAGGAGCAAACCAAACGCTTCGGTCCGAGCGCATTGATTGGCTGATGTTTTTCAAGTCCTGCCATGTCCACAGTTATTTTTTTAGAAACCATACATACAAGTCCACTAAAGGTCAGTATATTCATTTTATGTGAATCAGACAAATTAAACAAAAAAAAACATCCTCCATAATGCCTTTAAATTGTTGTTTATTTTTTCCTTGTTCATGCGCTAATTAAAACAGAGGACTAAAGTTCAAAGTTGCTGAATTGTGTTTTATAGCAGCCCCTGCATAGAATTGACAGGAGCCTCTTTTTGTTGCAAAAAGCTAAAAATCAATTCTGATTGCTAAGCATTAAAGTTTGTTACACGACCAGAAGCCTGCAGTAGTGAGGGTGTATGTGTGGGAATAGAAGAAAACACTTTAAAATAAATGTTCAGATCAACATCTGTCAACGTCAGTGTTGAGTTGGAACTTCAGTAACCATAAAAACATCTGATGGCACAATAAGTTGTGAACTAAAAATGCTCTGTTTTAACAAAGTTACAATTGTACTTTCTTCAAATGCTGACTTTTGAAGCCAACAAACCTCTAAATTAAGTTGTATGCAGGTGAAACAAGTCATGGAAAATTCTAACACCGCACGCACATTTGAAATACAAGGAATTTAAATCAATACACACACCTTGATAACTGTATTCTTCTTTGGCGACAGATCGTCCACGAGGTTCTGTGACTCCATCCCTGATGTGTTCTGTGGATAAAGAACAAAACAAAGAGGAAATGCAGGTCAGTGTTTCATTCCCGCCGAGTCTGTGTTAAAGGCACTGTGAGAGCCAGGGCAGCAGTGTGGATAGCGCTTGACGCAAGAGTGCCACAAACACAGCCAAGGAAAGGTAACTATCAAGACTTCTGAGGCGTGCACGCACAAACAGCCGTGCCCACACACACACACACACACACACACATGGAGTGAAATAAACTGAGCACTGCAACAAAAGGAATCAATCTGCTTGCTTGTCTGTGATGTGGGCTAAGTAGGCTGAACAGGAAATTAAAGAGCAAAATCTTGGTTATGTCACTGACACCAGCTCGGGCAAGAGCATAATGAAACAGATAGTGGTCTTACAGAATATACAGAGGATGGGGGAAAAAAACAAGGTAACTGGATCCCATCCATTTCTAACATGGCTTGAGTCTCACAATTCTCTGAGTCACTTGAAAGCAGACTGAAAACACACCATAGAGACTTCAGTCATTTCACCAACAACAGGGTTGCGGCACAAATCATATACTGACAGCAACAGAGCGCACACACAAAAATGTCTAATTTATCATCAAGTGGCACGTTTACAATACTTATTTAGTTTAAAAAAAAAAGTTCTCTAATGCATGTAAACTTCTCTGGAAGCCATGGACAGTCTGACAATAATATCGTTAACTTACTTCCATCATTACAATCAAACAACACCAACACAAAGATCAGCTGTACTTTATGAGACTTGCTCTTTAGTGGTTTCATTTGTGAGTCAAGACACTGTTGTCACACAGGAATCTTGAACCATCCTGTTTCTGTAAATTAATGTCATCCAACTCACATCCTGTACTATGGACTCTTCGAAGCATACACTGCCAATTTCAGAAATTAACAGTACCCTATCAGAGCACAGCTACATCTAAAAACTAAAAATGCACCAGTGGAATCTGCAGGTTCACTCATAGTTTTTGATGGTTTTTTGTTCCCATATATATTCAGAAACAAATATGACACGGTGGCATACACAAGGCTTTTACCTGGGAGAGGTACAATGCTATTGTGTATCCTGTGGAGGTGATGACTGAGCCAAGGTCAGCCTCTGAAAACAGCTATGCTGGTGAAAAAGCTAGAATAGAGTCCTGTTTTTCTGTATATTGTAATGGCCCATCTGTTAGTGCTTCTCTAGAGGTGGAACAGTTGCCTGTGGCAATCTCTAACTGGGGCCTATCTTAAAAGGAGCATCAGTGCATTATTCTAGACGTTGTTTTTTTGAGTGAAACCAAGACCCCTTTCAAATTTGGAGAATAAAGTAAGAACCAACAGAGCATATCAGCGGTTGCCATCAACACAACCACACAAACGACAGGTTCAAGAACCAAGACCAAAGCAGACAGGACAAGAAGCCAGAATGGTCTTGCTGGTGTTGATGATCATGCAGAGCAGAAGAAGAGACGTAAGGAGAAATAAAAACAGACAGACCAGGTTTGGCCAGGCAGGCAGGCAAGCAAGCATGTAGCCTCTCAGAGCTTGAAGGAAGACCCCCCACCTCGGCCCTCACACCTCCAGGTAGAAGAGGAGAAAATATTACTCCTCAATGCATGGCTTTTCTCTGGTACCCCTGCATCCTTCCTCCACTCACATTAAAGTAATCATCAAGAAGTATACTATTCAAACTTATCTGACAGTAAGCATGTCCAATTTTCACTACAGGCCGCAATTACTGACAACTTGAACTTTTTAAGTGCTCTAGGAATTGTTATTTGACAGAATTAGAAAGAAGTCTGTTAGGACTTTTGCTACTAAAATTTTGTTTCAAGCAGAGAGAGTTTGAGGATGCACCAGAGAAGAACCTGAGAGCAGAGTGCTTCCAACAGGGAGGAAAGGACAACGGAAGGTGAGGAGGTAGGAGGGTGTAGGGGTGGGTGGGTGGGTGGGTGGGTGCAGTCTGCACCAAGGTGGTATGAGGAGTCGTGTGGAGTGGGCGAAGAAAAGTGAAGGGTGAGGAGATGACGAGGGAGGAAGGGAGAGGAGGAGGAGGAGCAGCAGAATTAAGAGGAGAGAGGCAGAACCTGGTTGTGAGCCCGGGTGGAGGGGATGCTCTGCAGGCACCTGAGTGCACACAAACTCTCAGCCACCGAGGAGCAGCCCAGCCAGAGAGAGCGAGGCACAGAGCACTGTGTGAAAGAGAGAGAGGAAGGGAGGAAGGGAGGAGGAGAACGAAGTGGACAGGGTGAGGGAGGAAGAGAAAGGGAAGAGCGAGAGACCAGAGATGAGAGGTAAAGGAAAAGAGGAGAGGGGTTGATGAGGGAAGTTGGGAGGAGGAAACCAAAAGGGATGAGTGAATGAATGGGTCAATGAATGAACAGATGGGTGGAAGTGTAGGGGAGGTGGCGAAGGAATAGGACAAGTGCAGTGTGATTATGTGAAAGAACACAAAAATAATGGGTAAATAAATATGGTTTGTTTGAAATTAAGAGGGGGTGAGTGTGTAACCATCAAAAGTGAGGAGAGGAAGAAGGAGGGAGGAGGTGGGGAATAGTGAGGGGAAAAACCAGTATTAGAGCTACACACATTGGCACAGTGAGCGCAGGAACACACACTCCTTCACACACAAGATACAGACTGATAAACATACACACAGAAGCATTATTAGACATGAACTGGGTGGGGATAGGTAGAGGAGAGGGAGGGGCACCGGGATTAATTGTCAATTTTTGTCACTACTGATTTGACAGAAACCCCACCCACTGTTCTGCCATCCCCACTCTCATGAGTGGTTAGTGAATAACACTGGGACAAAAAAATAAAAGTAAATACACAGACACAACCCAGACAAAATTCAAGAGTTCCTGTGGGCCTACATAAATTTGGTCCAAACACGCTGCAAGTGTATAACATTTCAGTGTTACTGTGTAATTTCCTTTTTGTGTAAGTCAAGAACATAAAATTGAAGTATGGAATTCAAATCCATGGGCTAAAAACACTTATCAGAAAAATACTTTTATACTTATAATCGCTATTCAGCATTGGTTACCTTAGCTATGGC
The DNA here is from genome assembly GCF_021347895.1 of Acanthochromis polyacanthus. NCBI lineage: Eukaryota > Metazoa > Chordata > Actinopteri > Pomacentridae > Acanthochromis > Acanthochromis polyacanthus. The sequence continues at coordinate 20,099,089 of NC_067122.1, forward strand.
TGTGTAAGCACTTTGGCACATTCTGTTTTCAGTAAATATTCTTTTTATTTCAATGAAAAATCAATAGAATGTTTAAATAAGCCAAATATTTAGTTTGTTTTTGACTTTCACAAGGTGATTCACGTTGCTGTTAAACTCTGGTGAACTTTTAAACTCTGTAGTAAAGTCTAGTGAGAACATAATCTACAGGGTGATTCCATGAATACTTCTTTAGGTAGTATACAAGTATTATTGGTATAATTACTCTCAACTATGCCTATTTACGGTCTACATGGCTGGATTATATGACACTTTATACGAAGTAGGTATGAGCTCCTCATTTGGTCATATTAGCGTTCGACATGATAAGATTCGTCTATGCAACCAACTAAACCATACCAACATATGATTTTTGGGCCTAGTTCGCCGTCTAACAATTGTAAAAACGGTTGATTAGGTTTAAAGAGAAACCGAGGGGTGTGTGGTGTTTTCGATATGTAGCATGAATATCGTCAGGACAGAAGTACATCGTAATTCTTAAAATGTAAAAGTTAACTGACAAAACATTTCTGCCTTATTCTAATTGACGTCTTCTTTACGACCACTGTGACCCCTGTAATGTTCATGATAGCTATTTATAAGCTAACGTCAGGCTAACTAGCTAGCTTAGCCATCATTGAACACAAAAAACATTTTTTTCTAACTAAATCTGATCGTCTCTAGAGGAAAAATAATGTTTATATTTTGAGTTTCTACCGACATTACTAACTGTTTGTTTTGCTATGGAAATAGCTGTCAAGTATACCTAGCATATTTAGCACGTTAGCTATTAAGCTAATTGCTAATGCTCGCTAATCGTGGTAACGCTGTGAATGAAAAGGCAATACACTTCCTTCTACGCACTTAAAAATATAAACAGAGAAGCAAAACGATGTTAGAATTTTAGCTAAATCCCGTTTCACTATGGAATTAGTTATATTGCCCCACATATATACTGCTGTGTAGGTTGTCTCCCCCATTATCTACAAAATATAACGTAGCGTTTCCCGTAAATTTACGTGGTTCATCGCCTTGTAGCTAGTGTTAGCAGGATGGCTAGCCGAGTATCAGACAGGCCCAGTTAAAGTGGCGCAGCGTCACCGCAGTGAACGCTACCCCAAGAATCCTCGGCTGTCTTCGGCTGACGACTCCACATCAACCTCTTAATTTACCCCGCAATTTACGAATTCCACCCCAAACAATACATATTTACATTTATCAGATGATGATGTCTACGTCTTCTTTGTCGATCCGGCCAGTATATGAAGCATTCTTAGCAAAATGTATCGATAATTTCAGGCCCTCCCTCTGATTTCTGGTCCCCCCTCCTTTCTCCTCCACCTCTCCCGACAAGCCGCTTCAGACCATTCTGGCCGTCGAATCGAGCCTCGGCGCTTGGCCCGAATAAAAGACCGATGGCGATCCCCTCGGAAGTTGAGAATGCCACATCGAAACACATCTTACCATCAGTTCCACCGTTTTGTCCTCCATCTCCGGCTCCATGTTGACGATCCCCCCCGAAACTCGCTATGAAAATGGAAACCCAGCCCTGCGTCGGCGGCCCGCAAATTCAGAGACGTCATTCACTTCGCTCAACCACACAGCTTCGGTAGGGCAGTGTCAAAAGGGTGGGTGGGGGATGGGAACGCCCATACATTTAACGGGCGCGCTGATTGGATGGATTTTGTCTAAGGAGGCGTAGCTTCGCCGCTTTGCCTTTTATTGATTGGCTTACCGTGCTACCAAGGCTTCCCCGGTGACTCCCCCAAACAAAAAGGCAAATGGATGAAGATGCTGTTGCTATCCTGAAGAGGAATACACTAAGGCAAAATCAATCATCCGCATAGCTTTGCTCAGAGATGCTGCAGGATGTTGGCTATTTCAACATGATGAATATAATTAACTGAATTGATCAATTAAATCAACTCTTTAAAACAGTAACAGAAGTTGCTGCTTTAAAAAGGAAACAGAAAGGCTCAGTGGTGTTTTAGCTTTGTGACCATATGATCATAGATAATATTTAAGAAAGGTTTGGGTCCTTTCCATACATGTCCACTCATAAATGCATATTGTCCCACAATGGCCACTCATGATTAAAATAAATGCAACCAAATATGTAGAGACAATCAAAAGTGGCATGATAAAACCATTACACACCAACAAGGTCACTGAGGTAACTTTGCAGACCGTGGCACTGCCTGAACCTGGACAAATGTAAGAAGACACGGAGGTTTTATTCAATCAATCCAGACAATGCAGTAAACCAGGCTCCCAAGCGCACCTCAGATAACACCCTTTACCTCAGTTCACCTTTGCTGATGCATCCCTATGAATATCTCAGGCATTAATATTGCATCACTTGAATGTACATTCTGAATTACTCATGTCTCCAACTCTCACGCCTGTTATACTATCTTAAAAAGAGGTTGTAATCAGGGTGTTTTTCTTCCCTCCTGAGCATTCAGTGTCTTAGTTCAGTTATCCTTAGCTTGTAATGTGAATAACTTATGTCAAAACGGATGTTTCGTGTGTTTAAAAAGGTAATTTTCACAGATCCCTAGGGAACTAGTCTTTACAATTTCTCCGCAAGGCATTATTAATAAATTTATTAAAATCTTTGCCATTATCTTTGATCTTATTTTCCTAATAAAGTCAAGCAAATATTCTAGATGGTTACCATATCTTCTCTGCAAGAAAGTACTGACAAATATTGATTTTAAACAAATAAGTGGTAACAGACAGCTGAGAAATTCACAAATGCAATTAAATGTCACGAATGGAATCCGATAATCCAGATTCAAACACTTCAGTGAATTTTATATGAGAATATATAATAAGGCAAGGGGGATGTAAAGGAATACTGTATCCAATATAGAATTAATTCAATTTCAAGATGAGGTGACTGATCTGGATTATCCAATTACACAATTGAATTCCACACAAGACCATCTCAACATCCTCATTTGATGTCAGGAAAGCGAGAAAAAGGTCAACCTTTTCAGTAACACGTCAGACACGGCACAGGATTGAGACCACAGCAGATGAGGAGGTAGCAATGGTTTTCAGCAGTTCAAATTTAATACTTTGTCCCCCTTTCTCTACAGAAACCCAGGTAAAAAAAATCCCCCACTCTCATAAAATACAACAGCAGCAGTTACCAGTAAAAAATGAAATGCAAAAAAAAGAGAGAGAGAAAGCATAGACAGGAGAAAGAGAGAGAGGGTAGGGGCATGATGAGGCAAGAAAGGAAAATATATTTCTATATGTGAGGAGCGAGTCCAAAGTTCATCTTCAGACCAGGTTAGGGGCAGCGAGGAATCTGGGAGCTTGCTGTTGTGTTCATTCAAAATGGAGGGGAGGAGGAAAAGAAGAACAAAAATGAGTCGAGTCCAATCCAACTAGGGGAAGGAACCAGCACTCTAAGGCAGGGATTTATTCAGGAAGGGCTTTCTCCCTCTCTGGATGAAAGAAAATCTCACTCCTCTTCGGCCTGTATGATGCATTTTGTTGTGTGTACAGATGTATGTGCAAGTTTGTGTATGCAACAGGTAAATTGGAAGGTGTGTCTGTCATATATATGGTCAACACAGTTGCACCTCTCACTTGCTGCAAGAGAGGTGGCATTTTCTTTCTTTATTTCTTCATTCATTCCTTTCTTTTCTTTTTTTCTCCCAATATCAGTCAAAGACTACCTAGTAGTCATCCAAATCAAAGAACTCATCGTCCTCTCCTTGGTACTCCATGCCCTGGAAATCCACCCTGTACCGCAAGATACCTGAGGAAAACAAAGATGATAGATTAACCAACATAATGTGATGACTTCAGAAATTCTGTCACATTTGGGTCTTTTAAGTGCTTCCTATTGAATTACAAGCCCAACAATGTAAAATTTACTTTCAGGTGAGGAGAACATTTTCAAGGAACCACCTAGAGGCCCCCCTTTATTAAAAAATGCATTAATCAAACATTCTACATGAAGGCCGTCATAATACAAATTCTTATCAGACAACACTATATTAATATGAAAAGGCCTTACATGTGGCAAGGAACCATGTTAATTTTATTTTTAATGGTGGGATTTATTATAGCACTTGGGTTTAGTCGTAACACCAAATAGACGAAAAGATTAATAAAACAAACCCTAAAGTGATGAAGTTAGAAACAACATTAGAACACTTGGCAAATAGGAGACAATGTGACAATTTATTGAACCCATAAGGATTTTTAGTGCCTGGCTGCCCTTGAGATGAGAATTACAACACAGCAACCTTACAATTCCTGGGTACTTCAAATCTGCCTTCATCGCAGCTAATTTCTATACTTCCAACTATACCGGTGTATCTTAAGAATCAAATGTACATTATATATTTGAGCAGATCTGAACCTGCACCTTCTCTCTGAAGGTTAGTACAGGTACTCAAATAGTCCACAGAATAAACACATATGGAAAAAAAACTGAGCTACATATTCTCCATATTTCTCAACCTGATGTTCATACTTCAATGTACAAAAAGTGTGAAAAATCCTACTGTAATCAGGGTGCTCACCTCCAATGCCTCCAAAGCCCTTGACAAACTGGGACCCTTCCTGACTCTTGTCTGTTACTATCTCCAATGTGGCTCCAAATTTCTTGTAGTTGTTAGCAAACCACTCCAGCAGTGGCATGCTCTCGATCAGCTCATGTTCCTGCCCCGTCTACAAACGAAATCAGAAGTCAGGAAGATATTGCATCATGGGTAATGGGCCTGACGTAACACACGGGGATCTGCCATTTCTCTGGAGTGCTCACCTCCTTGTCTGTGAAGTGAGACTTGTCTTTCTCCTGCTCTGGCGTTAAGTACAAAGTCTTTTCATCTGTAAATCAAAGGAGGAGGATAAAAACTCTATTATCCCAACATCTTATTGTTACCTTGTGTCTCGGCTATGACAGACAAGGAAAACGTGGATGTGTACCGTTCTCTGCTCCATTACTCTCTGCCCCGTGCACGCGTAGAATGTAACGCATGGTGTCCAAGTTCTCGTAGACTATGAGGATCTCCACTGCTCCCATTTCCAGGGCTTTAAGTGTGTCCTCAACACCAAAGCAGTACTTCCCTGTGTCCTGACTGATCTCATCAAAGTACCGCCCTAAAGAGAGAGACAACCATTAGAAAAACCTCAACAACAAAAGTTTTGTTTCGTGCTGCTGACACTTTAAAACTGTGTCAAACAGACAACTCACCTATGAGCTTCTTCTCCTGGATGAACTTGACATTTGAGAGAACTTCTGCTGAGAGCTCAATAGCCTGGTTGAAACCATTCTCCCCTCCGTACGAGATGTCCACAAGCTTCAGAACCTTGGCCTGTAACCTCTGCAGAAACACACAAACACTTCTGTTAGGGCTCCAGAGTTAAATGAATGTTAATCACAGTCACAGCTTTGAGTTTTCTCAGATAAATGAACATGATTGACCTTGATACTGATGTTTAAAATGTGTGCTCCACTCACAGGAACCTCCACTTATTAAAAGCCTCCAGGTAAAATCACTTATTTTCAGCTTGTGTAACTGACATTAGAACACATTATTTCAATCTCTCCAAAAATAATTTTAGTCATATACTTGTCTAAGTTGTGTGTACTGCAGGAACTGAATGGGAATACCAAAGGCCTTTATTCGCACAGCCATATAGCTAGTATTTACCCTATTCAAGATATGAACTGCTTAGAGAAAGTCTGTTAAATTGTAGTGCAAATTTTTAAGCAGATGAATGGCAAGTACAGTTTTTGGTATAATTGTATTTATATTTAGTTTCTAGGCGATGCACTGAATCTTATTTTGATATAACGATTTGTAAATTAGCAAAAATGCAGCCCAACACAGCAGTGAACCCATGGCTCTGGTAATTTAAATGTGAAAGTGCAATAAAAACATTTTGTCCCTAAAATGAATTCATACTTGTGATCTCAACATTAAGCAAAAATTATTGTGACTATTGTTTTGGTCATAATCAAGCAGCCTTTGCTTCTGTAAGCTGTAAAGATATTTGCGCAGATGCACAGGGTGATGTTAGCAGAATCAAATACAAGCAGCTTAAGAATGTTTTCCAGTGCCTGATGAGAAAAAAAATAGGACAAGGCTATCATCAGAAATATGCTGACAATAATGATAATTTATGCCGTAGGTTTTGTTGCCACTACAGCTGTGGAAAATTCACTTAACATTGTTTTTGCACTGCCATTGTTTGAGGCTTAGTGCAGCCGAAGAACTGCCAACACAAGCGTCTAAGCGTCTTGTGCTTCCTATGCAAGTGTGTTATTCTTTTAGCAATATACTTAAGGCTTTTTCCTTACCAACACATGTAGACATCTCTGACATTGGGGAGTTTTGTGGTATATTTCAACTCAAAGACAAAAGAAAACTACAAAATGTACTAAAATGGGTATATTAAATGATTTTGCAATATAAAGTGGGTATAATAACAGGTTAAAGAAGGTACTCTCCATTATGGCATGGCTAAGTTTAAAAGGCCAATTATTATAAACAGTCAGAAGAGCAAGAAATGCAGATAGTTAACTCCATTGTATTTACCCAGAATACAATTAGGTTGTCTTGAGTAAACATCTTAATTTTGTATTTATTTCGCAAATGTTGTGCAACAATAATTTTAAAATGTAAACAAATCCACCTGCCTTATATTTACTCAACGGTTACAAGATTGTGGCAATAATAAATTAAAGAGTTTAAATGAGTCTCAGAATTTACTACATGAACTCATATGAATTTAACATCGATATATTACACGGTAAATACTTAATTAGTACTGTATTTATCAGAACAGACTCAAACTTACTGGGTCAAACATATCAGACTGGCTGAGTTCAGTCTTAAAGTCCGCAGAGCCAGCCAAGACCATTCCTGCCACGTTAACTTTGTCATTCGACACAAAGAGCTGGACAGCTGTCTCAGCTACTTTTCTCACATAGTTGTGTCTCTTCTCCATTCTCAGACGAGCAAAACGCAAAGCAGACTGTCCTCCTCTACCTGAAAGACAAATAAAGACCAGAGACACAAACTTCAGATGTTTGTTAAAGTGTAAAACTTTAAGCCTCAAACTAATGCAGAATAACATTTAAGCAATTCCCGAAACACTGCTGCCATGTGGCTGAAAATATCAAAAGTTCAGTGTTCTGTTATTGTGAGCATTGTGGGTCAGTACCGTGCTTCTTGGGCAGGTCCACAGTGAACTTGTGCAGCACCTCCCTGGTGTTGCCCTGCAGTGTGCCAAACAGTGCCCCACTACCGTCAATCACAATAAAGCCAAATTTACTGTCGTCAGAGAGCAGGGCTGTCAATGCCTGGTGTTAGTGGGTAGTGAGGAAAGATAATGGACAATGAGAATGTGACAAAGTGAAACAAAGATACCAGAAGACAACACTGCTTCCAATAAATCTTCTCTACAAGAAAAATATTGTACAGGCACCCAGAATTCAAGTCTAATTTCTCACCTCGGTGTGGAATTTATTGTCGCAGAGGTACAGGGAGGTGTTGATTGGTTTAAAAGGCTCAAAGTCAATATTGACTTTCTTCTCCTTGCCTTCCTCTGTCACAATGGTGCCACAATACACAACCAAACCATTGGGTGGCACTGGCAAGAGAGAAAAGTCAGAGGTCAAAAGACTAGACGTATACTAGGCTTTTGTAAAGATGCATACACAATGTATAGCTTCTGAAGGAGAAGCTAGTAATGCTGTAAAGAGCAGTGCAGTATGTACACGGATGTTGCAATTGAAAGTCCTGAAAGGTCACTATGCTGTGTGGCAAGTTTGCTTTTTTTTCCCCCCAGGACAATTTTCTTCTACGATGTGAAAATGTAATAATATACAAGAATTTTCCAGATGAAGGTGTGCCTAACAGGAATTTGATCTGTTGAACTGAGAACCAAAATCCCACAGCATAAGCAGTATTTTCATTTCAACACATACCCTTGTTGTAGAGTTTTAGTCTTTGCTGTACGGAGGTGATGGCCCCAAGTACAGAGAGCCTGTTGACTCGACTCTTGATGTTGGAAGCAGTGCCAAACTCATCAGCCAACATCTTGGCCACTCTGGATATCTGGTCCTTTGGAGGGATGATCAATGAGATCATACTGGTGCCATTACTAAACGGAGAGAGTGAGGATTAAATGTTAGTGCTTATATGAACACAGACTTGCATACAGTCAAGATGTTATGGAATGCAGACTAAACATTAATAGTTTATGACTCTTACAGTGTAAGTGGAAAATGCCACGGCTCGATACATGTCTATAAAAATCACAATGATATGATGTATTATTGACACCAACTACAGTTTGATTACTGCAAATTTGACCTGATTCATCTAATGAATTTATTACCCCAAAGATAACTTATTCTGAGATAATTTTTTAACACACCCTTTTCTGGTAAAGTACCACCTCAACAAGGTCTGAAAGGTTGAGGGATAAACAGATACACAATCTTTACTGGTAAAATATCACATCCACAAGGTCTGAAAGGTTGAGGGACAAACAGAGTGGGATTTCAGCTACACAGTACAATCCCTGCCCTTGAAACCAAGGACTGAATTTCAGCTCCACACTGTTGTATCTGTGTTCACGACCTGTCAAAAGACAAAGCATACCAGTGCAGGCTGTGACACTGCGCTCACACACACACACACACACGGGCAGGTAGCAGCGGCTGGATTAATGTAGGGCAAATAGTCAACTGTGGGTGACATGGCAGGCGGCGGAACACAGGACAGCAAATTCTGCGCAACACCAAACGGCAAACTGTCGCAGAGCAAGCTACAAGCCAGTATAGCAACACCCACATTTCACATGCCGTGTTTGATAATTCAAGAGGCCTACCGGCCAACATCTGATCTTGAATTCCTTTCACCTGACCATTTTTAAGCCGGTAGCGCTTTAATGTATGGCTCAGCAGCTCGGTTGCCATGAGGTGACGAACTTAGTGGACTCTTGAGGGAATTAAGAAGCTTTGTCGTATATTTTACATGTAAAATGACCTGGCAGACGACATATGAAGTTGTGAAATGCATCTCGGAACATTTGAAAGCTCAACTTTAAGCTAGCCGGCCTTCCTTTCTCATCAACGTGCTTTTTTGTTAAAGACACCCATGGCGGCCTCTTTCCAGAGATGACGTCTATTAGCGGGTGTCATTAGCAACAAAGCTAGCATCACCGCTACTAGCTTCACATCCTTTGTGGCACTCAACACTGAATTATCCGCAATGTCAGCCATAACACACAATCGGGGGCAAAACAAAACACACATTCTCCCAAATTAACACAATGTTTCCAGCCAACTGATAGATTAAATGCGACAGCAGTTAGCCCTTAGCAACCGGCTAACGGGATAGCAGCAGCATAGATATAAGCAGCAGAAGCAAAGATAAGCTAAGCTATGCTAAGCTAACCACTCCCAAATTCGGCCCCACTTATTCGAGCTCCAGCTGTTGCGGCGGTTCACATTCACACCATCACTCGAAATCTCAAACACCGATACAGTCTGTCCGGCCATTTCATCAACACACAGCCCAAAATAATAACGTACCCGCGGGCTGCTTCCAAACTTTTAATCAGCTTCTTGATTTTCCATATCTCCACGTTCCTGTCCGCCGCGCTGGGGTCGTCCGCCATCTTTCTGCTGTAATCGCTTCAGCACCTGAAAAGACGTGAAAAATGAGAGACAAACGTATGAGGTTAACTGGCCAGTACATAGACTGGCCAATGTTCAGAGTCTTATTAAACTGACAAATATTTAGTCTCAGCTAGCTGGGCTGGGTACCTCTCCAAACTAGTGGCGCGGTGTCCGTTAAGGCACCTGACCAGTACTGGCAACTGGACAGACCGTGAGGGAAAGGCTTTGCCCGGGCTGTCTGTGTCAGTACAGAGCGCGGAGAATAGCAGGCCTGCAGTCTGCCAGGCCCTAGCGTCCACCCTGTTCTTATCTAATACGACCTACTTTCCTCGTGTTCCCCTGGAAACCATATGGAAACTAAGCAGCAGCTTTGCAGATGTCAGCTGTAACGGTAAAAACGGGGCCGGTACATTACCTGCCTCGGACAACGCCGCTCCGCTCCGCTCTCTGTCTGCTGCGCTACGTCGAGTCGGTGGTCCGAGGAATGACGTTGCTTTCCCGACCGGTTTCTCTCTCCTCCACACGCTGCGCGTGGTGCTATCGACGGGGGCTCACATGTGGGAGGTGGTTAGAATTGTGGCGTTCACTTCCTGGAAACCACATAGAAACCAATCACATGTCTCGACCGATGTGTCAATCATAACGGTCTAAACACCAATTGGACAGACTCTAAAAAACTTGGGCGGGAGTCCATACATGTGAATTGTGGGACTAGTAGTTAGTGTGATGTGACCCAAAGACTTAAATTAAACAGAAATCTGCGGAGACATCCTATCTGTTGCTTTCTGCACTATAAGCTGAAACTTAATGTCACATCTTCTCAGTGTAGGTTTTAACACTTACTGAATTGTTATCAGTCATTATAAGTTTGATGTAGTCTATGGTACATATTTAGGCCATGCATACTTGGTGAAGCGAGTGACATCTGCTGGACAATTTGAAAAGAAAATTGCCTAACTAGAAACGAATGTATTGTATGCTGTCAGTGTTTTCTTTTATCCAAACATTTTTACATGTTAAATCTCTAAAAAGGGGAAAGGCTGAGGCACAACCTGCAAAGCAGGCAATCACTTGCATAGTAATCTTTGCACTTAAAACCAAGAACTGAGTTTTTGTTCTATTGCTATCTTTCAGGTCACAACCAGTCAAAAGACAAAGCTTACCTGTGAGTGCTGACACTGCACACACACAGGGGATTTCCTTAACAAAATATACTCTGTATTTTGAATGTGGTATTGGAGCCACAAGTCCAAAAGAACACCATGGCTATAATCTTTAGGCTTTACCTGTCAGAAAATCACAGAATGACATATTGCATAACCTACATTTAGTTTTCTGCCTGAGGTGTTTAAATGACAGGATTTTCAACCCACTCCTTATTAAAAGATTTGCCTTGCTAAGCACATCTTTCTGATGACTTTTGTTCTGAGAAAGCCTCAGTGGGTTTAACACAGTGAGAAATTTGCCTTTGTAAACCAGAAGTGATTAAACTGAGGCCAGGTGAGCAAACCACGGAGACCGTTTGCTGGAACATTCAGTGGCAGACACTCTTAATGCAATTTATGAGAAGACAAAAAAAACAAAAAACAGATGTACTTCTTTATAAATAGTAAACCCTTAATCCACCTCCTTTGTAGGACATTGGCTGAGATCTTCTATCTTTCATTACTGTCTTGTAAGGCTGTTGCTCACCATGCAGGAAATAAAGAACAAAAGAAATTGAAAAACTGGCCAAGTTTTCATTTTCTTCTTAATTCTGAACTGAATATCACTGACAAGATGTGAGGTGATCCCCTTTATAACAGGACTGTCAGTCATACTATTGTCATCAGGGTTTAAGCACTTCATTTTTGCATGTACACACCTGCTGTTTCCAGTATCAGTGCTGATGCTCATCAACCAGATATCCTGTTTAAGTGCCACATTGGCCTGAAATAACCCACTCAGCAGCTTGGAAGCCTCATTGTCCTGTACATGTAATGTTCAAGACACCTGTTGCATCATCCAGAGAAAGGTTAGCTTCCAGTTAGCGTGACTGGTGGAATAAAAGCCTTTTCTAAAAATATTTTTAAAATACCATGGTGCTTCTAGTCTGGCGACTCAGTAATTCAGTTGGTTTTGCTGTTGAGGTTGATGAGGCAGATGCAGATTACTGGGTAAGATGGTGAGTGAGCTTTGTCCAAGCCAAAGATGCCTAGTATGAGTACAGTGTAAACACAGTGTGGTTAGTTGCAAACTCTTTATATACAGCATTTTGTTGCAATCCAGTAATTACTGGAACTGCAGAGACAACCACGGTCATATTCAATAAAAGCATCTGGCTTTGACTTTGGCAGTTTCTTTTTGTATAGGAAAACATTGGATAGACAGTTCACTGCTATTGTTGCAAATTAATATTCTGTAATCTGTGCATTACAGCTTTTTTTCAAATTTGTCTTTGCACCCTTAATTGTAGATGAAAATACACATTATGAAGCAAAATGTAATTATGTGCATGCATTTTTCTCTCTTTCTCAATGCTAAAAAACAGATTGTCCAACACACATTATTTCTTACTTTAAATGATCATACTGGAATTCAGGTTTGATGTGTCATTGTTACCTACATATTCCCTTTTCCTTTTTCACTATTTTTCTAAACAGGGAGAGAAAGCCTAAATTAAAAAAATAAATAACTAAAAAAATATACGGGGACATAACATAAGTCTAATGTTTATCAATGGAAGCTGTGCACAGAAGAAACCTTTTTTGTTTCTTTTACATGGAGCGGTGCAGGAATATTATGACCTAAGCAGATTTAGACCACTAGATGACAGCATTGGTTAGTATAAAAATGAAAGGCCTCCACAGTATCTCACTTATTCTTGTTAGCTGGTGAGCTGCATTATATCTCTGGAGCTTCTGTTTATCTGCTATACTCAATGGGACATTCAGAAGTCAGGTCTTGCTGTGTGTTTGTATTACTAATTGTGGCATGCAATTTGTTAGATGTTATTAGGTTGCCATATGGTGAATATTAGTCAGTGTCTTTAGTGAATTGTGACTGCTTCTATCAGAACAAACATCTGTTTATGCATCAAGCAACAAGCTCAAGGGTGATCCCTGCAGTATTACCCATCTCTGGTGAACTGAGGGAGTGGAAGGAAGTGTAGTGGAGTTCCCAGCATTATTTGGCACCATCAGGATGGCTACATTGTGGAAAAAAATGTGACAAAGCAGTTTGTGCAACTCACTGCCTCCAAAATTGCCCAGCACTGGTATGAGTGCCAATTCATCACCATCTGTCGACCATCAGAGCTGTAATGATCTGTCGCTTGGAAATGGATGGCACTTGCTGTGCTGTGAATGGGAGCTGTTCTGGCCAGGGAAGCCATTTCTCATTTCACTTGGTCGTCACACATTAGCATTGGGATGTGCAGAGAAGGTTGGCAGGTTTATGAAACCATAAATTTTAGGTAAATCAGACAAAAGTGAGATTTTTATAAACATAATTGTAACATATCAAAGGTTTCAACCTCTTTTTGGCTTAACAGGTCATTAAAAAAGTTATTTCGTTATTGTGTTATATATTTTTTTCTTTTTTCTTTAAGGGAATGCAGGAGGTGTCAGATCAATTTACTTGAAACAATATTTCCAAAGCATATTACATTCAGGCTATGCAGTTAAATACACATGGTAACAGATAAACCAACAAAGCAGGGATCAAATAAATCATGGTTGTTTAGTTCGCAAGAAAAAACTGCTTACAAGTTACAAGTACATGATCACAGCTTAACTGGACCTCTTTTCTTTCTCCTTTTCTTAATTTCCCTATTTGCTCTGCTACATGCACTTTGTGTGCACAGAACCAAATGCTTCGGTGAATCCAGGTATTGATGCAACTGTACATTTTACATGTTATATTTTCCTGTTATGGTATGTTTATATTTTGCCAGCTTTTCCTGATCCTGACTGAACAATAGCTCCTGTAAAATGTATACATGTGCAGTTAGAATGGCAAATAAAACCAACCTTCAACTTCAATATTCTGTTTATTTGGGCTCCCTGTTGGATCTCCTGCAGCCATATTTGGATGAGTGCATAACAGTAGGGAGGTTAAGTGACTTTTGACTTCAAGCCATGATGCAAAAGTCCCCTTTGGCACAGAAGTACCTTAGGGCCATAGAAATAAATTTATGGTAAGACACAAGTGAGATCACATTTTGGCAGCCATTTTTAAAATGGCCGCTGACCATACTTTAGAGGCCCATATCTTTGCTTCTGTTATAGCTATAATGACAAACTTGGTGTCAAGGTGTACATTTTTGGGGGTCAAGGAATCCAATAAAATAGGTTCCAAGACTAAAAAAAGAAAAACATTCTCCTTACCAAGACAATTGAAAGTAAAATATGCAATTTATTTTTAAAAAAAAAAAAGCATGCCAGAAACAGAGTCGATTCACAACTTAATAATAATTTAATAAATAACAACTTATAGTGTTAAATATGTGTAGTATGGATGCAGATAAACTGAGTAGTGAGACAAGAAGTTCATAACTGCAGTCATGGAAAAAAAATATTAGACCCCCCTTGTTTTCTTCAATTTCTTGTTCATTTCACTGCCTAGTACCACTAAAGGTATCTCATAGGAGATTCTGATTGGTCTGCAGTGACAGACCCAGAAGGAAGCACAGGATCAAGTCCAGGTGTCCGTTTGGACTCTGTAAGGCCTCGTCCACAGCTCTCTGAAACTATTGAATAACTCTGGAACAGTTCAGTCCAATGGGATGTTGTTTTTTGTTCTTCCAGCAGGTTCATTCCAGAGATGATGAAGGTCTGATGGACATGAAGAGCAGTCAAAAACTCTTGAACGCTCAGATGGACGAAGCAGAACACTTTGTCCTGGTACAGCCCTCTCTCCCTTGTAAAGATCTGTGTGAACACTCTTGAGTATACAGAGTCTGCTCTCATATCAATGCCACACTGTGTCAGGTCGGACTCATAGAAGATCACTTTATTCATTTTGGGGATGAATAAAGTGATTCTGATTCTGATTCTGATCAGGTTTCCTCTCTGCAGCTGATTAAAAGCCAGTTGTCCCACAGACTCAATCATTCTTCTGCTGTCTGGACTCCAGTGTGGATCTGACTCAGCTCCTCCATCATACTTGACCTTCTTGACTTTGGTTTGCATCACCAGGTGGTGGATGAACATCTAAGTCAGAGTTCTGGGCAGATCTCCTCTCTCTCTAGTTCTCGGCAGGTCCTCCAGAACTGCAGCAGTGATCCAGCAAAACACTGGGATGTGGCACATGATGTGGAGGCTTCATGTTGTCTTCACGTGGGAGATGATCCTGCTGGCCAGCTACTCATCTCTGGATTTCTTCCTGAAGTACTCCTCCTTCTGTGGGTCGGTGAACCCTCTGACCTCCGTCACCACATCCACACAGTCAGGGCGGATCTGATTGGCTGCTGCAGGTCGTGTGGTTATCCAGAGGCGAGCAGAGGGAAGCAGACTCCCCCTGATCAGGTTTTTCAGTAGCACATCTACAGAGATGGACTCTGTAACATCAGTCAGGATCTCATTGTTGTGGAAGTCCAGAGGAAGGCGACACTCATCCAGACCATCAAAGATCAACACAACCTGGAAGTCTTCAATGCTGCAGATTCCTGCTGCTTTGGTTTCGCTGAAGTTAGTGATGAACAAGTTCCACCAAGCTCAACTTTCTCTCTTTCAGCACATTCAGCTCTCTGAAAGTCAATGGAAACATGAACTGGGTGTCCTGGCTGCTTTTGTCTTCAGCCCAGTCTAAAGTAAACTTCTGTGTTAACACTGTTTTCCCGATGCCAGCCACTCCCCTTTGTCATCATTGCTCTGATTGGTCCATCTCTTCCAGGTGAACCTTTAAAGATGTCTTCTGGTCTGATGCTTGTTTCTGCTCTGTCTGCTTTCCTGGATGCTGCTTCAATCTGTCTGACCTCATGTTCATCACTGACCTCTGCAGTCCCTCCCTCTGTGATGTACAACTCTGTGTAGATCTCATTCAGGAGGGTCGGCTGTCCTGCTTTAGTGACGCCCTCAAACACTCTCTGGAACTTCTTCTTCAGGCCACATTTAAGTTTGGGTCAGCGAACTGCAGCAATAAGTCCTGAATGAAAGCACAACAAATGAGATCAACGAACAAATGACAGTCCACACAGAGACACACGTTTGTTACTCCGCCGTTCCTTGGCCATTTACCCCATAGGATGCTCAGCTTTATCAGTTTTAATTTCCTTGTATGCAACCGTTTTTATTGTTCACATAGAGCCACAGTGTTCACTAAAGGTGGGTGCCCTTTGCAGAATGTCACACTATGCTTTGTGTTGTATCAACAGAGACCTTTTCCTGTGCAGGTAATGATGCCATAGTGAGAGTATGTGCCATCTGCATGTGCTATAGCAACCAAGCAATGAGCAGGAAGGAAGCGCCTTGTATGTGTATGGTGTAAGTAGATATACATGCAGGAGAGTAAAGCAGAGAGTGACCCAAAACAGATGCGACTAGATTCACTGGGGCTCCATTTCCCATCTGTGGCCATCTGCTTAAGCTGAGTTGAAGGGGGGAAGGATGAGTGAAGGTGGAAGGAGGTACTCTCAGGGGTATTCAAGGACACACTCCTCCCTGTCATCATTAAGAGATGTGAGTCGTGTACAAAGACAGTGGGAGTGAGGATGCATCCAATCAGGCGCTTGTAGAAAGTGAGAACAGAAACTTCTTGAAACATAAAACTCTGTGACACCTGTTTCTGTGACTCTTGTAACCTTGCTGTCACTGACATGTTAAAGCCTTGATGCTTCTCCTCTCATGAAAACGCTTGCTCCTCAGTGTGTGCAGTGTAGCTCACAAAACACAGGCACCTTTGAACTCCTCAGAGGGAATTAAGCAGCACTTATTCTCTGCTGACTGGCTAATCTGTGACTCAGTATGTGTCTGTCTCTCAGGCTCTCTTTCTCTGTCCTCCACAGTGAAAGAGAGGATCATAATCGTCAGAACTTCAATAGCTTGCTTATGACTTAAACCAATCTTCTTAGGGAGTGCAGTACGGGTATGATAATGTACAAATGTTGGAGTCTGCCAGCCATCCGCTGTGCTTCTGTGAGTTTTTGGTTCTGAGACAAGTGAAAAGCTTTGGCATTGCAATAGATGGGGTGTTTGGGAGCAAATGTGTTTTTTGAGTTTTTTTTTCTCTTTTTGCAAATCTTAGAGTTGACATTCTCGTCACATCCCCGGCTCTCTTACTGCTCACCACAGAGGGAGAAGGAGATTTACGGATCTGCGTCCTAATATTAAGTGGATTAATCAGGAATGGAGAGTCGAGGTTGTCATAAATATAAATGAGGTCTTTTGAGGCATAGGGCGAGACATGCTTCATGTCCACACAGTGTAGGCTATTAGGAGTTTATCGGCGCAGTGGATTAAGACCAATAACCTCAATTTAGAGGCCAGGACACACAGTCAATCTTAATGATGCATTGGAAAGGGGTTAAACCCAAAGGTAATATGGACCAGCTGGCCTGCTTACACCTCTGACTGACCCAGGGCATAATCCAATTGTCTTTCACGCCTTGGGAAACTAAGAGTTTAGTCTGTTTACAGTTACATTTTGACTTTAAAACTTTGTATTTTTTTTCTTTTCTGTTACTGTCATATAGACTAATGAATATTAAAGCAAAGCAGAATTGTTTGGGCAAACAGTGTGCTGCCTGTCACTGTTAGCCTGCGGGATTGTGCTATGGTGCAGTCAGCACATCCAGTTGATAAAGCCCGGTTGCCATCAGTCACTCCCCAAGGAGAGATTACCAGAGGCTCCCATCAATCTTATAGCTTTTCAGGAGCCTGACACTATACAATATTATTGCCAACAATCTACATTTGAGAAATTAATGTACATCAGACATGCACAAAAACGTATATTTATGTATGCATCTGTTCCATCAACGCCTGCAGCATGCATAAACACTACAGTTCTTTGCACAAAGACTGGATGCCTTCACCTATGAGCACAATTATTGGAAGGCACCAGAAGAAGGAAAATAATTTAAACTGCTATAATTGTTAGGCTTGAGATCAATATACACCACGAAGCGAGCCAATTTATTTATTGTAATACTA
Source organism: Acanthochromis polyacanthus (assembly GCF_021347895.1). Classification (NCBI taxonomy): domain Eukaryota; kingdom Metazoa; phylum Chordata; class Actinopteri; family Pomacentridae; genus Acanthochromis; species Acanthochromis polyacanthus. The sequence goes on from NC_067122.1 coordinate 20,116,903, forward strand.
TCTGTGGGCATCATAGAAAGTGAGGTCTTGGTTGTCACTTCCCGGTAAAATCAAGTTTTCATACCAGTGAGTTTGGTACGTACAGTAATCCATGCTATCACTCATGCAGTGCAGCTTTAAACCAGTCTGAAATCATTATACTGGAGCCACCACCATGACAACCTCACAGATAGACTGATATGGAAGATGGGAGGAGGGGATGAAACGGGAGAAAGATGGTGGAAAATTGATTTTCTTCGAGCTGCATTAATCAAATTGACTACAGAAAGGGCATTATCAGTTGAATGGATTTAATACGGTGTATTAAATGAAGAGAAAGGCGTGTCTGGTGAGGCAAACTTACTTTGAAGGATGATGATGAGAATGATCAAAAGTCAGTGCCATTTGGACGACATGCATACATCTTAGTGTCAAATTATTTTCACAAAGCTCTACTAAATTTGTATCATAAATTAATGTATGCATGAGTTAGGTTTTTGAAAGTTATTTTAAACTGCAGATGTATTCCTGTAGGAATGTGCACATGTATGTGATCTTTGTACTGTGAATATGTGACCGCTGTTGCTAAAACGAGGATGCTGAAAAGACAGCATGAGACAAGAAGACTTAAATTGATTGAAACGCTGTGGAACTGTAACACCATCAAGGCAGCATTTCATCAGAATTTCAAAACTATGCAAAAATTGAAAAACCCATTCGCAAAGTTTGTATGGAAAGAGAACTATGATAATAGTAAAAACAGGAAAATCTCAGACTTGGCATTTTATTTAAATGCAATGTCACAATGCAAAACAGCACATTTATAACAGCCTTTTGGATATAAACAAGATTTATTTTACAATATTAAAACTGTACATTCATAAAACAAGTAAGCAGATTAGCAATTACGGCCATTTATTAATGGACTTGTGAAGCATCTGTCTGTATGTGTGCATAAATGTGCTTATAGAACGATGCAGCATCACTCTAACTGAAAACAGCAGTCAGGCAGGACATGATGTTTCCAGCAGTATCCATATTTCACAATATGAGCGCTTAAATAGAGAAGACAAGGGTGACTACAGAGCTCAGAGAAGAGAATGAGGAATGAGCTTATCATCACTTTTGCTGTATTGGTCTCTTAAATGAGTGGATCAATATTTTACATTTAAACATACAAAAGAGAAATTTATGGAATGCAGCCTGTTACAGCAGAGTGTTTCATAATAGATGTCAGGCAGAGTGAAGAGAGATTATCATTAGTAAGACAAAAGCTGGAAACATATGGGAAAGAGAAGAGTATAAATTTAAATGTGGGCAGTGGTGTATCATTCTTTAATAAGCTTTATCAGTGTAATTGAAAATTTGCAGAACTTTCATCCTTCTCACAGAAGAGGATAGAGCAACCCTGCTGACTAAGAATTAGATTTCTACGTCTTCTGGGTTTATCAACACTTTTAGCTACTATTGTAATATGAAAATGCAAGCAATATTGATGCCATCAATCAAATAATTTATACCACACACAAAATGTTAATGACTTATGTGTCCTGCTGCTCTTCAAATATTAATTTACAATCAATCTGCCTCTCATTCATCTATTCTCACATCAACTCTTCCATCTCTAAACTTCATTATTTAGAACGGGGTTTGGAGTTTTGCTCAAGAGCAGTTCATCATGTAGTTTTATGAAACCAAGGACTGACCCCAACCCTGTGATTAGCAAACCACCTGACCTACCTGGTGAGCCACAGATGAGCAATTTTACTGTGTAAATAATTCAGTACGTTTCAGCCTTTGTTAATCACGAGTCACTGATCCAAATGCATTTGCTATCAGCACACATCAGCTCTAAAATGTGAAAGTACTATCATATGGATGAGTAATCTGTCTAACATTAATTATTATGCCATGAATGGTGTATAGTTGAGTTAGCAGTCAAAAATATCACTGCACAAAAAAAGTCAATGATGTTAGCGTTGGTCATCTTTTAATACAGCAAAGCAAGAACCCTGGAACAGTGCTAGGCTATTATGCTGCCATTGCACTATAGTCACCAAATGCATTACTACAACTTCACAGTTTTTTTTCCCTTACAATTATTGGAACAGAAGTGACAGTAAAATGGGAAACACAGGGATGTTAACTCAAGATATTTTCTCTTTTTCTTTTCAGAATTTGATCCTTGTGGTCTAAGAGCATTTGGAAAGTCTAGAAGACTTAATTATAGTTAAATAATGATTTTATTTTATCGTATGTGTGTGTATGTGTAACCAATAAAAAGTCAACTAGCTCATCTGGTGGGAGTCTCGGTTGTGCATGCTCTCACATGGGTTATCATGAAAGGATGTTCCTGCATATGGTCTGCTGTACCCGAAATTGCTTAAATGTGCAAAGCATTCAGATACCACACTGAGGAATCCTTGATTTATTTATTTATTTTTGTTAATGTGGCAATAAGACACTTTCATTCAAATAAATGCAATGCCATCTGGTAATATGGTATCATTTTTTCCTTAAAACAGCCATGTAGCAAAGTCCTTTATGCTGGAAAATGGCAAAAGGGGTAAGTGCCTGATTTAAAAGCCCCTGCTGTGTGTCTTATTGCTTATCAGTTCAGCCATTTGTTAAACGGGGGCTTCCACAAAATCATTCACCAGCGTCTCTTTTTTCTGTTTTTGCTACATCTAAATATGTTCAGGATTTTTCAGCAGCGCAAAATTGTCCCACAGAAACGTAAACCTGGGTATTTTCATACAACATTCCTACAAATATAGAGCAGTGCTGATTCGCGACTTACTTTATTTGTGACATATAACCATTTGAATAATGCCATAAGTTGCGAAACTGGGCCAGACTACAAGCAGTAACCGTTCATACAGGAGACTGCATCAGAGCCAAAGGAGGGCATTTTGGATTTAATCAACAATCAGATCAGACAGTGTACTGATTTTGACAACTGGATCCTCGGCCTGGGTAGGGGCCAAGATCACAATCCATCCTTACCATGACACCCTGAAGAAGCTTAGTGTTGAAATACAGAAAAAGAATAAATATCTGCTAGAAAGACAGACAAGATAAATCAACAGAACATGAAAAGGCCCTCCTGAAAGAAACACGCAAAATATGTTTAAGACTTTACAGATTGAGACAAGAGAATCTAACCACACAGACAAACAAATGAGACAAAATGAGAGGAAAACGGACAAATAGAAAACAAAGGCAGAAAAATCAGCAGAAAGAAAGACGTACAGTCACAGTGTGGGTTTTGTCAGGGTTGAGAGGGAAGAAATAGCAGTTTCAATTTCAGAAGAGTTTGCTTAGAGCTAGAAATGCAGATCTAGGACACACGAGGGCAACTCCAGAGACATGGGGAAAAAGAAAAATCTGCCAAAATTTTAAAATGGCCACTTCAAGCACACAAACTGTTTGAATTCTACATACACAGAGTGACATTGTGGAGTGCCAAAATAAACAAATGCCTGGCAGAGAGACTCAAAGAGACCTGGATATCTTTTAGCTAGCAGGACAGGTGCAAAAAAATGTGTTAGTATTGGATTCGCAGGTGAGTAGCAGCACGACTGTATTGAGGCTGATCATGTACAAGATGTATACATCAGGTTAGTGTTTGTCCCCTAAGGGTCAAGGATTTCTTAGTACAGCTTTAAATTTCTCCATTCGCCACCCACACGTCCCCGTATGGCGTTCCCGTAGAAGACACCACTCTTGTTTCTGTGATTCAACACTGTTTTAGAATAATTTTTAAAGAGAAGCTCTGCAGGCTGTCTCAAGCAGTCCACAATACATGAGCCGAGAGATGACAGTCTTACAGTACTTCAGCTGGATCAAAGAGCATACTCTGTAAAGGGTGGAGAACTCCCAGATTACAGAGGAGGATGGATGGTGGCATTTTGGTTTTCAAATTCACAGGAAAGGGCTAGATGCCACTTGTACTTCTTGATTGTCAGTGACAAGTTAAGGATTACGGGGCATTTACATAATTTATTATACAATTGGATTAAAGAAACCTCATGACAAAACATCAAAAAATCTCCACTCAAGCCACTCAAGTGTCTGCAACTGAACAAGGTGTTACTTTGTTGTCCATAGGTGACGATATTGTTGCTTTAATACTCCTCACATCAATAAAGGCTGGTGCTGCCTTGACATGGTGTGCGGCTTGAAGAAACCCTCTTCAGCACAGCAATGAATGAGAACTGAGTGGCAGAGGGAAAACGAGCAAAGAAACAGAGACAAAACCATGAAAGGGAGAGGTTTTTAGCCTATTAAATAGTGAAAAAGTCTGAACTGAATCAAACTTGCCTCTGTGTTGTAGTCAGATAAAACTAATGTCACGTCTCCTCTTGCTGTGGACAGAGGTGGTACAACCAACAATCATTTACCACTGTGAGGGCTGCAGGACAATAGTCACCTTCAGAACTATCTACAAATTTAGACACACGCACACAAATGCTTTATACAAAGCGGTGTGTTGTTGTGATGACAAAGCTATAGTCAATAGAACTTGTGCATAAGGTGGTAAATATGTACAAGGCAAGGAAACCAATTGTTGAACTGCATTTTCTCAAACCCCTGTCTCTGGACACAGATGAGTAAAAACTCAAACTCAAAATTTGCGCACACAAAAATGCACCAGTTTAGTTTCATTCATGTCTGTCCTGCTGTTTTCCTTCTCTTTTCATGCGGTACTTTGCCCTTTTCCCCATCACCCTGCATCCTGCTTCAGGAGGCATTTTACCTTTCATCATTTGCTCCCCAACTCCTACTGTTGCGGTCCACTGACAACGTCCTATTTTTGGTCTGTTGTCAAGTGTGGAAAAGAGCAGAAGTAAAAACTTTGTGGGCCAATATGACTATTCCTAACACATTTACTGCTGAGACTTTGATTTCTTCCCCTCCTAACTCAGCTATGCATCTCCTCACTTCCCCCAACTTCATCATTCTCTCTGTCAGAATCCATTCAGTTTTGGAAAACTCACATCATCCTCAGACCTTCATTTCTGGAAGCAATAGCATCACTTCTTGTTTGATAGCTTGCTGTCCTTAAAAGAGGCACAGGAGTTGAGGAGGGTCTTCAGCTCATACTTGTTCAAGTAAATTGGCATTCAGCGCTGACAGGTCCAGCAGGAAATCAAAACTCATGTTTATGTTGAGCCCACCGAGTCCCTTAAGATGGACAGGATACTGGTGTTGAAGTCTAGAAATCAGTAGACAGAGAGAGAAAGAGAACGGCTATAACTGAAAACTGTTTTTAATTTAGATCTGGCTGGTCTATAATTAGAGGGAACAAAATGACAAAATGGGCTGCACAGTGGAGTAGTGGTTAGCACTTTCGCCTTGCAGCAAGAGGATCCCCGGTTCAAATCCCGGGTTGGGCCTGGGATCTTTCTGCATGGAGTTTGCATGTTCTCCCTGAGCATGCGTGGGTTTTCTCCGGGCACTCCGGCTTCCTCCCACAGTCAAAAAATATGCTGAGGTTAATTGATGACTCTAAATTGTCCGTGTGTGTGATTGTTTGTCTGTATATGTAGCCCTGCAACAGACTGGCGACCTGTCCAGGGTGTCCCCTGCCTTCGCCCGAGTCAGCTGGGATAGACTCCAGCACCCCCCGCGACCCTAGTGAGGATAAAGCGGTGTATAGAGAATGGATGGATGGAAAATGACAAAACATTTTTGACAGCTAATTACAGAACAAAGGGTGGCAAAAAGGGTAATTTTCAGGTTCAACAGAATGTTTTCAGACTTTTACATGTAGTCATTTTAATACTCATATTGGACCTAAAGGCACTTAAGAACTCTGTCGTAGAGCAAACAGTGGATTTTGGTGACAAGGATTACCAAACTTCAGAACCGAGTCAAAGACACGTGGGAAGTAGTCATAGATATGTGCCGTTTCCATGGAGCCCAACTGATTATTCTAAGATTTTAAAGTACATTTGTCCAACAGCAGTATAAACAGCAGTAATGTGCATTTTGTATTCCAAAAAGACCAATTTTGCACTACCAACATAATAGAGTTCACATAGTTTTGCCTACATCAGGTCAGTTGCTGTTCCACATGAGAACCTTCAGAGTGAATCACTGTGACCTGTTCCAGTGATTCACTAGATTAACATTTCGTCAGCAATTTCGATTTTTGTTTTTAATCAAATCGACTGTGCTGTAGGTACAGCGTATATATGAGTGCCATCCAACCAACTCAAACGTCCTGTTATCACAAAACAAATATTAGGTCTTGTCTCTTACAAAGACACAACACAACCTATGTATGTGTCAGCTACACCAGGAGGTGTGTTATTTCTGATCATCCTGTTAAATAAACAAATATCGTCCCGAGTAAGGGCAAACTGAATTGGATGATGTGTTGCTGCAGTTGTGATTGATATGTTTGTCAAGTTTGCCCTGAATCCTAAATAAATCTTCAACAGTGTCACCAGCAAAGCCACCCCTACCCGACATTATTACACCTCTTAATCATGCTTCAGGGAATAATGTATGCAGTTACCATCTTCTCACCTTTCAGCATTTGCAGGGAATGCCAAATTTGGACTGATTTGACCAAAGTACAGATCCTCAGTGGCCTAATGTCCATCCCTCATGTTTCTTTCCTCAAGAACTTTCACACTGCGCTTTGTCAGTAGTGGTTCATTTTTTTCAGCAATGCCACCATGAAGCCCCAGTTCACACAGTCTCCTCCACACAGTTGATGTTGACATGTGTCTGCTACTTGAACTCTGGGAAGTGTTGATGTGGGATCTAATCTGACATGCTGTTAATTGGCAATTTCTGGGGCTGGTAAGTCTCATGAGCTTCTCCTCTGCAGGACAGATAGCGCTTGGTCTTCCTTTCCTGGAGTTGTGAGAGCCAGTTCTATTGCAGTGTTGTTGTTTTTTTTCCCCAGTTTTCTTTTCTTTTGTGGCATGGTGACCTTCATCTCTTAAAGGAAGGATGGACTGCCATTTCTCTTGCTGACCAAATATAGATTACTACAGTGGTTGAACAAGGCTATTTGCTCCAAAGCAGCTACTTCAGCAGAAAAAAAAAATCTAATGGTTTTAAAGAAAGGTAAGAAATGTCACCAATTTCACTTCAACAGATAGTGAGTCAAAAGATTTGTGTTTGTGTTTAATCTCAAAAATATAAAACACATTTTGCTTTGTTTATACTTTACTACTACATAATAATACATGTTACATATGTATTCAATAGTTTAGAGGTCTTCAGTTACAATGTAGAGAATAGTCAAAATAAAGAGTAGATGTGGTGAAACGTTTTACTGGTGCTGTATATAAGGTGACTTCAAAAAATTCAGGAACTTGGCTTATGCAAGTAAAAAATCCGACATGATTTAAATTTTGCCACCAACCCTGTCAAAGTAATTTTCTTGTGCAGTGACACAGTGCTCCCAGTGCTCCTGCAATGTTCCCTGGAAGTCACGACATGTAAACATGTCAAGCATCATCTGTGATGGATTAATCTCCGCCACACAGCGACCCTTCAACTTGAATTTATTTTGAGGAAGAGGAAGAAATCACAGGGAGCCAAATCCAGCGAGCAGGGCAGGTGATGAGTGTGTCATGGCAAAAAATAAATAAATAAAAATTATAAACCTGTGCGTAATCGCTACAATGTGAGCCTGAGCACAGCACAGTTGGAGCACCCACATGCCAGCGCACCAAAGTTCAGATTGCTTGCGTCAAATGTTCTCCTGCAGACACATCAGGATGTTACACTAGAACTCATTTTCCTCTGACTCACAAGCTGAGGTATCTGTCTTGTCCACTTTAATATCCCCTTTCACTCCGTTTCCATCCTCTCCCTTTGACAGTCTTTGGTGTTTGGTCTCACAAATGTAATTTGTTCACTCTGACACTCACTCTAGTCTTTCATCCTCTGATTCTGGAGCTACTATCTTCTCATTCTCTCCATCTTTGCTTTTCTCATTCTCTTTAGACTTTGCACTGTGGCCCACATTGAGTCTCAAAAGAACCCCCTTTTCTTTTTCACTTGGTGTGATTCAAATTGTTTTGGACAGGCACAGCGCTGCTGCCTGTGATGGAAGTCCTTTGGCTGGGCAGTGAGTCAGAAAGCTGGAGAAAAAAAAACATTTGCACACTGGGAGGCACACAAAGGGACAAGATACAGAGACAAAATGTCCTGTTAACTGTTTCTTTCAACAGCACAGCAGGTTCAGGTCAGCTTAAAGATGTCAGAGTCAGACACACAACTGACATCAAAGTTGTTCCACAGGGAATACATGAAGACCTCTTGTACTTTCAGAGCAAAAAGGGGATTAGTGGTTACAAGCGCCCTTCAATGGAGGCCCATGTGAGAGGAAGCATTCACTCTGCTGAAGTCTTCTTCAATGAGACGCTCTGGCTGATCCTGCACTCTCTGAAATGACAGAAAAAAACTAAATTATGTGCACATATGTAGAATATATGAATCTTAAACACACTTTGGCATTTTCACAATCACAATTTATAACTAGAAAAGCACTCAGAGTGCAGACCTCCGCCAAGGATAGAGAGGAAAACAGGAAAGCCATGCAGTAAAGGATCATGAGCTTGAATTGAACCTGCATCTCTGACACAGTTCTGTTTATGAAGCACCTTCTTAACCAGTTGAGCTATCTGGACACCTTGCTCCAATTTGTTGGACGACATACTAATCTATGATGTTTTTGTCATACTTTGGACTACATACTGAAACATACTAAAAAATTCAAAGTGATCCAGAATCCTTTCCGGATTGCCACCAAAATTAAATCAGCTCTTCCTCTTACCATAGTCGACATCCCCTCAAAATTTCATGTGAATCTGCCCAGGCGATTTTGAGTTATCTTGCTAACGGACGGACGGACGGACGCCGGGTGTCACATAACCTCCTTGAGGTAAATATGCCAATACATACATAAAAAAAATTACAAGCATTATCTGCAATAATAAATTATCATAAGATCCGTCCCTAGTAAACAAAAGATCAACCCAATTCTGCAGCCCTGGAAACTATGATGTTTGTACTGTCAAGACTTTGACACAGATGTGTTGATTTTAACTTTATGGTCATTTGTGAGGTATAAGTTAAGTAACTAGAGTAAATGCTATTTTATACTGTTTTGTCTCAGTGAGGTTGAGAAAATCTCTGACACTGATGCTAAAACACATCACTGATGCGCTTCTCAGCAGGACATTTACGTAGAGGTCTGTCTTTTTGTGAAAGTTGTCCACATTGGTTGCCACAATTATTATTATTTTTTTTACTTCCTTTTAAAAGTAGTGCAGACTGTGACAAAATGCACTGATTAATTTGTGACAGAAGATAGTTGCAGAAATGCAAAATCCTCTGCAAATTGTAACTAATGTCCTTGTTTTGCCGGACCAGAACTGCAATGAGCAAACACAGTATACTGCACTGTCACTTGCTTAATGTAGAATATTACATTTTGCTGGACAGTTATTCACACCAAAGCCTCATACGTACCTGTAGATAGGTGACTATGGCATTAATCAAACACAACAACACACATAACACAAATTGTCTTGTATGAGATGTGCTAACTTTGAACGACCTAAGAGCTTCAACATGCTGACAGTTAAGCAGAAGACAAAAGTGAACTAACTTTGGATGTGTAAGTCCTCTTATGAAACAGGACAAGGGAGATATGGTAAGGCTAGCAATTCATCTTCACAGTCAGGACGTGTAGGTCACCCATTTGCCCTTTACGCAGAAGTGTTGCCATCAAATATAAGAATGGAGCAGAAAAAGGAGAGGGGAAGATGACAAGGAGATGAATAGAGCAATAGAGCTGGAGAGGGAGAGCAAAAATGGGAAAGTGAAATTTAAGCAACCATGGGCACTTTTTTAATCCGTTTGTTACTGAGACCTAAGAAAAAATGACCTCTTCAAGAGTTTAGTTGATGTTTATAGGACACAGCAACCAGATTAAACCACAGCTTTTGAGGACAGAACTATTATTTAAGAGACCTATGATTGTGGTAAAGATAATCCAGTTTTAAACTTGTCCTAAACCTGAAATAGTGATAAAACACCAATAATAATACATGGTTTACAGAGTTACCAAACACAGAGTGCCTTCACCTTTTCATCTTGTTTGCAAAGCCATAAAAAGTCAGATCAGCACAAGCTCACACAGCTGCAACATTCTCATGACTTTTAAAACTGTTACGGGAAATATGTTGGCAAACAATTAAAAGAGCAATGTGGAGAATTAAGTGGCATCTAGTGGTGAGGTTGCAGATTGGAAACAGCTGAGTACTAATCGTCTCACCCTCCTCTTCCAAGCATGCAAGACAAATTAAGTTGGTTCAGACCTATGTCTGTTTTGGGTTCATGTGAAAGATGGTGGTGCAACGTGGCAGAGGGATCATTTAAACACAATGCAATTTCAGGTGAGTATACAAATGAAAACATGATCCTGAAGATTACATTTCATTTCTACTAATAGATCCCCGCTACATGCTACACATTGGGCCATCAAATATAGACATGATATGGACACATTAGCATTTCTTTAAGCTGTGTTCTGGCAGATTGATTCAAGTCCAACATTCACTTTCTTCACAATGATTATTCATGCTTAGAGGGGAGTAAATGAGCAGGAAGTCAAGATGGGAAAAGAAAGGGAGTTAATATATGGACTGTACACAGTGTAGTGAGGATGTCTAGGTGTTTCTTTGTGTCTCAGGGCATCACACGCACCAAGGAGAAAGCTATGGTAAACAGTCAAGCTGGAAGGCTGTGTGTTTCTCATCAAACACACACTATTGAGCTGAGCCACAAGACAGATATCAAACACCGGATCATGGCTGGGAATTACCCTCCCGCCTTTCCTTTCTTCTCTTTTCTTTCCGTCTCCTCCATCCCTCTGTCTTTCCTGCAGTATTTGTTCACTGAGATCAATGGAGAATGACAAGAAACAAAGCAAAGAAAATACAACATGGTTTTCACTCTCTCACACATGCTGACTCTTATGCTGGTTTTAGTCACTTTTGAAAGGACTGTGTTGTCTCACACACATTCACAAGAAGCTACACCCAGCTCTAGTTATGACTGAAACAACATAAGCCATTTCTCATCGTAATTTCCCATAATTAAAGAGTCCATGTCAAATTCAAATTAGTCTAATCTGATGAACCAGATGGGTACAATCCCAACAGGTCTTCTAGTTGATCAGACTTCCTGCTGATGTAATTCTCCAGACTGAGTCTACAATCAAACTGAAACACAGAAAAAAACTAATTATAACAGTGAATGGTAACTCCAATTACACGGTTCATACTGTAAAAGAACAATTTACCAGACCAGTTGTGATAAAGAGAATTGTCTTTTAACTTCCTCAGAACTTGTCAAACTTCTGCCGCAATTTTGTAATCGCAGAGGTGTTAAAAAAAGATGGTAGGTAGTGGCTATAAAAGATCAAGTCTGCTTCACAGTAATAGATCAAATGCTGAGCTTTCAGACACAGATAGAGACATAGATGCAGAGATAAAAACATAGTGTAAATACACTGATATCACCACGGTCGCTTCGAAATGAAAATTTTAATCTCTGAAATCAAGGACACATCCAAACTAATGAATATCATTTCTGCATCACACAGAAGCTTAGTGTGCTGTGAACTCACCATGCATGGCAAATGGGTTTACAGTTAGCCTGAGTGGAAAAAAGGCCCCCCTCTTAAGATAAAGAGATAAAGATGCATTAATACAATCTCAGCAGCAATGGCAGACCTCTTGAGAAAACTCATCAACCTTAGAGAAAATAAAGGCTGTTTGTGTTGTTTTTTTACATTGTTAACATGACAGTTTGATATTTTTATATGTTGAATAACACATCATGAGTGAAATAAGAAGGAAACACTATGACTGAGCATTCCCAACAGGGATTCTGACCTCCAGGAGTCTATAAACCTAAGGAACTAATCCCGTCGCTTACTGTATCATTATACCGGATCATTATTCTTCTTTGGCCTCTGGTTTAGACACTTACAATATTTCAATATTACATCTTGCCACTGTGCGCTTTTAAATAGTTTTAAAGTGCTTGAGCAGAGTTGTAGATGTGCTGGTGTGCTTGGAAAGCAGTGAGTGGGTAAGGATGGTTGAAGAAAGAGGTGGGAATTTCATAGATCTGCATATTCTAAAGGAGGCAACAGTGTAGAATGACATCTGAGGAACTAAAGCATGAAATGTAATTTTGATACATAAAGATGAGGTAGAGGAGTTTAGGCAATGCCTGGACATGAACTTTAATAAACATACATGTTCACTAATGCTGAACTGATTCAACAATTCTGCCATCAGTATGAGTATATTAGCAAACTAAGAATGGAGAGTAAACTGAAACAAAACTACAAACTTACCAGAATCTAAAATAAACATAATTTTTTTCTAAAGAAAAAGCTTCTTACCAGTTTTCCCAGCATTGTGCGGTTTACTGAGCTCCTGGCCGCTCTTCACTTTTCACTCATCTTCCCAGACAGGCAGCTTTCCAAGTTGAACTCATTTCAAAGAAGTCTGGAGAAAGGCACAGCATCATCATACTGACATTTGAGTCTTCACAGAACAAGGGAGAGGGAAAGATGTACCGAGATAGGATTTATCTTCAAGATGTGTCCATTAGGCAGCTATATAGCCACACCATTAGACATGGAGATGTCCGGTAGCATGCTATTATTCACTGCAGTGCAAACCTAATGCAATGCAAAAGGCAAGATTGGCTTCTTCAGAATGCAATTTAGCAGTATAAATCTTGTTTCAGGTAAGGGAGGGACATGCAATTGTTTGGACTAGTTAGAAAAAAAAATCCAATTATGCAATCCATCCAAGGAGAACAATGAAAACTGAGATTGGTTATGTAAATCCAGCCTGTGAGGTGATACTGACAAGTTTAGCCAGTGTGACTATATGACTATAGATAAACATGCATACACGGTCTTACAAAACATGCATGACAAAGGCAGAGCTTCGTCCAAACAACCTTCAGGTCTTAAAATTCAAATCCATCATTTGTACATATTCACCTCTTTCATAGTCAAATGCTGCTTAGCGACATTTGTTGACAAAAGACAGGGCTCTTTTCAAAGCATTTTGAATTAACTGTTTTGATAAGGAGAAGGTGACAAACCCTGGAGATAGATGACCTCCCCCTTCACTGTCAACCTACTGAAACATCTGAAGCGCTCTGTTAGTGGGTAAGGACTGAAGTGATGTTTAAATATATATTTTTTTCATGTGAAAACAGAGACAAAAAGAGAACATGGAAGGGCAGAGTTTTCCACATTTTTCCTGGCTCTATAGCTCTTCAGCCACTGCATACACGAGTGTATAACAAACATGAAAGCACTATCTTTCAGCCATAGCTCTTTAACATTTTGTAAGTGAAGATGACATGGACAATGTAAATAAAACAGAAGGACAGTCCTTTTATCTTTCTTCTCCAGTGAAGGATAGTGAAAGCAGAGGACAAAAGTGAGACCAATTAATGATGTGGAACATTTTTTAGGGTGCAAAATAAAACACCCATTTTAAACTATCATACCAGACTCAAAATCCAAGTTCAACACTTTAAGACATTGATTGAAAAAAACATAGTTTAAGTTTGAGTCTGACAGTCACAAAACAGAAAGACTATCTCACAACTGAAGGCTTGGTCTTGCCATCGGGTTCTGCACTGGACCAGTTTGGAGCACAGCCTACATTTCTCAGCCACATGAGCCGTTAGTCTGTTTATGGCTGAGTCTAGCTCTCCTTGGCTTCACACTGAGACAGAAACAGTGGGGAAGACTGAGTAACACCAGCAATCTGTGCTTGCTCAGTTTAACATTTCATTGTGTATTTTTGACCACCAGGGGGCAGAAAGAAGCCAAAAACAACATATTCTAATGAAGCTTTGAAAGAAGAACTCAGGGTCCAAATGCTAACCAAAATTCCACAGCTACAAAACAATGGATTGGAGCCTATATTCCTTCAGAAAAAAATGACAGATGCCTGATTTCTTAAATTAGTATAGCTGCCTACATTGTCCAGGCATTTAAAAATGTGAAAAGCACAACAATGCTTTTTTTTTATCTGCTGCTCATTTGTTAATGAGATTTGACAGTTTAATCATTGTCAAGATTGATGGATTTTTGCAATTCAACATTCAGTTTCGTCCTAATATATAATTTGCTGATGCATCTTGTAGGTTGACTGCTCACGATTGGTACAGATGTCTGAGATACGCAAACAAAATTTACAGAACACAGACACAAAGCTAAGCTACATATTTGTTACTAACAATGCCTCCTAATTCTGTTCTGTTATTCTATCTTGGTGTCCTAGTGAGATCCTTGGTTTATTTTCAGCTTGAGACATGCATGCATGCATTTATAAATATATATATATATATATATATATATACATATATATATATATATATTTTTTTTTTCTGTCAACCTGTGACAGCATGGGAGTATCCATGGGAGAGTCAGTGTGTCATATTTTGTAATTAATTGGACATGAGGCAAACTTGGATGAAAGTTTTGAGATAACATGGGAGACGTTACAGAGTAAAACATGCATAACAGCTGTAACCTTTATACTGAACTGGAGCTGTACGTTTTCAATTTTCCACCTGGCAAATCCGTCCCAATCACACACACACACACACACACACACACACACACACACACACACACACACGCACAAAATACGGAAAACTGGTGAAACAGACTATTAGAGTAGAAATATTTGTGATGTTTATCTTCGGTTTGAGAACTACAGGGACACTTCTTTCAGAGCATCAACACCATCTTCCCCCACATCAATCTCCATGGTGATGCTATCATTGTGGTACAGCTGGCCGGGCTCAAGGTGACGGGGATCAAAGCAGCTCATTGAATATGAGCATTTCACACTAGACTAAAAACACAGACTCCCTCTGAGGTGGCAGACTGAAGAAAAGCAAACAAGTGACAGAAGAAGAACTTTTAAAGAATACAGTGGCAGCAAAACAGCAACCAGAGTGTGGATGAAACAGACATGTAGCTGTTACAGGACACGATCACTAGAGTTTAATAGCTACAAGACCATAGAGGAAGAACGTACAGGAGAGGAAGCAAAGGTACAGCCCTGGCAATTAGGACAGAGGTGCAAACTGTCACAAAGCAACACATTTATTCTACCACTCGGCCTATGTGGAGTTTGTTGTGAGAATCCTTCAGTTGGTTTGAGAGTTGTTTATTCTCAGAAGAATCAAAAGACTCATCGTGAGGAATCATGCAGCATGGAAAGAAGGACTTAATCTGCTGGTTGCTTTCTGAAAGAACTTTTTTTTTTAAAGTGTGCCATTTTAAATACTGTCAAGGAAGTAAACAGAGAAACATCAGATGCTGATTTTGTTCCAGACAACAACAAACTGCTGTGTATGTGAATATCATAAAAATATATTCATTTCCCATAGTTTCTCACAATGGAAATTCTTGACAAAGACTTAAACTTTGCAACAAGACAGGCTTGTACCATTCTTTTGATGGATTAGCATTTCTATAAGAGTTAGTCTTCTCTGCATGCAGTCCCACTTCACACTATTTTGAAGGAGAACCATTGCTGCTTCCAGAGCTTAGTGCCACCCAAGACAACTGTGATTGGTTTAAAGATATGCAATGCAGACAAGACAGAGCATCCCCCCCCCCCCAATGTAGCACAATGATAATGTGTGCAGCCAGACCGTTCTCCACAGCGCTGTGCAGATAAGTCTGTCTGAAAAGTCTGTGAGTCTATTAGCATGTAGGTACAAACTTTGTAAGAGGAGCATGGTCTTACACACGTGGACAAAATTGTTGGTACCCCTCAGTTAAAGAAGGAAAAACCCACAATTCTCACTGAAATCACTTGAAACTCACAAAAGTAACAATAAATAAAAATTTATTGAAAATTAAATAATCAAAATCAGCCATCACTTTTGAATTGTTGATTAACATAATTATTTAAAAAAACAAACTAATGAAATAGGGCTGGACAAAAATGATGGTACCCATAACTTAATATTTTGTTGCACAACCTTTTGAGGCAATCACTGCAATTAAACGATTTCTGTATTTGTCAATGAGCGTTCTGCAGCTGTCAACAGGTATTTTGGCCCACTCCTCATGAGCAAACAGCTCCAGTTGTCTCAGGTTTGATGGGTGTCTTCTCCAAATGGCATGTTTCAGCTCCTTCCACATATGTTCAATGGGATTCAGATCTGGGCTCATAGAAGGCCACTTTAGAATAGTCCAACGCTTTTCTCTCAGCCATTCTTGGGTGTTTTTGGCTGTGTGTTTTGGATCGTTGTCCTGTTGGAAGACCCATGACCTGCGACTGAGACCAAGCTTTCTGACACTAGGCAGCACATTTCTCTCCAGAATGCCTTGATAGTCTTCAGATTTCATCGTACCTTGCACACTTTCAAGACACCCTGTGCCAGATGCAGCAAAGCAGCCCAAAAAATTACTGAGCCTCCTCCATGTTTCACCGTAGGGACAGTGTTCTTTTCTTCGTATGCTTGGTTTTTGAGTCTATGAACATAGAGTTGATGTGCCTTACCAAAAAGCTCCAGTTTGGTCTCATCTGTCCAAAGGACATTCTCCCAGAAGCTTTGTGGCTTGTCAACATGCATTTTTGCAAATTCCAGTCTGGCTTTTTTATGAGTTTTTTTCAGCAGTGGTGTCCTCCTTGGTCGTCTCCCATGAAGTCCACTTTGGCTCAAACGACGACGAATGGTGCGATCTGACACTGATGTACCTTGGCCTTGGAGTTCACCTTTAATTTCTTTGGAGGTTGCTCTGGGCTCTTTGGATACAATTCGAACGATACGTCTCTTCGAATTTGTCATCAATTTTCCTCTTGCGGCCGCGTCCAGGGAGGTTGGCTACTGTCCCGTGGGTCTTGAACTTCTGAATAATATGAGCCACTGTTGTCACAGGAACTTCAAGCTGTTTAGAGATGGTCTTATAGCCTTTACCTTTAAGATGTTTGTCTATCATTTTTTTTCGGATGTCCTGGGACAATTCTCTCCTTCGCTTTCTGTTGTCCATGTTCAGTGTGGTACACACCTTTTCACCAAACAGCAGGGTGACTACTTGTCTCCCTTTAAATAGGCAGACTGACTGATTATGAGTTTGGAAACACCTGTGATGTCAATTAAATGACACACCTGAGTTAATCATGTCACTCTGGTCAAATAGTTTTCAATCTTTTATAGAGGTACCATCATTTTTGTCCAGGCCTGTTTCATTAGTTTGTTTTTTTAAATAATTATGTTAATCAACAATTCAAAAGTAATGGCTGTTTTTGATTATTTAATTTTCAATAAATTTTTATTTATTGTTACTTTTGTGAGTTTCAAGTGATTTCAGTGAGAATTGTGGGTTTTTCCTTCTTTAACTGAGGGGTACCAACAATTTTGTCCACGTGTGTATGTACACAAAGGAGTGAATGGTTTGTTTTCAGTCATAACTATTGTCTAATCCAAGCATCACCTAATTCCTGACTTCAGGACTGTGCCAGGAAACAAGTTTGAAATAGCCCGGACTTCTTTGTGTAAGTCAGCTCGACAAAGCCTATAATTCCAGCCAGAGATAATGGGTATCATGATGGTGATTATCAACTTTCTTTGTTAACCCTGGCTTCATTTTTCAGACTCTGTGCACATTCACATAAAAGGGGGTGCCAAATGCATCATGTGGCTCTTCGTCTACACAAAATGGACAGATGGTGTCCCACCTACTTCAGTCAACAGGTTGTTATTATGGAGAGGAATATAAAAATGTATGACAGTAAAAAGCACTGTTACTGAAAACAATGCAAGAGAAAAATGCTGCTAGAAAACTGTTAATTGTGTGTTAATATATTTATTGTACCAATCAATGCAGCCAGTTATTAGCAACATTACAGCTGCAGATTATGTTAGATTTAAATCTTATACATGACATTAAAGTCTAACACTGCCTTCTCATGAGGGTATCACTTTCATTTTTGTACAAATCAAAGTAAAATTAACGCTATACCAATAGAATATTCAATTTTCTGATCTGTGTTCTATTAGTTTCAGCACCAGCAGTGTAAACCGACCTGATAGCAAATCAACACTAATGTAGCTTCCCGCGGCAGTTCAACAAATATGATGTATGATGCTATAACTGCTTGACATTGTTCAGTGATATTAGTCACATACAGCTCATCAGGTTCAGATAAAACACATTTCCTCACCTGAGAGTCTGAATCTCTCATAGAGAATCATCAGGAAACATTTTAGTTTGAGGATGATGCTTCTTACAGCGGAGTTAAATCCAGAACTCTGAACATCATCTACTCCTTACCAGGTTAGAGTCACATTATAAGTTACCAAAGAGATATAACAGATTAAAAGAGAGTCACCTCTGTGGTTTTTAAAAAAAATCTAGCTTTACCTGCAACATACCTGGCTAACCCACTAATCTTGCTATGCAGTATAGCACTGATCACACAATATGTTCCTGTTTACATGCTATGTTATTCCTATGAAATAATCCCATCAAATCTGCCATAGACTTAAACATGATATCTTTCAGTATATTTTATTCCCGATCTTGTCTAAACAACCACATTTTCTACTTGCCCCACCCCTAAATCTCCAAACTTTGCATCTTAACTGGTTAAATAACTGCTACATGATTAAAATAAACAGGTATCATTGGGTAAAAGCCTCCATGTGCATAATGTTTTTAGTCACAGCTTTGGATTACTCAAGGTAGAACTGTGTCTATTTTGGCTCACTAGATATTGGGTTTTTTCGCAGCGGGAGTCTGCAAAATAGATTTTTATTGCGGAATACAGATGCAGTAACTTTGGGGAAGTGACAAAAGGAAAATAAGACACATAAATAAAGGTGTCAAAGAGTATTCAATCAAAAAAATCCACTGAGAAGGATCGCCTGGTCATGTTGTTTGTTTCTGTGACATACTGTGAAGAACGTGAAGTCTCAAAACTTCACAGCAAGCAAAGACGCCTCTCTGAATGCTTTGGTTTTTAAATTTGGGGTGTTGCCATTTATCAGTGCTCAAGGTGATCTGAGGAACTTCTCTTTGTCTGCGAGAAAGTGATAAGGCGAATGAAAGGAAGAGGGAGAGGTTTAAAGGCAATTTAAAATAAGTACGCACCAACATCCACCTGCACAGTCAAGGAGACAAATACCAAGATATCAAAACAATCAATAGAGACCACTGACTTGCGCCTCAGATGGAATTTAATCGTACATATCTGAATAAAAGAAGTCCGGAAATGTAAGGAAAGCTAAAAGGAGAGATGACCGCATGACTTAACCACAAAAGTGTGGAGAGAAGAAAGCCGAAGTGACTCATAAGGGAAGACGATGACAGGAGAGGTCAGAGGAGTAGACAGGAGCAAAGGGAAGGGCAAGAAAACTATAAGAGGCTTTGAAGAATGATTACTATGAGAGGGAAGAGATTGATCCATTTTGAACTGGAGTGACTTTGTAATTAAACATTCAATAGTAATGCAGGGATTTCTCTACTACACTCAGGTGCCTCACAAATCCTGCCTTTCCACTCATCAAATGTCTATTTAGACCCCAAACCACAGTGCTGCGGCTGCTACACATTTTCTGTCTTTAAATCTCTGTTCTCTTGCACGTTCAATTTGAAATGAAATAATGGATCTGACATAAAAGTGCCAAGTCTCAGCTTTAATTTGATCAGGCTTCCATCAATACCAGGAAGGAAATGGTATAGAAAGAGAACTGCGTGGGAGAGATAATCCTTTTAACAAATAGTTCCCCAAGTACAGGACTATAGTAATTGGACACATGCACACAAAGTGTCTCGCAAAAGCATCTCATTTAATAGTTTGTATCAAGTTCTATGCAGTCAATCACTGCTGCAAATCTTCACTGCAGCCACCTTCAGCTTTTTCTCAGTGGGGCGTCTTTCAGCTCTTAGTCTGCAGTGGAATATATGATCAAGACCAGGTGAATGACTCAGCCAATCACAGATATCCCCCCTCTTCACCATGAAAAGTTATTTTTTTATGCTGGCAGAATATTTGGGATCATTGTCTTGGTATCCAATATCGTTTGCTGTATCTTACTAAATCTTAGCCCACAGAATGTCCTGCTCTACTCTGTTTTCATCCTGTTGCTTCTCTCAGCAGTGATATCATGAATAAATACTCGTGTGTCAGTTTCACTGGCAGCCATATATGACCAAATCATTACAGAAGCATGTCTGTGAAGGTAGATATTATGCTATTAAATAGCTCATTAACTGATTTGTTTGTTGTTTAACTGTTTTGACTGAGGTTCATTTTTAGTCTCATCAATCCACAGAACTTTGCTCACTCTATAGAAACCATGTTTTTGCATCCGTGGCCAGTATGTGTGAAGAAAATGTATACGTTATCTCCTATATACATGCTGCACACTAAAAGTGATCATTTAAGTGAGCTTATAATATAATGAAAATTAAAAAAAAAAAAAACAATGTTGTGCTCATGTCATTTGCAGAGTTACTTGGTGTTGATAAGTTATTGTTTACTAGATTGACTTTTGTGTTGCCAAAAAGTGGCAAAGATTTATAAAAGACACTGTTGAAGCCTTGGCAACCATTAGAAGAGCTGTCAATGTGGTGGCGTTAGGAGTTAATCTGACAGTAATCTGGAAGATTTTACTGGGAGGGAGGAGGCTGGAGCATGTGCATCACTTTTCTAACCGTGATTATATTAGGCGCATTTAGAGAGAAAAAAAAGAGGTGACAGAGAGACAGATTTCAGCAAAAGTGCTGACAATGAAACTATAAATGACATCAGAAAGGAAAAATGCACTTAATGAAAGCTTTGTTCAACCACACAAAACTGCACCGCAAACAAAAATACCAGTAATGCAATAACTGTTATTTCTCATGTTGCTATTGCTGTTTCTTGGGACCATTCTGCTTGATTACGTATTGCTCCTGACATTGAGCCACTCACAGCACAATCGCTCAGTGTATTATGACTGAATGTGCCAATCATGCAGTTTTTATATACTGGCCATTTTGTCAGCCGGTAATCTGTGTTTGAGACTTTCACCTTGATCACTGAATCAGAATTTAAAGCATTATGGGCGATGCTCAATAGTGGTTAAATGTAAAACACTTGTCCCTCCCTGGCAACTGCAGACATGTATTTATTTTATTACATACTTTATGTGACGTCCCTTCAGACAAAAAGTGAGTATAAAAGAGAAGGATAAGATGAAACACTCTTCCTGTGTCCTCTAATACTGGACGGTGGCCAGCAGCGATTGGATAATGAAGATAGAGTGCCAAAGAACCAACAAGCTCTTTCAGCCTGTAATTTATTTAGAACTGAACATGTGGGTCAGCAGGAAGTTTTTCTTGCATTTTCATCTTTATAAGAAGCATGTCTATTTAGTTTAGCTACAGAAATTCAAAGTGAGGATGTTGTTGTGATCTGAAGCCCTTTTAAGTAGTTTTTAGGTGTTAGCCTCAAGGTTAATAAAAAAATGCTGTTCATTAGGGCTGATGTGAAATGGAGCATATGCTTGTGTTGCGTTTCCTCGTGGCTCCCCACTGTCTTTTGGCTCAGCCACTGATAGCAAATACACCAGTTTAAAATTAAATAAATGAGAATCATTCCCGCAGGGTATATTTCTGACTGTTATTATAAAAACAAGCATCACTTTCAGGCTGATAAAAGAATGTGTCTTCTCTTTCACCCAGAGGGTTACAGAAAATGCGATGAAAGAGCTGAAAGATGACCAGATCAGGAGGAGATAAAAACTCCTTCACTCGCTGCTTTGTGAACGTTCCTCAGGGTCTCACTGTTTGGCCTGTAAGAGGCACTGGAGCGAGTGATGTCAGAGACAAATGATGGAGGGCTGAAACCACAGAGAGGGCCTCTGGGAAGAGAAAGCGATAGAACAAACTTGATTTCCAACAAAGTAAGTATCGAACATGGTTGCACGTTGCTGTCAGTCCCATGGCCACAATAAAATGGTCAAATGTTAGAGTGGATGCAGTTGAAGGTTTTTCTTTTTATTCAATTAAAGAATAAGGCTGAATGAGTAAGCATGTCTTCATTTCATAATGCATCAATGCTATTACAAAACAAAAGGGCTTTGTGTCAGTGTGATCATCAGCAGGTAAGATGAGAAGACCATTGACCTAATGTAGTGTTTCCTAAACCACCATCCACTGCAATACACAGCACTACTAAGATAGACATGAAGGGCATCTTTTATATATCAATATCATATTATTGTCTCAAGCCTCAAATGGCTGTTCCAGCAGTGAATTCTCTGGTCAATAAGCTCATGCAGACATCCGGCTGCAAAATCAACTTCACTAAATACAAGGCTTCTTAATCAATAAATTGTCCTCCAGTATTTGGGATCAGCTGGCTGGTGAAACAGATTCCTTCAAGCGTGGTATTAAACTCACAACAGACACTGAGAAATGCATCCAACCTTCAACCTAAATGCTAAAATAAAAAGACTATAGAGCTATTTGTAGCACATAGAGCCTCCTATATAACAGATTAACTCTAATGTGTCCTTTCATCATATTAATTTTAGAATTATTAAAACCACCAATGTCACCCATATAACCTGCAATACTCTGATCAAATGCTATTTGATTTGGCAAGGAAGTCTTAATACTTTGTCAAGGATAGTCATCTGATATCTGATACCACTGATTATTTTCACTCACACAGTCAGAGTTACCAGCCACGCTGCAGAAAGAAGAATCTATTTCCAAAGGACACTCTTCTCACACAACGAAGGTTTTGGAGTGTTTTTCCCCTCTTTTTAATTCACCAGAGCTTCACATATTTTTTTCTATCAGCCAAGGTGTTAACATTTCGTTGGCAGCCATTTCTTTTCACATTTCACCCAATCCAGTTTTATGACTGAAACAACAGACCACAGCGGGACAATTCAGAATGAAAGATGAGGCTCTGCACATCATAAATATCAAGACTCAAACTGCGATTTTTTTTTTTTTGCCTCAAATTGTCTAGAAGAGCATTGAAAATGCACCAAATTAGTCCTTTTGGAAGACAGACATTTATGAGAGACAATGAAAAGGTGTTCTGGAGGTTCTCACCCTGATCACATCATGTCCTCTTTGCCTCACCTTGAACAAGTCTGTCACAGCAGTCATCAAAGAATGAATTCTCCTCTTTCTTCAGAAGAGCAGAATGTAGAAAATTGAAGTCTAATTTATAGTAAGTTCACGTTATGCAATATTTGCAATACTTGAAAAATCAATTCTGATTTGAACAATATCTAAAAATCCAACCAAACAACTAAATTCATACTAGTTTCAACTTATTCAATACACACATTGACTTCATAGTCATGTAACATCTGGCACTGAATGGGAGCATATTTGAAGATAAATTCAGTCACATATTTCAATCTCACCAAGTCAGAGGAAAGGATTCAAGACTTTCTCACTATCGGCCAACTGGGAACTACACTGTACATCTGACAAACTGTAAAGCTAAGAGGGGGCTCCTTCATAAAACAGGAGGCCAGTCATGGTCAATACGGTGGTTGATCTGACCACTTACAGATTTAAAAAAGGTATGCGAGACTGTGTGTGGCATGTGAGTTAAAGATTAAAGCCCAAGACAATTAAACTTGGTGTATTTCAGTGTGTGTGTCTGTACACTGATGCACACATGACAGTAGGAAGTTTATACCTTTCCTATAACGCAGTCATGTTTGATATCAGCTATACTCCTAATCCCTGAGACTCAGAACACTGGCTTCAGAGAGAAACAAATGACTCTCAGCTGCAGACAGACAAGTTTGAAGTGTTACTTTTTACTCAATGACAATGAAAATTTCAATGACAGAATACAAATAAGTGATAGTATGTTGGAGAATGTTCATTACTCCGGGCTAAAGTGAAGTAAACGCTATAGACATGCAGCTGTTCTGGTGTTCTTGTAGTCAGTTTCATCACTTCTTGTCATATTTCTATATTATTGATCCAATATATACAGTACATGGAATACCCACCCAAATGACAGTTTTATTAGTAACAGTGCTGTATGAAAGCAGAATTTTACTTTGTTTGTGTGTTGAAACTGATTATTTTCATTGTCAATTATTTGAAGATAATCAATTAACATTTTGGTCTTTAAAATATCAGGAAAATACATCTTTAAAACTCTTGAATTCAAAGTGGTACAGTTTACAGCTGTATTATAAGCTGAACTTAGAAAAATGGGGATTCGTTATTGTCAGCAATTATGTACAAGTATGGATCTCTCGATTGTGTTCTCCTGTCTCTCCTGCAAATCCACCTTTCATCTCATCAGCTATCTCCCTAATGTCACTGTAAGCCTGACTGTATACATTTTTTTTTTACATATTAAGAGAGTGAGATAGTTCCATGCAAGTAGAAGAGGAAATATTATTTACTGTGTGACAGATATATGATGACGACTAAAGGACACCTTGTTTACTGCTGGCTTAAATTAATTAAACTAATCAATTAATGACCAGCTGTTTCTACAAAACTCATAAGAGTTATATGATACTCTGCAGTAAGCAGCAGCTCTGCCATCACTCAGTTGTCCAGCTGCAGAGTGTTCTTGATTGCTAATCAACAGTAAATAAAAACAAAAACAAAGCCGGTGGGTTGAAAGATTGATTCTTTGGCGCAGATGCAGTGCCCATTTTGCTGCAGGATTTTAACACAGCGAGGCACCATGCTTCATCTCAGCCCCGTGCTAATTAAGGCACAACAGTTTGAGTGGGAAGCCATTCTGGCTGCGGGCTCCATATTTCCTCCAGAGATGGTGCATGGCTTCAGGGCTGGCCTCCAAACTCAGGAACACAACTAACTGAAACTCCGTTTGTCACAATTTGTAGTGTGCTTTTCCTTAAAAAACTCTCTTTTACTTAGTTTATTGGCTAATAAACAGTTCCAGTCTTTCCAGGACATGCAAACCTGAATTTGTGAGTCCATCAACCCACAGCTTGATTTCTGGGACCAGGTGTAGGATGTGGGTAGAAGCCACTGCTCACTCCAAACGGTGTTTCCTTCCACTATCTGTGAGCTACTGTTTTGGACCGGTTACAACAACAACAACAACCTCCGAGCAGCAACTTACCACACTGAAAATTTTAAGTTTTGCAGAACATTTGGATCTTACATGCAGGCAGCCCTGCTAGTGTTTTTTGGTGGATTATCCATTTTAATGACACTGCTCACCTCCCTGTTTGCAAGTGTTCAAGCAAAACAATTTCACCTGTCGATATTTTGAGAGATCCCCAAAGTCATATCCTTCGCTTAGTCCTACCCACGACAACCGTGAATGGTTTAAAGAAATACAAACGAGATGGAGTGTTTTTTCCTCTACAGCAATATGATAATGTGACGAAACAGGACCTTTACATTCTACAGCGGGCTAGCAAAGCAGAACTAAAATTGTTGTTTTTGACTTTGGCTTTGCTTGTAAATTGTAAGTACATAGCAGTAAATTTAAAATGCATGTACAGCTTCACTGTATATTCTGTAGTATTTGTTCAATCACTGTCCGCTGACCCTGTTCAGTACAGACACACACGCGGCCCTTTCTACTTTGCCAAAATCAAATGCGTGGCATCCTATTAGTTTGAATGGAATTTAATTGACCTTATCTCCCTTGAGCAGTCTGCATGCTCAGTTCACAATGCCTTAGTGCTTCCTTATCCCTTTCTCTCTCTCTCTATTGTTCCAGTGTGTCTCAGTAGAGCTCGCCTCACTGAATATACAGTATGTATGACAGGGTAATGTGATATGGGGGAAGCTTGTGTCTGGCTTTAGCTTTGCTTTGGCAGCACAGATCCCTGAAAGAACACGCTTAAAACAGAGGAGCAATAATTAAAATAACCAATGATGGTGAGGTTGTAGGTGTTGATATCAGGTCACCGTTTATGTACCATTTAATAAAAAAACAAGTGTATAGCCTGAAGAACAAGATAAAAACTGTCAAGACTTTATGGAACCTTGCTTCTTAATATGTTTCCAGTCTGATACGGACTGTGAGCCTCTAATTGTTATTTATTGTGTTCTTCATGTCTTCGGGTTCAGTTTCTTTTCTAATTAACTCCCCGTGGCAAAGATGAAACATTATGACATTACCCAGCACTAAAAGGAAGGATTTTAAGTGAAACAGGGTGGAGGGGTGGAGTGTGACAAGGAAATGGTTATCTAACAGCAGAGCCAGATAGTTTGGGTGGGTCAATATACAGCCAAGAATGAAGACACAGGATCTATGTTATTTACCGACTTTAAGCAACCTCACAACAAGCTAAACATCATATGGTCTTATTATTTTACAGAACTGTGTTGTCAAAATTGACGACAAGCAAATTATTGTGAAAAAAAGCAACATTTTTTTCTTTAAGATGTGCCAGAGGTTGCAACACTAATTAGATTTTTTTATGTGCTTTTTCATATACTGCCATGTCGAAAATATGCTGCTAACAGAAACACTGTTCTTTCTTTATAAGGGTACTGATTTCAATCATATCATCCAGCTCTTTCTCAGCTAAGTACTTTTCAAGGATTGTGTTTTGTGCATGATCAGTTTACAGCAATCAAGTAAGAAATAAAGTAAAACGTGGCATAAAATAACTGAATGTAATAAATGTGCAACATATTCCATGAACTAAAATGTATTAATTAGAACAGACAAGGATTAAACAGCACAGCAATGAAAAAGATTATTTTGCTCACTCAGACACTAGTGAGATAGTGAGAACTCAGAACCAACCTAATGTAATTACGACCATATCATTACTATGAAATTGGATTGTTACACTCTGTTACTACAGTGACATCCCTGCCACCAAGAGGACTCTCAGTTTATGATCACAGCTAACTGATGACAACTCCTAATTTGCACGCTAAAGCCAGCTTAACTTGACAGGAATAGTAACATCTGAGGGAGAAATGTACCCTGACTGGACACTGAGATGACTGATCGTTATTAACACTAACTGTAGTTCAATCAGTGATGCCTTTCTTCATTCTATGTACACATTTCTCTGCATCGTGTTCTCTGTTTGTGTCTGTGCCACTTTGATTCTCCTGTGCTCCTCTGGACTGGCTGTGATAATGGAACTCAACCATTTGCAATCCTCTTGTTGACTGCCTTCACCAGATAATGCATTACAATCACAACTTCAGAAATCTGTTGGGCATGCCAACAGAAAAGGCCTCAAAGTGAAATTTGCCTTGCTGACAGCTCAACTCTTATCTGCTCCAAAGGACTCTTCCTCTACTCTTGTCTCTCTCCGTTTGTTCAGGCCTAAAGGCCTTTTCAGGGCAGCTCTCCAACCATCACTGATGGGACACTGCAGCAAATAATGCAGATGATGAAAACAAATAAGCAGAGAATAAATCAGAGCTTGACTTTGGAAAGAGGCTGCACAAACCTAGAGGACACCAGAAGCTGGACACCGGAACCCGTACCGCACCAAACAGAGTGAAAAGAGAATAAGTGATGTGTTTTTTAATGTCCCTGCATATTTCTCGTTTTGCAGTTAGGGTGCTAAATTGTTTTCAGAATGAGTTTGTTTTCCTCTTGCCTGTAAATGGGAAATGAGGTAAATGTCAGGACACAGCTGACATTTTAATGACTACAAGGCAGCTGCTCCGCCTTAATCGCTGCAGTCAGTCACACCTTGGGGGCAGAGAGCAAGGGCAACCACCACAGTGTCTGGTGTAGGTGTGTGGAGGTGGACATTTGTACGAGCAAGTCTTGTGCATTAGTAACAACAACAGCATTATAATGATAACTTCATTCATAAAGCACCTTTAAAAATCAGATTAATAAATAAGTAAATAAATGAAGGGCACAAGAGAATAAAATGAACAATGAAATACAAAAAGTAAAACAACCAATTAGATGATAAAATAGATGATTAAAACAAATTAATACTAAAAAAATAGAATTAAAAATAGAAAAATAAGTGTATAAAAATAGAAACATTTGCGATTCCTGGTTGAGTTTGTGCATCATTCCCAAGACTGTCCTGCAGTAACTGTGTTCCTATACAATCCTACTGCATTCTCATTCATGTTTTGAAAGAAATATATTTTGTCCCTTTGAAAGTCAAGATTATGATGTATTCTAGTTTGACAGGGCCACAAAGTCCATGTCAGTAGGACTTTTTGTTACTGAGGTCTGTGTGCGACCATTATTCTCATACTTAGTTTCATTTTCACTGCTGATTGTTCAGGTTTACGCACCATTACTATTTTTCTATGTTATGAAAATATCCTGGTTTGGCTTAAAATACCAGCCTTTCACAACATGTTTCAAGCTTCTCCTTGATTTTCTGGAGCACTAGGGTGACCACACCTAATATATGATTGCATGACTAAAAAGGAGAAACAGTAAAGCAAGTAAATAAATATCGATGATATGTTGATTAGAAAAGTATGTGAACTATTGTAATCCAGGAAAGAATATATTTCCGGCAAAATAGAATGTAGAATGCACTTTAGAAGGATAGAAACAGATTTTTTTTTAGGAGACAGGTTGTCACTACACATCCTTGGGATTCTATGAGCAATGTGATGCTCAAAAGAAAAATGTTGTACTAGACGGTAAAGATCAAAATTGTGGAGAGTATTTGGTCCCCTCACTTGGAACAACTAATCCTCAGCTATAAGGCCTTCCTCGTGGAGCTCAGTGACAGTGATCATGTGGCCTGGCACTGATCTGATCAATCTTCCGATAACAGTGTTACTGCAAAGATATAAAAACCTTATCTGACATGAGTTCCACACACTGAAGGTACAACTCCTATCCATTGCTTCAAATCGCTCTGTGTGTGTGTGTGTGTTCGCACGAGCGAGGCATGCTAGCTGAAGCTGCTGTGTCTCCAAGTGTGAAGTATTACATTCATTAAACAAACTGTCAGACACACACACACAAGCATGCACGCACCCACGCCCAGCTGTAGTCGCTAAAGGCACCCTCGGTTGAATGTCAAATCAAATGTGCTGGCCAATAGACCATCACCATGGCAACACAATGGTATTTAACACAGGCATCACTGCGTATAACAGATTACAGAGGCGCTATACAAATGTGAACTGTTTAAATTTTTAAAGTCTCCGCCCAAACTTGTCAAAAGCGTAAGACTTTTCATCAGACATTCAGATAATAGATCATAATATTGAGATAATGTCTTGAGTGTTTGCAGGGAACACTGTCTCACGGGACTGAATAGGATGAAATCTCATTACATTCTATGAATATTGAAATACAAAGAACAAGGTGAAGAGAGGTAGGGCTAGAGCACGTGATAATGCTGGATAATATTGATTACAGCTGCAAAAATCTAGAATAAAAATCTTTTGTTACCAGAATTAAAAACGACGTATAGTCTTCTAGGAGCTACAATGGTTAGCACTGTAGCCTCAAAGCTAGAAGGTCCTGGGTTCACTTCCTGGCCTTGGATCTTTCTGTGTGGAGTTTTCATGCTCTCCCTGTGCCTGCGTGGGTTTTTACTGGGTTCTCTGACTTCAACCCACAGTCTAAAAACATGCTGAGGTTAATTGACGATTCTAAATTGTCCTCCTGCCTTTACCCTGAGTCAGCCAGGACAGGCTTCAGCACCCCAGTGACCCTAATGAGGATTAAGCGGCGTATAGATCTTGGATAACAGATACAATTTTTTCCTCTGAAGAAACTGGAAAGGGATCATTCAGGACATACAAGTGATTTATCTGAATTTGCAGTTTAAAATCATTTGTGTATTATAATCTGAGAGTTATTATTGACATTTTTCCTGTGAACTTTAGAGAAGTTGGAATTTGTAAGGGGTTGTGTAGCAACAATGCCTGCCTGCCTTTGTCAAGACTAAGCAACCTGTGAGGAATTAACTATATGGAGGTTTCACTAACATTGACATTTGTCCACAGCTTGTAAATAAACCAGCATTGTATTCTGAATCTAAAAAAATACTTTACTCAAGGTTTAAGCTGAAAGGGAGAACACCAAAATGGTAGTAATCTTCCCTCATTGCTGAAGTCAGTCACATTAAAAGCGGTTTAAAGTAAATCAGCGTCTTAAGGTTTTGGCTGATTAGTAAATGATTTTTCAGTGTGTCTTGACTAAGGCCTTCCCCTTTTGCAAGAACTTTATAGGGCGGCTCAAATCTTTCAATTGTAGGAACTACCCAAGAATAACTCCTTAAAGACTGTTTTTAGGGGAACTCCAGTTCTGATAAACTGATGTGTGGCATGGAGAAGACAACCCTGATTGGGTGACTTGGAACAGGAAACAAGCACTATTTTTCTGTGCTCTCATTGTCCTCTTCGAGTAGCTGTACCCCCTCTCAAACACTCAACAAATTCCATAAAAAATTCATGCCATGTAAGTGAACACAACAGACTATTCAGTGTTCCACACCCATACTGTCTAGCATGTACTATTTGTCATTTTCTTTGGGAACTTGGAATTGATGCTGTGGTCAAAGCTGTTGGGTCCTACATTGCAATGGAAACAGAAAAGCCAAAAAACTGATTAAGTTGCTCCAAGATCCTGCAGAGTAAAGATGCTTGATGTCTGCCCATCAAGTGGATAGACAAGACTGGTTAAAAAGAGAGAGGAGATACAGGAGGAAACAATATGCTAAGCACTGAACACAAATGTAAGCCGCCAGCACAGGAATGAAAAGTTCTTAATTCTCTGTGCTCATGGTGTTTAGACTGTGACAAAACGTATGATAATAGGAACTAAACCTGTCACAAGCAGAGAAAAACCTCACCTGTGTTTATAATTGTAAAACATAGAAAAAAAGGGAAGAAGTTTGCATATTATACATAAATATTTAGCCAGAAAATCCAAAAGAGCTCTGAAATTGTATCTGGATACGAATTCAAATGAAGACAAGGAAAACTGGGCAGATGGTCGCAGAGCTTGTTTGGTCTAATGAAGATTCAAAACAGTGCATATGAAACAAAAGACTGGCGGGAAAACAATGAGCAAACCACTTTGTTCAAGAATGTGTGAAATACATGCAAATATTACTACCTAAATCCCACAGGTCTTTGGTATGTTGACTCAGTATCACCCATCGACTGGAGAAGAGTTTCCTTACATGCAAAAACGCAACAAATTTCCTAAAGAAAAGAAGGGAAGACAGAGTGAAACACATAGGTGTGGAGGATAATAAACCAGACAGGAAACTGACAGAGACATAATTGTTGTAAAATGATACAAAGACAAAGAAGATCATTCTCCAAAAGACACTCTTGCCGTTTTCCCAACATTGGAAGAAGAAATTACTTGCTGCAGAACTCAGAGAACCAAACAAGAGTTACAAAGCAAGCTGACTAAATCAATGATTGGAAAGCCACTGAAACGCTCCATAGAGCTAATGAGAATTTTCTGTGTTTTTGTGACTCGAGCAATTTCTTTCACGTTATATTTGGTCATCGGACTAATAGCTTGTAGAAAACCATTGTTACTACAGGTTAAAGACTGCTGAAACAAAAATGAGCTGTAAGCAACTTTTTTTTTTGTCATTTTGACCACTGCTGTAAAGACTCCCTTGATGGGAGAGACTTTCTTTAACATCGCCAATATATGAACTCTCAGCATTTTGGAAAGGGCAAAGGGGTCTGTCCTCTGAGCTGCTATCCTCATTTAAACTGTAAAGGTGAATCACGACATATTACTTCAGCTGCCAAGACTGTAAAGGATCTCAAAAGACCTCATTTAATAATCACTTACAATTACCTTGTCCTCACTGAATCATTTCACCTTCTACTTCAAATGACTTCTTTCGCTCGATTCTCCATTTCTAGTCATTTTTAGAGGAACTAGTTCTTTCAGGTTATCAGTAATGTTTTACAATAATTAGACATGCACTCAAAGAGTGCAGACCCCTGCCAAGGCCAGTGGCCTATCTTGCAATTTTTAAAGAAAGTGGTCCGGATCCACACTGGAATGTAATGGGTTCTTTCTTTGATACTTTATTTACCCACTAAGTTTAATGGAATTTGGCATGGAAAACTTTGTGTAATCTGACCAAAACAACAAACAATCAAGTGGGCATTGAAAAGATTACCTCTGCTGTGGTAGTAAGTCAGAATTAAATAAGAAATGTTGACAAGCACCAGATTTTGCAGGCTTTTATATAAGCATGTTCACTGTCACTGCCAACTTTGGTCTAGTTTAAATGATTTTACTGAAAACTTTGTAAATGTTGCAATCTGTGAGCAACAATAGCCGCTTGTCACTGAACATGAAGACCAAGCCACTTGTAAGGCATTCGCTATTTGGAGGTTTTCACTGACGTGGAGGTGTGCCCATAGCTTCAGTGTGAGCTATTTGTGATTGCAGACACCATTTATTGAAAGAAAAATGTTGCCCAGCTGATCTTGCTCTATATGAAAAAGTAATTAGGTAACATTCTACAAAATGACCAAATTTTTTTGGCAGTTGGGTTTAATTTCACGAGTCATACTCACATATGATTATGGTTTGTTTGAATCCAAACATCACTTAAGTAGAAGCTGTTTGACAATGTGAAGTAGCTGAAGAGTCTCAAAATGCATGACACCACTTTATACAGAGTTTAAAGAACAGATGGGAAACTAAGTCATTGACATTTATCAGTCTGGAAACCATAACAAAGTCATTGCTAAGGCTTTGGGACTCCAGTGAAGCACAATGACAGCTATTATCCACAAATGGAGAAACATGGAACAGAGGGGAACCTTTCCAGGAATGGCCGGTCTAATGCAATTTCTCCAAGAACGCACTGATATCTAATCAATGAGGTTACAAAAGAACCGAGAAAAATGCAGACCTCACTGGCCACAGGCAAGGTCCATCTACATGATTCTACAGTAAGGAAAACATTAGAAAATGGCCTCCATGCGAGAGTTGCAAGGTGCAAACCACTCCTGACCTAAAAGAACATAAAGTCACATTTGGTGTTGGCAAAAAATATTCAGATGAGGCCCAAGACTTTTGGAATAACATCCTGTGGACTGATGAGTCAAAGGTTGAACTTTATGAAAGACATGGGTCCTGTTTAATCTGTTGTAGAGCCAATACTGCATTCTACAAGAAGAACATGATACCAACAGTGAAACATGGTGGTGGTAGTGTGAAGGTTTGGGGCTGCTTTGCTTCCACATGAGCCGAGACAACTTGTCATAATTGATGGAGCCATGAATTCTGCTCTCCATCAGAAAATCCTCCAGGAGAATATCATTGCCTCAAGCTCAAACCCAGATGGTTTACGCAGCAAAACAAAGGCACAAAGCACACAAACAAGTTCACCTCTGAGCGGTTCAGAAAGAGCAAAATGAAGGTTTTGAAGCGTCTGAGTCAAAGTCTGCACTTCAATCCAATTGAGATGCTGTGGCAAGACCTTAAAAGTCTTGTTCATGCTCAAAAATCATCTAATGTGGCCAATGTAAAACTACTCTGCAGAGAAGAGTGAGCCAAAATTCCTCCATGGAAACGAAAAAGACTGATGACAAGCTATGGCAAACCTTTAACTGCAGGTGTTGCTGCCAAGGATGTCACAACCAGTTATTAGGTTAAGGTGGGCAACTACGATTTCACAGGAGGGATATAGGTTTTCAATAAATCTTTAATAAATCACAATGTAAAAACTGCATTTTGGTGTTTTGTCAATTATCTGTCTAATATTAAATAAATATAGATACTAGTTTGGTGATCTCGAACACTTAATATGCAAAAATAGAAAACAGCAAATTATTTTTCGAAGCACTGTACAGGAAATCAAAAAACAAACAAACAAACTTAACAACTCTTACTTTGGTCTGATGATTTGGCACAAGACTGACTCTTCCAGTAGTCACCCAGAGAAAAAAATCCAGCAGAACAATAACATGACAAATGAATGTGGCTGAATGTGAACAGAGACACAGAAAAAGAGAAAAATGTGTGTTGGCCTTTACAGATAAATATGTGCATTCCCACTAGACTGTTTGATTATTTGACAAGTTGTAAATATGTGTCACTGAGCTATTGAGCATGAAAATAAAAGATTAGCGGAGCTCCTTTGAAGCTCTATAATTTCCCAGCTGTTTGTTCTCTACCTATTACTAAAATGCAAATATTTAAAGAGCCTTAGGAATTGTAGGTCCTCATGAAGTATTTATCCTTTCAAAATTTGTAATGCATCAACAAACCACAACACAAAACGGATGCCAAGTGGTATAGTGTAACCAGGTTAACACGCTGTAGGAGAATGCATAGCCTTGTACTCTTCACTAAAAACAACAACATCCTTCCCAATGGCTTTTGATCTAAAAAAAAAAAAAAAAGTGTTGCAGCATGCAGTTGTGTTGTGTTGCTCTCATCTCTAATCAGCTTGGCTTATCTGGTCCAGCAGTTCAACGAGAGTTGAAAAACAGGCTACAGTGATTTGTTCACCTGATTATCTCCCCTCCCCAGACCACTGATCTGTCCCATTGAGATGAGACAAATCGCAGAGAATTAGCCTCCAATTACACTCGGCAAGCCGGCTAGCTTCTCTTCATCTGTCATCCTCAATTAGCCACACAAGCAAATGTTTGAAGTTAAATACTGATTAGAGGGTTGTACTCTGAAAATGATTCCCCCTCTCCACCCACCTACACAGCAGCCCTCTATCTAATGTCGCTTTCAATGCTTTTTCACCCCCAAAGGGCAGAATGTTGGCGTAATTACAGTCAAACTGGTGTATGATCAAAGAGTGCGTGTCAGCGTCAAAATATTTCTAATAAATCACATTTTAATGTTGCATATTCTGCAGATGGGATTTGGCAGACAGATGTGAGATATGTGTGGTGATGTGCTGCAGAGGGTTAAGAGGGTTCTTCCAGAGTTAGTTGCACTGAGAAGCCGCGAGCAGTCGAAGCACACCAGCACGACGTGAGAGATTTCACACTGAAGGCACGGTCATGTTGCTGACCTCAACCGGTAATGAAGCTCTGCTAATTTTGTGATTAAATGTTGCGTATTTCATGGTTTCTTCACAATAACACTCAACACAGATGTAGTCTGGCTGAAAGCTATCAGTAAACAGTAAAATAAGGCTGATATTTGAAAGTACAAACAGGAATACAGGAGTGAAACTAATCTCCAAAACACACAGATTCAGGTAGAAGCTTCAAAAGCAATAACATAAGTAGCATAAGCCACAGGGGACACAGCTAAGAGGAGGAAGCCATCACCGGCTATAGTGAAAATGCAGGTCATCATGGTCCGGTCATGCATGGTGATACTAATGTTGTTTGAAATTCATCTGGATTTACAACACATTGGAGTTTCCTCTGCTACACAAAAATCTGTCCCAAGAACTCTGACTGAAATGCAGAGTTGTTGTCAGCATCAGCCACATCTAAATGACTCCCAAGAAGATCGTCAGTGCTCATCTTGCATGTTCTAGTTTGCATGCCAGTTTTACTCGTGCATTTAGGTAAACACAGAGAAGGCGACTTGAGTCCAAAAAAAATTGTAAAGTTGGTGTAACTGTTCATTCATTCAGCACATGTACACACAAACATGCTTCCTGTAGGCAGCTGTTTAGCCTGTGGCACCGTGACATCCAGCTCAGAAAACTCTTTGACAGATACCCTTGTGTCAAAATCCAGAACCAGTGCTTTGTTCCTGATAAAGCTGCCAGGCATATGCTTCAGCAGAGAAACTGCTTCATCATCCACACTGGATCCAAATCATTACCCACAGCTAAAGTCCCCCTAGTTCATCAAAGTGGCTCAGCTGATTTGAGCCTCATGAAAAAGCTCTCTCTCCCTCTCCCACCGAGGCGTGACACAACAGCTCAGCCAGTTTCCAGCTTTGGCTTTTCAGAGTTTGCTACCTGGTGCTGCTCCAACTGACTTTGTATCAACAACAATTTGTCTTTGCCTCCTCCCCTCTCTTGCTTTAAAGGCTCTGTTTTGCCTGCCTCTTGCCCTAAACACTGTCCCCTCCTTTCTAAATCCCTCTTCTGCCTGACCTCCAACATGCACATTTGCACTGAGGGGTATAAATAGCATACACACACCAGCCACTAGAAAGTCACTGATGCACCTGTTCACCCTGGGGCCAAACAACAGATTCCTGCAGACTGGGATTTTAACCACATGCTCACCCACGCACAGCTCTGCTGGCAGTGTCTACACTACTAGGAGCCTCTTGAGAGAGTAATATCTGTGTCAGTAGGGAGTCACATGAGATTGGCTCCTTTTCCACTGGCTTGGCATTCAACACTTTAGTCGCACCATGATGAGTGGCATTGCCACTGTGTCTATGATAACTGTGCTGAGCTGTGATATTATGGTTCTGTTTATGAAGAGGGCCAAACCGTGACAGGCTCTACAGTCAGTGTGCTACAAAACAAGCATTTTGGCAGAGATGAAACCGAAATGAGATCTGCAGAAGCCTTTGCTGTTCAGATTTTAGTTTCTCAATTGTCCACACTCTTAGACTTTTAGAACAGCGGCCTCACTATTTTATACTTCACTCTATTTTGGATCAATAGAGAAGCTGAACTTGCTGTGTTAACCTGCTGCTAATGCAAACAGAATATTTTCTGGCATTACAAGGTCACAAGAGCCTTCAATTTAGACAAATACATGAAGCATTACTATAGTTTTGGAGGGTTTTGTTTTGGTTTGTGCATCAGCTTTAAGTGCAACAAGGGACAAGTGGTAACACTGAGCAGCTAAGGTGATTACATAAAGAATTGCAGATAACAAGTGCTTTTAGCAGCTTTATAACAATAAACAGCAACTTTTACAGTGCTGTCCTGTTTTGTGTAAAACACTGCGACAGCATTATGGGCTCTTGTTAATGATACTTATGGCCAATATCCCAACTTAATCCTGTCTCCTAAAAAATGACATTTATATGCAACTAAACTGCATCCTCAAGTGTGCCTTGGAAGAAACGTGTGTTCTCTCAGTAAGACAACAGTACAAAATAGGAGCAAGTGTTACTGTTTTTTGAGAGCCACAAAGTCCAAATAAGCAGGTTAGAGGAGTGGTGGTGACACTATTCTGACAGCTTAACTTTCATTCACTTTGTGCTTTCATTTTCACTGTTTTGTTTGGTTTAGGCTCTAAAATTACTTGGTTGGGCTTAGGAAAATATCACATTTTCTATTGAAATAGGACCCTTTCTAAACCTATATGAAGTTTTCTTCTATTTTTTGGGTTTAGAATATTCACCTCATCTAAACAGTAACAGCTGGACAGCAACGTAATAAATGGCAAAGTATGTTGATTAGAAATCTATCAGGTACACCCCACAGACAGACTCAACCCAAGAGAAAATGCATTTCCCTCAGAATTGAGACTGGACTTTACTTATATACATTTTTTGGGACCGGACTGCCCATCTATACAGATAAATTAAACAGAATATCTGAAGCAGACGGTGCTGCCATTTTCAGCTTGTAAGTAGGATCTTTATCTCCGTTATTAAATAACAAATATGGGAAGACCGCAAGAGAACGAGAGCACGGAGGATTAAGAAGAGAGAGCAATGAATGCATAATGAAGTCAGGACAGGTAATATCTATAAATTTTGCCTCCTGCTCCTAAAAGAGAAAACTGTCTGACTCTAAAAGTCCTTGTCCAATAATCTGCAGCTGCTCAGGTTTTAACACTGATTGTTCTGTTAGTGTGTCATGAAATAATGAAGCACAACTAAAGCCTTCCTGTCCATTTTTTCACACTATTCATCTCTCACCGTTCATTCTTTTTTCCTCTCATTTAAGTTCAATTTAGCGTTCTTTCCCAGAACGAAACAGAAGCTACAAGATCGCTTTAAGGCATGAGGGCTGGTAATGAATATAAAATGTTTTTTTTCCTTTTTGCTTGTATGTCAGTTTGTGGACAGTAGAGGATCTGGGTTGTTATGTAGTTCTCATTTTAAAACCACCCTACTGCACACTGTGAATGATAAGTAGCTATTTTTGTGTGTGCATGTGGACCAATATTTCAAACAGATTTCACAGCTGGGATTTTTGCAAGTTATAGGCAGTTTAGATTCTTCAATTCTTGTCCATCAAAAATACCATCAGGGAGGTGTTTGCTCAAAAGCTATCTGTAGCCTCTTAAAGAAGCAGGAGTCCTGCAACAAAGCCCTGACCTCAACATCATCTTTTCAATTAGAGATTACAGAGACAACTGGGATTCAATCCAGAGAAGAGGTGTTTTCTGAGATGCTTGGAACAACCAATCCCCAAGTAGCTTCAAAACCTGTGTGCCAGTGTTCCTTCAGGAACTGGCTTTAAAGCCAAAGAATGATCGATGTAAATACTGATTTGAGTTAAATTTTCTTCTCTTTACTGAATTTGTAGGGTGTTATCTGATCAATAAAAACATTTATGGCTTTATCCTTCTGTCTTTCCATTTATCAGTCCTGTTTTATATCAATGACTTGTTGAAGTTACTGTTCTTAAGACAGACAATATATATGTAGTCTACTTTATGCTAACATTGAACTCCTTATTTTGGGTGTCTGCTGTTGTGAAGCCGATGGCCACTGTGTCTCAAAAATACTTGAGAATTACACCATCAAATCAATTATGGCTTCAGAGATCCACCTGAAACCTCCACTGAGAACTGTGTAATCTCATTACTACAAGCAGTTTTTAATGTGACTTAGTGACGTCTTATATCCTAAACACTGATTTCACACAGTGTTGTTAAATTAAGGGAACAGGCATTCTGCATTAACATACACTAACTCACCCACTATGAAAACGTGCTCCATGTTTTTTTCAGATATTTATGAGGCATGCCACCCTGGAGTCGGTCTACATACGAGCAGCTGAAAGTGTCGCAGCAGCAAAACTCCTCATTAGCTCTCACTGGGGAATACAGTCTTGCAGTGAATGTAAAACAGCACATCTGTATGCAGATGCATTGAAAAACAAAGTTAGAATTAGAGAGGTGACACTGAGGTTATCAAAAAGCAGAATAGTTCAACACAGTAGTACAGCATATATGCAATATGTGCACACATAGCACGTAATGCACCAAACCATGCTGGATCATACACTGAACAACATCTATCTCGATCTGCAGTAATAGCCCATGATAAAACGCCCACTTTGGGAGAAACTTGCTGCACTGTATTTCAACATACTACACCACTGGATACAAACAGAAAGGTTTTGTCATTTCAATGGTTGCCTAAGACTGGAGAGTGGCATGGTGGTTAGTACTTTCATCTTGCAGCAGAAGATCCTCAACTTATGTCCCTGCCTTGCCAGGTTGGAGTTTGCATGTTCTCTCTGTGCATGTGTGTTTTTTTCCAGGTACTCCGGTTTCCTCCCACAGTCAAAAAACATGCTGAGGTTATTTGGGGACTCTAAATTGTCCATAGGTACGAATGCAAGTATGACCATTTGTCTCTATATATAGCACTGTGACAGACTGGTGACCTGTCCAGGGTGTCCCCTGCCTTCACCCTAAGTCAGCTGGAATAGGTTCCAGCCCCCCATGACCCTAATGAGGACTAAATAGTGTAGAGATAATGGATGGATTGTTACCTAAGAGAAGAAGTCAAGTATTGACTGTGAATACTGAAGTCAAACTGGGGATACATTTAATGGAAATGTGGTGGTGTCACTGCACTGCTGGGTACACACACAAGCCCTTCCCATCACCTCACAAGGCATTCCCTTGATTTAGATTAATTTCCTGGAGTTTTCACCCTCACCATAAATGTAACTTGTCCATCCTTTACCCTTGCCTTACCTGAACTTAAATCTAACCATACCCTGATCTAAAACTGAATTGCTTTTTGACCTCATAATGGAAATGTGTTCTCACAACGTCTTGCACGCTGAGGCTGGTTGAAGCCAGAAAGCCTTATTTGATGCGATG
The DNA here is from genome assembly GCF_021347895.1 of Acanthochromis polyacanthus. Lineage (NCBI taxonomy): Eukaryota > Metazoa > Chordata > Actinopteri > Pomacentridae > Acanthochromis > Acanthochromis polyacanthus. The sequence goes on from NC_067122.1 coordinate 20,156,834, forward strand.
CAGGATTCCAACCATACTGAGGGCAAATTATACAAACTGAAAGTGAGAAGGACAGAGTGTAGGATGAAACCCAGAAGAGAAGTGATGCAGTGTCCTGTCCTTCCCTCATCTATTTATCCACCTCAGGTACTGTAAGTTTTTACAAGTGGACAATCACACACAGCTCAGATGTATTATACCAGTTAAGTCGATTACTATAGGCGATGTGTTTCTAATAATTGCTGGGAAAATCTGTGCATGTTTTAGATCATAAGGAATTGTTCAACATCCAAGATATTTATGGAATAATTACCATGCTGACTTCTGTATCATCAGGATGTTCCTCCATCTGCACTTGTTAGTGATGGTTTTATTTTGCACCAAATAAATGCCCGGTTCTAAGTATGACAAAGCTGCCGGCAAGCTTTCTTCAAACAAACAGTACTTACAGGGGCACTGCAGTGATTTGACACTGGATTTACTTTCAGTCAAGAGACTCACAGCAGAGAAAAAAAAGCCCAACAGCGAGCACACCAACTGCACATAAACTGGGCATATGTCAAACTGTACTACACATCCTTGGCTCTATTCCTGTTCTGCGGTTGCACACACATTTTTTTGTAGCTTTTTGATGTTTTCCAGCCAAACACAATGAACAAAACATTGCTTTACGCATGCATGAAAAACCTGATTGCAGTTTGTACAGAAGCACATGCAAGTCTCCTGTTGTGAATAAAAGTCTGCAGCTGTGCATGGACACAGAGCAGAAACCATGAGATGGCTTCAAGTATTGTTGAAATGAATGCAACAGGGGTTGAAATAATAGTTTTGTCCTATAATCGGACATCAAGTTCTAGGAACAGCAGCTTTAAAAAAAAGAACTATCCCACTGTTTTCATAGATAAACTATTTTGTGTACTAGATTTATACGTCTACAATTCTTAGTGTTCTTTTGTTTTGTGATTGTTTGAATGCGTTGACAGGATTGCTGCCTAATTTCATTGTACACTGTGCAATGACAATAAAAGAATTCTAATTCTAACACAACAAAGTGCTCTTCAACTGTGTATCAGTTTCCCGCAAAACTCTGATCTTGCACAGGCCTGCAGCTACAAAGCTACTCGATGCTATGATCATAGCAGTTGTTACTACTCTCATTATTCCACCAGAGTCTGAGCAATGACCTTCCTTTTGCAAGAACCCCATTAATATTTACATGTGCTCATTTCAAAAGCATTAGCTTAGCCTCTCTCGCAGTCGCCCTGATGTCACTCAAACCTTTCAAAGCGATTAGAAAAATATAAAACTGTCTTTTGTGATCTTATCGTTTTATTGCTCCTGCCTGTTTCTTCTCACACGACTAATAACTAACAGAGTTATGTGTGTGTATTTCATCCTGCTGCCTCCGAAGCCTGGACAGTTGTGAGGCAGATTTTGAATGCCATCACAATGAATGATGCATTGCAGTGGTAAGAAAAGCAGATTGTGGCCGTTACAAAAAAATAGCCAAACACAAGACCTAGAGATGAGCTGCACATTTGCTTTTAGTCCCACAGTCTGTGTAAAAGGACATAAATGAATTCACAATCACATGGCACATTTCTATCCTGCTGTCATTTATCCAGTAAAGCCAAGCAAGCATAAACACCAAAGAAGTCAAACAGAATATATTCATTGAGTCCCACAGGCTTGAATGAAACAAGTTAGACTACAGAATGCTGACTTCTATATGAATAATGAGAATGGAATTTAAAGCAATTCGCCTACTTTGCAGAACTAAGTGAAAATCATTAAGGTATCATTATGCCCAGTGTTTGCAAAGAGACGGGGCCTGAATCACCGAGTTGTGTCACAGGTTTGTAAGCAATATCTTCAAAATGGCATCCTTCCAATATTTCTGCAGGTAACATGCATCCGCTGCATTCTGGCAACAGCTGCTGCATCAGCTGCATAGGGTGTCCTGGGATACTCTCTAGATTATTGCAGTTCTCTGTATCCATTAGGAGACAGACTGATAGAAACCATTTGGTAGTAGCTCATTTGGTGCCTTCATGGTACAGTTAATAAGCAGATTTGATTTGTTGATGTGACAGTATGGATTCGGTCGGATAGATGACTGGATTTCACAGTTTCTGGCTCGCACAGCTGCAAAGACGCTGAAATAAAATCTGATCTTCCGGAAACGGATATTTCATTAACCTCAGAAATTCTGTGCTTTTACTTTACTATCATGATGATAGTATGAGGATGTAGACTTTGAATACAGGAGGAAAAGCTGCCTTTACATGTCTTATGCTGCTTTTTGCTCATACAAAGAGTGCATTGTGTATTTGAAATACATTCAGTGTGTTCACAAGATCAGGATAGAGATTATACCGCAGTATATCCTTGGTGTTATTCAGCCTATATGGGGATTTAGTTCAGAATTATGACAGTATGAACTCATCTCTAATGTTTTAATTGATAAAATGACGCTTTTGTCAAGACTTTCTTGTAAGTGAATACTTGTCAGTCATGTTGGTTCAAAACAAACTGCAGCACCTTGCTCCTACCTGTTTAAGTTGTGTGTGTGTTGGTGTGTCTGATTGTGGCAAAAAGAAGGAGGGTGAAAAGACAGCAAAAGAGAAAATCTGGGTGTAGCTGCAATAAAAGTTTAATGATTGCCGCCTGCAATTGCCTCAGAGCTAGATAGTTATGATAACACACACGCACATGCACACACGCATGCGCAAACACACAGCTTATAAGAAGGCCACTGGGGAGGAGGTATTACAGTGAACTATAACTCCCACTAAGTAGGTTACTTACTGTGCAACTACACAGTACAAATTAGGTCTCTGACTAGTGATGTTAATCAAGCTGTTGTGTTCAAATATAAACACCGCAGTTAGACAGACTTTGTAGAGCAAATCAGAGATAAACAACAGCGGTGCAAAAAAAAAAAAAAGAACTTGATAAAATCTACAAATCCAATTGCACGGCAACCGAGTTTATTTTTTATGAGTCTCTCTGTGTATTACTCATGTTGTGATGACAAAAAACTGTTTACACTTTAATATTGTGAGGACTCGCTCTCAGCTTTGGTTGTGTAGCGCCAAATCACAACATAAGTCATCTTAAGGCACTTGACATAGTAAGGTAAAGACCTTACAAAATTAGATTGTAGAGAGAAACCCAGCAAAACCAAGGCTTTCCTCTGAACAGCTTTTTGATGACAGTGGGAAGAACAACATGATCCTTTAACAGGAAGAAACCAGGATCAGGGAAGGCAGCCATTTGCCATGATCATTTGGGATGAAGGTAAAGGGGAGGAAAGCAGGGTAGCAAAGAAAAAACAGACAAATGACATACCAGAAGAAATAAAGACTGGGGAGGTCAGTGATGCTTTGCAGCATTAAATACCTGCACAAAAAAACAAAACGCACACCAGCGGCAGCCTGGGTCTATAGCAGCAGAACCACTGCAAGGTTCACGGTCACCTGAGCAAGCCCTATCCATAGGTTTTATCTACATGGAGAGTTTAAAGGATAATCTTAAAATTAGAGAGGGTGTCTGCCTCCCAAACACAAACTGGAAGCTGATTTCACATCAAAGGAAACTGATCACTGAAGGTTGCATCTTCTGTTGGAAGCTCCAGGATCAACGAGGACATCTGCACACAGATGACGATATGGTACAATAAAAAAAAGTATTCAAAACATGATGGAGCTAAGGCATTAAGAGCTGTTTTTGTGAGTAGAAGTATGGTAAATTCTATTCTGGATTTTCCACAATTCCCTGTAACTTTTTAGTGTGAAGACTTGATTTACAGCAGGGGTAGGGAGGGCTTAGGCAGGGGGACATCTGAGTCACAGCAGTGGGAGTCCTTCTTTAGACAACTTAGCTCTGCTTTTTTCTCTCTTAACGTTGACCGAAAAATCACGTCTCAATCAAGCCTATAGGCAGGTACCTGTGTGAAAGAACAGATTTATCAAACGAATCATCACGAGTGGTGTCCTCCACAACATCTTATTTTCCAGGCTGAGAATCCATCCATCCATTATCTATACACTGCTTAATCCTCATTAGGGTCACAGGGGGGCTGGAGCCTATTCCAGCTGACTTAGGGTGAACACAGGGGACACCCTGGACAGGTCACCAGTCTGTTGCAGGGCTACATATACAGACAATCACACTCAGACAATTTAGAATAATCAATTAACCTCAGTATATTTTTGGACTGTGGAAGGAAGCCGGAGAATCCAGAGAAAACCTACGCATGCACAGGGAGAACATGCCAACTCCATGTAGAAAGATCCCAGGAAGGCCAGGACGCGAACCAGGAATTTTCTAGCTGCAACGGGAAAGTACTAACCACCACCCCACTGTGCAGCCCCAGGCTGAGAATATTTTACATAACTGAAATTCCTTTTAGAGATCATTCCTTCGTCTCTTGGAACCCTCATGGAATGAAATGTACAATTGTTTTTCTCACTTAAACACGATCTTGAATTCTGCAAGAATCCATTCTCTCACCAACAACTTGCTAATGAAGAAACTGACTTGCAAGGACCAGAGGCAGTTTTCCACATTCCATGTTTGAATTTTCCCTTATGGTGAAAGACAACAGTTGACACCTGTTTTGTTACAAATTTTACTAGTACCGTTGCCATTCTTGTTACACAGAACATTTCATATTAATTGCTTAATAATTTGCCCCACACCCAAATGAAGGTAGGGAGACATTGTAATATAAAATTTCCTCATGTCTGTGTTGTGTATAATAACAAAAACCAAAACAAAGCACGAGGTCACATATTTCATGCTTGCCCCATCTCACAGCTACATCATTAGTGAGGAAAAACAGCCATTTGTTTTATTCATGCGCTGTAGCCTTGCCTACCACTGCTTCCCTTCCTCATCATTCTGCCTTCCTGTTCCTTTTGTTTCTGCACTGTGTAGGTAGGAACTGACACGGGATCAGATACATTGAGTGATGCTATAGAAATGGGACTGTAAAAGAGAAATGGAGTCCAACGTGGAGGAAAGCTGGGTCAGATTGAAATATGGAGCAAAGGCGGGTTTGTACACAATGTGGGTTCAAAGAGAGAGAGATAATAATAGACAGTCAAGCTGTACAGAAGATGCTGAAAATCTTCATTTTATGGTCACTAGTTGTAAAATTCAAAGGCTGCCATGTTTGCTTGGACATCAGACAAGCAGAAGGAGAAAATGATCACAGAAAGAAGTAAAAATATAATACAGTCAAAGTAGAGACGAAACACAACTCTTATTTGTAGTAAAACTGACATTATGTCACTTTTTCTGCACTAGTCAGACTGGTAAAGCCTCACTGTTTTGAGTGTTGGTGCAAATCCTAAGAAAGGTACAAAGGAAGAGTGAGATCAGGATGAACAAATAAAAAGATAAATTTCACAAATCACTCAGTTTGTGAAGGCATTTGCTCTTTCCCGTTGAGACTTTAAAAGGTCAGGTTTATTGTTAAGGTAAAACAGCTATTACTTCAGAAGTACAACATCACTGTTAAATGGCAAAACAGATCTCAAACAATGTCACGACTATTTTGTACTAAAAACATAATGAGTTCCACTTTTCATTCACCTGTGAAAAGTCCTTGCACCAACCCTGGGACCTGGTGCTCCTTTCACTAAAACGTGGCTGTTTCCCAGACATGTAGCCTAAAGGCAACTTTTCAGGTGTGTCAGGTCATCCTCAAACTGCCAATGAGCTATAGTTATGAATAATAGATAAGACAGCAAGTCTATCAATTAGCCAGACGTACTAAAATCCTGCCGCCGCCGGCTGTTTGAGATAGAAGGAAGACTGGAGAGGGAATGAAAAGGGGAATGGAAATAGATAGAGAGGTGAGAGGGTAAACACATACATTGACAGAGAAATAATAAGGAAAGCAACAATAGAGATATTGTAGCAACCGTCTACAACAAAACAACGGTAGCAAATAATGAGGGTAGAAAAATAAGATAAGATAATCCTTTATTACTCCCCTTGTCCGGGGAAATTTCCCATGTTACAGCAGCATGTATCATACAGTAGAGCAACAATAAACAACAATAAGCAACAATATAATGATAATCATAAAAACATTCACAATATTTTCAGGAGTGTAGGATGGAAAAAAGTGGATTATGGAATGATGTGAAGTACAAGAAGACTCAAATAGTATAAGAACTGTGCAGTATATGTGATAAAAGCCAATGTGATAGAGTCCAGTTTTGTTTTAACATCAGCCAGTGATGCTGATGTTATAAAGTCTTATAGCAGATGAAATGAATGACTTGAGATAGCGCTCCTTCTTGCATGTTAGCCATCTCAGTCTACCGCTGAAAAAGCTACTTTGAAACATCACAGTGTCATGCAGTGGGTGAGAGGGACTGTCCATGATGAATGTGAGCTCTGCCAACATCCTCCTCTCACCCACCTCCTCTATGGAGTCCAGGGAACAGTCCAGCACAGAAGTGGCCCTCCTGACCAGTCTGTTCAGTCTCTTTCTGTCCCTTTCAGTGCTCCCTGCTCCCCAGCAGACCACTGTATAGAAAATTACAGACGCTACCACGGAGTCATAGAATGTCCGGAGCAGAGTCCTGAACACTCCAAAGGACCTCAGTCTCCTCAGCAGGCGGAGACGACTTTGGCCCTTCTTGGCCCTCTGTGTTGTGTGACCAGTCCAGTTTGTTGTTGAGGTGAACACCCAGGTATTTGTATGAGTCCACTATCTCGATGTCCATACCCTGGATGCTCACCGGTGCAGTCTGAGGTGTCCCCCTCCTGCGGTAGTCGATGGTCATCTCTTTCGTCTTACTGGCGTTGAGCTGCAGTTGTAATATTACTTCCATGCAAACAAAAGCAAGTCTGACTGGAACTTGGACAGATTTAAAAAATAATTCGCAATAGTGAGAGCTGGTGCAAACTGTTCTGTCTGTTGACTTGCATCTTTTTCGACTAGAGTTAGCTCTGTTATTTCACAGTTTGATATGATTATTCATACTTTACATTTGGAAGATAAATCTTTACTGAAGATTCAAATAAATGGGAAACACTGTGCGGTATAAAAAAAAAAAAAATACAAATGAGAAATCCACGGCTTTATGGACACCAAAGTATATTTCTAATCATATGCACAAAACACTGTAAAGCAGATATGTTTCCGACCCAGGAGAGCAGCTCTCATAGATGAACTGCATTAGATCTACAAGAGTTTATGAGCTAGAAGATGATGAATCGAGTTCGCTGCCAAGGAGTTTGGCGCCACTGCTGACGTTGTCTGCTCCAGTTTTCACACGTTGCTTATACGACTATGTTGCTTCCAAAACCCTCTCCATAGTGTGAAAACAAAGATGTAGTGCTGTTTTTAAAATTCCTGTCTGTCTGTCTGTGTCTGCTCCTGAAAGAACTCAACAGCTTGCTCTGACCATTTCAGTTTCATTTCCTCTCTCTAGATGACAGATGCTGGCATACCATCACTGTTGAGCAGGATATAGAGTGATAATTATGAGCCGTTAACAGCCCACCTGTTACTACTGAGGGTGATTTGTGCATTTAAGAGATTGAGAGTGAAACAGAGAGTGATTGAGGGACAGGGAGCGAGAGTGACTTTGTGCTGATATTTGTGTCTGGCAGGCTTTTTAAAACTGAATCAAGAAAAGCAGATACAGCAACTACTTCAGGTCACGGCCATGTGTCACACGAAATTCCTTACAAAGTACTTTTGCTTGTTATTGAAAACAGAGGGAAGAAAAAAACTCTTCAAGTTTTAGAAAAAAAAAATAGGTTTGAATGCGTGGGCTTTCCGGAGGTCAGAGAAATGTATTTGCAGTAAATGCTGAGATCAGCCCATATCCCAACCAGCCAATTTTGCCTTCTCTTTTGGAACGCTTAAATAAATAATTGTATTTATTGATGTAGCACACAGTACTCTTGATCAATAACTCACTAGTTTAGAACAGTGGAACAACAAATGCAGAATAAATTCAATAAATCCTTCTTTTTCAACATATGGTGTCCAGACTTTGAGAGTAAGAGAAAGAAAAATCACAAAGATAAAATGTCTGCAGGCTACTAATATTGTTGTACATAAAGGAATAAAATGAACATATTGAGCTTTTATGGCAACTGCAAAGTAAAAAAAAGAAAAAGAAAGAAAGAATCAATTTCACAAAACAAAGTAACTTCCTGAGAAAATGGGACATCTGTACTGTATATGTGCATGTGTTGTGTGAGGTTGGTTCTGGACATATTTATGTGCACACCTGCAGTTTAAAGCCATAATGCATCATCCATGTGTGCGATAAAGATGGAATGCAACTAAAAAAAAACTAAGATACAAATAAGCTTGCCAACCAAACAATTAGTCAAGGTGTCTAGTATGAATATGATATGGCATATCTCTGCTTTGTACGAAAAACATTTACACTGTAAACACATTTCTTTACTTTTCCAGAAAAATGATGACAATAGCCACTTGTGCTGTCTTCTAATTAGCATTAATGAATTCCTTAGACCTTAAAAAAAATCTCGCAGACATTTACAAGCTGTAAAGAAGATACTGAAAATCTTCCTTTTACAGTCACCAGTTGTAAAATTCAAAGGCAGCCCTGTCTGCGTGGACTTCAGACAAAATATCAGCCTGGTTTAGTGACATTTCTCCCCAGACAAAGATCAGAGAGAAGGCGTTAATAGCCTGTAAGTTGAATTATTCAAATAATTTAAGAGAAGGACATGAGGAGATTCATGATCTGCCTACCTATTTTGCAGTTCATCCATCATTCTAACCCTCAGCTCTGCTGGTCTCACCGTCTCTTTTCCTCTAAATGCAAAACACCACTGAAATCCTCCCCACAGGGTCGTCTGAACCAGGGGAAAATCTTGTTTCACCATACAGAGTTTAAGAAATCTGAGGTAAGAACCTGAGCTGTCATGCTGGGCTAATACTATGGGAACTGCTACTCAGCAAAAACACTTTTTTTTTTTTGTTATAAGAAAAGCTTCAGTCCACCTGGAAACAGGCAGAAACTCCAAACCGAGAAAGCTTCAATATATCACCACAACCTCATATTAGACTTCTGTTCAGACACGTTTGCTGCCTGCAGCACCTTGAGATTGATTACAGCAGATTTGAAAAGTGCCAAAGTGCCCCAACAGGCCTGATAACACTGTTCCATTAAGGTAAACTATCATATCTGTAGATGAAGAAAAATTTAGCCACATATCTGGTATGAGCTGATGTTTTAAGTTTTTGTGCTATCATCCATGACTGAGGATCAACCATCAGACTATGGGGTCATTTAATAGACACAACACACATGTGGCAGAAATACAGCACACTGTAAATGATTTTAAATTTGTTCAAATTAGAAATGTAGGTCCCTCTGCTGCCTTGGAAATATGAGTTAACTGAACTTAATGCCAAACCATTTAACTGAACTTGAAGAAAAAAAAAATCAATAAGCTGAATCAATGAGAAAACACGCTGACTTAAGACATTAAAAGTCGACCGTTTAGTCACACAGACACCCGCAGGAGACTTTCTTTCTATTTAGTTAGTTTAAAGGACCAGTTCTTCATTTGAAAACTTAAAGCTGCAGCTGTTGAAGTCGTTTCCAACAGAGTCGGTACAAAGACGACATGTGAGGTTGCTCCCACTGACTCTCTTCAATATTAAGTGTGGAGCAGTAGGGACTGAATTCAATAGCAACCTTCATCGGGCTTTGCATTGTGTTCATTATCTTGTAAAGACACAACCGTGATTTAATTTAACATCCATTAAATGCACACAGAAAATTTCCAGCAGAAATTGGTTCTTTAAACTACAAAAGAGTCTCTGGACATTTAATTCTCCAACAGTATGTCAAGTCGGCAAATATATTTTGGTTTCATGAAATAATTTCAGTTGTTAAGCTGAGGCTGTGAGTCGTTTCCTTGTTGAGTCATAAAGCATGCATCTGAGATTGTGGATATTTAGCTATAGTTACTATATTTACAAAAGTTGCCAGATTTACTGTTCAGCTTACCGACTCTTCCTTCTTTCCCAACATCCCTTCTGAGGTCTGAGCCATTTTATTTCCTTCTCTTCAGCAGAGCCATGACTGTGTATGAACATCATGAGGAGATCTTCATTCAGTCTGAAGAAAGAAAAAAAAAAGAATTGTATCAGAATCGCAAGCTTCACCTTTCAGTGTAGGTTGTAGAGTGTGAATGGCAGGAAAAAAAATCACAAGGCTGCGCTTTAATTAAACCGACTCTAAACCTGTTTATGAATAATTTCAGCAGTACTATATGTATGTGGCAGGGCTCTCATAGACAACAGTGTTGCAAAAGTATGAAAAACTACTGCATGATGATTTTATTAAGTGACAAAAAAAACAAGTGCTAAAATATGAAAAATAATAAAGCTTCAAAGTCTAACTTCTTAACCTGCATTAACACAATAAAGACATCGGCTTTATACATTACAGTGAGTGGAAAATATTCAAATTTAATTCACACACAGTTTTAATGTGCAGCTTTTTGATGTTTTTTGTTTTTCACTCCCTGTAAGTGTTAGTTTCTGGTAAATAATTGAAACTTGTGAAAACAATCTTGTACTAAGTCTGCACTGATGCAGGCTATCGTTTGTATAACTGAGTCTGGAGCCACAAATGCTTTTGTTTGAACGTTGAGGTGACATGTATTTTAATTATCTGTAAAGTAATGCAGAATATATGGATTCAATCATATAAAACAATCACACCAAGCAGCTTTGCAATGCAGACAGACTCTCTCTCACAACGTAACATAAAAGTCACTTTATGAAGCAAAGCGTGAACAACGAGGAAAAGACTGCATGAAGCCATTTTCCTTTCAATTTATAAGATAAACAGTAGTCCAGCTGCTCACATGGTTTTCTATTCACAGTCTCCAGGCTTTCACTTCTCTGCTCATGGTGCAACCTTCCTCAGTCTTTTGTCTCTTTTGCTCTTGCCATCCATTATTCTCTCTGCAGTGGGTAAAAAGAATGGCAGTAAAATATGTGAAGCACAAGATTAGAAAGAGCATTGAAATATTTTAGCAGGCGCAAAATGCTTTGTGTGCAACAAACAAACTACGTGCTGTGGTGGTGCTAGCTGAGGCGAGATGCTCTGCAGAAGAAACGGAAATAGTGAATGGAAATCATACAAAAGTTGTGATCATCTGGAGTCAAGTTTGTCTCTCTGACCACAACATTATTCTCTGGTCAATGGTAACACAATCACGCTGTCTTGCAGATATTAATGACACCAATATAATCAGAGGTTTCGCTGCAGATAAATGAAACTGAAGAATTAAAAAAGACCAGGTGTGGGGGAAAAAGAAAATCAATGTTCCTCGTATCTGTGTCTATCCTCTTCCGCCTCAACAGGTTCCAACAGCACTTCTGATATCTTAACCTTATAATAATGGATGTAAACTGAATTTCTCAACCTGTGAAAGGAAGTGGAGTATGGTGGATCGAAAGGCTGTGGGTGACAGACTTTTTTGACTTGAAGTCTGGTTCACACGCCAGCAAGCAAGCAGCCGTTACATCCACGTGAACAAGGGGAGGAACAAAGGATGCATTGAAAAAGCAGGGCAAAGTCGGAAGAATCTGATTATGTCACAAAAAGCTATTTATTTACAAATTAAAGCAAAATACACTCAACTGAAAGCAAGCTTCTTAATAAAAATGCTGAAGCTTGTCTGACGTTTTAAGAGCACCACACACGCTTGACTGAGGCGAGACACCACACGGTGCACAAGCTGCTTTGCCCGAATGGCAACAAAGATTGGGCCAGCCTGGCTTTGTTCGATTGTCGAGTGGCCACACTACTGCTGCTTTTCAGTGCGTAAAATGATTAAGGAAAAAACACACAGACCACCTACCTATACACATAGTGCACTGAGGGCTGTAACATGCTTCAACTTTTTATTCAACTCTGTGGAAAATTTAATTACATGTCACATATCTGTAACGCTAAACTTTTCGTCAGTAAGCTTTAATTTAAAAAAAAAAATCTGTATCCTAATTATTTGTAGTTATTATTCTATTTTGTTTACCTAGAAATCATACTTTTAAATGATTTTGCTGAAGTTGTCTTTTAGTCCGTTGATCAAAGACGGGATAAAAAACTAAAAAGCCACGACAACTTTTTGCAAAGAAGTATTACTAAAGTGAATACCACAAATTGTTCAAATTACATCTTTAAAAAAAATCTGTGTGTTCAAAAGGATTCTAGATCTTCAAACTTTCTGATTTTTCTCAAGTGTTTGTGGTAATAACATTTTTGATGTACTCTTTTCAACTTCAGTGCACTCAAACATTCCTGCACTCTCATCTCAAGTTGACCTTGTTTGCATTGCAATGTCTTAAGTTCTGACTTTTTATATATAATTTTTCTCAAGGACAACATTCATCATGTACATGATATTTTCTATGTTTAAACCTGTCTTGCAGCAGCTGGTTGTGGAATCAATACTTTGCTCAGAGAGTAGAACTTGCTGCACTCCACACAGATTAGTCTCAGACATTTCATGTCCATGCAAACCTGAAAGTATATTATTTTCATGTTCACTAACTGTGAAAACAGGAGCACTATTATTACCTGTGCACAGAAACTGTCACACAGGTAAGCACTCAGTTTAAATTGAACTTAAACCACCAGAAAGAGCAGAGGAAATGGGAAAGAGGAGCGCTGCACTGCATTTTAGCATCTAAGGAAGAAAATCAGCACTTCTGGAAAAACAAAAAACTATTCTAAAACCATGAAAATGCGGAAACATCAAGTGTGGAGCTGTATTATTTCTGTTTTCACTAACACAATGAAAGCTAATTAGACGAAAAACGTTGTGTGTGTGTGTCCCATGATGCCTTTTTCTGTCGTCTCCTTCATTTGCGCTCTTTGAACAGAAAAAAAGACATTTTTTGGTTTTATTGTCAGAAAAGCTTTTTGAGAACATCTCCAATCATCTGCCATACATAATGCAGAAACAGACTTCAGTAACGTCATTCAAAGTCTAAACAAAACTGAAAATTGGAACGAAATTGTCAAATGGAAAGTGCTGCATAAATTGCACTGAAAATGTGCTTTTACGGCTGTATTTGTGAATACTATTGACGTCCTACAACAATAATAATAAGTTATTTGCTGCCTTGTGTTAGTCTTTGCATTAAAAAACGAAAATCATTTGAAGAGAGCTTTGACACTTTTTGCATTTTTTGGATTAATAACACATTTTGATATATTTTAAATGCCATCTCCAGTTGCTTGGACATTTTACGACAGGTAAGAGCATTTTTGGAAACTTGGTCACTTGTGCTTTATAGAGTGAGAAATGTGAAAAGACTGATATATTACTTTATTGAAAAAGTTTAGGCAGCATTTTAAAATGGTAACTTTATGTCTTCTGCGTTAGTGCGTCAACATTCCTTTTGCAAATAGTGAAGTATTTAAATGTGATATTTGTGCATAAATAAAGCAGGTAAAGTGTAGGACCACTTACAGGATAAAAAAATTAAAGGAATGTGTAGGCACATAGCCTAGTGCAATGATTAAGTAATTAAACTGAACAGATGGAACATACCGTCTTAGGTTGAAGCAATCTTCAAACGAAAAAAAATAACGAAAAACAGCTGCGCAGTGGTAATAAAACTATGTGATGGACAGCTATACCAGAAAGGTAAGAAAGCTGAAGAAGTGACAGCTTCATTTAAAAGTCTTACACAATGGCAGGAGTGAACACAGCAACAAGACACAAAACGGTAATCCTGCATCGGCACGTTTCCTCACAGGCGGAAGGTTTGTGGCAGACAGATATTCCCAGATGTGCTATTCAAGCTCTTCTGCAGAGGCCAAAGAAACACATGTGGTTCAGGACTGGGAGTGGATGTGCAGCAGACGAAAGACGGATCAAGCTGATCTCATTTCAAAATCTAAAGATGTGTAGCTCCAACATTAATTCAGAACTATTGGAATTCAGAGGGACCTGGTTCAACAGTCTACAGTCCAGAGAAGTCTGGTCCGGACTGATTCACAGCCAAGAAGCCATTTTCCTACTGTGAAAACAAAGCCAACTCACTATACTCTAACACACGAAGCAGGATCCAGAAAAATAATGGCAGGTGTTCTGCACTAATGGGCCAAAATGTGAAATATCCTACTTTAACAGATGGTAATTTGTTTGGCTGAAGTGTGCAACTAGAATGAATGTTTCTTGTCAAAGTTAAAAAGTGCGGGCTGATTCAGCCCCATTACACGATGCTATCACTGAGCACAAACACAGAGCGAGAGTCACAGTAAACAGACTTCTGCAACAAGACGAACGAGTCCTGCAGGGAACAGAATGATGCTGATCACAACAACGTGACGTCTGTCTGGGATTACATGATGACACAGAAGCGACAAAGACACTCAATCCACAGAACAACTGTGGCAAGTTGCTCGAAAGAGTAAAGCACCTTTTAAAACTATGAATGTGTACCTGTGATTTAAATTCAATATCTTCAAAACAAAGTGTGTGTGTGCCACATTAAATACTAGATTTTCTGTCTACTGCTTGAAGGTTTATCGATACACGAAAAATATTAATGGAATTATGTTAATTTTAGTACAATTTATTCTGCAATTAACTGGAATGGAACAGGGCAAAGGTTAAAAAAAATCCACCAATAAAACAATACATATTTTATTTGCTATTGTTTTCATGAGCACTTGTGCTCTGGACTACATCTTTGATGCCAACAAACAGGTGTGTTTCTCAAAAGTTTGAACTTTAAACACCATGAGGGACTGCATTTTGTATTGGTCTAATATTGAACTTAGACAGACAGGAATAAAATCAGCATTAAGGAATCCCTACTGAATACACACCTCCTTTAACACACACCCATTTTTTTGATAAAACAGCTTCTTCCTGAGTAAATGCAACAGGGAATACGCAGTGAAAACCATCCCACCCACATCTCAGTGACTGAAACAATGACTATGTTTCTGACCACAGAGTAAAAAAAAAAAATCATCAGTGGCAGTCGGGCTGCAGGCCAACCAGCTAATAGGCTTTACCCTGCTTATCAGTATACTGCACTGTCTGTGAACACACACACACACCAAACACACACACAAAAACGCCGAGAGACCAGAGTATCCCGAGTGTTTCTGCCTCCCAGTGAATCTCTCTCTCTCCTGCTTAGAGATGAGAGCTTTACAATTTAAGCCAGTTAAGTGCCACATTGTTGTGGATAAGGAGAAAGATGAAGGACTGGGAGGAAAGGCCCTCACCATACATTAGGAGAAGTCAGTTCAGGACTCAAATTTATATGCTTGAGCGTATATTCTGACTGAGAACCTGAATGCTTGGATAAGCTGCAAAAATGAGCTCAAAAATGCAATTACACAGCAATTTGAAACTTCACCTGTGCGTCTGAGCCTCAGTGAATGCGCACAGCACCTATATGCATGTGTGGGCATCTGAGTGTGTTTTACTGTTTGAAGAAACAAATGGTTAGCTGTGTTTGTGTGTATTTAGCAAGCAAGAAAAATGAGAAGTAAACAAAGTAATTGTAGCTGTAGTACGAGCATTTCGACCTCATCAAGTTCAGATGAGGGAATGTTAATGCAGCTGTTTTTTTTTTAAGGTAAAAAGAACAACAATAATTATATATAACGCTTATTTCACCCCTTTCAAAGTACTCAAAGAGGCTTAGCACAGTAGAAACCCATACACACATACAAGAATAAATACCTTTTAAAAAATGTAATGTAGTGTAGAAGGGAGCATATAGAAAAGGGACATTTATGAGTTATAGGCAGTGCTGAAAAGATGTGTCTTTATGGATTTCTTGAATATGGACAGTGAGGAGGATTCTCTGATGCTTTTTTAGGGTGGGAGAGGTGATGGAGAATGCCCTGTCACCCAAGTCCTGTATTTGGTCTGGATGGGGGTAGATAGGTGTTGTTCTGATCAACTTTTGCCATTTTAACTAATGCTGTCTTGACTTAGGCCCTGTTTACACGAGGACGCTTGCAGGTAGAAACGTCAAAATATTTCAACAAAACATCCTATCGTTTATATGAGGACGGCGTTTTGGGGGCTTAAAAACGCAAAAATTTGAAACCGGCCTCCAGAGTGGAAAAGTTGAAAACTCTACGCCGTTACGTTTCCGTCTAAACAGCAAAACACAAAACTTTGCCGGAAAAAAAAAACTTTGCCGAGATCTGACCACGTCGCGTACGTGATTATGTCACATACGTGCGCCGGTGCTTTGGTTTGCCGGCCGGTACAAGGAAGTAAACAAATTCCGTTTTGGGTTTTTGTGGCTTTGTAGTCCAAAGTGGTTCGAAGCAGTAGTTCGACCTCTTCGTCTGTCCAAACAAAGTTCTTCTTACTAGTCGCCATCTGACATTTACCGCGGCGGAGATCCGAAAAGGGAGATAGTACGCATGCGCGTAGACATGGCGGAGTTTTATCACAGCACCACCCAGCTGCCTGGCATGCATGTCCAATCCAATTCCACACACTATAGAGTCACCGTATATACGCAGATTTCCTTCAAAACCGCTCGTCTAAACGTGAAATAGAAAGTGAAGACAAGACGCCACTTTTGCGTTTTCTGTTAAGATGGTCCTCATATAAACGTAGCCTTAGTTTTGTCTACATTGAAAACTCTACCAGTGGACCCACTCTTCTGTTAATGAAGATCAGCTTGTGTGGTGAAAGGCAACAGTTCATTCATATTTAAAGGAGCTGGCCTTGCATTACCTCTGTGATCACCTCTGATGCAAGCTACTTTGCTGCAGTCACCCGTGTTTTCATCACGTTGCTTTCTTTATAGCTTTAATCGTAAACTAATCTGACAGAAATGCATCTGAATGCTCACACACAGATTGACACTGCAGTCCTTTGATATTTGAACCGTCATATGCAACATTCTGTACATTTAAACTGGCCTCATGTAATGTGTTATCTTTGAAAATATAGTGAACATGTCACTAGTTGGCCAGATCTCATCAGCTAATGCACTGATGTGGTTCAATAAACTGTCAACAAAATATTTTGGAACTAGACAAACCACATCAATACGTTTAAAGTATAACTTCACCTCCAGCTCTGAATCTAATTCCACACTGCATAATTTATAAACAAAAAGCGTGGATGTGTGAGGCAGGCATTGCTCATTGACATCCTCCAGCCAGAGAAAAATGAAGAGCAACACAGAATCGGCACCTACGCCACAGAGAGCTCTTTTGAGGTGGAGGATTTTTCTCTCCAGAATCCCCTGGAGCGGACAATAATATGCTGGAAGACCATGGTGGTCCTAAGCCGTATCACTTGACTCCAGCTCCAGCAATGCCTTTCAGAACCAAGGCAGTAGAGGTGCAAGGGTGGGGGCAGTGTCTGAGTGGTGACCTGATGTAAATAAAGAACGCATTATTTAGCCTTTAAAAGCTAAAGTTTGAACCACTGAAGCAAAATGAAACAATACCAAGTAGAGATTTGTATAAAAAACAGTGGAGACTCCTGTTAATGATGCTACTCAGTTAGCATATTGCTGCACATGAGCCTGTTTAAACAGGAGCTATGGAACACCCATGTCTGATTAAAGAGCACAACCATCCTTATTGCTATGATTAATTTCAGTTTTGATCATTTTCATGACATTAATCTTCAATGTTCAGAATCACTTAAATAGATGGAATTCGTGCCATTTTCAACCAATAAAATGACATTTGACCCAGAGAGTGTGTGTGTTTAATATGAACCCCAAGTAATGACAAATCCTAAAATGTAGCCAACAGGCTAATGAATTCATGAACAAAAACTACGAATGCAAGTTAAGAAAACATTAAGATAACAATGCCACAGACAATATATTACATATTGCCTACAGCATTTTATTGATGCCCAACATATATTTAACATATAATGCGGCACATCATTGCAGAGCCAGATGTGCTATAGAATGCATAACATGGAGGACTGACAGGGTCCATGTCTGGCTGCAAACCCCTGAGGCACTAATGGTACAGGCCCACCAGAAGCACAAAAAACTGAAATGTAAAAAGAGAATATTGAGACATTGTTTATTTTTGTTCTCAACTCAAATCCTGAAGCAACAAAACCCCAACGAGAATCATTAAATGAAGGGTTTAGTTATCCCATTGAGAAATAAATAGAAGATTTAAGTTTCCAACCTCATCACAGTACAGTCATTTAGTTTGCAGCTCAAACACATATTTACATGTGCAGTACTTCTTCACTTACTGATAATAGCAGAAAATTAAGAGCGTTAAGTAAATTAAATGTACTTGAATTGAGAGTTTGATAGAAAAAAAAAACAGCATGATAATTTACAACTCTTTGAAGAGCATTGTGACGAGTAAGGATCGTAGCACTGATTACTCAAAGGCCAGTGGTGAAGTCTTACTATTCTCTTGCCTTGTAACCTTTAAACATCATTTTGACAGTTACCAAATCAGTTTGACTCTTTATTGGATTTTGGATACACAGAGCTGAAGTGTCTTATTGGAGTGGGTGAACTTCAAACTGTTCAAAAAGTCAAACATATTCAAGCCAAGAAGCTTTTTTCTGAGCTGTTGCCCTCCATGTTGAGACAGAGAGTCTGCAGTCTGGCACATGCTAATAGTACTGGCACATAATAGTCTATATCATTCTGTCGATAGCAAACTAAGAGCTAAGGAGAGAAAGAATAGATGGGAAAAATGTACAAATCGGAGGTGGTGACAGGAGAAGCACAATGATGTCCAGATGTTGCTCAGAGGTGAGATGCAATCAGAAACCAGAAACAGATTTCTTCTCTATGAAATTCAATTAATTGTATCCACTGCAGTAATGATGCTGTGAGAACATATGAATCACATCAGAGTGTCTGCCATGACTTCCATGTTATTACCCGTGTTTGTTTCCCACCTTTCTGTTCCTTGTTGTGTCTTGGCATCTCCTTCCTGCACCAGTCTGCAGTTGCCATACCTACGTTTTACTCCCTTATCACCTCCAGTAGTATATCCATAATAGCTCCTCACCCAGTATTAATCAGATTGTTCCATGAATCCATGGCCACAGATCTTTTCAGGCCTTTAATTCTTTATTTTGCTCTTTACGCGCAGCTCTTTTGTAAACGGTCTCAGATTTACCCTCGGCTGCCTGACTTCATGCTCAGCTTAACCTCAGCCTCCTGCCTGCTCATTTTCAGCTGTGCTCGCTTCGACATGCCAGCTCGCTTCCTTCAACATCCACACTCACCTCCAAGCCTCCTGCCTTCTTGCTTAGTCTCTGCCGCTATTCCCAGCTCCATCCCCTCACCAGATCAGTCGCTGCTTCACTCCTCTCTTCCCAGAACCATCCACCTTCATCAAGCAGCCTGAAGCCTGCAGCTCCCCTGTCTGGAGCCTGCCATCCTCCACCTTAAAATCTAACTTTCTGCAACAGAACCTTAAACCTTCCTCTAAGTTTGTGTGCTGCGCCTGAATCTACTTTTTGCTGCATCCCAACATATCTGTCAGTCTCACAATTTAATTACCATTTAAAAAAAAGCAACACAAGTCTGTAGATTGGCATTCTGTTTGAGGCCAAGGAAGGATCAGCTCTGTGTTTATTTGTTTCTGTGCAAAAAAACTTATTTCTAGCACTAATGACTTAGCTTACTCTTAATGGATAATAGAAATAACGGAACTGCCACTGTCTACGCTCAGACAAAGTAAAAACAACTATTTGACATTTGCCTCCAAACTTCTTAGTCTGTCGACAAGTAAAGATAGTATTATATCAGGGTGCTATGTTTCAAATCCAATTTTGGGTGTGGTAAAAGTAAAAATATAAAATCCTCTCAAATGAACAGTCCACTTATATTTATTGGGCTGTCAACCACAGCTAACAGCCTTCAACAGTGAATGAAACTGGCTCAAGGGTGAACTGTCAGTCATGTGATAACAAGTGACCTTAACCCACGCCTCTGTTCGAGGATGATCTATGGTGTCAGACATGCATGGCCTCCTTGATCCTTCTTCTACTGTCCACTGTCACTGAGAATATTACTATGACCCCATCACTGGCCGATGCTGTGATCGGTTTTGGCCACTGAATGCACATGATGGTCATGAGCTGCAGCTGAAATCTAAGAAAAAAAGCTACCAAGTGGACTCGTGTTGACAGGAATGATTACAGGATTTGCTGTTGCAACACTTAAAGAAAAACGTTGAACATACGCCTCCTGAAACTCCTTGAGTTGTGATTTTTGAAAAGTAGTACGTTTTATAAACTTTCAATGCAGGGTTCCTGACAAACATGTGCCTGCTTCAATGGGAAAGTGAAGCATTCATTGGTGTAATGCGTAAAAGAGATATTTTTAAGGTCTCTTCAAAGGACTAACATTATGTCCTGGTAACAGGCTGCCATGGTAAGTGATGACGCAGTTACAGCATAATAATAGGAATCTAGCAATATGACAGCAATACAACAGGAAACACTTACAAATTGTGTTAACACTAGATTGAAACATGTGGGGGCAGAGAACACTGACACAACAGAGACATGAAACAAATTGGTGACTTTGAAAGCTGGTGATCATAACATAAGTAGATTAAAATTGCTGGAATAGAAACAGTGTGAATTCAGAGATGTTAGATATTAACATGAATTCAAGATGAAAGACATACGTGACATGAAACCAAAGGAAAAGCTGTGATTATTACCTTGTTGACATGCACATGCAAACATACATATTCTCCAGCAGAGATGCAGATTTTTTACAAACAAATCAATATTGTGTGTGTCCTTGTGAAAAAAAATAATAAAACGTTCATCAATCTGCCAGGTAGCAGCAAATCTGAACAACTGCTGTCCATCAATCAAGCCACTGTCCAGCTGCCCAGTGGAAGGCAGAGTGACAGCGATGACCCCACCCACCTGCTCGACTACATGACCTTTGAGTTGTCGTGACAATGTGATGGATACCCGGTGCCACAGGAGGTGAAATGTTTCCCCTACAGTCTGCAGGTGATCTGAAAGCATTACACCTCTGATAAATATCACAGTTGCTGCTAAAACCACACAAACCGCTACACATCAGTCTGAAATTGCAGAATTCAACATATTTGGACTAGCAAACACTTGACCCTCTTTGAAGGAGTGCCTGCAGATAAAAGTGATGTACTTGATTAACGCTGCATGGAAAATATGTGCTTTTAAAAAACATATTTATACAACAACAGTACCAACAGATGGAATATTGTTATGTAGCAACAGTAAGCAGTTGGCCATAGAAGCTAGTATTGCTTTCTTTAGGAATAGCATCTTGTTGGCATTTTGCTCAATTGTCCACAAGTCTCTGACATCGACCTACTGAAATGTTTGACCTCTCTTTCATGCACAATTCCTTCAGATGCAAAATGCACTGCACATTTCAAATTGTGATTCAAATAGGGCCGTGGCAAAGCTACCCCATAACCTACTATTTTTCCATTTGAGCCATTCCTTGGTGGATTTGCTAGTGCGCTTTGCATCATTATCCTGTTTAAAGGTCAACTTATGGTTCAGCTATCGGACAGAGAGCCTCACGTTGTTTCAAGAATTCTTTGATGTGATGCAGAATCCATAGTTGAATCAATGAGTGCAAGCTGCCCAGTAAAGCAAACCTAAACTAGAACACTTCATCACCATGTTGAACAGCTGCAAGTAGGTTCTCCTCCTAAATGATGTCTTTGGCCTGTACCAATCATGTCCACTGTTGCTACGGCTAAACAAATCCAAGTTTAATTCATCTGTCCAGATACGTGATTCCAAAAGGTCTGATGTTTCCCTCAACGGCAAACTTTAGTTTTCCTCTAATGTTCTTTTTGGACAGCAAAGTCTTGCTTCACACGTGTAGTGCGCCAAGGAGCAGAAGAACAAGTTCATGGCATTATCAATTTCAGGACTCTCTCACAGTGGAAACTTGCAAAGGCAACCAACAAAGACTTCAAACCCCCATCTACTGCTTCTTTGCATCAGTCAGCAAACCAGATGAATGTTTATGATCAAAAGACACCTTAATTCTCATTTGTAAACAACAATAAATTCCATGCTATGATTTACTGAGCTTTGGGACCAATATAGAGGAAAACACAGAAGTGGCTGTGAAGGATGCACAAACAAGAGACCCATAAACAGCATCTTCTCTATCTCAAAAGACAGTGAAACTCTTATTTTTAACATATGGCATTAGTGATCTTATTTTCTTTTTATTGCTTGAATGTGCATATTTGTGTCCTCTATTGTATTAGAACTTTGCTATCACGTATAATGAAATGCCCCAGTTTATATGCAAGCTTAAACCACTACTATTTCAGGAACCACATGAGACAAACTTATTATGTTTGATCTAATTCTAATCGCTTGTTTTATGTATGACTACTATCAGTGTTATCAGTTTCTTTGTTTGGGAACTGGAGGTTTGATAAATATTTGATGTCAATGACTGCAAAAGTCAAAGGTGATGTGATTTTAGGGTTCTTGGAGAATTTATTTTGCATCAAATGACCTGTTCTATGACTGCAATTTGTATTTAAAATCTTCAGCCATTTTCCTCACAGTTGAATGATCTATTTGAATAATTTGGAGAACTTTTTAAATACCTTGCCAAACTCTAAGACATCCACAAAATGTATGCCCTAGTGCACTCTTTAGATGTTGATGAAACATCACACTTCAACAGCAAAAAGAAGACCTGACCCTAAACGTCAGAGGTTTGAATAAAAGAGGTTCCATGTGTTTGTATGTTTATTATCACTCCCTAAGGTGGCTATAATCATCGGCATCTAATCTGGGACCCCTGAAACAAATCTGAAGGTGTGATAAAACGTACTTTGTCCACATGATTTATTGTTTTTTTCTTCAAAATATTATTTAACTTAAGAAAAGGCAACAAAACATCAAATTGATGTGTCATTCATTTGAGTACATCTATTAACAGGGACTGTTTAAAAGGGGATCTACTGTTTGCTTGTTCAAGTATTCAAACAAGAAGCGTTATATATCCTCAGAGCATATTTACATAGTGTAATTAAATTTATTCTAATTTCGAGTTGCTTTTTTAAGAACTAGCCCGGGACAGCAGACGAAAATTGGTCTACAGGGCTGCTTTTCTTTTGAGCACTGTAACTGTCAAGAAATTAAATGAAAATTCTCCATCAAAGTCTAATCAGGAAATGAACATAAAACCCAACCACAATGACAGATGTAATCTACGAAAGCCATCTACACAGCTGCAAAGTGGCACTTCTCTAAGAATAAAGCCAGATTAAAATGTTTTTATTGATCTGCAGTATTCACTTAAACTGCTGATTCAGATCAATCAATATGTCAATAGGAGTGAATCTGTCTTTGTTACAGAAAATCTGTTTGTTTTATTTACCCGATCCAAAGGTCAAAAGATTAACATTTGGTAATGAAGGAGAAGCTGCCATTATTCTATTTTACGGCTTTCAGTTGTAAAAAAAGACTGTTGAAATCTGAAAAAAAAAAACCAACTTGGCCATGCAACTTGAGGAAACGCATGCAAATACAGAAAACAAAGATACAGACAGATATAAAAAACAGAACCTAATGCAGAAACAAGCTGCAAATTGCACAAACTTAAGTATAACTGGCCTTGTAAAATGAGCTAACAGTCTTCTGTTTGTTTTAATATTCTAAAGATATGATTCATATATCATAGCAAATATCTGCTGGTAACCTTGAGTTTGCATTGTGTTTCTTATTACAACATTTTACTGTGAAATAGGATATGTTGGCTGCTCTAACTGTGGTGATTCTGCAATAGGGAGCAAATACAGTTGAAGCAATCAATTCAGAGTAAATGATTCACAGAATTGGACACACTTTGCTTGATAGGTTTACTAGTTAATAAATGAAGAGACCATTTATGGATACATTAATATCTGTGGGAGTGTACAGTAAAAAAACAGGATTCCTCCATCCATCCACTTTATCTATTTTAACCTGAAGATACGCCACAAGGTGACATAGAGGCAAACAACAATGCACTGTCACACTCACAGTAGGTCTGCAGTCACTCCTACAGCCAACTTGTATTATCAGTTACCCTATCGTACATGTCTATGAACTGGTAGGATGCTGAAGCACCCACAGAAAGACCCTAAAGGCACA
Source organism: Acanthochromis polyacanthus (assembly GCF_021347895.1). Taxonomy (NCBI): domain Eukaryota; kingdom Metazoa; phylum Chordata; class Actinopteri; family Pomacentridae; genus Acanthochromis; species Acanthochromis polyacanthus. Next base: position 20,180,984 of record NC_067122.1, read on the forward strand.
GGAGAACACACAGACATGCCAACTCCACATACAAAAGCCCCAGCTGACCCTGAGATTCAAATCCAAACAGAGAGAACCCTTCAAATAAATAACAATGGAGACACTTCGAAAGGATCTTTGCTGTTGATTGCATTGAGCTTCCAGGGCTACTGTAACATAAAGGAAAACATATCTAGTGTCACAGCCATTTACCTCTGAAACACGCACAAACACACACACACACCAAAACTGCAGTGTTAGGTATCTGCGGTCTCAGCCCCGTTTGGCAAGAGACATGTTTTCCAGCCTCATCAATTCTTTTCTACCCTCAAGTGTCTCTCCTTCACACACACACGGAGAGCTTTGTTAGCAAAGTTTTCTTTACGGAGGTTGGTTGGATTGGTTCCTTCATCCCACCGCTTCTCTATTTAGTACTCTGCATTTTCTCTGTTTAAAGAAGTTCATCATCACAGATTTGATTGAATAAAACTGCAGAGTAACTACAGTAGTCAGGTGCACATATGAACACTTGAAAAGGTTTTGATTGCTGCAGTCGTTCCTCCTGCTTCTTCTGGCCATGTTTCAAACTTTTCTTGAAGATGTTGTATTCTATTTTTTTTGGCGTTTTGTCTTTATTGGCAGTCAGTGCAGAGATGAACCGGTTGGGTGAGAGAGGAATCACATGCAGTCATGGTCCGACCAGAACCACAGAGCTGTGCAGTATGAGCCTTTTGCATTAAGCTGCAAGGACCCCCACACCCAAAGTAATTTCTGCGTCAGGGATGGGGGATAAAATCCACTCTTCTCATCCAATGCAAAAACATATTCCAAAATATATCCCATAACAGCATGAGGCTTCACTGTGAGTTAGTCAAATCAAGTGGACAGCTTCCAGAGTTATTTTCCTTTTAATCTAAAATCCCTCTTTGTGTTTCTTTCCCTCCACTCGAGCTCATTAGGGAGAGACTGTGTGGGGAAACACAAAGGGGAATTTCATTCTAAAAATTTTGGAAGATATCCACTTGATTTGACAACTCAGACTGCTAAAGTCTGATATTGCCTTCAGACAAACTGCAGAATACAGAATGAGGACTGTGGATTTAGTCCCCTATCTCTCCCATTCAGAGCACACTAGGAAGGGTTCTCTTAAAGGCCAGTATGAACAGGAGCAAAGATTACAGAAAGCAAAACCTTTCATCATTCACATGACTGTCCTTTAAAGGCAAACCTCAAACACTGATCCTATCCTCTAAGCATGTCTTATTTTTAGACTCAAGTCACTTTGATTAAGCAAATTTAATAGATGTAAGATAAATGTAATAGCTCCAAGCAGGGTCACAACTTTGGACTTTTAAATGGTGGCTTCATCTTGACACATTTCAATATGTGAAACATCAAACAATTCATACAGCCACAGGATCAAACACCAACTGTTCTTGAATCTAAACAGTGAACAACATCTCACTTGGATGCACACACACAAAAAGAACGAGGCATGGAAGGTCAGCCACAAACATGACGTCCAGCCATTTAAGTAGAGGAGAAGCTGTTCATTTGGATTCAAGGTTCAGCAGTGACAAAACGGTGGATATTAATACTAAAATAAACAATTTCAGAGAGTGCTTGTGTTTTGTTGAGTGGGTTAATATTGAAAAGGGAGGTTGGGCCATTTCTTTACAGACTTAAAGCATGCAAACACCGATCATCAGCTCGTCAAATAGTTTTAGAACCAAATGCAGTGTCTGTGGATTAGAGCTGGTAGACAGTTGAGACACACTGATATCCCTGAATCCCACAATAATACACAGTCGATAGCTTATATTTAATCTAAAGCTTTTTGATACCACCAATACTGGTTCATCAAGTATCACACTGATTCCAAAGCAACACTTTTCTCAGTATCTTTTAGAAAATAACAACCCAGCTCTCATGTCTCACATAATGTTCTTCCACAATGATGCTTGCCGTTTTGAATGCATAACTGCATGCACACTGACAATAATGGAAGCATACAGTGCACGATCCTCGCCAGTCACCATCTTGGCTACGTAGCTAAAGAGGAACTACCTGAAGACCTGACCATCAACCAGTTTTAAAATTTGTGAAAATGGTGGCCGAGGAAGCTGCAACTTCTTGAGATAAAAAGAATAATTCTGTTGTGGTTGGGACAGTGAACACAACACCAGTCATTCGATTTTTCACGAAGTACCACTTACAGGAGTGTCTTTTTTCTAATTCTATCACCTACTTGTCATTGTGACAAGTAGGTGATATAAGCAGAGAGAGAGTGTAGCACTTGTAATGGAATTATGTTACCTTTAGGTGGGCTAAGGGCTGGGCTATGTAAAGGTTCGGCACTGGGAGCTGTGTGAAAATATTTTTTGTTTTAAAAAAATAATCAAAAAATATATCAAGCCAAAGCAATGACCAAAATAATAGAACAAAACAATAACAGAAAATCAGAGTGAGAACAAATCAAACATTCACCTGTAATTCAGCAGCTTCACTTTTAACAATTAAAAGCGACAGTGCTATGTTCAGTTCAACAATTCAACAACAGTTCTAAATTCAGGTGAGCGTGTTTCCACTGTTGCCAATGGTGTTAATCAACCAATTCATCCATGAGATAAGTCCATAAACCAGACGAAACAAATCAACACAGGGTGAAACAATCTATCCAAGCAAGTCCTACCACAGCATTGGGGAAGGGATGAAGCTGTGAGGCTTGAGGCCTGCCAGTGAGTGGGGTGGTGAAGGGGTGAATCTAACTAAACAGCTTTTAACACGCTTCGCAAAAGTTTTAACTCACTTCCTCCTCATGGTATGGTTTCCAGGGATGAGTGGTGTGGGGTGATCCTGTTGTTCAAGTTACTGCTGTGTGTGACTGAATGAAGCTGATATGCTTCAAACAAAGGAATGGGGGGGGGATTCCAGGTGGGAGAGAGACTGCTGGTGATTGGTTCAGGTGTTGTGACTGACAGTGAGGAGGTCCAGTAATATGGAAGTGACTGACTGACTGATTATGACTGATTATGTTTAACTATCTCTGTAAAGTGTCTTTGAGTTTTTAAAAAGCGCTATATAAATAAAATGCATTATCATTATTATTGTTATTATTATTATTATTGTGACTGGCAGGTGTCTGTTCATGTTGGGAATCTTGATGGCCAACAATGAACTATTACAGAGTGACTATTGCAGAGTGAGTGCTACAGGAGACTGTGTGACTTCTCAATTAATCAATCTTGACAGACTTTTGCCGTGTCACATGAACTTTTTCAGGATGATCCCAGTCACTCAGACAAAAGGAGAATTGAGTTTGTGTCCTTGGTTGTTCTCACACGAACATTCTGCGGGTGAATCTACGATGTGGGTGTGAAACATCTGTGCGTCCAGCGCTATTCTGGAGTTTCATCCTGCTGCTACCTCTGCAGCGCTCATCCTGTCTGCTCGATTAGGCGTAGCCAAATATTCTGCCTGACCTGCTCCACATGATGTCATTTCCTCCTGAAGAAACAACTGGCAAGACTCCAAGGCTTTCTTAGTTATTTAATATAAAGTAGTGTGTGAGTCAAGTGTATATATAATTTTATATATAATATTTCAGAATAAGCCTTCTCTAAAAATGCAATGTGGTGTTTGGTTATAGTTGTTATATGTTGATTTTAGGCCTGAAAACAGCAATAACCTCAACTATGATTCCTGTCAACTATGTTACATAAAAGTACCACAATTAAATATTGACCCCTGTACTGTCATTCTCTCATGCACTATAATGTCAGACAGAAGCCATCAGTATGTTGACTGGGATAATTTAGTCGTGTGTAATGATTCATGACAGCAAAATTAAATCAAAACTGGCATATATTTTGGTGGATGACAATTTCAGTGCATGTTGCGATCAACATTCTTCCAGAAACTGCCCAAGTTGCTGTGTTCGAGTGGAAACAACGCTATCTGGCTGAAATTCATGTACTATGCAAGTGAAATGCATAGTGTACACAGTGTACTACATCAAAGTGTACACATGTGAGTGTCTGAGATGAGACAGGAATAGTATCTTGAATTTAACAACAAAAAATATAGCTTATGAAATTTGTTGACCAGGGACTGATCAAGAAATTAGATAGAGGTATATTTCACTAGCTGGTCACTGGCTGTCCTCTGTAGTCTAAAAGTCTGCCTGATTTAACGGTGGAAAAGTGTGGTAGTATGTGATTCTACAGCAGCTCTACAGTGGCAGTGCTGAGCATAAATTTACATTACTCTTGGCAATACTAAGCTGCAGTGCAGGCACACACGAACGGATGAAATCAAGGCTGTAATCAAGGTCTGTGGCCAGGTAATTTTTCATTTTTCTAATTACTTATGCATGACTCTGAAATTTTTCACCCCAGAAACCTCAGGGTGGTTAGCCAGCTATGTATGTGCGCGTGTGTATTGGTGTATAATGAGATAAAGGGGCTCTTCAACCAGCCTGCTCGAAATGCTAATACTGCACAGAAACACACACACAGAAGAGGAGAGATGAGACACTCAGAATAAGGAAAAGAGTAAGAGAATGGGAAGAGTTAAAAAAAAAAAAAAAGAACAATACAGCAGCTGAGACGAGGTGTGTCTTTACTGTCCAGTAATAACTGAAGATCCTGACAAGAAGGAAAGGGAGTCTCTGAGCTTTGACTGGTTGATTGTGTTGACCAGACGGATGAAGCTGTGTTCTACAGAAAAGCTTAGCTAACACAAAATTGAGTCAAAAGTTTGTAAAATGCATCATAAAAGATGAGCTTCAGTCAAGAGTGGCACTCTTAGGAAACAACACTTTTGCTCACACTGTGCAGAATCTTCTATTCGTTATTATTGCATTTTGACATAAAAAAGGGAAACCAGATATTTGTATTAGTACAAGAAGAGACGAAGGTGAAAGGGCGAGTTTCAGAGGAGAACGATATGTGCAGGAAGTAACTACAAAAACAAGATTTTCCACCTCTTCAGGATCAAATCAATTTCACCCTGTTCAGCAACGCCAGACGTTGTGTTCACTGTGTTCAACATTTCAAAAGAGGAAATTATCATGAATTCCACCAAATAACACCAAATTCTAGAAACAAATGTCCTGCAGTCAGTCATGAGACTGAAACTGAGAGGAGGCTCAATTCTACAGCAAACATAAAAATCCAAAATGAACTACATCAAATATCTAAAATGGAAGTTGTCATGGCCCTCACAGTTCCAAAACTCAACCCTGACTGCCAAAAATTACATTTATATACAACTAAACTGCATTCTGATTTATGTTTGAAAGAGTTTTATTTTTCCATCTTGAGACACTTGTAAGACTATAACATTAGAGGAAATGTTTCCAGTTTGAAAGTGCAGCACAGTCTTTGGTTAACAGGGTTGAAAAGGACGTGGGGAGATAAGTCTGCGGCAGGAATTTCAACCAGCTGACTTATTTCTAAGTTTAATTTTCACTTGCTGTTAGTTTAGGTTGGAAATTTCCGTGAAACGGGGCTATAAGGGACAGTGGGGTAATAAGGGACACTTTTCCAGAAAATGTTTTAAATGTAATTCTGCGGTTTTTACCTAGATTTATTTAAGAATTCATGGATAATTGATAAAAACAACACAAAACCGCATCCTGCTCAACATAAAAACCACAGAATTACATTTAAAACATTTTCCGTAAAAGTGTCCCTTATTACCCCGCTGTCCCTTATAGCCCCATTTTACGGTAGTTCAGTTGTTTTGATCCTTTCACAACATGTTTGAATCCTCTCCTTCTTTTTTTTTTTTTTTTATCAGGGTGACAGTCCTGACCTATCTAATACTGTATATAATCGTTTGGCTGAAAAGGAGCAACAACAAAGCAATGAAATATGTTGCAAAATTATGTCAATTTATAATGTATTCATGCTATGTCACAGTTTAGTTTCATGAACATGTAATTTTTAGGAGAAAATGCTGCCTGACCTCACAGATATTCAAATATATGTTACATGATTATGCATACTGTCAAGCTGTGTGTGAGGAAGAGAGGACAAAGTTCCTAAACCATGAACAGACAAAGCATATATGCCATAAAAAGTACTCACAACCCGTGATATTTACCACAGTGGACGTTATTGTGTAAGTAACCAAACTTTTGCACATGGTCCAGATTCATGAAATAACTGGAACAATCGCAGGCCTTCACAAACCAGCAACTTACATCCACGTCTGTCTGGATCGTATCACAAATGTAGGGAAGAGTGTGGTGTAAATTCATTGAGTGAAACATTATTGTATGCATTCTTATGCTAGAACACAAGTTGTAGCTGCAAAGAAGCTGCAAAACTAAGATGCTTCAAACACATTTTCAACTGGCAGCACAGAGGATCTAAACAATCACCACAGTTTCAAGATGTGCATGCGAGATTAGTGTGACACAAATTTAGCATACAACCGAGTGTGAAATATGATTACAACCCCTCCATCTGCTCTGTTCCTGAGTTATAGTGTTGAACAACGGCCACAAAAGTGTCTGTGCAGAAAATTATGGCAACGCAGTAAGCTTGACCCTTTCACCTTTTAGATAATTACTTCATTATTTTATCCCATTAGACATTTCTATGAAATAATATCATAATTAGCATGTTGATTCTTGAGTGATGGCCAAATATGTATTTTGTGAAGTCACTGATCTTTTAGCACCAAATTATAATGAGTTCATGCTCGAGTCCAAGTGAATTTTAAGTAAAGATGTTCCTAAAATATAATGTTCATGAGTTTAGCATAGACAGATGTGAATACGGATGGAAGCACAACCTAAAGACATGTTGCCTCCGGTTATGTCTGTCTCCACAGTGGAGCTATAGAAAGAGTAAAAGAACATTTGATGGCAGACTCATTTTAAATATTGGTTTGCTGCAGGGGTGCTCACATGTTTTCATACAACTGTACCTATTTTTAGACATACGCATGAGCTGTGACAGATTGTAAAAGCTAACACTGCTGCAAACAGCACAGCAGGCTGCAATAAATAAGTTCTGATGCATCCTCATCTTAACAGAGAGATGAAAACATCTAATGTGCTCAGTGACTAATGATGTGGTTAAGGCACAGCCACCTTATGACAAACTGAAGAAGTCAAAATTGCAAATTACAAGCACTGCGAGTTAAAGCAGACTGAATGCAACTCTGTTCTTTCTTCATCAATCCTCGTTTATGGTGCTGCAGTTTCTGTGAGACCAAAGCTTGCAACAACAGACATGGAACAGAAAACACATAATTTGGAGCGAGAAAGGTCACAAAAGAATGAAAAAAAAGGAAACTATAGGGGTTCTTGTAATAATGCATCCAAGGCCAAGACCCTATCCTTGCATTTTAACAAAATCAGTCCAGAACAGCCCCAAAATGTACTGGGTTCTTACTGTGCCAGTGCTCTGCTTTTCCAGCAGATTTCATGATACCCAGCTTGGTAGCTTTTGAATACTTTCTTTTCTGATAAACAGACAGACACACAGACAAACAAGCAGCTCTGATCACAGCAATTAAATGAAACAAAAGTACCAAGCCAGACATCCAGATAACAAATAGAGGGAGGTAAAGTTCTCCAGTTGATTTTTCCTAGTCTGTGCCCTGTATGTATTAGCATACACACGGGTCACTGAGCTAACCACTGGTGTCTTTGTCTTTTGCACACCAATTATTAACCATGAAGCTGCAATGATAGAACAAAGATGTAACTCAGCACCTCTCTGACAAATCCTGAATAAAAATGAAACAATAATAAGCTTCAACTATGTTTTATTTCACTGAATGGCTGTTGGATTAGACTCCCCTACACTGTAGGCGGACGGTGCACATTAGTTCATTAATGCCTGTATGAAATAGTCCCAGTGTTTCAGCACCACGGACAGAGCCTGTCAGTCAAGTGGCTCGACACCCAGCTACCTACATAATTCATCTCACTGCTGTGCTGACATGGGCAGAGCAGAAGATTTTATTGTTTTTTTTCACACCAAAGAACAGAATTTGATTAAAGTTTTACAGAGGTGCCCTGTTTGACAAGAAGCGCTCTGCACACTTAGATATTTAATGGGGAGAAGCGCAATGCTAATGTTCCTGTAGGTAGGAGATAAAATAAAAGCTGGAGAAAAAGGCAACAGATGGCCAAGGCACCTTATTTGCAGTGAATGATATTAATACTAACCAAAACAGGAGTTGCTTTGCTGATGGACCTACTTTAATTTCTCCAGGGCCCCCTGTATGCACCACTAATTTTTTTTCTTCCACATACATGGCAGTGATAGACATGGAATTCTGTCGTCCAGCATAACGAGTACTTGTGTTCTAAATATTTTAGATGTGTAAATAGTTTTGCATTTACTTGCTTCATTTAGGCAAAAGTTTCCACACAGGCCTTGCAGTTTTAACAACTACTTTTATTTGAGAAAAAGATTTGAGTTCTTCCTCTATTGCTGGTGTCATATATCACTTCAAGGTTGGGGCAAATATAGTCATCTTGAATAAATGCAACCCAGAAAAGAAGTCAATATGTCTACCTCCTACTGATCACACTTTCCCCAGAGTCGGTGAGTTAGACTATATTTTAACCCGCGTCTACATAACAGTCTACAGGAGGTGTTCGTCAGCAGCAAAAAATGTAAACTGAACATGGTTTCATCTGCTCTGCAGGTGTCTTTAAATATACCAGTCTAATCATGCACTTCAAAAAAACACACAAAAACCCCACAAAAAAACAGAGATCACCCAACCTGTCTTTGACACATAAGAGCTCTAATGCAACCAGGTCAACTTTCAAAAGTGTTACTCCATATTCTGATATCTTCAACCTCTATTTTTGCTCCATTTGTATTTATTACTAGCTATGTTCGTCATGTCTCCCTGAAATACTAAAAGGCTTCCCAAATGTAACTGAGCAGACATTTCAAATAAAAAGCAGATAATTTCATTAACCATAAAGGGCAGCTTTAACGAAGACTAGAAGTGAGCATGAACTCAGTGTATCTGCTAAGCAAGTTAGTTAATATTACTTTTTATAATCATGTACTGAAAAAGTTCTGAAACTTCACAAGGCAGGATTTTTAATCAAAGTTTAACGTACACAAGAGGTCACTCGCTGAGGTTCAAAGGGCACAGGCAGCTAACTCTTTTACAAACAACCCTCATTAAGTTTTTACATCCTTGCTGCATGTCAGCTGCTTTAATATTCTGTATTTTCACAGCCAAGAGATAAGAACATTGGCTGCTGTTTCCTTTCATGTGTGTGCCTCTTAAGAAGGATGCAGCTTTGCTAAGATTTAGAAAAGGTCAAAGTAAATGATAAGAATTTCTTGTACTGTTGACAGCCTTTGGAGAATACAGCTTAAGACACCCCTAATGCTATGACATGATGTAACACAGTCATAATAACAGAACTAATAGCAAGAAAAACTATGCTATGCAGCATGAAAATAAGTCCAAAAACAGGTAATTATTTTTTAAGATTGAAAATAGGTTACATTTTCTTTTTAAAAAAGTTGCTTTTGGGGGCCTTGTGCAAGTCCAAGCCTTTGGTGTTTGAGGGCTGGATTTTGCAAAACCTGCTTGAAGATCCCATGAAATGGCTTTTATATATTTTTTTGATGGCTTAATGTCTCCACATGAAACGGGTTGCAGGGAGAGAGCTTAAAAAGAGATAAAGACGGTAAATGTAGCAGGGTATCATCTAATTTTTTAGACCTGGGCAGTGGACTCGTCTGGTGATGGTGTCTGAATGTTGATGCAAACTGAGTCAAAAACACAAAAATGTTACTAGTATGACAGAAGTACATATAATTAAAGAAGGCGGTGGCCGAACCAAACGCATTTTCTTTGTGCAAAGAAATTCAGATTTAAAAAATCTGAGTGAAAAACACTGATAAAGTATTATTTTGTCAAACTAAATTAGAAATGGTGTGATGTGTGTCACAAAGAAAGCAAGATAATCAGACAATTATTAAATACCCCATGTGCACCCAAAATTCCATGTTGTAGGGGATGTGTTTTTCAGAGATTACACTTGTTAGCGTGATGTTCCCCAGATTTCAATATTAAAGCGAGGCTCTGCAGGCTGTCTGAGATTATGCAGACAGAAAGAAGACAATCACACAGCAGTCCAGCTAGATCAAAGTGCTAACGCTGAAAGACAGCCAAAGAAATGGGAGCCAAAAAAAAAAAAGAAACAAAACAACAAGAACAGAAGCAAAACTTTCCAGACTGGATGGCACAGAGAAGGGTTTGTTTTGTGGTCAGTCTCTCAGCTGTATTTCTCTGCACACAGACAATGACCAGTGTTGCTATGAAGGGAAAAAACACAAAGGAGGACTACAGGGAGCAGAAGCAAGGCTGGAAGGCTAGAGTGAGAATTAAAGATAAAAAAAGTATTAAGAGTTGAGGAAGAAACACAGCAAAAACAAAACTTTCAGCCACTGAGTGTTGCTGCTAAATGCGATAAACGTCACCTCTGATCTTCTAACCTCCAGGACAGATTGTTCTGTGTTTTCGTGCTTTTCCTCTCTTCCCTTTGGCTTAAATAATAAAAAAATCTTTTCAGTTGTGGTGTCGGTGAGAAGCAGTCATTCAACCTCACTGACCTACCATGCGTTTCCAGTGACCCTGAAGGTGACTCCCACTCATCTAATCCTGACTTGGATCAAAGAACACATGAAATCAGGGGATTTATTCCTGCACTCAGTCCAGCAACCTGTTCAGTGATCTTCAAATTTTCATTAGCCTGATTTTCCAACCTCTCTTCCTCTCCCATTCCCATATTATTATTATTTTCTTTTTTTTAACCTCAGTTCTCTTTCCTTCCTGCTCTTCCTAGGTTCTTCCTTCTCCACCTCTCCCTTCCCATCAGTCTGACTGCTGCTCTGAGCATCAATATTCTGAAATCTGCAGCACCAACTTGCATTTCCGTGAATTTGACCAGCACTCATATTGGCTCTATGGCCTTAATTTTTCATTTTACCCTTCCTCTTCCTTGTCAGCTGCTAGAGGCAACAACACATGACTGTTTTTTTCAGTTATCTCTCCCCTCTCAACTCAACTTTTCCTCCCTTGATCTCTCCTTTCTTCCCTCACCCTCAGGCTTTTGGATGCAGCAGTGGCACTCGCTGAACAGTTTGCCATCCTTGAAATATTCCAGGTGGATGCAGCAGCAGGAGGTCAAAGTTTATCTCTGGCTTGTTAAAATCTGCAGCAGTGTCAAAGACTGGAGGAGTAAGAGATGAAGATCCACAAATGTGGATAAACTCAAAATGCAGAACATGTAGAACCCTCTTCATGGAAAGGTTTGCGTGCGAGTGTGTTTTAGTGATTAGCGGCACAGTTACTGTGTTACTCTTGACATCATCAGCTCTCGTGAAAATAAAAATAAGCAGCTGGTTACCAGAAAACGCCCGTCAGACATTCAGGTCAGTCTGCCAGGCGGTTTGGAGGATGGTCTAATGGATTTGGTTCCACTGCAGAATACACTCACTGTGAGAGAAAAAGGCTCAGTATCACTCACATTACTGCTGAAAATTGGTAATAAACAACTGGAAACAGGGAAAAGGCAAGAAAACAGAGAAGCAATACAATGTAGAGAGAAAAATCAAAGACCAAGAGAAGGGATAAATGTTGTGTTTCAGTTGTGATAGAATAAAAAAATATATAAAAAGATGGTTTTCGTAGCCGGGAGACAGAAAAGAAGAATCAGCCATTTTCCAGCAAAGGGAGACAACTAGTTTAACCAAAGAAAGAGAAGGTTCAATAATGTGTAAGAAGTAAATGATGCCACAGTAAAAAAAAGCCTGGCAGAATATCACAGTATCTGAAACCTGTCTGATATTTAATTTGTTTCTCTTTTCCTCTCTGTAAGGAAATGCCGTATGTATCTGGTGAGCTCTTTGTTTTATTTTTTCCCCCATGAAGGTCATAACAAGGCTAGAAGCAAAAAACAGCGTTCTTGGACTCCTACTGAGACGAGCAAAAGTCAATAATTCTTGGCAAGCCAGCGAGATAACAGCGTGTTAATATTCCACAAGGCTGTTTGGGTAGGAGGGGGGTACGCTGCAGCACCACTGTTTGTTTGGATATTAGCCTGTTTGCATGTGCTGCATTAAGACAAAAAAGATTTTGCCTTCTTTCAACTTCTTTTCAACTTTCTTTCTTTCAACCCTAGAAGTGAAACACACACACACAGGCACCACATGCACACCTGAGTCAACTGTATTTCATGATTACAGCCTGAAAATGTCACGTCATTTTGGCTGTTGTAAAATAATAGATGCAAGTTAAAAGATTGGAACTGAGAAAAGGACAAAAAACAACACAAAGAACTGAGGATCCAAGCTGACATTTCTTCTTAAATCATAAGCCGGTCTGTGTGTGTGTGTGTGTGTGTGTGTGTGTGTGTGTGTGTGTGTGTGTAGCCTCTGTGTAGCAATTCTTTCGGCAAGTGCAGACAGATAACATTTTAGAGTTCTTCATTTCCGCAGGTCTGCAAAGAAAGATCAGGATCCCAAGAGCAAAACATTTTCTGCCTTCACCTCCTAAATATCATTCTTCCTCAGGCACAAGTGCATCTGTAGCATGCTGCCCTTTCCCAAATACAAACCTCTGAAAAACTCCATCACTTTCTTTCATTCATCTGACTCCGTCTTTCCCACATCCAATGTTTCTTCCCTCTATTACCGATCCCTCTCTCTCATTTCAGTCACTCTTTGCTTTTCTCATTCCGCTCTCGCCTCTCAGGACTTATTCATTTCTCTCCATAGTGTCTGTCCACTCTCCATTTCTCTCAGCTCCAAGTGTCAATCTCCCGTGAGTCAATAGATACCACTTATCCCAACGATACCTTCTCACTTTCTCTTCGATCATTACACTATATCTCTTGAGCACTCTCTCCTCTCTTATATGTTCTTTTGATGGCACCGGGTTGATGTGAGTGCTTCCTTTCTCTCTCCTCTCCGTCTATAGCTTTAAAGTGTTGAAATACATCTCTTGTTACTTTTGATACCCACTGTCTCCACAATTCAATTTCTCTTCGCCTGACTCCCACTCATCTCTCCTCAGTATTTGCTCTAAAGCCCAAAAGTGAGCGCATAGAGACTGTCTCTCACTCACTGCTACAACCTAAACTGTTATGGCCTGGTTTATCCATCTGGCATACCAGGCAAACGTCCAGTGAGCTAAATATAAATTGTGACTATAAATTACAATAGACGAACATGAGAGACGAATGTGTTTGGTTGTTTTACCATCACTTACTGGTAACAGTAGGTCAACATATTGCTCATTGCTTGTATTTAACTATTATTATGTGCATTTTTTTGTCTTTACTATGCTTGAATTGTGGAACCACTTCAGTGTCAATTGAACTCTACAAAGGTGTTTCAGAAAGCTCTTGGCCTCACCCAGAATCAATGGGTGTAACTCCCATTTAGGAGCATAACTGTGTACTACAAAGCCTTACTGTATATCACTGTCCACAAAAACTCAAACGTTTGTTGTCATTTTTCCCCAGTGATGCCTTTTAAATGTAGGCTGGAGAGAAAACAATAAAACGGACAAGAAAGAAGGCAGAGCTGTGATCAACTTTCGGCATATAAAGGGAACAACCCACCAAGGTAATTCACAAAGACCTGGTCAAAACACTTGATAAGGACTTTCCTTGCTATAGAAGGGGGTTGCTGATTTGAAGTGAGGCAGGGGGAGCACCAAAGATAACAACTGAAAGCCAAAAATCAGGGACCAAGGACGATCAAAGGGAAGCTGTTATGATCATGAAAGATCAACTGTTCAACAGAGAGTGGAGACTGTGGACATCAGTGTTGGCTTAGTTCACCCCGTTTTTACTGACGTCTTGGGGATGAGCAAACTGTCTGCAAGATGGGGGCCCTAAACACTGACACCAGTTTAGAAGTAAAGGAGAATATGCATTTCGAGGAGACTTTTGGCTTGTTTTCAGGCCGATCCAGTCAAATTGTTCAGGAGATTTGTGACCCAAGATGAGACATTAGTTCACCATTTAGATCTTGGAACAAAGAATCACAGCAAACGATAGAAACATGCTGGTTCTCTGGCTCCTGAAAAGTTTCAGCAAGTGACAAGTTTCAGCAAGGCGATGGCTTTTGTGATTTGGAACAGTGAGGGATTGGGCATGATTGACTTCTAATGAGGTCTACCATGCATCAGATTTACGGCCAATGAAAGAAGCAATCAAAGAAAACGGCAGATTAAAGCTTGTAGCTGGCATACTGTTGCTCCAGGACAATGTGCCCGTCCACGAAGCACGGGTAGCCAAATGTGGCTTTGAATTGTTGCAACATGTATTTTGCTCACCCGACCTGCATCATCTGACTATGGCTGCTTAAACTGAAACCCCCCTGCGTTGTCCCTATTTTCAGAGTGATGCTGTTGAGAAGTATCTGGCGGCTCAAGATGTGACCCTCATTTGTGAAGGTATAGTGAAGCTTGAACATCTGTAGACCAAGTGGATTTGAGTTAAAATATAAGACAAGAATAATTCTCTGACGCCTGTGATGTTTTCTGGTGAGGCTCTCAGCCTCAACATACATGAGTGATTTCACTAGAGCTGTCTTCATCAAATGTAGGTCTTTAAAAGCAGTGGAATGTTACTGGCAGAGCTGGATTTTATGTGGAATTTAGTGATACAGCTCCTGCAAACGGAGAACCAGCAGAAAACAACCATTATGATGTTTCAAAAGGAAAGCGCATATATACCTGCTCATCCAGCAGCGAAAACACCCACTGAGTAGACATTCAAATGTTTACCATGAGACTTGAAGAGACAATATGGGAAAAGAGGCAAACAGGACACCTCTCTGTCAGGATGTGTTATGTCTTGCGATTCTCTTGTGTGTTAGATTTAGAGGCAATGATAAACTCTGCCTCAGGCACTGAGCTGGATTTTCAACAGTCTCTTATCACACACTGAGAAATGAGGTTTCTGCAAACATATAACACACACACACACACACACACACGCACTGTGTTTTTCTATCATTGTGGGGATCTACCATTGACTCCCATTCATACCTAACCCCTAACCCTTACCCTAACCTTAACCCTAACCAAAACAATGGCTAACCCTAAAGAAAAGTTTTTGCACTTTTACTTTTTTTCAGTAACAACAACATGGCCAAGAAAACACTGTTTAAACTTGTGGGGACCGAAAATGAGGTCCCCACAAGTGACATTGTTTTCGGTTTTCCTACAGTTGTGGTCCCCACAAGTATAGCCAGCACCTGAGCGCGCGCACGCACGCACGCACGCACGCACGCACGCACGCACGCACGCACGCACGCACGCACGCACGCACGCACGCACGCACGCACGCACGCACGCACGCACACACACACACACACACACACACACACACACACACACACACACACACACACACTTTCAGCAAATGGTATTACCCACAAGTACATTAGATTATGTAGATACAAACAAACACATCGACGTTTGGACTGGACAAAGTCAGAAATCAATAGGTCATCTTCTGATATAAGAAAAGCAAATGGTTACCGTTACACCTTGTGTGTCGCCACCCAACCCCTTAATTCTTTATGTAAATCTCATCCACTGTCTAAATGTCAACAGAACACAAAATCCTCACCTGTTGCCTGTAAATCCAGCGTCTTCTCCATCCTAAACCCTTCTTTCCCGTTGAAAAGGGCACATACTATTTTCCAGGGAAGGTAAAGGGCAATAAAGGAGAGCACATATTAAGCACCAGATAAACCTATCTTGAGTTGCCAGGCTGGCATCTTATCAGCTTCTAGGTAGTGTTCATGACAACATGGGGCCAGAAGAAGACAAAAGCCAGTACTAGAAGACAAGCCGAACTGTGGAGAAGCTGCAAAAGTCGCACCGATATGTTAAGTCGGATTTATAAGTGAAAAGGGTTAATGGGGGTCCTGCCATGAATACCTACAGTGTGGATTTTGATTTTTGGTTCTGTGCCATTTGATTGTAGACTCACAACAATAAACCAAGACGTAGTACGTTTTGGCTATGCTTTGCTTTAATGGTATTGACGACTGTGCCTCTTACACTGCTTCAATTATGCAGAGCCCCTTGGAGTAGCAGTAACTACTATTTTACCGTGTCTCAGAGCTGATTTGACTACACCCGTGCAGCCGCTATGCCTATTTTCTGTTATTCATTGTGATGCAGTTTGCTGATGCAGCAAGTACAAGGTTTGCAAAGTTGTAAGTTGTTTTGTTACAATTAGCTGAGCCTGTTGACTTTGACTTAAAGACTAGAATATTCCTAAAAACTTGCTGAATGAAATGCACAGTTGATCTGGCATTTCTTAAAGTTTGTGATAAAGCTGATACCAGAAGAAAGAACTTTCAAAAGAACTGTGATGTGTGTTACTGTAACCTCTCAGGACCATAAAAATGCTGTAATCAAGAGATAGATTGTGAGAAAGTTGGTGTTTTGGACCTTTAAAGTGTCTAAAATCTATAAAATCTATAAAACAAGCTCTGAGAAAAATGAATTGAGAATTTGTTCACTTGGTAGGTAGGAACTATAACAAACGGTCTTCAGCTATAAAGTTGTATAATCCTCCCTCCTTATCACCCACTGCTTCCAGACAAGCCATTTCAAGAATTCAGCTGAGTCTCCGTACACCAGGTGCATTTACTTTCTGTTTACCATTAGCTTTGTTTGTACATCCACAAGCGTGAACTTTGTGGAAACTGTAAAGCTGAGGGACATTCAGAGATAGTGGAAACTCTAAGACAAATTTGTAACAACAACAACAACAAACAAGGACTGGTTTAAATGCTACTCAGCTGGTGTTGACATCTGTTTGCTTCTCTCCTGCTGCCTGGGCTCAAACATGCTGCCCAATTCCTACGAAAGCTGTTTACATTTACATAATGAGGATGAAATGCTGACTAAAATAAAGCGCATTCAGAGTACATGTTTACCAGCAGTGACTTCAGAGTCACTTCTAAGTTTCTGCTCTGCACTGCTAAAATAAAGACACTGAAACAGCCTGCTTACAACAGAGCTAAAACAAGCAGTTACACGGTCATGGTGAAATTAACCATATTTGCTTTGTTGTGAGCTAAAAATGAAAAGACACATACTGGGAACATGTGACATTTTGATTTGTTTGCTGAATAGATGCACAACACAGGACCTATATACGGCACAAGGGGAGAGCCGGAATATAGACTTTTTGCTCTTTTTGTGGACAGGTGAATAATTTGATCTGATGGTGGTCACCAAAGGAAAAGTCATTCATTCTCTACATGCATTCGTATTTGATCCTCTAATTGACTAACTGAGTGGCATTTCCACTTATCGGCCTTGCTGCTAGCCTAGAGCTCATGGCAAGGCAGTCTTGACAATTTGAATTCATCCATCTGGCTTCAGGCGCACTATGATTTGTATTTTTATTGCCAAAGCCCAATGTCTTCCCTTTGGAAACATAGATAGTAACTTGGAATTGTATTTTGGGGTCCAAATATATCAAACTCTGACAGAACTGACTTGAGTTTTGTATTGTCTGTATTGTTTGCTTTGTAATAGTGAACTATTTCATAAATTTGTTCAGACATATAGTTAGTTTTGAGTGGATAATGTCTTCCGGCATCCAAGAGGGCGAGGGGATAGTAAGTAGTCATACAGCAGTTTGCTTCTCACAAAAAAATCTATTGATCGGGCGCAGTTCAGATATGAAAAACTTGTTTATGGCTGAAAATTGCCTTCTTTTCTTTTCCTCCTTCCTGTCTCACTCCTTCCACCTGTCTCTCCGACTCTCTCACTCCTCAAGTCTTTCATGTCTGTTGTCTCAGATCGATACAGACTCCTGGGGAACCGAGCAGACAAAACCCAGCAGCTCGCTCTTTCCCCACACACAAACCTGCACACCATCCAGCGTACGCATACACATGAACACACATGCATTGTTTCATTGAATGCCTTCTTCTGGGAAACTGGTAGAATCACAATCAGTACAAACAGTACAAACATCAATACAAAACAACTCACAGGGTCTGATAAATCAGCTCTTTTAATCCTATTCAGTCCATTTTTCCAGCTTCCAGGCTCCTGTTTCTCAAACAGCTGCACAAATTAGAACTGTATCAACATTTTCTTTCTCTCCACAACTTCAGCAACCATTAATGTCTTTGTATTTTATTTTGTTCTTTTCTGAATGATCTATCTTTATACATTGGCTGACATTATTACTGTTGTGTCGCTTGATAAAGGGCAGCTATTAGGAGACGTAGGAAAGGAGGAGAGGTGAGTGAAAAGACCTTTTTACACGGCTAGAAATTTGACGTGGTTCTTCTGTTGTCTCCTATCATCTGGGATTTAAAAGATGAAAAGATTCTTCATTTATCAGAAGCAACAACAACAAAATTTAACCAAATGTTTGCTTCGTGTATTGACGGAAGCAACACCTATGTCTTGGTTTGCTTAAACAAAGCTCTATCACACAAGCTAACTCAAAGTAAATCTGAGCATCAAAATGGAAAGAAAGAGTTTATTTGGAGCCTTTGACAAGTCCTGATTGAGTGACTTGTGAACACAGGACAATAGTAAACACAACAATGAGATGCACACAGCAGAATGACTGTCTGGCCAACAGTGCAAACAGAGGTCATGTGTCTGCAGTAACTCACTTGTACGATTCCAGCAGGTCCTGTTGTGCTGCTACACTGTTCTACGACAGATTACCAGTGTCGCCTGGGGTTTCTGGCATCTACATGTGAAGGATGACAATGTGGCATCTATTGTCCTGGGAATACAGAGGATCAGCATTGTCACATACATCTCTCTGAGTGGCAGCATCCATCCATCTCCCAAGCTCTTCATGTTGTGAAATTTCCTCTTGTGTCTTCACTCCTTACTCTCTTGCCTTTTCAGTTGCTCGGTGAGTATACAACGTAAATAAACCCAGCATAAAGGCTTTTATTGTTCAGTTACAAACTTGCAACCATTAGGAGGCACAAAAACATCCATAAATTCTTCACAGGCATCAGGCCACATGTCACGATCGGTGGTTGGAAACCGGTGCAAGAACTCAGGTCTACAGATGGAGAGAGTTTAGGGATTTTATTGTGAGGGAAGGGAGTGGTTTGTGGAGGTTGGGTTGTCTGGGGCGCAGGGCTTGGGTCGTGGTGGTGATGGGATGAAGATTTCTTTATGGCTGGGGTTTGGGGTTGGTCTTCGGCTGTGGTCTTCTCTTGGCTGTGATTCTTGGCTTGGGCTTGGCTGTGGTTTTCTCTTGGCGGAGACTCTGGGCTCTTGGTTTTAGCTGTGGATCTCTTTTGGCTGAGGTTCTAGGCTTGGACTTGGCTGTTGAATTCTCTTGGCTGAGGTTCTAGGTTTGGTCTTGGCTGTAGAATTCACTTAGCTGTGGTTCTGGGCTTTGGTCTCGGCTGTGGTCTCCTCCTGGTGGTGAATCTCGGCTGGGTTCTGGCTGTGGATGGCTGAGGGATGATCTAGGAATCCGTTGTGCTGAGCAGAATGAACTGTAGTAGAAAACAAAGGTAGAAGAGGATTACTGTTCAGAGAATTCTAATCTGACCTCAGAGTTCTAGGCAAAAATAGCGAAACTTGACTTGGTCGGCTGGAGAGTCACTAACTTGGTAGTCATATAACAATCCGGCATCGAATGAGTGTCTGAACCGGCTTTTTATTGTCAGAGATGTGTAATGATGAATCGGAGACAGCTGCTCAGCCAGAGCTGCACCCTTGATGAGGAGAGTGGCCTCAGCTGAAGCTGAAGCCACTCTGACCTACTTAGGAGAGCGAGAGAGAGAGAGAGAGAGAGAGAGAGATGGACCAAAGCACAGCATAGACAACAGGAACATGGCACCAAACAAAGCCTGGCACATAATAAAATAAGGCAGCAGACAAAAACCTGACCAGGCAGGACGAGAGTCATGACACCACAATAATCTGCACAGAAAGACAACAAATACATTTACACATTCCTATCTCTCTCAGAAATCTTTGTTCACTAAACATGGCAATGTTGTGATCACAAAAATGATGCTTCAAGTTAAGACAGTTCCTCTGTTTCTCATGTAACAATAACCATCTGTGGCAGGAACGTGTCATTTACTATTCGCACAATACAAGAAGAACATAGAGGGAGATTGCACTGTGTATGAACTACTTTACCTATTTAAAGATGATTTAATCTTTCTCCAAAAAGAGTTAAAGGGATAATTAAATTTCCTTTAAGTGTTCTCCTGTGTTCTGTTAAGTAAAATTACTATTGTGGATGTCCCATTAAACCTCTTTTGCTCACAATGTGACCTGAGTCATTTGATATTTAGTATCTTCAGATATTGAGCTCCAATCCAATACCATTTCCATATACACTTTAAGTCAATCATTCAAAGTTTATGTGTATAGCCTTTTACAACAGCCCACAGGGTGACCAAAGTGCTTCAAAGTCAAAAACAAGAATTAAGTATGTGGATTAGCTGTAGTACCTGGTTGTGTGGGGGTTTAGTTGGTAAGGGGCAGCATGACAAAGTCTTCTGTCCCATTTCATGACCTCTGGCCAGAGCAAACATGTTAAATTAGGATGTCATCAATTAGATGATCATTTCTACATCCCAGTAACACATGAAACAACTGCACTGGTGGCCACATTAAGTGTCTGCAGCTTGAAACAGCATTGCCAGCAGAGAAAAAAAAAATTGCATTACATATTTGTCAATTATTAATAAATAAATGTTCAGTTTTTAAGAATACTAATCAAATTTATGTCACCTGTGTGACAGTGGATGTAAACAAAAAGTCAGGCTTAGGTTTGTTCCGATAGCGATCAGTTAATAATCACATTGATCAGCTCTGAGCCCGATCCCTAATCACTGTTTGTGTCAACAGAATGGCTTTGAAGGGGGAATAGATTGATAAAACGGCTTCAGTTCCCCATCAGAAAGGGTGGTCTGATGTCAAGGTCGAGCGAAGAAAATATCCCGAACTTAAACTGATGTTTGTATTGTCACGTGGTCCTTTTCTCAGGTGGCTAAAATAACTTTTGCTGCTGCTTTTTTGACAGCAGAACATTGTTTAGCTTCCATGCTGGTCCTCCTGTCCTCTTCTCCAAACTGTAAGGATGACATCGACATCTACTATATGTAATATAGTGACTTTTAAAATGCACCTTGTGCAAATACAGGTCAAGGAAAGTAAACTATTGCTTATAATAGCTTAAGACTGCTTTTACACTGAATGTGTGTCTGTTGTTTAGACTGCGCCTTGTTGTATGCTCTGTTTGTATTGTGTTCTTTCCATTCTTGTCGTACATACACAGAAAAAAAACCATTATACTTTATTCTGGCACATTTATCTGGCAAACTGCTTTGATTTTTTCCCCCTGTACGTCCTTCACTATTATCAGAGTGCTTAAAGGGCAGAAAAACATTGCATGATTGTCATTAACCTTGTGAACCCAATAACCTGCTGGAGGTTTTGAGAGGCATGTTTGTTTTTTGGGGGGAAAAATAATAATAACACCATTTATTGAAGCCAGAATCTTCAAAAACAGTAAGAATCATTGGGCTTTTAAAAGTCTGACAATCCTTGAACTCGTCATCTGTGATGTTTCGATGTCAAAACTTAACCAAATCTAAGCTTAAATCAGATATTTGATTAAAATCACTTATTAAACATGTCTCATCCATCCATTCAAAAATAATCAAAAAATCTGGAATTCAGCTGGCTGAATTCAACTGAACTGCTGCCACACAGAGCAGATAGGGGACAAGCATGGAAACAAACTGAAAATGTAAGTAGCATGTCCATGTACACACGTGGACAAAATTGTTGGTACCCCTCAGTTAAAGAAGGAAAAACCCACAATTCTCACTGAAATCACTTGAAACTCACAAAAGTAACAATAAATAAAAATTTATTGAAAATTAAATAATCAAAATCAGCCATCACTTTTGAATTGTTGATTAACATAATTATTTAAAAAAACAAACTAATGAAATAGGGCTGGACAAAAATGATGGTACCCATAACTTAATATTTTGTTGCACAACCTTTTGAGGCAATCACTGCAATTAAACGATTTCTGTATTTGTCAATGAGCGTTCTGCAGCTGTCAACAGGTATTTTGGCCCACTCCTCATGAGCAAACAGCTCCAGTTGTCTCAGGTTTGATGGGTGTCTTCTCCAAATGGCATGTTTCAGCTCCTTCCGCATATGTTCAATGGGATTCAGATCTGGGCTCATAGAAGGCCACTTTAGAATAGTCCAACGCTTTTCTCTCAGCCATTCTTGGGTGTTTTTGGCTGTGTGTTTTGGATCGTTGTCCTGTTGGAAGACCCATGACCTGCGACTGAGACCAAGCTTTCTGACACTAGGCAGCACATTTCTCTCCAGAATGCCTTGATAGTCTTCAGATTTCATCGTACCTTCCACACTTTCAAGACACCCTGTGCCAGATGCAGCAAAGCAGCCCCAAAACATTACTGAGCCTCCTCCATGTTTCACCGTAGGGACAGTGTTCTTTTCTTCGTATGCTTGGTTTTTGAGTCTATGAACATAGAGTTGATGTGCCTTACCAAAAAGCTCCAGTTTGGTCTCATCTGTCCAAAGGACATTCTCCCAGAAGCTTTGTGGCTTGTCAACATGCATTTTTGCAAATTCCAGTCTGGCTTTTTAATGAGTTTTTTTTCAGCAGTGGTGTCCTCCTTGGTCGTCTCCCATGAAGTCCACTTTGGCTCAAACAACGACGAATGGTGCGATCTGACACTGATGTACCTTGGCCTTGGAGTTCACCTTTAATTTCTTTGGAGGTTGCTCTGGGCTCTTTGGATACAATTCCAACGATCCGTCTCTTCAATTTGTCATCAATTTTCCTCTTGCGGCCACGTCCAGGGAGGTTGGCTACTGTCCCGTGGGTCTTGAACTTCTGAATAATATGAGCCACTGTTGTCACAGGAACTTCAAGCTGTTTAGAGATGGTCTTATAGCCTTTACCTTTAAGATGTTTGTCTATCATTTTTTTTCGGATGTCCTGGGACAATTCTCTCCTTCGCTTTCTGTTGTCCATGTTCAGTGTGGTACACACCTTTTCACCAAACAGCAGGGTGACTACTTGTCTCCCTTTAAATAGGCAGACTGACTGATTATGAGTTTGGAAACACCTGTGATGTCAATTAAATGACACACCTGAGTTAATCATGTCACTCTGGTCAAATAGTTTTCAATCTTTTATAGAGGTACCATCATTTTTGTCCAGGCCTGTTTCATTAGTTTGTTTTTTTAAATAATTATGTTAATCAACAATTCAAAAGTAATGGCTGTTTTTGATTATTTAATTTTCAATACATTTTTATTTATTGTTACTTTTGTGAGTTTCAAGTGATTTCAGTGAGAATTGTGGGTTTTTCCTTCTTTAACTGAGGGGTACCAACAATTTTGTCCACGTGTGTATATATGCAGTCACTTTTTTCCAGCGCTACTAACAAATACGGACACTAGGAAAAATGTACATGTTGATTTCATGCAAAGTTTTTGATTCTTGTTTTTGCTACATAAGTAAGAAAAAAATTCAAATGCTGGTGACATTTCTGAGTTCTCTCTAGTTGTAGCCCTCATTATGCTGTTTCCATAGGGATGCAGGACTTTATATTACAGTTAAAAATGAGCCCACAGTGGGTAAAAATATGTAGCAGACACTACTTGAGGTGCTGTACTACTGTAATATATCATCACTCAAATGTCAGGAATCACGTTCTAGACTCAGCATATGCCAAAATCCATACTTGTCAGCACTACAGAAGAAACCACTGACACCTTCAGTGAAAAGTCATTCATTTGGAAACAGCTGGAGTAGTTTTGTAACACTAACATTTCTGGCTTTAGGGATTCAGTAATTGGTACAAAAATATATTTTTGGTCAGATACTCTTCCAAGAACTGTGGCTTCTTCAAAAGTAAAAACAGTATAAAATGAATTTGTGGAATTATTTGGAACAAGTTTGTAACATTTGTGTGTGTGTGTCTGTGTGTGTTCACGATGATGGGCATGTCTCTGCAGCAGTTGAGACGAATGTTTAATTACACGGGTTCAAAGACACTCCATTATAAGAGAGTAGAGAGAATGGAGGGGAGGAAAAGGAGTGGAGAGCAGGAACATAATCCGTCCTCCTGTGAGCTCTGTGCGGCTGTCAGACAATGTTGCAAGGACAAATTTAATTTAGTCAGGGGATTTAGCCCATTCAGTGGCTGACTTTGCTTTGTAAATGTCTAGTTCTCTTTGGCTGCTGTGAGCTGATGAAGAAGCAGAGTTAAAGGATCCAAACTCATTCACCTTTGCAAGCTTCAGTTTGAACATCTAATTAACTTCAAAAAAATGGAGAAAGACTTTCATGCCATAATTAGTTAAATATTAGCCCCACAATTTAGAAGGCTGAAACATGTGTACCCATATTACCTCAGCAATTACACTTACTTGCAGAAAAATGCAGAAACACTGAACGTCGACTGTATCGGGCAAATATTCCATTTTCTTGGCCTCCGAGATATAAAACAGCTAACCAGCCAGTCTACAAGATTACCACTTTGTGGATAAAACTGTGAGCATCTGGTTCAGCTCACAAGTTATATTCCATAACCTTCTGGGAAAAACTACAAAATAAATCCCTGGAAAAATCTGTAAAGAATGAAACGGCGAAAATATCTTCTTTCCTGTAAAGCACAGAGATATCCCTCGTGTGCAGAGAGATTTGCTGGTGAAGAGGGCATGCCTTCATAACAAGACTGCCTGTCTCCCTCCACCCACCATAACCACAGAGTAAGTCCCATTGCACTGAGCTGACAGGTGCAAAGGTCTGAGAGAGTTTAACTACTACGCTGTTATCCCAGCATGCTCCGGTCTGTCCCCATATGGCCAAAGGAAGCCAGAAAATAGATAAGAAAAACTGAAGAAAGCTGTCTGGACTGAAAAAGTGAGTGACTGAAAGAACATCCCATCACATTGTACACGGGCCTTATTTGCCCGTCCAAATGGCATATTATCAAAGGAAGAAATAAGGGAGCTTCACCTTGTTTTCACCTATCATTGTCATTGCAGTGTGATGGAGGAAAAATGACAAAACACAGAGACTGACTGGTGAGAAGAGTTAGCTGTTAAATGTCAGAGTAGATAAAATGAAACTGTGAAAAATAAAACTGTTTCTGTATGGTTTATACATCAGACACAGAATGAGTGAGGACAGAGTAAATGAATGCTCACACAAATTAGTGAGAATGTTGAGACTAAAGCTTGGATATTAAAGACAGCTGCCAGGAAGAATAGAAAAGAGACTGATGTGAAAGAAGGAGCCGAGCAGATTGTTGACTTAATGAGTTTAGTTCTGCACATCGAACTCATCTGTCTGAATATCAACACACTGACTGACTTTTACTTCTGAAATTAACATCTTATGTCCTGACTTGTTTTCAAGGGAGAGACAGAGCAGAAAGCACAGAGAAAAGAGTAGAAGCTGAGAAGCAAACGCTAGAAAGCAATGTAAGGCTATTGACACAGTCCAAGACCTTGAAGTAGTTTTCCTTTCAGCTGCACTCATACACTTCCTTAACTACAGCCAAGCTCTGTGCAAACTCCACACATAATTATAGTTACCACTGTTCAAACATGAAGACGGATTAAGCAGACTTCAGTAATGGTTAAAAAAAACAATTCTATGATGCTGTATCACTTTGCCCCTGTCATTATTCAACCTTTTGGGTTTTTCAAAGTTTTGGAAATTGCTCTTTTAAGCTTTGGTAACATTTTACAAATTCCAGCAGCTGGATGAACAGAAAATCAAGCCTTATTTTTGTGTTTTTATATGAACCATTTATTTTTAAGGCTATAAAAAAACACCTAAAATCTCTGTCATTTTTTACCACAAAAATGTTACCATAGCAGAGGAACAGGGCCTGTTCCAAGTCAGCTCTATATACTGATTTCAAGCAGGTTTGTCCACGATGTAGGTCCCACATACTGATAACTAGTTAGACTCTGGGTTTTTGCTGATGTTTGCTACTCTCTCAGACAAGAACTAAACTAGGGAGCTACTCAAAGGCTGAAAATATAAACTAATCCTGCCTGATGTTGACTTGCAGGGTCACATTTTATAGTGTCTAATTATTTATTTATGCAAACGTGTAGATATAAGTAGTTTTCTTGTACTACAGAGATTAGTTCACAAATACGAATAGTCCACTCTTCTATGATATGAAGTTTCACAATTTAAAACAGATCACCAAAGCAGTGAAATTGAATGCTCATGCTCCACCTGTCCACCAACATCAGGTGATTATAAAACAGTCCAGTGAGCAAGATTCAGGAGGACTGATAAGCAGAAACAGAAAATGATACTTATGATTATGTTTTCATTAGTGTATAATAATTTAAAAATAAGAATTGTTTTGTGAGTTTAGACATGCCATTCTGATCATATCTTCCCTTATCTACATGTTACCATTTTGAGCTGGGCACCATCACTGCATCCTGGGCTTACTACTGCCCAAGACGACTGTCTGTTTTAAGGAATTAAAAACAAGCCACAATGCTTTTCGCCTCTGAAACAAAATGATAATAGGTACAGCCAGACCATTATCTGGAGATATGTCTGGCTATTCAAGACCAGGAAAGGGGTATTCATTTGGTTGCAATCTCCAGATGAGACTAAATCCTACACACTGGACCTTTATTTTATCAGCCCAGACAGAGTGCTGAACTCATGCTTGCATCATCTGACTGGCATCAGACTGTTCATTTATAGTTTACCATTAGTTGCTTAAGCTGCCTGGCATTCAGCTGAATGGTAACACATGGTGTCTTGTAAGACATAATGTTCGTGTCTGTGTTTATTGAGCTGGATTTGTTCTCCCAGTAGTGAAACATTTAGTTACTGTAACACATGGAAACACAGCAGCTCTGCTATTCTTTTACAGTGGAGGTGCAACCACTGCTTTCCAGAGCCATGGTCAAAAGAGTCAAAACCGTGATAAAACGAGAGAATGTACAATGATATTAGTAATAGAGTCATTTACTACTGTAAGCACAAAGCTACTCAGAACAGAAAGCTCTCAATAATCATCAGTCCCTCTCTTTTAACATAGAGAAGTGTGTGCATCCAAAGACTGAGTGTCCAATCAATAGCAGCCCAATAATCAGACTCAACTGCCATTTTACTTTCACTTTCTCTACACAAAAATCCATGCTGTGCAGATTCAGGGGCCTGAAAGCAGGCTAGATCAATGAGGCTGAATATTAAATGCTTCTGGAAGATACAGCGTGGCATGGTTTTGTAATGGGTTCGCTTCAATGTCGAATTTAAATTATCTTTACCGATTTGAGAGCTTTTGTTCTGGGAATAGATTGCTAGTCTGGAAGAATCTATTTAAACAGCATTTAAGAGCTTTGCACATTTGTGTGTTTCAATTCTTAGATACAGCTCTGATGTGTGCTTTGTTCAATTTTGTTGAACAAAGCGGCATGGGGGTAGAGTGGCCGTCTTGCAACCGGAGGGTTGCCGGTTCGATCCTCGGCCCGTCGTGCTCATGTTGAGGTGTCCCTGAGCAAGACACCTAACCCCTAATTGCTCCTGGTGGGTCGTGGTTAGCACCTTGCATGGCAGCTTCCGCCATCAGTGTGTGAATGGGTGAATGTGATGTATCATGTAAAGCGCTTTGGGTACCTTGCAGGTATAGTAAAGCGCTATATAAATACCATTTGTTTTAATAGTAACTTTAACCAGATGTATGAATGTGTCATATACATTTCTAGTTTCTTTGGGAGTATTTACCATCCTACAAACTACCATTGAAAACCTGGAAGCAATGACTCTAAGAGCAAAAGGTAAAGCTTGACCTTTTTTATGTTCTTCTTATTTACTTTAATGTGCAGAAGTGTTATAGTTGGAGACTTATCTCATGACTCCCACATCTTTTAGGAAGGAGGTTTGCAGCTATAGTCCATCCATTCTGTGTCGCTCCCTTTAGATTACATTTCTCCTCCAGAATCTCTCCATCCATCTGCTGAAATCCTATTTTCATGACAAATAATAAGACACACACACTCACTCCATCTCTTCTGCCCGTGGCTGCCAGAGAGTGGGACGGAGGAGGGATGGAGGAGAATTAAAAAATATTAGGGGAGCAAAACATTTTGCTTCTCATATGAACTAATATCAAGGTAGCTGGTCCAATGATTAAAGGTAACCGAAATCACACCTGTGATGTGCTGCATTGCACCATGGGTTTAAGAGACAGTTCTCGTTTTACAACAACAAAGCAAAGTAAACTGCATCTTGTGTGTATTCCAGTCATTTGAACTACATCATATTTTATGTTGCTTATTCACACCTAAAACAAGTATTACCTTAACAATAAAATATTAGTTTCAAACGTTTAAGTATAAAGGTGCTATGAATTAAAGATTACTGTAATTAATTATGACTGAAGATAAAGTAAATACCATAAATTTATTCTCTAATAATAATATTCTAGCCATGTAATATACAGATAATCAGTGTTCAGTGACAAATTCTCGTCTACAACTAAAGATGAACCTCTATTTTATTGCTCCCAAAATAGTCAATTCTACTTGGTCATTATTTAATCTAATTTATCTTTTATTATTAAACCAACTGGCTTTGAATGGCCGCTAACAAACAAAGCAATCGTTATGATCCAAAAGGGTACTTTAAGTAGCACTGGTATTTAATTCATTCTTATGTAAATTATTTAGCAAACTAGAGTCCTGCTGTGCCTCTCAGAAAATGTGATGATATTACTCCATGGTTGTATGTTTTAATTAAAGGGACACCATGTCTGCAAACGAAATGGACTGAAAAAAAACATCTTAAACTCTGACTAAACTGTGACTTTGAAGATTGGAGCTGCTGCTCTGGTAACAAGATAGACCAAAGTTTGCTCCAGGGAACAGAAAAACCTGGGCGTTTTCCAAACTGTCAACAAGCTCAACTGTAACTCACTTATCCACATACAGGGAATAGGACCCAGATGTGAAGTCAGCATGTGCTGTCACAACACCGCCGTCCTCAAACATCAAAGTGAGTTGCGGTGAATGCTGTGGGAGCAATCATTCCATGATCAGTGCGATCGCCGAGAGCAATGGCTCACCCGGGAATAAACCTGCTCATCACAACTCTGACTGACCTGCTCTGCACAGTATCAGTCGCTTCAGTTTCCCAGTGACTCGGCTGCTGTGATCGTGGCAACATGCTAAGCACAAGTTATAGATCTTTAACGTGACATCATGGAATTGTGTATAAACAGAATGCTACTTCTAGAAGATTTTTGCTTTTGTGCTTTTCATGTTTTATTTGATGGCAATACAATATCACACAAGATGATTCATTTTAGGGTAAGAGGCGGGGGTATCATTCATCGCAATACAAAGAGATGACAAATGCACAAAATGTGTTCATGATAACACGATAGCTCACTCAGTATGTCAAAAACATGCCTTTCATGACAACAGGTTGAATGTTTATGTCATAATTAACACAACCAAAGGTAAAATAGATGCCATCGTGAAAACTTTCAAAAGCTGCAAGAATTGGTTGATGGTATTAGAACATGGCACCTTGATCAGCCTTGACATTCAGTTTTTTTGTTTAACTTGGATTGCATTTCAAATCTCAGAGGAACTTAAAGCAGCACATGCTGACCAACACAGCCTCTTATGTTGCTTTAACAATCTTCATGCTGCTATGGATGGCCTAGATGGCCATTTCTGCATTTTGTACAAGGATATTTTTCATTCTACCCCTTTTCATATGTGAATCACAGATCAACTGCTAAAATGGTGACTTTGCCCTCAGGTTCATCTCCTCTTGGCCTCAACATTCTGGCAAACCCATACCCATCTATCTGCTAGTCGCATTCTTCATAATACCCTCACTCATAAAGCAGAAACATGACAGCAGCCTCAGACTTGGAGGTGCTGACTGTCACCCGTTTTACAGCACCAGTACACTCTGGAGGTCGTGATCTAGTGATGCTAAAATAACTACATAATCAGCAGGGCGCAGTGCGCCTCAGGGCTTGTGAGTATCCCCACACCTGGATGGTGTGTTTCACTTGAGAAACCCTCGAAAAGCAGGAGTTAGTCTGTGGAGGTTATGTTGTGCAACGAGGGGAGTTCAAAAATATCCAGGCAGCAGCACACTACCGCAGTCAATCGCTCTTTCCCTAACAGATGTAGCATTTTATAACCAAAGAGCCACTTTGTACAACCAGGGGTCATCACACAGAGGTACTTACATTTCCTTGCTGCTGAGACAAAGCAAATTGAATTACTTTAGAAAGCATTTTACAAGCATCACTCCCCACTAAAACAAGCATGGGATAAGAAATTATTTGCTTTTAAAAAGAAAGGTCACATGGTCCCCTCCTGAGAAATGGTGAGAACAAGTGCTGTTAGCGAGACGCACACACTCTCACCTTTCTCACTCCGATGACGTCTTTTATCACATTCTAATCCAAAACTATTTCCTTCCTGTCACATCTCTGGTAGCGCTGCTAACGTCGCTTAATAAAATTATGCAAAGGAACAGCTCTCTGTCCTGCTCTGAGCATATTGAATTATCTGTCTGAGGGCGGGAGGGAAAGAATGAGAGAAAACCCAGGAGATGGATGACCTCTTCAAGTCACTGGCACATCTCTTTCTTTCTCTCCCTGGGGAGTTAATATGGTTTTAATGAAACCCTGTTCCTACAATAATTTATGTTATGCTGGAAAATGAGTGAGAAGTGATGGAGAGTTTCAGTAGAAAAAAAATGTTTCATTTACTAATACAGGAATGTAAAAAAATAAATATGCAATAAGAACATATAGATAGGAGTAAGTGAGCCAAAATTTAGCATAAAGCAAGGGGATTCATCATTTTATCAGTTACCCAAATCCTTCCAAATGATAAATAGTCCTCTGGAGTAGCTGTGGGTCTGTCTGTGCACATTAATGTGGTTTTGATACACTGTTTTAACGCTGCATGAACATAAAATTGAAGGGAGAGCGAGCGAAATCTGACAGTTGCTGAGGGGTTCAATCTGGAGCTGCTCCACTTAACTGGAGGATGAACAGAAGAGAGTCGAGGGGAGATGATGATTTAAGAGAGCCGTGGAGTAATGTGCTACTCAGCGGGCTGCGGTCTCTTCAGTGATGAGAGCATTGTTATATTAATAGGATCTCGTATGCGTGTATATGAGCGAATGTACAATGTATTCGGAGAACAAAACTGCTGGCGGGGAGTCGTACACTGAAGTCAGCAGACTGAATAAGGATAGAAGTCGTAGGATAGATGAAAGACCGAAGGCGAGGAAAGGCGACTATCAGGAGTAAAATCAGGAGATATGAGAGTTGAGCCAAGGTGAAATTAAATAAAAGAGAGGACAGAAAGGTAAAGTTTGGGTAAGAGCACACACAGGAAAGACTAACCTGAGTTTACATAAAAAAAGTTAAACAGACATGACCTTCATTATTCTGTAAGAAATGTAAACTGAGGATAAGAGAGTGGGAAGACAGAGAAAAGATAAAGGAGAGAACATCCAGAGGGAGATACTATGTAAAGGGGGAGCTCATGTTGGATGTGTGGCTATCAGACCCACACCAAAGCGATAATGATGCTGCTTAATCCTAATTATGATTGGAAGACAAATTTTTCAGAAAGTTTCAGCATATCTATTGCATGTGTGTCAGTCTAGAAACTATTATTTCTATGTCTGTATGTAACAGGAACCTTTGGGACGGCATGAATCTCAACCACTAAGCCACCAAGACACAAAAACCTTAAAATCAAATACAATACAGTCGAACAAAAGCAACATTTTCCCTCTTTCTCTTATGTTGCTGTGCAGTTTTCGGTGTGTACACTTCATTACTTGAACACTGCAGTAGATGTTTTGCACTGATATAAATACACTTTACAACATGATCAGCTTGATAAGTGGGTAAAATGGAGAGAATGAAACAGAGTATAAAAACATGGAGCTTAAGCATGAAATAGTAATTGAAAATTTGCACTTCAAAGACATGCCATTGTACATTCAATAATAAACTGGGAGTAAAAACAAAGAATAGATTTTTTTTTTAAAGTGAAACAAATTCTTAAGTGGAGAGTATCAATTATCCCCTTGTCTTTTTTGTCTTTTTGACAGTGCATGCGAACACTTTTTAAACTTCCACACTCAGTTCTCTCACAGATACCCAGCTGCCTCCTGACTGTCCAGCGCTGGAGAGACTGTCAATACATCCACTACTGAAGTTAAAAAGTGGAGATTCCACAGTCATAGTGCCTCTTCTACATCGGCACAACTATATTCAGAGGAGGAGAGAACATCAGATACTCTACTCTTTGGCATCTTTCCACTGGGCCTTTGGCATCGAGTCTGTCTGCAGCTAATTAGCATAAGAAACAAGATTATACATGTTAACCCTTCCCAATCCAGAGATCTCTGTACCTGGATCAGGCTGCATCTGTGAGCAGTCTTTGAAGGTTGTGCATTCAATGAAATGTCTGAGTAGTCGGACGATGATTAAAAAAAAAGAGTGCAGAATTGTTGTGCTTCATTTCTGTTGCATCACGGTTGGTCGAGTTGCAGCTGAATTGTTTTAGAGCAGGTTCAAAAAAACATCAGTCTTTACAGACTCACAGGATGTTATTTGTCCTTTAATTTTAAGTTTTGAATGGGCAGACGCAAGCTTTGCTGGATTGTTCAAATCTCATTCTGGCTTTGTGATGAAAACAAGGGCATTTATTGTACAAAGAAAGTTCTCACTGGTGTTTCTGATCCAGAGAGGCTTTGAGATAGTTCGGTTGTTCATTTTGGCTTGCCAGTTGTGGAGCTGTTACTGACTGAATTTGGGGAGAGGGGTTAAGGTGGCAGCACGGAGACTGAGGAGAGTAAAGGAGATTAAAGCAAAAAAGAGGTAATGAGCACCACATTATTCACCTTGATGTTGAGTAAATACAATATTAACAACATAGGCAACTGCAGAGAAAGCATTGTTAGCATGTGAGCAAATAAACCAGTCATGGTTTTAGTACTCTTGAGGTTTTTTTTGACAGAATGTAAAATTATAAAATATCACAAAATTTATCCTTAAAGAGGTCAGATCACGGATTTTCTAAGCATCACAGAAACTTTCAGATAAATGTCCAAAGTTCACTTGACACTGTCGATTATGGACTAAGCTGATACATTCTGTGTAATACCACTACAGAGTCCTTCATCATTGTTTTGTTAATTACAGCTCAGTCAAATTAAATGAGATTAAACAGTTGCATGCTCAGAGCCTCAGTGAGTGATACTCCCGGGAGGATAGAGTTATAGCACCCATAATTTGCTAGATAAATGTCAGAGCTAATAGGGAATCGAATTAATTCAAATAAAAGCGGCACATTAATTATTTTGAAAAAATACCTACTGAGCCGCAGCAGAGCGTGTAACGAAGCAGTTTCTTTGAAGGCAGTTACACTTCAGAAAGATTACATCACAAAAACAATTTAAGAAAGTCACACTGTGTTTTGTATTGGCATTAAGATGAAAAAGAACACATGATGGCCAGGAGAAAAGTAGGTAATTTCAATGAATTTTCATGAGCTGCCACTGCTGGAGAACATTTGAATGGAGCAGCATGTTCAGGGAACAACAATAGCACCTAGAAATGAATGCTTACTCCCACTTAATTGCATGATTGATTAAATGTTAAAAGATGACGATGAAGAGCAGAGAGGTCTGATGTGGAGGGAGATTAACCTGTATTTGCCTCATCCTCCCTCATTTTCTTTACGGTCAGCTTCTTTGTCACTGCTGTTGAGATATCATACAAAAAGGTCTGGGAGAGACGGGTTATTACTGTTATTACTGATGATTGTAGGTTCAGTAACAATACATGAAACTGCATGTAGAGTGTATGAAAGGCAGAGAGTTTTATCCCTGAAAAACAGAATAATCAATGCATTCAGATGTATTTTATATACTAGAAAAGCATATATTCTCTGAAACTTTCTTTCTGTTCTGTTGTTCTCTTAACCCTATTTATGCTCCTTGACAAACTCTATACATGTTTTTACTTCATCCATGGAAAATGTGAGTAGAATCACAGAGAAGAACTAAGTGTGACTTCTTAAAATTGGTACTTTCTCATATTTGATTGCAACTGATCTAAAAACACAGAGGGGAACCAGAATGACAAAAAGTCCCAAAAAAAGGAAGATAGATGGGTTTTCAGAAGCATGAAGAGTTTAATAAATATGAATTTGTGGGAGCTTGCTGG
Organism: Acanthochromis polyacanthus; assembly: GCF_021347895.1. Classification (NCBI taxonomy): domain Eukaryota; kingdom Metazoa; phylum Chordata; class Actinopteri; family Pomacentridae; genus Acanthochromis; species Acanthochromis polyacanthus. Next base: position 20,215,297 of record NC_067122.1, read on the forward strand.
CTCGAGATCAAAGACTTCTGAACTATTGTTCTGTTCCAATATAAACCCAGATACATTTGCACTACAGATGATTTCAGGGCTAGGTAATCGTTGGATAATCATGATTACTATGTCGATCAAAGCACAGTGTGCACATGTTGTTGTCCATTAGAGGACTGAACGCTCTGACCACATCAGACAGTTTAAAGACTTGACTACATGGCATTAAGTGTTCAATCTGCTGTGTTCTCTGTCGCAGCATCCTCCTACTGGACATGCCTGATCTTAGATCTTTACAAGGAAAAAAAAGAGAGAAGTAATGTTTTTATCATTTGTTGCCTACGTGAAGATTGCTGACTGTGGAGCCAATCTGAAAACAGCTCTTTCCACAGATTATCTGACAATGTACAGAGTTGCAGCTTGAGGAAGAACGTCAGGTCTGTCTACCTGTCCAAAATATCTAATGACCTGTTGAAGAGTTGATGAAACTCTACACAAACACTAAATACATTACTATGACATCCGGAGCACTTACAACAACATTACTGATAGAATAACTTTTCATCAGGCACCGTCCTCAGGTCAACATTTATATTTCACTAAGACTTTGGTTAATGACTAACTACCTGCAGCAGCTCACTGTGTTTATCTTTATTTATTAAATGAAAATGACACTAGGTTGCTGAAAAATAACAAATTTATTATGCTGTCTTTCACAGAGTTTCCTGCAAATGGATGACTTTTGCTTTGCTTTGCTCATTCGAGCAATTTAATTTATTTTTCTCTTAACACTTAAGAAACAAGCTGCCCGTCCATTCAGTCATTTATATATATCTGTTCCTGATAGACACACTCTTAAAAATGTATGTTTTTAAGAATATTTTTTAATAGTTTACTGTTATTATATTTTTTTACAGGTTTCCCCTGTTTTGTCAAATTTCAATAATATTAATTAAAAAAATCTGTATTGATTTTACATAATAACCCTAAGAAAACAGCTCAGAACTTGTTTTGTAAAAAATGTCCACATTAAAAATGGATATTATAAAAATGTCATTTTTAAACAATACATAAACTGTATTTAAACCACAAAAATCGATTATCATCTTATAGATATTTGCCATTATTTGAAAGAAAAATATGTACTGTTAGGACTGAAAAATTGTAAATAATCTTTGTAACTTTACAACAGTTTTCCAGATTTATAATGATACCGTTAATAACAGAAAATATCAAATAAAATAAATATATTATTTGATTTTGTTAATTTTAATTGAATTAGTGGTTTTTTTATACAGTTCTTGATCATGACATTACACTGTTTCTCTGTATGTTTTCAGGCACCCCTGTTGCCAGATTTTTAATTTTTCATGTTTTTCACAAAATGTTTCTACAGCATACAGGATTAAATACAGAAAGATCCCACAAACATAGTTAGTAGGACTACAAGAATTGGTGTGGAAGGCATTGGGGGCATAACACATTGCTATTCCTGCCTCATAACTGACTCAATTTCTCTCCTCAAGTAATCAAACATTCTGCACTCAAGTTCTGACCTCGACATTGCCCACACTGTCTCAAGTTCCCCTCCTCATTTCAATCATTTTTTTTATTACTGTTCCTGTTGATTGTAAAACTGTGAAGCTCGTGTGCGAGGTTGCCAGATGTCATTATTTTCAAGATGTTGTTTGTACATGTGCAGCTCAGTGATCAAGCATCTGAAACACAAATTCTGAGAAGATCCTAAAGAGATGTCATTCAAGCTGATGATTGTGGTTTGCGCAGCCAGTTACTTTCAGGACAGAAATAGCCTCCTCTGAATTCTTCAATAATCAATTTAGCTGTTTGCGATCAAAGGATGACTAAACAAGAGTTTGTTTGATACACAGAGCATAAAACAAACCAAATTTAGCTTCTTCTTTGTTTTTAACAAGAACATTATTCAAAATGTGACTCTAGTTACCGAGTGGCACTGCAGGGTGGGATAAAAGTTAGCAGATAAAAAAGGCAAATATGGCTGTATACTAACCCTAACTCTATTCGAGAAGATTTATTGTGTATTAAGCCACTCAAAGGCAAAGAGGAGACTTGGCTCTTTTGTGATCTTGTTTACTGACTCAGTATCTTAAAGTCAGGATAGATTTCCTGCAGATAAACACTCAAATGATTAGCTGTGCATACGTTTCAGTGCAATCTAATTTTCATTCAGGACTTTCTGAGGGTCTTTTAATGAAGGAAAGTCAGACATTCAGCCACAGGGCCTTACAGGGGGAACATGTCACAATGATAGCACACCACCAAGCTAACTCGGCCATTTTACAGAAATAGTAGCAAGCAGAGTTTTAAATCCTTGACTTAGCTGCTCACCTTAAGCAGACCTGTTGTGTTTGTATTCGAGCAAGGAGATTTTGCTTTAGTGCTTTTCCTTTTTCTTTCTGACTTTTACTAACAGAGGCACTTTTGATGTAGCCCTTTGTCCTTCACATTTCTTTAAATCCCTGGATTCATCTGAAGAGACATGCTTTCCCTTTAGTGAAAAGAGCGACGCTTTAACCTCAGAAACAACCCATTAGCCGCTGACTGATGAGGATTTATTCTTTATCCTCTGGTTTAACAGAGAGAAAATTTCAATACAGCAACACAGAAAGTCAGTGACCTGTGTTTAGTGAAGGAAAGAAACAATCGACTTTAAGGTTTTCTACTACTGCATACAGAAAGTATCTGCTCTGTAAATCAAGTATCGTCTGGTGTCATTTGATAGATGGCACAAAAGTTATCATAATCATGTTATTTGGCTTCCTGACATTAGTTGCCTGCTATGTTTCCTTTTACAGAACACAGGCCTTGTTGTGCACTTTAGCTTTCTGAATGAACAAATGATAAACATCATCATCAGGAAAACATCTGGTAACGCAGTTTGCTAACGAGCTGGTCTCCTGCAGCTTTAAAACATTTCAAACTTACTTGTAAATGTAATTTTAGACAGTTTAGGTGTTCCTTGGTCTTCACGATATGACAAGCTTGGAAGATACAGCACAACTTGGAGTGGACAGATTGGATTTGTTTATATTCTAAGTATCTGCATTGTTGATTTCTTGTATCTGTTTCATTCCCTCTTGACTTCTGCCTCCCCTCCCCTCCCCTGTACTCTCTGTTTCACCTCAATATGTGTAACCTCGTCCTTCTGCAGTGCATCCTGAAGTAGGGAAATGCTAATAAGCTGCAGACAGACACGAAGTCAGATTCAGTCAATTTCCCGTTGGACTCACAGGGAGACTCTGAGTGTTAATGAAAGCACAGCATAGTGAATGAGAGGCCACTGTGCCTCAAGGCTACCAAACGCCACTGCTGGTTGTGACCAATTACAGTCAATAAGGGCTAAAAAAAAATAAAAAATACTGGAACTCAGTGACACGGGTTAAATGAGTTTTCTCAAAATTTGCCTACGCTGCTTCTTGTATTTTCAGCCCTGCCCTGTCTTGCCCTTGTATTCACATGTAGAAGTCAAGGCCGTCACTTTATTAGTACTAATTAAATCCGTTATGGTATGTGGACCATGTGATCAACAATCAATCACCTCTGAATAAAAACCTGCTGCTTCTATACACACTGGCAAATCGATGGTGGATTTAAAATGTGGCTAAATTATTATTTAAAATGTATAACAGTACCGGACCCTTTTCTTACCATTACAAATATTCTGAACAGCGGCAGAGGAAAAAATAACTTCTTTTAAGTTTTTAATGACGTTAGAGCTTACAGCAGTGTCGGTTTCACATTTAACCCTTAGACCGAAAACAGTGTCTGGGCCTTATTTGTTCCTGTCACATTTTAACTGTGGGCTCATTTTTCAAGGCAATATGTAATAAGTCCTGCACCTAAATGGACAAATGAAAACTAGAAAAATCTCCTCTGTTCTCTATGGCATAGTTATGATGCTATAAATCAAAATTCTCGGTTTACTTATTTTACAAAACTTGACAAAGCCTGTGGAACATTTTTCCAAGTGCCCTCAGATGGCTCTACTTACTATCGATATTCTGCATTTTAAATTTTAGTGTTTTACTTTTTTTATTATATATTTCCTATCTTATCCTTACAAGCACAGCCTGCAGTTCAGCCCAGTCTTTAAGTTTTTGCAACATGACTTCTGGTTCTAGCCAAAACACTCATGGTTTCATAGTTGTGTGGAGAAGTGCAGAACTTTTTGGTTTTTTACAGAATCTTGTTAGTGAAAATGGTTTGTTCGTTACAAATGAATAATGATGTAGATGCAAACGTAGAATTAGGGGATTTCGATGAAATGTTATGATTTGAAACTTACACTTGGTGAAGTTTTCAAGTGGAATGGCACAACACAGAAAACACGTTTTCTCTCTGTTTTTACAGTTTCTGACAGATAAATGGTGCATTTTTAAAAACATAACATGCTTGTCAAACCCACTGGCACATTTTGGGATTCAGAGGATTACTGTAGTTATTTTATAGCTCAGTTAGGTTTTTAGTTCCTTTTGTTCCTCTTTAGCTCAGGTTCAATGTTGTCTGATGTGAACCGCATTAAAGCCTGCTTTAGAGACCAGCATTCATGAACACAATTTGTCACACAGTCAAGTGCACTTGATTTAAAATAGTAACAAATGGAAACTGTATGAAAAGCAGGATTTTGGCAGATTTTTTAATGGTGGAATAGGTGGCGAAGACTTAAGATCAGCTGTGACAGGAGGAAAACAAAATAAGTCATAAACGAAAGGGCGACTATGAGGTAGAACTATGCAAATGAAGACACGGCACTGTGCCAATAAAAAAAAGTACAAGTAAGACATTTTCTGTCAGTACAATACAGGCATTTATGACTTTGCAGTAACATTCCAGTTTAGTTGCCTTGTAGAATTTCCAGCTCCAGGAAAGACATCGCAGTCACTAAGTTAAGATAAAAGATCATATAAATATTGAATGAATGACCTTTCCTCCCTCCTCCTCCAATGTGTGGCACTTGTTCCACTGAGTATTTCCCTCCAGGCGCAACATCCACATCTGTAAAGCATATCTGAGTTTGAGTGGAGATTTTATTTCTGTGTTTGGTCCTCATATCATTTAATACAGACTGACCACAGAATTGTAGCTTCCCATCCAAAAATCCTAGCCCAGAGCAATTAATATGTTCCATAAGTTTCTGCCTTAGGCTGCAAAGTAAGGTTCTGGGGTTGCTTGATTTCAAATCACTCTTTTGAAAGTTCTTACTATCTACAGTAGATAGATAAAAGCTTGATTCTCCAAATTACAGTCTGGGCATGTAGATTGGCCATAGCAGAAAAACACAGTCTTTGCTTAGTGCAGTAAGTGGTGTTCTCTGTATCTCCAGCCCAGTAAACACTCCAGTTGTGCAGGTGTCTGTGTCCAGACTGATATTCACACATTCAGGACACACACAAGCAGTCAGCAGGGGAGCAGCCTCCACTTCACTGGTTCCCCACTAGTTTGTGACACACATTCACAGTCACACACTCAGATATACACACATACTGCCTACAGGTATTGCCAGCAGTGACCAGCATTCATCTCATTTGTATCTCATCTAGCCGCTCAATTATAATAACGGTGGAGAACTACAGGCATAGCAGGGAAACAAATGGGAAGAGTCACCGAAGCATTTACTCAAATTAAATAAGGTGAATGCAGAAGAGGGCAGCTTCTACTTTCTGATAGTCTTTTTTTGTTCCTGGCACAGCACCCCAGAACTAAAGCATATTAGTCTGATAAATATCCCTTCATTGCACTCCGTGGAAGAGGTTTTGAGGTTTCACTTCAAAAAGTTTTAGGGAAACAGATTTGTTTTGAAGCTCCCTGTTGCTGGGTTGTTAGTCTTATCAGTTCAGATAAGTACGAGAATTCAGGTGGCACACTGAATCATTAAGGGTTTGACGTTACTCTAAGTTGTATGATGGTCAATGAACAAGAAAAACAAACTGCACAAATAGCAGGGTATACTATGTACAAGCTTGTTTGCCTCTGAGAACCTCAAATCACATATGACAGAGCAGAAGCCATGTTAGCCTTTATAATTACATGCTACTGTAAATACACTTATGCTGTTTTGCAGAGGAAGATCTCTAATCTACTGCCTACACATTAACAGTGTTGCTAAGTCCCATGCTGCAGCTTTCATGTTAGCATGCACTAACAGACCATGATGTTAGGTTTGAAGCTAACCCTGGAAATAGCTCCATGTTACTGAAGGGGCTAGCTTTGATCCTTCTGTGTGCATTAGCCATGCTTGTATCTGCTGCAGATGACAGGCTGTAGGCTTGGTTATCTCTTTTCTCCATGCTGACATCTCTGCACATTCCTGACACATTTGGGGTGATAGTTACACTAAATACAACTGTGTACCAATGTAGCACATCTGCCTGTGTATGCAGCAGGCCAGGATTTAGATTCAAGGACAAAGCTTTCAGATTTAACCTCAAACTGTCACTTTTTAAGACTTCACCAAGCAGGAGAGAGTTTGCTCAGGAAGTCCCAAATACCAACATGATGGTGAAGATTTGCAACTTCTCCCAGCCGATTCTCACACCAGAAGAGAGAAATTACTTTGAAAATGGCAAAATATGTCAATGACCTTTTAATGTGTCTGTGCAATGGATTTTGGAAAAATGATGAAAAGAAAACAAACCCTGTCTAACCTTTTAAGATTGTTGATAATCGTTTATTCCTTGAAAAAAAATGGATTACTGTCTGCCACTAATGTTTAAAGTCAGGACTCTTTTTCTTCACACATGCACAAAGTTGTGTATCCCGATTTCAGAAGACATTACACTGACCTACATTAATTTCCTGGACACCATAATGACCTCTCATCTTACCTTAACCTTTAAACATGTCTTCACCTTAAAACTGAATGCAAATATTTTTGTTAGGGGGACTTGTTTTTTGTCACCACGAGGAAGATGTGTGATTGTGTCTCCGCAGCATGAGTAATATCTACACGACACACACATGTCGTATACACACTCGCAAAAACTGTGGAATAAAATAAACAGTCTTTGTTTGAGTACATTTCTGAATCAATATATTGTTTGACTGTCATAATACAGGTTTTAGAATAGTTACTGCTGCTCACTGGACCCACAGATAAATATTCCTGTTTCAATATTTCCCGAGTGATGAACGTCGTGTTCAGTTAACAACTGTGCGCAATTACATTATAGTAGTTAATCACACACACACACACACACACACACACACATATATACATATATATATATATATATATATATATATATATATATAGAGTGGTGCCTCGTCTATCGCCATGGTTACGTTCCAGACCCTCCCGCAATGTACGAAAATCCATGAAGTAGCGACCTTATTTATTTTATGATTTATATGTGTTTTAAGGCTTTATAAACCCTTCCCACACTCCTACAAATCATTAATTCATTTATTTTTTAAATGTATATATTCATATTGTTTTCAATTTTTTAGGCTAGAAAATGCACCACAAAATAATTGAAATAAGTACAGAAAAACACCATTTTAGAGTATATTTCTTACCTTTTTTCTTTTTCTCTTAGTTTATGCTAAACTATGCAACGCAATTTACGTTATGCTTTGAGCCATGTTTTATCATATTTCTATTCTCTTTGACATCTTGTCATGTTGACTGGGACGAATGTGGTTTGTGTCTATAATAAAATCAAACCTGTCTGTTAGAAAGAAAGTAAAAGTTTATTTGTCTCTAACAAAGGATTTCTGCTGTGGAGCTCTAAATGGCACAAACAGCCTTAACTCGGCATTAGAACGGTATTCCAGTAAGTCCTGCCAATAAAAGAGAGCTGTCTCCACATTACTCTGGCTGCTTCTAGCTTCCGGTAGATCTTGTCCACTTTGCTTAACCCCATGTCCATCTTTAATCTGATTCCCCATTTGTTTTGTTCTTCTCCTTTTAGACCCACTACCTTCTCTTGTATTACTTGTTATTTTTGTGTCTACTTTTTGCATACTATCCACAAAGGTTTTTCAGTAGCTGTTCGCCAAGTTTTTCTTTTCCTGCAGTTCAAGTTTATTTTTGCTGTGTGCATAAGTGTTCTTTCTTTATTTTAAGCAAGTCAAATAGTGACTAAAAATGAACCAGCTCCATTGCACACAGTTCCTAAACCCAGGGTACTTACAGAACGTAATACTTCAGTGTCTAGTCAACACTGTTTGCCTGGTGTTTCCTGCTAGCCTCAAAAGAGACAACATTACAAAGCTATGCATCTGTTTGAACCTGCTTCATCAATTCACTCGAGAAAGACGGCCAGATCAGCTAAAAAGGCTGCTACAACCTGAAGCATGCAAGCTGTAAGCTGTTATTCTCACTGGGGAGCTGCACAACAATGCAACAACATGGCAGATGTGGTTCTGACCACCAGAAAGTAAATTTGCATTCAGCTGTCTTTCAGAGTTAAAGCTGATGGTACTCTGAATTTGTATTCTCTCTCTCTCTCAGCTTTCCATCTGTTCTTTATTCATCCATAGCTTAAATAAATAGTTAAACCACACCATCCTTTCCACCATTTCTGAACTCAAGCAGTTATTTATAATTCAAAGTTCAAGTTATCCATGCTTTAATTTTGACCCTGTGCAATTGCTCCATTTAATGTACCATGTTCTTGTTGCATATAATGTAAAATAAATGCCCTCATTTAACACCACCTGGCCTTGTGTGATCCTTTGATGCATGGAATGAAGATTGATTTAAATGGAAAAGTACCTCATGATAACCTAAAAGTGTACAGCAAAAATAAGAACATACTGTGCTGCTTTCATGCCCACCAACCCTAAAACACTAAAGCATTCAGTAATGAAGAAAAATGTGTCTTCATCAAATCAATCAGGTAATGAACCAAATCTATATGTACCTTAATGTGTTACATCAAGAAAAATCTCCATTCCACTCCCACAGTGGATATAGAAATGCCCTTAATCATCTATTTTCAATCAGTTTTGGACCCACTCCATTACTCAGTAGACCTGACAGCGAGAAAATGGCAAAGAAGTACAGTTTAGCTGACAAGGTTCTCCTACAGCAGAACATCTGTCTTTATGCACAAGGCTGTAGCTGTTTGTAGCACTTATGCCACATTATAAAACAATATAGTACCAATTTATCATTATTTTAAAATGTCAAATAGCACATATATTGAAGCAGGCAATAGGAACATAAAGAGAAAGTCATTACACCTGCTATAATACAATGTAATGGTAAAAAAATCAGAACTGCTATTGAATGATTTAAGAAGAAACCTGTTCCATCACGAGCTATAATCAAAAACTCCAGAACAGTAAGTTGTGAGATAATTTGCAGAAGAAGTCGTCAAAATAAATGTAACTTCTGAAGAACCATTATTATCATTAGAACAAATAAACGTATTTGTACCCTCCAAAATTCCAAAGTACAAAGTACGGTCAAAGTATACTTCAAACAACGGTTTAAAACCTGCAAGGGTTTGATAAATTGATGCACAGGGAAAGCCTCTCTGCTCTCTCACACACACACACTCATCATGCTATGACACCCCATCATATGCTGAGGTGGTGTCAGAGCCTGAGGGAGGGAACAGAACGGCCAAACACTCAGAGTATTTCATGTCCGTCTGTAGGCAGTGACATTAACAACCCAAGGTGATTTAACTTCCTAATTCATTCACCTCCTTTATTTATGAGCCAGCGAGGCTTTTTAGCAAGCGCTGATGGATCTGTCTTACTCTTTATTCTCCACCCTGAGGACTTGGTAGCAGCATAAAAACTGAGATGGAAGGAAAATGGGGGGTGGAGAAAAGTGGCTAACAAAATAGTGTTGCAGAGGTGTGACAGGGTCGTGGTTTGTTGCTAAGCCATCCTGGATAATAAATTTCATTTTAGAGAAGCCTTCTATTTTTTTCCTTGTTACGTGGCTGCTCTCCACTTCTTCCATTCTCTTGCTGTGTCGATTCTCCAGCACCGTTTTTCTCATCATGAAGTGCCTTTCTTATCTCAAAGATATCCTCTCCACAAGTAATCTACCTACAACCATTTCTCTAGCTCTGTATACATTCTTGCACTCACAAACATGAGCGTACACACACAGAACCACGCACACTCTGACACACAAACCCTCCCTGTCTGGGTATATCTTGTCTCTCCCCCCCAGTGTTGCTTAACTTCCCAACGTTTGGCCTGAAGGCTGCTGTGATCTTCACTTCAGACTCTTTGCTCGTCATATTACCTGGAGATGAGAAGTGTCAGGATCCAACAGACACAGAGGACACACTTGCACACACACAGAAGAGTATACACACAGTTATTCATGTGCAATACTTTTTCTGGTTTCTGGGCTCTGTGTTTCCCTTTTCTATTCAGCCAGATTGATACCATTTAGATACAACAGAGTTAAAGTATCCTCTAGATATTTCTATAAAACAAAAAACAAAACAGTTATGCTTGTATTCATTGTTTACATCTATGGTTACTTGTACGTAAGCTTTCCTGCTTTTCCTGATGCATTGTTGTACATCCTGTATGTAATACCACCAAATGTTAATCGGCTAAATGGTGTGACACGCTTGCTAGCATGCATATGTATCTGCATCCTTATGCAACACTGCAATGTGTTCGAACACGCATGCCACTACCAAGCACTAAGACAGTTCACCTGAGGAAAATTACAGCCTAATCTGCTAAAAGCATAACAACAAGCCATTTATCAGTTCTTGGTTAGCTCATCTCCTGTGATCTCATTAAGGGAGTCAAAGTGTCTGTAGAGGAGGAGGTTGGGGTGGATGGATGGTTCAACCACACCTTGGACTTTGTGATGAATGATCACTGCTTCCTTCCCCTTTTCTGCCAGCAGTCATATTCATAGTTTTTTTTTTTTTTAAACAATCATAACAGTGATTGTTTCCTAATCCAAACTAGGGGTGAAATGATTCCTCAAGTTATTAGAGTATTAGAGTTATTAGAGTCATTCAATTATGAAAATTCCTTGAGGCAAAATTCTCTCAATTGTGACCTCATTTAATCCATGAAACACGAGGCCCCAGGTCACTAACTGGCGGATCGCACCACAAGTCTGGACCCATACTTGATTCCCATATGAACCGGGACCTATAATTAATAAATTATAAAGGGATTTCAAATTTGACAAGATGCTTCTATTGTAACTGTTGCAGCTTGTCTAGTGTTAATGGCATTTGACAGATCAGAGGACTGAACTACGAAGGAAGTTCAACATATCGTTAGCCTAATAGCATAACTGCCTAAGTCATTTGTTGGCCTTCATGACTTAGGCAACTATGCTATTAGGCTAACGATATCCAGGTCTTCTTTGTGTAAATCATCTCGACAAAAACTAAAACTTCAGGAACATGTATGAAGGTGGTTTTCACCTTTCTTTGCTAATTCAGACTTTCTGATTCAAACTTGTCCACACAAACAGGAGCATTTAATGCACCATTTGACTCATTTTCCACACAAAATGAACCAATCGTGTGCAACTGCTTCAGTCAGAAGGTTATTTTAATGGAAAACAATGAGGAACATACAAATTTCTGACAGTAAAAAGCTGCTACTGGAAATTATGTAAGACAAAAATGCTTATAGAAAACTGTTAAACGTGTGTAATGTATTTTTTTTAACAATCAATGCAGCTTATTATTTTTAACAGACCACTGCACTATAAAACTATCAAACTTCATATATTTAAACTTGATATTGTACTGAAATGCATGCAGGTCTGACACTGTCTCATAATGAAGGAAATCACTTTAATCTGTGGCAAAGTGAAACAAAAGTTACTGATTGAATATTCTCTGTAATAAATAGCAGCAGAATAATCAGCTTTCTTATTTGCATTCTATCCGCTGCAGCACCAGCAATTTAAATGGACCAAACATAAAAAACATGATGTGATTTCTGCATCACCAACCAAATACATGTGGGCTTGCCACGGCTTTGAGTTTTATTTGAATGCCCCTGTACTACACTATATATGTACAATACACAACAGGTATCCACCTATGTTTTGCCAGGACTGTTATTTCTGTTGCACAGTGTGCTCGCTTCTGCTTTTGATGCTGTAATGTGCATGCCAAGTGTCCAATTACTCGAGTAATCGCCTAAATAATTGATAGACTACATAATCGATAGCTGCAGCCCTAATCCAAACCAAACTTAGAACATCCAGGACATCAGATCAGAAAACACAGTCCAGCTTCATTCTATGGCAACATGATTTCCAGATATATTCTTCTGAAGCTTTCAGGAAAGAACCATTCAAATTGATAATAAACAGAGGAAAAGTTGCTAGGGTAATTATTTTGGCTCACTTCAGGTTAATTACAAATAATAAGTTAGTGTTAAGTTCACACAGCAGGTCAGCAGAACAAAAGTCCTCTAAAAATCAATGGAAAACTCGACACAGTTAACTGGACAAAAAATGTCACATCTTTGTCTATATTTTCTCTGTAATTAAGACTAAAATGCACAGTTCTTTGAAAAACACTGAAAATCGAAAGAAATTAGTAAACGAAATCGAGAAATAGTACACACACACACACACACACACACACACACACACACACACACACACACACACACACACACACACACACACACACACACACACACACACACACACACACACACACACACACACACACATATTTACTTTTAACTAAAAGGTCCTGTTTATGTAGTTCTCTCTTAATCTTGTTCTACCCTTTCGATTGATACTTAGCAGCGAATGGAACATTTTCAATGATAAGCATATGAACAGTAAACAGCCCTCTTGACAATGGTGACACTGTGTGTCTATGCATGTGTGTGTAGATGTTTTTTTCCTCCTAACAGATTCCACATTACTGACTGCATAATGTGTTATGTGTTTACACTAGATAAGTTGTGTTGTTCATGTGAGAATAAAAAGCTTTGCTGTAAGCACTCTTTTTTTTGAAGTAAGAAGATGGGAACTCAGCTTGAGGTCACAGATATTTATTCTGAGTCGCTGTTCGCGATATGACCAACAAGCTATTGAAACCACAGTGGTAAACAATGAGTAGAGAACACCCAGAGAGCAGGCTGGAATATTAAAATTAAATGAGCTTTGTTCTTGCTGTGATTCTTGCTTCATTTAATACAGGATATTGGACTTTCCTTGGACTCCATTTTTTCTGCTAAGTGCTTTGATGTTAAACAAGCCTTTATGACTTAACTCATTTTTGCTTTGAGAAGTGTGGAGCAGGAATTATATGAGTAGTGGTATGAAATATGGACCACAATAATAGCATATATAAAAGGAAGGTCTGAATGTTGTCATTGCAGCCGAATGTGAAGTCAATAAGACACTTGCAAAATAAATTGTAGTCACCTCCACTGTCCATTGGAAGGTACAGATCAAGTAGAAACAATTTAAAACCCAATGAAATTCTTTTTGAAATAATTTTCTCACACGTAATTCTGACTTTTTCCCCAAAATGTTTTAATATTTCTGCACTGCTAAACACAGTGAAACAGTGTTCTTTGACCTCTGTGCATTTATTGCATATGTCTGGTATATGATTTATAAAACTGATCTAGCTTGCCAGAAGTCACGTATGTTTGTATTAGCAATTTATTGATTATTATTTAGGTACTATAATGAATCAGTCTGAGCTGTGTCTTAGTATGAGTTGCAGCACAGGCACATTTCCACTCCTCCGCTGAAAGTTTCCAGATCTTTCTTCCAAGCACGTAGCTTATATTGTGAGCTCTACAATGAGCAAGATGTAAGCATAATATAGAAATCAGACATGATGCCTTTTATTTTTTTAAACTGTCCTTGATATCAATGTGTCAGCAAGGAACTGTGGAAATTTAGCAAGTAAATGGTTTTGATTTTTCTATGTTCTCTATTCAGATTAAATTTATGCTTCAGTTGTTCAAAAGACATCAGAATATCAGAATTTGATAGGTACAGAACTTGGATATGTTGAAGTCCTTTAGAAGTCCAGATTTTAAAAGTGGTTACCCCGCATAGGACTGCATTGTGACAAAAAAAATAAGCTTTTTTCATCAAATGAGATTTTAACCATATGTCTAACAATTGGGTTGCTCTGCTGGTCTGTCTTTGTAGATTTTTCACTGTGTCAGAGTGCAGGGTCATAGGAATAGGGAGTCTTATACTCAGAGTTTCGATTTCTGTTGAATAAGGAGTATCCTTTGTTGAAAAATAAAACATGATGGACCTCAGCTGTGCAGCCCAGTAATACAACAGTAAGTTTGGACATTTTAACCCTCCTTGATTAAATGGCAAATATAACAGAGAAAAACATAGCCTGGCTTTTCTATTTTTCCAAATGAATCCAACAAATTAATTTTTAATCATTAGAAATAAATATGGTGGTGTTGGTGGGGGAATGTTTTGAAAAAGATACATTTGAGATTTTAACAGGAATTCAATATGAACGCAAGACAAAATGTGTGGATTACATAAGTGGAGGTTCAAAAGCGAAAAAACTAAATCCTCTCCTTGAACCACAAATCTGTTTGTTACGCTGTGGCTTGTATCAACTCCCCCCGAATCCCAATCTCCAATCAGTGTTTAAAGAACGCGGCCCTGCTGAGTGAGACAATATTATCTCCAAACCTTTAAGACCTGATCTGATATCAGCCTCTGGCACAAAACCTCCTCCTCTTGTTCCATCGCACATTATGTAAATCCTCGGTTGCTGATCCAGGGTCAGCTGAGGGGAATGGTGGCAGACATGGAGCCCTGCAGGATCTGATGTTAATTCAGCAGATGTCTGGTTAAACCACCCACAGGGCAAGCAAGGCTGTCTGCAAGATACGGCCAGAGTGACCTTAGAGCTGCCTGTCACCTTATCTCTCTCCACAGGGACACACACACACACAGCCGTTATCTATTGTCATTTCCATGTGTTTTTCTGCTTTTATAAGAGAGCTACTCCATTTATACTGTATATGTTTTTTCCCAGCTGTTATAAAAATTAGCAGCAGAATGAGCTTCATTTGCTAGATGAAGAACAACAATCATTAAAAGGCTCTTAAACAATAACTTGACCAGGAACACACCTTAAAGAAAGAAGCAAGGAATGAAAGGGAGAAAACATGGATGAAATTATACACCTTGATATCTCATGGCATTGGCTCTTTAAATAATAAGTTTCCGTGTACAGGTTTGTGGTCCACAGGGACAAAAACCAAAGCAAGCCTCAGGGTTAAAGTATTAAAGACTGGAGGATCAATAAGCTCAGAAGTTACTGGTACTGCTCTGAGTACATTGCGCTAAGAAAATACATTTCCTATTTATTATTGCTACAGAAATATTATCTTGCGCATTTTATCTCACCAACTCCATTTCTAATTTCTCTTTAATGCATTTTCCATCTTTCCTTGAAGCCTGTTTGCGATAGGCAGGGGCAGCTCTTGCTTTCTCATATGCTGCATAAGAAAGATGCAAACAGGTAAAGACGAGAAACATATTTAGCTGTGCCTGACTATTCCAAAGTCCTGCAAAATGGGCCAAAAGGTGTCAGTGAGGCTGACGCGGGTCATGGAAATGTCTTTGGGCAATTTCCTGTACCTACGATGACACCCACCTATCAGTCTAAGCCAACGTGTTCTTAATTATGCATAACTTTCAGCCTTAATATAATTTAAACATTTGAGATATTTAAAAATCATTCCCTCATACAGCTGCCATGAAAGAGTAAACTAGCCACAGAGATACAAATGTTCTTTTGCAGCAGGTCGAGAACATGTTTATTTCTGCTTTGAAGGTGAGCATTTTACAGTTTTTTTTCAATTGCTAACAAGCATTGGTCCAAACTGAAGACTCATGTTCAAAACTCTGAACACAGCCTGCATTTCCATCATGCATCTCAGCTAAACAGTTAATTTCATCCCCAAAACTGTTTCTCACCAACAAAACACCTCATACATGTCTCACAATAAGCTCATTCAACCACAACACCAGCAAATAGTCTCACTTTGGAAACAAACACTGTCAGTCTTAGGACGCTGAACCACAAAATACCAACAACAGAGAGCACTACATGAAATAAAGTTTAATCTTTCAAGTTTGAATGATTTCTTTTTAGATACATTGGTATTTTATTATAAAATCAGATCTTTGCATTTCAATGTTCTAAATTACTGTAATATGTTGCAACAAGAATGAATCAGGAACGCAGCAATTTACTTCAACCACATTTATGTATTTTCTCTCTGCATATGCATCGGGACTTTCGGACCTTACAAAAAATAAAAAGTCTACTGTCAACAAAAAAAATGCAGAATTCAGAATTCAGGGGGCAGAACAGAAATCAAGAGATAAAACTCAAAAACCAACAACACATGTATACTGTAACATTCACAACCTGTCGTCTGCATTTGGACTCATGTTTCCATCCATTTCATCTGATGTCTTCTCTGGAGATGCATTGTGGGTAGAACCTTTTTGAGTGTCTGATCCACCCCTGGCAGGCCTCAGGAGAAAAATGTCCACACCCAGTATCCATTGCATCCAGCAAAGAGAGCTGGTTGTGTGGAGAGTAATCATAAACTTTACACCTCCACGCTGAAAAAAATTCTTTTATGGGGTTCAAGAAGGGCGAGTATGGAGGTAAAAACAACACAGACATCCTAAGATGTGCAGTGAACCACACAGTCACTGTAGCAGAGTGGTGGAATGCCACATTGTCCCACACAACAACAAATGTAGTATTTCTTACCCTTTGACCAATCTCCACCGCTGGCACAAGTAGAATATGAAGGTTATCTAAAAAAAGAAACGAGTCTCTCTGTCTTGTATGGGCCAATGAGAGGTTTATGTAAAAGCAAACCATCATCAGTTTTCAGCTGACAACTACGCTCTGCTGTGTTTGGAATTACTTAATCTTTTCATTTATTTTAATTTTCAATATTTTGATTTGATTTTCAATAGATTTCAATGTGGCTGCAGCAGAAATCCCCCATGTTTCCCCCCATTATTCTGTTTTGATTGTGTTTTTACACACGTGGACAAAATTGTTGGTACCCCTCAGTTAAAGAAGGAAAAACCCACAATTCTCACTGAAATCACTTGAAACTCACACAAGTAACAATAAATAAAAATTTATTGAAAATTAAATAATCAAAATCAGCCATCACTTTTGAATTGTTGATTAACATAATTATTTAAAAAAACAAACTAATGAAATAGGGCTGGACAAAAATGATGGTACCCATAACTTAATATTTTGTTGCACAACCTTTTGAGGCAATCACTGCAATTAAACGATTTCTGTATTTGTCAATGAGCGTTCTGCAGCTGTCAACAGGTATTTTGGCCCACTCCTCATGAGCAAACAGCTCCAGTTGTCTCAGGTTTGATGGGTGTCTTCTCCAAATGGCATGTTTCAGCTCCTTCCACATATGTTCAATGGGATTCAGATCTGGGCTCATAGAAGGCCACTTTAGAATAGTCCAACGCTTTTCTCTCAGCCATTCTTGGGTGTTTTTGGCTGTGTGTTTTGGATCGTTGTCCTGTTGGAAGACCCATGACCTGCAACTGAGACCAAGCTTTCTGACACTAGGCAGCACATTTCTCTCCAGAATGCCTTGATAGTCTTCAGATTTCATCGTACCTTGCACACTTTCAAGACACCCTGTGCCAGATGCAGCAAAGCAGCCCCAAAACATTACTGAGCCTCCTCCATGTTTCACCGTAGGGACAGTGTTCTTTTCTTCGTATGCTTGGTTTTTGAGTCTATGAACATAGAGTTGATGTGCCTTACCAAAAAGCTCCAGTTTGGTCTCATCTGTCCAAAGGACATTCTCCCAGAAGCTTTGTGGCTTGTCAACATGCATTTTTGCAAATTCCAGTCTGGCTTTTTTATGAGTTTTTTTCAGCAGTGGTGTCCTCCTTGGTCGTCTCCCATGAAGTCCACTTTGGCTCAAACAACGACGAATGGTGCGATCTGACACTGATGTACCTTGGCCTTGGAGTTCACCTTTAATTTCTTTGGAGGTTGCTCTGGGCTCTGTGGATACAATCCGAACGATCCGTCTCTTCAATTTGTCATCAATTTTCCTCTTGCGGCCACGTCCAGGGAGGTTGGCTACTGTCCCGTGGGTCTTGAACTTCTGAATAATATGAGCCACTGTTGTCACAGGAACTTCAAGCTGTTTAGAGATGGTCTTATAGCCTTTACCTTTAAGATGTTTGTCTATAATTTTTTTTCGGATGTCCTGGGACAATTCTCTCCTTCGCTTTCTGTTGTCCATGTTCAGTGTGGTACACACCTTTTCACCAAACAGCAGGGTGACTACTTGTCTCCCTTTAAATAGGCAGACTGACTGATTATGAGTTTGGAAACACCTGTGATGTCAATTAAATGACACACCTGAGTTAATCATGTCACTCTGGTCAAATAGTTTTCAATCTTTTATAGAGGTACCATCATTTTTGTCCAGGCCTGTTTCATTAGTTTGTTTTTTTAAATAATTATGTTAATCAACAATTCAAAAGTAATGGCTGTTTTTGATTATTTAATTTTCAATAAATTTTTATTTATTGTAACTTTTGTGAGTTTCAAGTGATTTCAGTGAGAATTGTGGGTTTTTCCTTCTTTAACTGAGGGGCACCAACAATTTTGTCCACGTGTGTAACAGTTTTGAACAAAGTGTGGTAGCATTTGAAAAATCTGCTGTAAAAGTCTAGTGTTTTTCAGGGGGTGAACTAGAAACTGAGAAAAGAGTTCATGGATTTTGGTGACTGTGGTCACTGAATGCATTTCGTGTGAAAGCAATGGAAGGTGATTCACAGTTTGGTCCACATGGACTGCTGTTTTGCAGATTGTGTTAAGAATTTTGAACATGTGACTTCAGTTTGGACCAATGCATGTTAGCAATCGAAAAAAACTGTAACATGGACTCTAAGGGGACCGACTCGGTTTTGGAGCTCGCCTCAAGTGGCCACTCGAGTAACTGCAGCTTCTGGCTCTTCCATGGTGGCTTCATTTTTCAACATCAGAGGCTTCCACTGGGGTCATACTGAAATAATAACGATAATTAATCACTCTCGCCTGCATTACAGTAAATATATGCTGCATTAGAATAAATACATGCTGTGGATGCAGCACTTGTTTTGGGTCAACTCTACTTTAATTTGACCTCTGATCCTTAGTGCACAGACAGATCAAATTGTGTGGAAAGCTAGTTTCCCATCTTCCTGAAGCACCTTTTCTTTGCTTTTCTCTTCACTTTCTTCCCTCTATCCTATTTTTTCTCCTTTTTAAGGCATAGACAGATTAGATAGATTAGACAGACAGATTAGACAGACAGACAGACAGACAGACAGACAGACAGACAGACAGACAGACAGATAGACAGATAGATAGATAGATAGATAGATAGATAGATAGATAGATAGATAGATAGATAGATAGATAGATAGATAGATAAATTCAAGTGTTCAGCAGCTTACATACAACAACAACAAAAAAACAAGACGAAACAGGCAGGTTAATAATGAGATTGACATTAAGGTTAGTATAAACGCTAAAAACCTGCTGTGCAATACTGTAAGTCACACTGCACATGTCTAACAAAGGCCTGCCACTCTTGCAGCACAACAAAAACTGATCACGTAAATGGCTGGAGATATCTTGTGTGACACACAGCAGTGACTTGACTGTTAAATGACTCATTTGCCAGTGGTTGGTATGTACAAGAAGAAGTGTAACGCCTCAATCAGTAATCATATGCATCACATATGCCATTATGAGTGACCTTT
This sequence comes from Acanthochromis polyacanthus, assembly GCF_021347895.1. Lineage (NCBI taxonomy): Eukaryota > Metazoa > Chordata > Actinopteri > Pomacentridae > Acanthochromis > Acanthochromis polyacanthus. The sequence goes on from NC_067122.1 coordinate 20,235,071, forward strand.
CTTTGTTTCCTCCTTTCATTCCCTTCCATCTCCCCTTTTGTCCTCAAGAATTAGATATAGTAAGTGCAGTTATTTTTTCACTGTTGTTATGCTTTGATAAGAACGTTGAAATTCACAGCAGGATCCTGCCATACCTAATGTTTCTCTCCTGTAGCAGATTTAAATGCACAGCAGGTTTGAGTAGCAAGCCAGACATAATGTTATTTAACTGTTTATTTTTGTTACAAATGATCAAAATATTAAGTGGAGGAAAAAAGAACATCGGTGTCTTGGTGCTGAATGAGTTGATCTGTGGCATCACATTTAGTAAGAGTCCATCTGTTGTTTGCACTAATAACATCTTAACATACTGTATTCGTGCAGCAGCACTGTATGTCATTTGTGAAGCCACTTACAGCTCTGATTGGCATTAGAAAATGTATTTCATAAGGCATTCTGTCAGATGAGGCAGTAAACATTTTAATGATAACTTATGACTAAATGCTCCCCTACCAGCAGTTCCACATTGGCCTATTTAATAACTGACTGAATGTCTATAATTATTCCATGGCCCTTCAAATAATTAATTCCTAGTTTGGGGGATAATAGCTTTTCATCCGCCTCGAGACATGTTAGTGGTTAGTAAAGTTACACTGTTTTTGGAAATCTGCCCCAGTGAACAGCCATTGTTTGAGGTTCTAGTTTATTAATTAAAACATAACAGGGCTCCCACCATGTCTCTAAAAAGCCACATTTAACACATTTATATCTTGTAAATAGATTAACACACAACAGCCAACTCGTTTTTGACAAGGGCTGAGTGCAGGCTGAAAACTCCCCAGCTCAAGTGACTCAATCGGAGAAGCTAACTTATTTATAGCATTTTTAAAATAGATTTTAACCAGCTCTTGTGAAAAATAAACCGAAGGAAAGAAAGGGCAAGGGAAATAAGAAAACAGAAAAGTAATATATACAGGATAGTAGATATTGCATGTAATTCAATGCTATTCAGTGCTTCGGCAGTGTATGAACGTAACTTCTCTGTAGATTGGAGCCACACTGCTGTGACAACCAAAGTGACACATATCTAATAGAGAATGAATGACTCCAACATGAGCTGATCATGCATTTAGCAGAGCTGCATCTAAAGGGTCAGAAAGTCTATCTCAACATGCTCTCAAAACTCAGCCTTTTATCTTTTCAATTATCCCTCCTTCATAAATATATTTTGCTCTTCATTTTTGAGATAATGCAGGTAATATGAACACTTTGAGTGTATATGTGCCGACAAATGTTTTCCTCACCAGATTTGCAAAGCAGACCAACTCCAAAAACTGTTAACTTTTCTAATAGTTTTCAGAAGTAATTGGCTTCACTTGTTTAAATGGTAATGTTCATGCTTTTGATAAATTTCAGTCAGACTCTGACTAGACAAGACTATAATGTCTTCATAGTATTGCACTTCCCACTTTCATAAAGGTTAATTAAGCTTAATTCAGTCAGAGGGGAGTTAAAAGAGACAGAGGGAACCCAAGAGAAAATAAAATTCAAGCCAGAGATGAAGATACAGTGAGAAGAGAGAGACATACATAATAAAGTAAGCACCTATGGGGATAATTTGGCAAGCCAATTTCATCTCTAAAGTGCAGGAGTTCAGGTTTGTGTGTATGTGTCTGAGGCAGAGTTGTGTGGGTTTCTCTTGGTGCGATTTGTTAAAAGTTTCTGCTTAGTCAAGCTTGACGTCCAGGTCACTGAATCTTTCACCTTGCGACTATTTCTGTGTCTTTCTGTCCATCATTCTGTTACTAGCTTCTCCTTTCATGCTATATTTTCTCTTATACACAGACAGAATAAAAGTGTAAAAAAAAAAAGACAAAAGAAAAGGGGGCGATATTTTACTGATTCCCTTGTGGTCTTTTTTTTTGTTTGATAAAAAGCGAAGACAGTCTCTGTTTTCATGAAATTTAGGGCAAAGACAACTGTGAGCACAAGACAGAGATGGAGACAGACTGCGGTGATAATGACAATACAAGAAATTAAAAGTCTAAAGAGGAACACAATGGAGAGTCACAATGAGATGGAGCCAGCAGAGTAATGTTTGAATCTTTCTTTTTAAAATGTGAAAGTAATTTGAGTTGTGTGTGTTGGACAGTTGACATTGTTTTTGTACATCATCGTAATTCAGCCCTCAGAGTCACTTAATGTTGAAAGTGTGTCCTTCTAATATTGAGAGGGTACAATTAAGTGAAAAGAAAGCACCTGAAATGATCTACTTTTACCGTATAATATTATGTTTCCAGAATGCAGTTTAGACAAATAACTGCATTTAATTGCCAAACCAAGAAACTGGTAAGATCCTCTTGTGTTTATGCTCTATAATCTGCTCTTATGAATCAACTTATGTATGAGATGTGCTATATAAGCCAAGCTACCTTGCCTTCCATTGTTAGTACCACACATCAACACACAGAACTAAAAACATTTATACAGGATTAATGAAGAATGAGGACAGAACAGACCTGAGAACATCTTTCATTCAAGGTGTAGAGAGCTAGCGGTCATGTATTTGCATCAGTGTCCCCTACAAATTATATTTCATACAGCTAGTTTATTTTGTCAATAAGATTATGATAGTAGAAGTACTTTCTGAGCCGATTATGTTCACGAGCAACCTTTTTGTTTCCCACTGACTCTGCCTAATCCAAAAATGAGCAGACAGTCCAAAAGAACATCTCTGGGCCATAAACTGTCCAATGACAGCATCCACTTGTCACTCAAAGCAACTATTCCCCTGAATAGAGACAGCTTTAAGCGTCAGTGCTACTTAAACTGGTGAGTTATACAAAAATGTACTTTCTGTACAGTTATTTTGAAAAGAGAATCTAGCTAAAGAGAACCAAACTGTTTTTGTATCAAGTTGTGAACATGTTTATTAAAGTAGTGTATTTTATCATTAGGGTCTATGGAAACTGACTTGCTGCTGGAGCCAGCCCCAAGTGACTGTTTGAGGAACTGCAGTTTCTGGCACTTATCCCACATTGTCTTGTAGCACTAAGACTGTTCTCAGACATGAAGAATTTATCAAATGCAATAGAAATAATGTACGCTAACCTAAAGTGCTTTTGGTAATTTCCATAAACTGAGAAAAACAAAAAGAAGTTTAAATTTCACATATCTACTTAAGCAATACTGAATGATGTGTAAACTCCCTTTCTTATCCGATTGTTTTAGATTGGTTGTAGCAGGTTAGTTGATTTTTATTTACTCAAACTGATAAAAAGAACATTATTCACCTAAATATCAAATGAATGTGTGCGTGGGTGGCCGGGTTGGTGTGAGCTCAGTTGTTAATCTGCAACAACTGTTTGCTATGGCAACAGTGAAAGGTCCTTTATGTTAATGACGAGTACATAATGGCTCCTCTAACCTCTCTTGACCTCCCTTTACACGCTCACTCACTTTAATGGAGGCAGATTGCTATGCAAATCTCCATGATTGCACTAATTGTCATTCATATCATTCTCAAAACGAGCTTGAATGCTTTAACCAGCGGTTAAACTGGTCATGTTTTCAAAATAACCAGCTTTATCGCTGTACCAAACGGACAAAGAGAAATGAGTCAATACGAAAGTAAAGGCAGACTCATGTACGTTATTGTATGGCACTAAGTTTTCTTACTTTTCTTACTTTGATTTAATAAGGTGCAAAAGTTTATTTGTAGCTCAACCATACTAAAATTCCTACTGTCTACAGTCTGTCTAGTGTATTTCTGTCCTTATCTCTTCAGGACAGTGTTGTTGCCAAAGACATCTTTATATTATTTTAAATTCTGATTTTCCTTGTATTGATTCTCGTGTGTGTGAGACAATCTTGGACAGGCAGTAAAGTGGTCTAAACTACGACACAAACGATCCACTTAAATAGGATCTCCTGTTTATTTTATTAAAGAATCAGCCTCTGTCTTGTTTGCGAAGAGTGTTTAATTACTTTTTCCTCCCTACCAGTGTTCTGCTAATGTGAAGAACTTTGCTGGCATTGTACATTGTGTTCTTTTCAGGGTGGGTAATTTATTAAACAGGCAGTACCTTAGTTACAAGAGCTTATCTGTTTAGTTTGCTTTGTTACTGAGAGGACACTGCATTAAGCCTGTGGCCTCACTCATCAGTTTTTTTTTGTTCTCTCTCATTTTCTATTTCTGACTGTTTTTTCCTCTCTTGATTCATTCTATTTTCAGCTCCATTCCCTTAACATGTTTCTCATTTTCTAACCTTTGTTGCTTTTTTAAATCATGTCTGGCTTTTATGGACAAACTCTTCTCTGTGTTTGTATGTGCTGTTTTTGATTTCTGACACCATCAGATATTACATGATGAAATTTTTGCATGACCAATGGTGGGAGTTTATAAAAAATACCATAGTGAGAAACACATTCACTGACATATTCGCAGCCTGTGGGAGTCATCTGTTAACAGTTCTTTTAAAAACACATTCATATTTTGGTTCACATTTGGCTGTTCTCTGTCTGTCTCTTGTGACTTCAGTCCATTCATCCATCAGCTCTATTGTCCTGCAATAAATATGAACATTTTCTCATCTACTCCACTTCCTGTTTGATGTCAGGCTTTTGTCATTTTAAAGCTGACATTCATCTTCAAAACAAATAATCCAACTATGACCAGCTGAGGGTCATTTTCCTAAAATGCTCACATTCATGGATGGATATGATTGAAAAGGCAATGGTCTTTCAGTAGTAGTGGAGCCTTTGAAAGATTTGAAATTTGCAGTTTGTACGAGCAAAGTGAATGAAAATGAATCATTTTTGTCAGTTCTTTGACTCCGTTTGACTTTGTTCAGGAAGTGTTGCCTTTAATAGAGTATGTAGGCTTTTGTCTGTGGTCACTCTTTCACATAACCACGGAACCCCTCTGAGCGAATGAGACTATACGTCACAATGACAGGCTGATAACACCAGTGCAGTTGAAAGTTACTAAAGAATCTACGTTACTGAGAGCATGCTAAGAGTAAAATATCAGTGAGTCTGAGGACTAAATACAGTTTAACATTTAAAAATGGCAGGTATCTATGGAGGCAATGTTCATTCCTCTGTCTCAACAACAAAGACAAGCAATTGAATCAAATCACTGGTGTTACAAAGATTTTACAAAACCAAGACAGCGCACTCCCATGTATAGTAATTGTACATGTTGTTTCAGGAAAAGCAGAGCCAGGGTTAACTTCATTGCCGTGTAACCCATCTCTCTTTTTCGCCAAGAAAAATGATGTTATGGACACCCACAATCTTCGCTCTTGCTTCTATGTACAGCTCACCAACATCTTTCTTCAGTTTCTCTCAGTTCTTTTATGTCATCTCCTTTTGAACCCTCTACAGCCTAAAGCTAGATGTAAGTTATCAATGCCCTCATACTTCATGTCTAGGCCTGAATATCTTGCTCTTTACATCCACTAACATTTTGGTTTCTTCCTCAGCCTCACTTATTCTCCCTCCTGGTTACAAAATACCACAACACCACAACAGTCCTCATAATCCTATGTACAGAGGTGAGGCTATGGATGGATATGATTGCAGTGGTACTGCTATTTTTACTGATACTGTTTATTCATTCAATATTCAGTACCGTGACAATTGTCTTACCGATTGTTTATTTGCTGCTTTTTTAAATTGAAAAATATATTAGCAGAAAAAAGTGTACTCACAAAACAAGTTTGTGGATTTTTTAATCACATGACACAATAAATGTTGTTCTTCCATTTACCATTTATTATATAGAAAATAAATGAAAACAGTGGTACTATGTAAACAAAGTGGCATTTTAAGGGTTACATGAAATAAAATATCCCATAAAGTATTTGGCAGTTATAACTGGGACTGATGGGGGGAAATTACTCACTTAAAATGAAAAACAATTTTAATAAACACATTATTTTATGGCGGGCTGCACAGCGGCGTAGTGGTTAGCACTTTCGCCTTGCAGCAAGAAGATCCCGGTTCGAATCCCGGGTTGGGCCTGGGATCTTTCTGCATGGAGTTTGCATGTTCTCCCTGTGCATGCGTGGGTTTTCTCCAGGTACTCCGGCTTCCTCCCACAGTCCAAAAATATGCTGAGGTTAATTGATTACTCTAAATTGCCCGTAGGTGTGAATGTGAGTGTGCTTGTCTGTCTGTATATGTAGCCCTGTGACAGACCGGCGACCTGTCCAGGGTGTCCCCTGCCTTCGCTCAAGTCAGCTGGGATAGGCTCCAGCACCCCCCGCGACCCTAATGAGGATAAAGCGGTGTATAGAGGATGGATGGATTATTTTATGGCAGTTTTTCTGACACACACATTTTAGTCTTTATGTGCATCTTGGAATGCTTTTTTTTTAATAGACATTGACACTTTATGTTTAAGAAAAATCTTTTGAGCACTTCTACTAGTGCCAATGCCAACACTCTGCTGGAAAAGTTATGGAAATAAAGCAAGTCAGAGTTTAGAAAAGCCTTTAGAAAAGGCATCAAAGATAAATTAGAAACTGAGCTCCTAAGATTAAATGTACAAGATATCATCTATGTAGTAACAATAAATAGGAAATTTATTTTCTTCTCAAGTATCAAAAGCAGAACCAATGAACTCGGAGCTTATTCATAGTCCGGTCTTTAATAATAACACTATCAATAGTGATCTGTACAAACGTTCCTTAAGCAGGAACTTGAGGGGCGTGGTCTTTCTGCAGCGCAACAAGTAAGAATCAGAAATAATTCAAGAGCACACAAGATGTACTGTATGTGCCTCCTGTGGCTTTTCCTTTAAATGAATGAAGATATGATTGATGAGTTCTGCATCTTTCCAAATTAATCCTCAACACTGACACAGGAAAGAAAATTCATTAACTCACAATCACAGCTTCCCGTCCTATTGCTCCAGTGAATTTGAATTGATTGTTAAATACCCATTGTTGCACTCAACTTTCTATGAAGAGGACACTCTAATTGATTCTCCAACTGAAACTGTTTAAAGGTTTATCAATTTAATTTTTGGTCATTTTCGTCTCTTTTTTTTGTTTTGCTTTTCTTTTAATTGCTGTTTACTTGTATTTGGAGTATGAATGCATGCCACTGGAGACCGCATCTTTTGGTTCCAAGTTTGGCACATTTGAAAAACAAAATTAAACATGTAAAGTTAGAAAGAAACGTGTTTGTCAGACCTCTCTAGCCCACATCAAGCTGCATCAATCGCTGCTACCATCACCGGATGTAGGATATGGATATAACCCGGCAATTGGCTGCACATGTCAGCCGCCTTTCTTCTCTCCTTTGGCTACTGTTGGCAACAATAAACTCCCGGCTAGTGGCCTACAACACTGAAAATTTTAAGTTTTGAGTTAATTGGTTAATTTTAAGTTAACCAAGGATTTGGATTGTGCAGCAAGGCAGACCTGCTAGTTTTTTCAGTGGATTATCCATTTTTATGACAGTGCTTGCCTCCCTGCATGCAAATATTTCATCACAACAATTCCAAACATTGCTATTCTGCTATTCACCAAAGAAACACAAACAAGCCTAAGATTTTTTTTCTCCTATAGCACAGTGATAGTAAGGTGCAAAACAACTGCTAGCACAGCACATTGACTCTCCAACTGAACTATTAATGGTCAGACTTTAACGTGGGTGTAGTCACATGGAACAAAAAGAGCACAGTTTCGCTCACAAGTTTGTTGTATTGATTTGGATATATTTATATAACCATTTTAAGTCTGATGGTGATATTGAAGTATGGAGTCAGTGCTGTGCTATTTCAAGTTTGCTTAGTCAGGGCAATGTGGAAAGCTGAGACTATCCAGTCAAGAAAAACAGCAGCATCCGTCATTTCTACAAATGCCAACAAACACCATTTGTTTAAATTTGAGTTATAAAGCCTTCTAGCGATGGCAGGAGTTGAGACCTCTGCACACCAGGAGCAATGATGTTAATACTGAGCCACAAAGATTTTGCAATAAAAAGTCACTGTTGATATTCACTGGCATGAAACTATATTTAATTGCAACTAGTTTATCTTTGAATTTTCCTTGATAAATCAGAAAATTTGTTACCGACAATGTGGTTATCCAATGAGAGGACAGGAAGGTGTATGGAAATTGAAAACCCAGGAAAGGTGAGAGCAGAGTGAAGTGAAAAACAAGGAAAGAGAGATGCGTATACGATAAGATGGATGATGACTGGAATAAGAATGAATGACAAGATGAGAAGACACTTTAAAGGACTTACAAGGGAAAAAAAAGGAAACAGAAAATTAATACAGTGCAGAGAAGGAACATAAACTGAATGAGCAGAGGAGATGTTAAGAGAAAGAGAAATTATGAGTTGAGATGGGAGGAAGAGAGGAAGTTAATAAGAGATAGAGTTGGCTGTCTTGGAGTGGAGCTCATTTGGATTCTATCTAGTATTTATGTCTACAGCTTTGACAGGCAGTGTCTCATTTATATGAACAGACAGGTATAGCACTAAATATTATATGTGGTGCAGAGGTGATGAAGCTACACACAGTCATACGACTTTCCATCTGCTTTGGCAGACAGGCGCATTCTCACAATTATCAATACTTCATTAGTGTATACTCAAGCAAACACACAAATGCATATTTATAATAAACCCAATCAAGTGCACTTGTTTTGACTGACAAGCAGATATCCCCTCTAGTAAACGGTTACTGGTAATTGACAAATGAACTGCACTAAAATAAAAGTTTTCTACATTAATGGAGAAAGCACTTTACAATTGCCTGTTGTTACTTGATATGTAAACGCAGAAGTGCAAAAACTGCAGTTCTTTAAATGGCCACTAGAGGCCAGGTCCAAAGACAAGTCAATCCCCATAGACCTCAGTGTTCAAATACTCAAACTTTACAGCAGAGATCAACGTGTTTGCAGCCTGGTACAAACAGCTTTGGTTTCAATAACAATTTCCACCTTCATGATATCTGTACGGGGTGAATTTTTTATAAAACTCCCTTGCTAAAATTGTATTAAGGCTTCAGTTATTTATGCATGATTAAGGGTGTGGTTACTTATATACAGGCCATACCAGAGAGATGTTTGCATGGACCGCCTCAGCTCCAACTGGAGTTAGCAAGAGTCAGACACTTCCAAGACGACTGGAGCCACCACACTGAGCTTCATACTGCAGTTCAGAAAATGTCTGGGCAACATCACGAAGGGTTTATCTATCTTTATAAACAGTCAAAGCCATGGAACTACCATGCAGGGAGGTGACCTGCTGAGCAGGTAACAGCCCATTCCTGAGCCCCAGTCCTTCGGTTGAGTAGCAAGACAGTCACACATTTTCAGCTCAGCAAACAAGAGATGGGTGATCTTTAACCAGCCTATATCAAAATCAAAAGACGCATCAAAAGCTTGTCTACATTGACATTAAAATGAGAGAGAAAATTTCTCTGCATATTTGTTTTTGAACAGTTAAACTGCTGCATCAACTGGTAGTATTGGGGGACACTTACACCATGTCTACACAGCAGGCATAGTGTTAGAAGAACAGCAGCATCAATATTCCAGTAATTACTTTCCCCCCACTGGTCATATATTATGTTTACAGATAGATAACAGTGTATGTTTGTAAGTGTGAAACCAAAATGAATTAATATGCTAATTCCACTAAAACATTTCTGAGACTTGGTGGAAAAAAACACTGAAAAATAAAAGGTGCTTTTTGTGCAGTCAAGAGAAATTCAATTAAAGTACAAACACTAGTTAATGTACCTTTACATGGTAAATCGGGCTGCTGCGTGTGTGAATGTCTGTATGCATCAATAGCCTTGTTTGCTTTAAAACCAAGGACTGCAACAAACAAATCAAGGATTCGTCTCTTTTCCTGTCCTGAGTGAACCCTAGAGGAGAAGGAGAGTCACGCAGCACAGGAACAGGCTGAAGGCAAGAAAACAACTGCCAGGTTGTGTGAACCATGTTTACCATGAATGATGCAGAGCCCTGAGCTAGCAGCTAACATGTTGCATCATCACTCCATTGTAGTTTCATCAAAGCTGGGCCTGTAAAATTGTTGTTTGGCCCTCTGCTACACTTTTAAATGTAGTGCCTTAAAGTATTTCTTTAGGACAGAACAACAGAACAGTAACTCATTCAAACTCAACTCAGAAGTTGGAAACAGTTGGAAAAGTGCTCTGATTTAATTTGCTAGAGTTATTAACACTGACTTCATTTTTGTCACCAAAAGGTGTACATTGCTACGTCAAGTGTCTGTGTCCGTCATTAGTAAAAGCTGTCATTCTCCAGCTGAAAAACATTGTAGATGCAGTCCGTTGTTGACTGAATATTGTCTCAGTATCAACACAGCAGGTGCAGGAGTGCAGCACCCGCATTATCACTGATCAAAGAGTGAAGCTTTCAAAGACTAATTCCTGCTCAGCACTTGCATATGCTCAAGTCTTAGACACACAGCAGCTGTGATCTCATTTCACACCATTGTAGAGGAAGCCAGAAGTCATAGTTTGAAAAAAAAAGAAAAGAAACAAAGAAGCAAAGAAAGAGCATGCCAGCAGATTAAAAGTACGTAAACATTGTGATGCTGGTTAAGATTTATGTCTAAAATCAATATTACAACATGAATTGTTTTTAAATAAATTAATGTATATCACAAAACAGGAAATGTAGACATAGTCATACTGATTATAATGAAACTGATATTTAGTGTCAGAAATTATGTTCCACTGTTGGGCTTTATATCAAATGGATATCTATGTATGTAAAATGTTTTTCATGCATTTGAAAGTCAGATTTGCTTAAAATCATTAGTTTGGAAGAATTTACATCATATTAGATTTTATTATAGTGATATTAGCATGATATAGTTCTGCTGAATATTAATGTACGATATTGAATTATGACTCAGTCCTATTTATAAGTAGCCTTGTGTATATTATTTCCTAATTTTATCATTGTATATCAAAGAAGTGTTGCTTCCTATAAACTCTTTTCACTCGAACAGCATATAACATCAAATCCCACAACATTTCAGTTTTTTCCCCCAATGTCTTTCAACCAACACTATAAGAAATCTAATGAGCCCACTTGAGAATACAAGCCTCGCTTTCCCTGTTGGATTATCTTCAGTCTGATCGGCTAAGGGAGGCCTGGTTCCACCTCACATGGTTGAGGAGTCAGACAGTGCCAGTAGTCTGTTCAGTGCTGTTCTGTAGCGTCAAAGGGAGAGCTGTGCAGGAGAAATGAATGTGACATCACAATCAGGAACCCTCTCCTGCTTACAAAATGATTGTATAGTACAGCTGTGCCGTCATTTTGCAAAAGCAATCACTGATGACACCAGAACTGGAAATTTATTTTCCTTTGTCTGCTCAGATCTGAATCACAATGTCAGCCTCAGTCAGTTCTGCCTCTCAGCCAGACTCCAGAGAAGCCTTTTTTATATTACACACATCATTAGTGAGACTGTTGTTTGGGAAGCAGAGTGGAGTGGCTTATTTAATATATTCAACCTAAAATATTTATTGATGAAGCATGCTTTCCACATTTCATGAGCATGTAGTTACAGCTAATACTGCACTTAAAAACAATCAAACCACTGATACCAAAATGAGCTTGAAGCTTTTTAATAAATCAAATGCTGAAAACCACTGGATGGATTCCTCTTCTACTGCACTTATAATGACCCTATTTCTGGGTTTTAGTGTTTTTTTTCTGTCCTGGATATTACAGGAGACACTATTAAGTCCTCACTCTCTTTTTTCCCCCAAAAAGTCAAAGCCAGTGCAGCAACGGGTTTAACTATAAATAACACCTCCAGTAAAAATCAATTTTTTTAGACTATGAACATCTATCTGTAAGTTTTATGTTTTGTTTTGTTATGCTGGTAGTCATATTATGAGAAAAATAAGTAGTCAATGTCATGGCAGAGCAGTTTCACCTCGAAATTGAAATGCACAAATAACAGTCTCAAAAACACAGAGTCAAGGTTTCAGGATGTCATTTGTAACAAACCTAATGAAGCAATCCTGTCAACTTGTGAGGTGGGACTTGTGGTTCCATTATTCTTGTTCAGAATGGGTTTGTTGGTTAAACATGTACAGCTGAATTGGTCCAATATTACAACTTGGCATTTTGCAGTGTAAAGTAGTTTTACAGTATTTTAACCACAGGGTAGCTGGTGTGCTCCAGCTGCAGTGTGATGAGAAAGGTCAGTCAAGAGAGAGACAGGGACTTCATAGAGTTAAGCCATTATAAGGCAAGAAACGGACATTTTTATGGAAAATTTCTAAATATCTAACATCAGTGCTCATGAATGTGCTGATTATTCCTCCCATTAATCAGTTCATCTATTCAAAAAAACATGAAATACAAAAACAATCACATGCTTAAAGCTGAAGGCAACATTTTCACACATAGAAAAGTCTGCACATTACCAACAGTCCATGCAGATGAAATCACTTAAGTAAATTTGATGTTAGCATTAACACAGTCTTTTCAAAATACTTTTGGTCACGTATCTGTTTGAGTGGACTGCAGTCACCTAGCAGTGTCTCTTCTAGCCTGATATGAGGCATTTAGGGAGCGATGATAAATTGCGGTGTCTATCGATAAACATGAAAGGAGTTCAGCCTGTTTCCAGTTTATAGAAACAATATCAGACAACCTGCGGGTCTATTCAAGATATTTTGCAAATATCAAGCCTGAAGTCACAATCAATCTTCATCAACACAAAACTAGATTACGCAAATACAACTATTCACCATCAAGCAAAGTTGATTAACACCACACTGTTCCCAAAAAGCAGGGGGGAATGTGTGACCAAGTCATGTGCTGCTACTCAGACAGCTGGTGGCACCAGTGCTACCAGTGAAAAAGTTACTCTGGAGTCCTGATTATGGTCCAGATGTATAGCTGCAGATATATTGTAGGTGCTTGCAGTGCAGCGTGCATGAATGCATTGTGAATGAAACTTTGTTCGTAAGCAGAATAGAAATCCAACCTTCCTTTTCAATTTGACTTTTGGAACCGGTTCTCCATGCCCAACCCTAATGTTGTGTAAGAAAAATTGAAAATTAAAGTCATAAAACAGCCTATTTTTTTAGATTTTATTATTTTACATACAGACATTATTTATGGAAATTCATTTCATACACACATACACAAAAAAGAATGAAAAAAACACCCTTTACCCATCTTTCTTCAACTACATTTCATTCATAACGTCAGTCTCTTGCTCATAAATACATCAGAGTTGTGTAATGAAGAAAAAATGCTTAGTGTCATATGTGTCCTTTTCCCCAGACCTGTATTGGAACATCATTTGTACAGACTACTGGAACCAAACAATTCTGAAAATAAATAAAAAGCGGGGGAAAGATGAGACAATGCAAACACAGGGAGCCTCCACTTACAGATATTAATGTCACCAAAACAAATTGAGGTCTCATTGCACTTTAATGATTATAAGAAGCTTTCCAGGGAGGGAAAAAAAAAAAATCAATATTCCCTTTAGCCATATCTATCCTGCTTTGACTTAACAGGCAGCAAGAGCACCTCTGGTATTTTACCCTGATCAATAATAAATAAACAAGGCCAGTCACTTCTTTTCTTCAGATTAAGGAGAGGTGTGTGTAAAATGCTGAATATGTATTGCCTTGAAGAGCTCGCTGCTGGGAAAATAACATTGTCCCTCTCACTCTTATTGCCTTATTATGAAAAACTCATTTTGTCTTCATTTTGAAGGATGCTCGTTTTTGACAAAATGTGCTTACACTCATATAAAGCAGACAACAGAGCTCCAGTCAGTATCATAGCCAAATGTAAATCAACGGGTGGGTCGTCTCTTCAAAAGCTTTACAAGCAGTTTGGGTTAGCGCTGCCCATTTTCAGGTATATTTCTGCCATATAGCCACAATAAAAGCCACCCACTGTTGTGCACAAGTTCAATGGCCTCATTAGCTCCACTGCATGATGGAAATTTTGCCAACCATTTAAGTGTTATGTCACACTAGAGTTTCCGGAGCCACATGGGGTGAAATGCCACATTTTTTAGCGATTCCTATATCCTCCACACAACTGAGTCATGCTGAGGTCAACAACACAAACATTTTTGCTAAATCAAGATGGGAAGTCACGCCAATGGCATTTTTGGCTGGTGCCCTTTCCTGACAGATATGCCAAAGGTATCCACCCTCAATTAAGTGAAGATATGTTTTGGAATCATAAAACAAACATCTCTACAATATCTTGTTATTTTGGGTGGGTTTCAATGTTTATTTGATAATCTTAAAGGTAGAGTTCAACATTCCGTGAAATATATCTGTGTTTGATTTTAGAGAGTTGCACAAGAAGATCAATACCACTCTCATGTCTGCAATAGAAACAGAAACAGATTGAAAAGGACTATTTGTTACCGTTTCTGGTTGAAAGTTTGATTTACGGTAGCTACAAGCTGGAGTGAAGAGGCACTTAGCCTAGCTTAGCATAAAGAGTAAAAACAATAAGACGTAGATAGCACTTCCAAAGTTCATTAGTAATACACTCTGCTACTTTTAATAATTAGATAAAAACTAACAACTTGTCTTTTTAGGGCATGTCTTGTCCTCTTAGAGTATTTTTGAACTTCACATAGATCTAGGCTAAGTTTCTCCCAGTGAGTATGTTCATCTAGGTTCATCATATCCTGACTTCAGCTCCATGATTAATGCATAAACTTGAGACTAAATGTGAGGCTTTTTATCCCAGAAAGCAAGTTCATTTCCCTCAAAAATGTTGGTGTATTGCTTTAACTGGTGTCTCACAAATCCTGGAGTCAACCTCAATCTTTTCATCAGTTTGTGGGATATATTGTTTGGCAGATGGCTTTTTTTTTTGTTGTTTCCTGTTTTGAATTCTGCAGCACACAGAGATATACAGCCTCTTTGGGGCAGGTGTGGTCTTGTTAAGCTCATCGTTTTTACGGCATTCTGTTGTTAATTGTGGACAGAACGAGCTGAAACAGTGGGAGGTGGCTGATTAAATGAATCCGAGACTGGATTCGGGCAATAAACAAAAAAAACCCTCAAAAACATACCCATAATCAGCACAGCAGTAATACGGCACTGAAGCATGTGGCAATGAAAATAGTGACAGTAATACTAATAATAACAGTAAAAATGACTGCAAAATAATTGAATTTGGCAGGATTAGTTTTTCCCATATTGTTCTATTATTCCTTTTTAATAAAAATAAATGACAGTGTTATTTAATTAGATACAGGTTGAATTTAATAGATAACACAACACGAACTTAATTTCCTAAAATGGCTAAATCAGAGGCCATTTGAATTACTATTCAGCTAACACCAGCTGCCAGTTTGGTTTGTAATTGACAAAATAACTGATAAGGGCCACCTGCTAAATGAACAACAGGAACTTTGTAAGAGAATATAATTTTTAATGACTCAGTAATAGATAATCCATCTGCTCTATGGTGCATTCTCTGACTGAGTCAGTCAAACGAGGGTCTGGGTGAAAAACGCTTCTGGTTGGTTCGCCGAGTTACAGAAAACAGGATCGCACCGTTCCTGTTTTAATTCCAACCATGGGGAATCTGGAATCTTTCCCAGTCTATCCAATTTGCAGAATCGTTGGACTGTTTAAAGTGGCTTCTAGTGTCGTATAGACCGACCTATCTACACAGCACATTGGAAAATGGTCTGGATGCACAAATCATAGTTTGTTGTGGGACAAAAAAACCATGCAGTATTTCTTTAAACCAGCCACAGTTGTCTTGTTGGTGCTCAGCAGTACCTCTGTTAAACACTGTCAGGGTTTTGGTGGAACATTTACACGTAGGGAGATGAGCACTGTCAATAAAATCAATAATTTACGTTAACCCTTTAAGCTGCAGTCAATTCCAGCTGTTTTCAGTACAAAAAAATCGCTAATATTCTATTTTTAAATAAAAAAATTACGAAAAATATGGGGAATATTGTCGCGCATCGCGAGGTGCATTTCCTTGAAAACGACCGATTCGTGGATTTTATACCGACTTCAGGACATGTTTTGGACAAAATAGTTTACTGGCTTGTGTTGTCTGGATGTAAAAGGTTGGATTATGGCCGTTTTTTGTGGAATCTTTTTTTCTGTGTGTAATAATGAACCCGGAAATGTGAGTCGCGCTGTGTGCGTTGAAGCCGTGTATAGAGAACGGATGGATAAATATCCGTTTTTGTCGGACAAATGTGTTTTTCTCACCCGCTGTGGTAATCACATCTGAAAGTGGTTTATACCGGCGGATTCATGAGAATCTAAGCTTTCCATCGGCGTATAGTGTTTGTATAATCATGTTTGCAGCCGTCGGACATTCTTGAAATTCCTATGCAAATTAGTAGGTGTACCGCCAGCGGTACACTGAAGCTTAAGGGGTTAAAGAACTAAGCAGGGTTGTCTGTTTGCATGATCCAAATCTATGGTAGTAACACAGATAGTGGAAGGAGACAAGAAATAGTGTACAGATCTCCATCCTTGTCTTTGGTTTTGGCTCATTGGCCTCTCATTTTGTAACTTATTCTTAGTTTATTTTGAAATTTTTGCTTAGTATATGTGTGTGAAGTACGTTGTATCTGTGTGTTTTAAAAAGTATAACAAAGTTTTACTGAGTTATACTGGACCTGCACAAATCTGTCATCTTCTTTTTTAATGGTTAATGTTACAACATGCTGTGAAATATTGATGGCTGACTCACTCTGTACATAGTATTAATATGTGGCTTACATTATAGCTGTACTACAAAAAAATTTCGAGTAACAAGTTTCATATGACAAAAGCAAACTAAATGTCTTTCTGTTTTGGAATGCTGGTTGGACAAATGAGTCTGAATATAAACCAATGGCTACAGACCTATATTAAAGTAACTGTAAAAACAAAAAGGTCACATTTATTTTGTGTTGCCGCAATACAATGGAGAGGGTAGAAAGTAATATCACAATCTGGCAATTTTGCAGCATGTGCAGAAACACAGTGCTTGACTTTCTGTTTCGTCATGTTCATTAGACGATGAACATGACCATGTTACACATCCATCACAAGTTATTAAGCTCAGAGATGAGAGAAAGCCATAGACTTTAGTGATAGAGTTCACTGGAGAGATGAAACAAAGAAATAATATTAAAAATAAAGACGGATAAGATGGATAATTGTGGTGGTTGCTATGGTGATTAGACACAGAAGGACGTAAAATGACTCTATGGTTTTACTGCGACTTTGTTAAAATGAAGCCTGGACACACGAAGAGAAGAGAAGAGAAGAGAAGAGAAGAGAAGAGAAGAGAAGAGAAGAGAAGAGAAGAGAAGAGAAGAGAAGAGAAGAGAAGAGAAGAGAAGAGAAGACTCGGTTTGCACTTTTAAAATGCAGACAAAACAATGAATGTTTTGTTTCTTCTTTGGAAGACAGAAATGTTGTCCTGATGCCAGTCTGCTGAAGGTACACACAAGCACACAACAGGACAGAAAGGACTGACTGACAAGAGACAATGACAAGAACACAGATCTGTTTCTGCGAAGATTGAGGTAAATGAATGAAGAAGTCGCCGAAATCACGTGAAGGAAGCCATCCTATGTCCCACTGCCTCTCTGATAGCCAGGGATGAGGTTTGTGACCAGAAACAGAAAATAACTCGTAACATTCAGGCTGCAGGCCAAACAGGCTAATAGGCTCTACCCTGCTTATCAGTACACTGCACTGTCTGCCAGCCCAGAGGACACACACACACCAGCATGCACACTCAGACACTCAACAGAAATGACTGACAGAAGTGAATTTATAATATCATGTGTATGTGGATGAGTTTCTCAACCCTGGGCAGAGCTGCATTTTCGTTTAGTGTCCTTTTCCATTATTTAAAACTTGTCCAAGGTGTGAAAATGTAATAAAAATAATAAGTGTTGAACCACATATGAGGGCTGTGCCCAGCCAAAGGTTTTCTCAAGTTTAGTCATAGTAGTTGTGTAAGTTTAAATAGTGCATGTTTATCTTAGCTGTCTCACCTCAGAGTGAGCAGCCATGCTATGTGGCTGCATTAGGATGCTACAAGATGTGGCATGTTTGGGGCTGACAAAATAGGCTAATTTTTGCCTGCAAAGTTGCATGTCATCTTCGTGGGATCGACCTTTACCCTCTTGAAATGACCCCACACTTTGGATTATGCGTAAATGCTATCTAACAACCACAAGGACCAGCTATGTAAACGATGACTGACTAATAAAATGTCCGTCGACTGAGATTTGTTGATATTGTTTGACTGTACAGGAGCAGCCAGAGCAAATACTGGAAAAAAAAGACAGCATGCTGGTTCTTGTTTTTTGAAATTCTATGTTATACTGTATGCTACACATTTCCCCTTCCTGCTGACCTCAGCAGAAGCATCTAAATTTCACAAACTTGACTGGTGCACACACACATCTTCTTGACTTAGCATAAATATTACTTGAACATAGTGCTTTAAAGTCATTCGAAAACTTTCCATTATGCTTTCTGTCATGGTTTCAAAAGAAGAGAGAAAGTCTACGGGAGAGAGGGAGAAAGAAAGAAAGAAAGAAAGACAAAAGGTGGAGGTGATAACATGAGACTAAGGTAAAAAAGCTAAGAAAAGGAAAACATGCCTTCAAGAAAATATGGCCATGAAAATGAAAAGAGGTAAGAGAAAGGGCAGAGGAAGGGAAAAGGGGAGAGGGAGGGCAGTGAGTAGAGAGAATAGAAAGACAAGCAGGATGAAACAGAGACATTCCTGCTTGTCGTTTTCCTCTTTATACTCCATCACTCTCAGCCACACATTGTAGCGGCTGCTTGTTCTCTTCACTCTCTCCATTTCCCCTTTCGTCGTCTTCATAATAAATAAGTCAGGATTTGCACACAGAGTAAGAACATCTAGCTGCTTTCAGCTCCATTACCATTTAATTCCTCTTCAAATTTGCCAAGTCTGGCCAACGGCACATTGAAAGCACACGGTAATAAGCAGATTTTGAACTTCATTAACACACTCAGTCAGAAACAGTTGGTTATGATGGCAACAGAAATCAATGCTTAATTGTGCACACCATTATCAGTGACAGTCTAATCATTGGATAGCAAATACATTTTCTTCTTTTGCTCACTTGTACATTCATTATTTACTGAAGCGCCTCAGTGCAATACAGTGAAAAATGCATAGCACTTAAGTACAACGTCCAGTTTGACTCCCACTCTCCACATTTAAAGATTTAAAAAAAAAGTTACATAAATGTATTTTGCATATATTAAAAACTATAGCCATCATCTTCTAGCTAGAGTATGGTTTTTATTGTCTACCATAATCTTATGACTATCTTAATGAGTAAGCAGAGGCATCACTGTCAATGTTTTTTTTTTTTAAAGCTGAACAAATAAGTTACTACATTGCTTCTCCTCTTATTCTTTCTTTTTTGAATTGGTACAAGCAAATCTCAACCTCAAATTGGGTTTTATATTATCTTTCAATAAGAGACTTGCAGG
Source organism: Acanthochromis polyacanthus (assembly GCF_021347895.1). Classification (NCBI taxonomy): domain Eukaryota; kingdom Metazoa; phylum Chordata; class Actinopteri; family Pomacentridae; genus Acanthochromis; species Acanthochromis polyacanthus. The sequence goes on from NC_067122.1 coordinate 20,254,569, forward strand.
AACTGAAAAATATTGAGCTTTATCAAGGTGCAAAGTCATCTTTTACCGATTGCTCTTCCAGCCTCTTTTCCATAGCGGTCTCCATGCCTAATCTGTGCATTCATATTCCACTCATCCCGCGAGTCTGTGTCTCAGAATGTGGCAGTTATTTTCAAAAGCTCACACATTTTCTATGTGACACAAAACAGTAAGCCTCATACAACATGCAGAGTGATTGTCATGTTTGACAAGTTACTGTGAAATAATAATGAAGGATATTGTGTGAACTGTACCTCTTGGGACAACACAGTGTAGTGTGCTGCTAAAGCTTAGCTAACAGACTTCAGTGCTTATAAATCCAGCGACATCAAAGTGCCAAACTGCTGTACGGGCTTCAGGTTTATAGCACCATTATAACGTCTGTAAAGCCAAACATTAAAGCACATTTAAAGAGCTTATTACCACAGTCTTTTAGTACGCTGCAATACCTGCTGACTGAACTGATGAAAGTCATTATGGTAAAATCAAACTTAACGGCTTATGAGTAGACACTTTAAAGAGGAAATGGAGAAAATAAAGTTAAAAGTTAACCAAACTTCAGCCTGAACATTACTAGGAGCTAAAATTCCTCCTGCTGACACGCATTAATGTGTGAAAACTGTAAAGACAAATCTGTCGACATTAATAAACAGACAACCTTGACACTCTGGAGCATGGGATGCATTCGGCTGCAGTATACATAAGCTAGAAAAGTCATGAACAGTTCATTTTGATGTATCTTAAAGTAGTTGTACAGTTATATGACAAATGCAAACATCAGTTGATGTTGCACAAAGAGAATGATAAACTGGATGCATGCAGATGGTTTAATATCAGATGAGACAATGACAAAGGGCTGATGAATGTACTGGTCATTTTCCTCATAACAACACAGAGCTGACACACACGCAGTACGTGGCAGCAGTTTGATTTATCGTAGAGCAACGTGGCAGTTTTATTGTACAGCTTGGAACGCTAACAGCTTCACTTGGCCCTTCTTAACAAGGTTATTTAACCCTCCATATACTGCAGGGGGGACATCATCTCTGTTTTATTAAGGTAAATGAAAATGTCACTCATGATGGAATATAAGTTTATGACAAAACATTTGACTATTGTTGACAGGTAAGTGTGTTTATATACCCTTTAAAGAAAGAATACGGTATGTACACCCCCTGTCAAAAGTTTTAGGACACTGTCTCATTCAAATAAAGTAGAACCTGTCCTACAACTTTAGACAGGGGGTGTATTTCAACATATGGATGTGATCAGGGCAGGACTCTGATCATACATGTAAAGTTTCAGGCAGATTGGAGCATGTTCAGGGCATTTACACAGCATTTGAAATTTCATGGCGAAGGATCAAAATTCCAGAGGCCGCCACGGACACGCCCTTTGACTTTGGAAAAAGATTTTACTAACTTTGGATCATTGAGGCCTCCTGTATGTACTGGCCGAATTTGAGATGAATCGGAGTTTCCCCCTAGGAGGAGTTCGCTCTAGAAAAAAATGAAAAAAAAAAATCTGACATTCAACGCAAAAGAGCTCAGTTCCTGTTGGGTTTGGAATGCGGCTGTCACTGACTTTTTTGTTCAGCCTGATGAGCTGCATATGTGTACCAAATTTAGTAGATACACCCCCTGTCAAAAGTTGTAGGACATGTTCTACTTTATTTGAATGAGAAAGTGTCCTAAAACTTTTGACAGGGGGTGTATGTATAAATAGACAGTGGCATTGTGTTTCTCTATGTATCCTTTCTTTTTAAATGCTTGGTTCCCACTCATTGCCTTTTGTTGTTGTTTGTTTTGTATGTTTTCCATTTTATTTTCCCACAGATGTGACCATGGTAATGCCTCCCACAGCAACAGCTCTGATCTACCTCTGACTTTGCCCTCAATGTCACCAAGACTTTTGTGATTCGGAGTGAATTATCTTGACAACTGCTGGATGGATAGCCTTGAAGTTTGGCACAGATGTTCATGATCCAAAGATGATGAACTGTAACAGTACCTTTACTTGGCCAAAATGTAATTTATTCTAAATAAAACAAAGTCAGAATTTTGAAGCTGGAAATTTTTCATCAAACCATGACAAAATCTCAACTGTTATCCTGTGGCAGGATGGGAAACATATGGCGATAAGGCACGCTGACAGCTGTAATATAGAGAAACATAGACGCAAGCCCAGTAAACACCAAGGTGACATGTTAGATACTGTTTGGCCTTGAGAGACCTGGATCTTTCCAAGAGGGATGACATGTTGACTGTTGCAGTTTTGTGGTGTCCTTGGAGAGGGGAGATAAGAGGGGTGGGGTGGAGCAGCGTGAAAAAGAATAGTATAGTAGAGTAGTAGGGAGGAGAGGCTCATAGAAATCACATTTTGATTTACAGCTTTAATTAGAGGCTCATATGAGTCACTGGGTGAGGGGATTGTGATGATGGATTCAGCACTCCAATCAGAACCCTTGATTTCTCTATTGGACTCTTACTAATGAAGAGATTCACAAGTCAGGCACAACCAGGAGATGACTGGCTTTTGTGCTGGTGTGTGTGTGTGTGTGTGTGTGTGTGTGTGCGCGCGCATGTGTGCAAACTAAAATCACAGCCGCCCTTATAGTATTGCCTCCAGCGCTGCTCTGCCACAAACAAAGAAATGAACGCCGTACATACACACAGAGGACAGCAGCTTTGAATATTTTATCTTCTGTGTGCCGCTTCCCACACCAAAGGGGGCGAGAGCAATTTACCTCTGACACAAACACAGCATGCAGAGTCAGCAACTCTTACATGCACACACAAGCACATTGTTTACAGCTCGAGTTCTCTGGCACAGTGAGGGTATGAAAGTGAGAGAGGTAATCAACTTATGAGAGAAATATTGTATAAGCAATAAGTTGGTCAATTATAACACACAGGCAAATAGACTCTTCAGCCACAACATTAAAACTACCTACTTAGTATTGTGTCGGTCCCCTTTATGCCACCAAAACGGCTCTCACAAGTTGTGGCATGGACTCACTAAGTCCTGTGGTGTCTCGCAACAAGGCGTTAGCAGCAGATGATTTAAGCTCTTAAGTTGTGAGGTGGGATTTCCACATATCAGGCTTGTTTTTATGGCACATCCCACACATTCACAATACTCTGATTCAAGATCTGGTTAATTGGGAGCCCAAGTCAACATCTTGAGGTATGCCATGTTCCTCACACCGTTCCTGGCCATTTTTCTTTTTTTGCAATGGCAGGGCGCATTAGTCGCCTGACAGAGACAATGAAGCAGTGTAAGTAGTCTGCAACAGTCATTTGGTCGATGGTATAGGGCAAAGCAGCACCGCATAAATGCCACGACCCATGTTTTCCCAGCATAACATTGCTCAGAGAATCACACTGCCTCCAGTCTTGCCTTCCTCGCATCCTACCGCAATCTCTTCCACAGGTAAATGACACACACACACACACAAGTATCCGTTGCAAGTGCTTTTGGTGGTAGACAGAGGTTGGTAAGGACTCTCTGACTAGTCTGTGACTACAAAAGGCTGCAATGCTATGTGTTCTGACACCTTACTTTCATTGCCGGTATAAAGGTTTTCACCAAAGTGTGCTGCAGTAGTTCTTCTGTGGGATCAGGCCACACTGGACATACTTTTCTCCCCATTAATGAGCCTTAAGCAGCCATGACCCTGTTGCCATTTTACTTCACAAGACCTGCAGTTTTGGAGATGCTCTGATCCAGTTGTCTGGTCAACACAACTAGGCCATTGTCAAAGTTGATATCTTCCACTTTCCCATTTTTCCTGCTTCTAGCACATCAATTTCAAGAACTGACTAGTCCCTTGCTCTCTCATATATGCCTTATTATACCACTGCAACAATATGAAAATGATTGTTAATGGCTCGGTCGTTGGCTTTAGTGTTGTCACTGATCACACACACACACACACACACACACACACACACACACACACACACACACACACACACACACACACACACACACACACACACACACACACACACACACACACACACACACACACACACACACACACTCAAATTAAACAGAGTATGCTTAGTTTTAAAAAAATACATATTGAATCTTCGCATAGAATAAACTTGATGCAACATGAGAAATTGGAAACTTTGTTCACTGAGAAAAGCCAAACTACAAGGAGCTGTCTATGGTGCTGAAATTTACCAACCTTCTAAACTGCAGTGAGCTGCAGAGATACACTGATGAGGCTGAAATGACACACAAGGGCTGAGAAATGACAGCATTTAATAAACACTAATTGTAACTTGACAAAAAATATATTTGATTCAGATATAATACAATGTCAGCAGCTAATACACATCAATTAGCAAATAGGACATTTTGGTAAAAAAAAAAAACAAACAGAGATGCTAATAATTAAACATTTTGTAAATTGCTCAAATGAAATAAAATCACATAATAAATTACATGATTCTAAGCTTTCTGATGAATTTCACGCATTTTTTGTATTTCAGAACATACTGAAATATGAACTACACACGTGGACAAAATTGTTGGTACCCCTCAGTTAAAGAAGGAAAAACCCACAATTCTCACTGAAATCACTGGAAACTCACAAAAGTAACAATAAATAAAAATTTATGGAAAATTAAATAATCAAAATCAGCCATCACTTTTGAATTGTTGATTAACATAATTATTTAAAAAAACAAACTAATGAAATAGGGCTGGACAAAAATGATGGTACCCATAACTTAATATTTTGTTGCACAACCTTTTGAGGCAATCACTGCAATTAAACGATTTCTGTATTTGTCAATGAGCGTTCTGCAGCTGTCAACAGGTATTTTGGCCCACTCCTCATGAGCAAACAGCTCCAGTTGTCTCAGGTTTGATGGGTGTCTTCTCCAAATGGCATGTTTCAGCTCCTTCCACATATGTTCAATGGGATTCAGATCTGGGCTCATAGAAGGCCACTTTAGAATAGTCCAACGCTTTTCTCTCAGCCATTCTTGGGTGTTTTTGGCTGTGTGTTTTGGATCGTTGTCCTGTTGGAAGACCCATGACCTGCGACTGAGACCAAGCTTTCTGACACTAGGCAGCACATTTCTCTCCAGAATGCCTTGATAGTCTTTAGATTTCATCGTACCTTGCACACTTTCAAGACACCCTGTGCCAGATGCAGCAAAGCAGCCCCAAAACATTACTGAGCCTCCTCCATGTTTCACCGTAGGGACAGTGTTCTTTTCTTCGTATGCTTGGTTTTTGAGTCTATGAACATAGAGTTGATGTGCCTTACCAAAAAGCTCCAGTTTGGTCTCATCTGTCCAAAGGACATTCTCCCAGAAGCTTTGTGGCTTGTCAACATGCATTTTTGCAAATTCCAGTCTGGCTTTTTTATGAGTTTTTTTCAGCAGTGGTGTCCTCCTTGGTCGTCTCCCATGAAGTCCACTTTGGCTCAAACAACGACGAATGGTGCGATCTGACACTGATGTACCTTGGCCTTGGAGTTCACCTTTAATTTCTTTGGAGGTTGCTCTGGGCTCTTTGGATACAATTCCAACGATCCGTCTCTTCAATTTGTCATCAATTTTCCTCTTGCGGCCACGTCCAGGGAGGTTGGCTACTGTCCCGTGGGTCTTGAACTTCTGAATAATATGAGCCACTGTTGTCACTGGAACTTCAAGCTGTTTAGAGATGGTCTTATAGCCTTTACCTTTAAGATGTTTGTCTATAATTTTTTTCGGATGTCCTGGGACAATTCTCTCCTTCGCTTTCTGTTGTCCATGTTCAGTGTGGTACACACCTTTTCACCAAACAGCAGGGTGACTACTTGTCTTCCTTTAAATAGGCAGACTGACTGATTATGAGTTTGGAAACACCTGTGATGTCAATTAAATGACACACCTGAGTTAATCATGTCACTCTGGTCAAATAGTTTTCAATCTTTTATAGAGGTACCATCATTTTTGTCCAGGCCTGTTTCATTAGTTTGTTTTTTTAAATAATTATGTTAATCAACAATTCAAAAGTGATGGCTGTTTTTGATTATTTAATTTTCAATAAATTTTTATTTATTGTTACTTTTGTGAGTTTCAAGTGATTTCAGTGAGAATTGTGGGTTTTTCCTTCTTTAACTGAGGGGTACCAACAATTTTGTCCACGTGTGTATATTTCAAATCTGTACATGAAGTAGTCATCGATATATATCAATCATCTTGTTAATGTCAGCTGCCGATGCACTTTTTTTTAAAATTACAAACATAATAAATGAATTAGAGAAGAGGATGAATCTGTTTTGAAAGGTAATTTTCACTTGACCCTACATACTTTACAACCATACAGCATTATAGACTTCCACATTCTGATAACTGCTATTGTCTCTGGAGTTCACCACCCACTTCAACTCTTCCTCTAACAAGACTCCAGCAGGAAGCAACAAACCTTGGGACAATTTAGGACAAGCGTTACAATGATTGTATTTGGCATGTCTTTCTGTCAACCTAATCTTTTGTCCAACTCTCTCCTCTTTCCCCTCAACCTTTCTGTCACTTTCATTCTTTCTCTTCTTGTTCTCCTCCTTCTGTTTTGCCATAGACACTCAGGAGCAACACAAAACAACACTGAAACCTTCTGAATTATTGAAGCAGACATGGCGCCTCTTGCACAAACACACACACACTGACATAACCACAGGAAACCTGAATGTCTGCCCTCGAGGGATAAAAGCAGATAATGACCAATTCAAGCTGACATGCTTCTAGAGAACATGCACATCAGAGGGAGACGGAGAGACAGACAGGAGGCAAAGGTGAAAAGCCAGACAAAAAGGAGGAAGATGACGCTGTAGGAGGTGAGCAGAGAAAGAAAGATTTAAAAGGAAGCAAATATAGTCGAGAAGGTGTAGAAAGAGAAAGAGGACTGGAGACTGAATAGAAAGTTTGATGTCGGTAAAAAAAAATCCCGCAAAAAAACAAGAAACTGAATATGTATTTCACTGTGAGACACACAAGGTTCAAAAGGCTACTTTAAATGTGATCTCTAAGAAAGATCTAACGAGCTGCATGAGTTAGAGGTCAATGTGCAACCTCGTGTACTGCTAAAAAGGAAAAACCTGTTAAACTTGTTAAAAATGCCCATTCTAGTCTGGATTCTGATGCAAATTACTACTTTTATGGCTGACACTAGTGCTGCAGAATGAATCAAGTTTTGGCATTAATGCTTCCACAAAAGGGAATAAAGAGAAAATTAGAGTGGTGAAGATGATAATGGCAGCATATTGGCATAGTTTATTTTAATAGAAATTGTGGATGGAACTGCACAAACACACAACAAACTAATTAAATCATTTACACAGTTTTGAAGAGGAAAAAATGTTTAACAGAGCTGTGATAATTACTTCAATATTCAACCAAAGCTGTTCCAAATGCAGAAATATAAAAGAATCCCCCCTCAGGAAATTGAAGTGGGGCAACAGTGAGTGCACATGCGAGTGTAATTATAATCACACATTTTTCAAAATCAGGTTTTCATATTGATACACTGATCTCTGCCATCTTTACTCATCTTCAGTGGTCAGTAATTGAGTTACAGGTGCTTAATGACTTTTCCTCCAGGTTTTGCCTCTTATGTTAGGTTTCATACTATCTGAAAATGGTTTCCTTTAAGCCACACACACTCCACAAAAGCAAAGCAAGAACTGAGTTTTTCAGTGTTCTGTTATATTAATTAAAAATAAAAGAATGATACATTTAAATTTCATTTAAAGCCTTTTTTGTGACACCCACAATTAAACTCTGGTACATCCTACTGTCATCAGTGGTCCATGAGATGTGTTTCAACTCGATAAGGGTGCTTAAGTGAATTCATTAGACATATTTAGGAAAGACACACATCTATCTATGTATACATGCTCACAATTGAGTGAAGTGCTTTCCCTATTTCCATATGTGGCTACTAGCTACAATATTAACAATAAACACATATTCATTTTTAATATTTTTTTAAATAGGTATGATCCTATTCTGTTCTAGAGCTACAGAATAGTTTGCTCAGCTCCTTCTTGCCCTGCTTTTTCTCTTGGACTGTAAATAGCCCCTCCCGTGTGTGCACACTGTGAATCAAACCATCAGAGGAAGTGGCTGGTTGGATTCCCAGACTTGAACTGTGAGCATCATGAGCTCCTCAAAAATTACAGAAGCTAATCAATTAATTGTTGTTTAAAATTAAACTGATTAAAAATGTATTGGCCTATAAGGCAGAAGACAGGAAAGGTATTGTAACTTATTGTGATACTGGATTACGCCACCTCTGTAGCAACCCGAGGAGGCGGAAATTCAGACTACGAGTAGTTCCATGTTGGCAAGCAGAAAGCATTGTAGAGGTTTAGCTAGTAACAGGCACCACGACAAAGGCCGTTAATGGCTTCTTAGTTGAATGGCCAATGTACCTGAAAGTACTATGGTGGGAAATGTTACGTGCTGATGATTTAAAAAGGGCTTTATAAGCATATGTAAAAATGTCCACTATACTGTCGTTTTGAAGATCATTCAATTACCGATTGACAATTCCACCAACTATCTGTTCAGAAATGTATTCAAAATTTGCATCCCTCATCCAAATTTGTTCAAAACTGATTTTTGCAAGTTTACTCTGACCAGTTAGTTTATGTTCTCAACACAACACTATCTTGAACCCAACTCTTCAAATAATTTATTAGAAAGCAAGTAAGAACCATAGCTGGTAAACTATAAGTCGTCAAGATTATCAGACTGTTAGCTGTTAACTGTTAGTTCATACTGACTACTTGTGCAAGTAGATAATGTTGACAATACTAATTATTTAACTCTGATGCTGTATGTTTGCTCCCTGAATCCAGAGGAACATTGAAAAACATTTTTCAAGATTCAAAAGGTCTCATTAACAGGCAGAAAGACAATCTGGACCAGCAGTATATGCAAAACAGACAACATAGAGACTTAAGAAAACACACATGGGGAAGCAGACCAGTCTGAGCAGAGTGATTAGCTATTCAATTAATTTGTTTTGAATATTTCCAGGCTTCAAACAGTGCTGCTGTGGCAGCTGAAGTAGCGAGAGAGGGTCAGGAGGAGACAGCTGTAACTAATAAACGAGAAGTGTAGGAGAGGCGAAGAAGGACAGCAGACAAACTGCTACTGTGGGAGAGTCGGATAGGGTGGAAACAACAGGCGAGTCTCACAGCAAAAACAGTAAGAAAGCAGGGCAGATCAGAAAAGCAGATTTCTCAGGGAAAGAGGCCATATTTTTATTCTTATGTGCCTTGTAGACATCAGCAAGCAGCTAGTGCAGAGGTGCACTGGGTTTGGTTCTGCATAGCTAAAAATGCCTCTGTTTAAGACCGTACCACACACACAGTGTGATAAAATGAAAATCTGCATAATTTGTGATTTCATTAATAAATAATCAGAATCAGTGTTTTACTTTCTTTTTCATTTTCATCCTTATTTTTCATTTGTACTAATATTAGAATTTTACACAGTTTTATTGTGTTATATCATGCCCTGTGGATATAATTTAAAGGCTAAAAAGTGATCACAAAAAAGATTGAATAATCTGGTACGTGTGAGGCTATTTAGTAAATTGCCTGATGTACTTTTTAGGGACTTTTCTGTTGATTGTGCAAACACCACAAGTCTGCACATAAAAAAGCCCCACAAAACATACTTTCATTAAGGGTGAAGCAGTTATATTCAAGACTACGTGGGCCAACACATTGCTACAACTCCATCAGAGCTACATCACTTTTTGCATTTGGTTGGTTTAGAATTCAACAGCAAATATTGAACAATATAACTGGAGTAGAAGTCCTTTTCATAAAAAAAATAACTGGCCCTTCAGACAAACTAATCAAAGCTTTTGAGCTTGGCTAATCTTCTTGGACGTGACCCACTTCAGGATATTAAAAGTGAAAGTCACTTAGACAAAATCCAAAGTTCAATTCAGTCTTCAACTAAATGAATAAAACAATAAAATAAAAAGTTGCTTTGTATTTCTTTTTCTCAATGTCCAGAATGACAAGAAGAATAATTTTAGGTATCATCGTATAAATGATGACATGATATAGATCTTAGCAGAAGACATAGTAGAGTAGCTGTCTCCAATAAAGACGAAATCCTCACAGGCATTTAGAGAGGGCACAACTTTGTCTCTGGCCAGGCAACCTGATTTGCATGTTCAATGAGTGAATTTATATTTTGCTTCATGTCAGAATGCCATAAAACCTGGGTCTCTTTAGTGAACTTTGAATGCTTAATGCTTGAGTATGCTTTCTCTGAAACATTTGGATAAAGGGAGACGTGTTAAATCAATTCCTGGATTGGGCCCCTATTGCTGATAGCAAAGCAGACACTTTTGTGACAGCTGCCAAGAGCATAAGGAAGCCCTTAAACAAGGGCATCGACACAGAGAAACTAGACAGATTTGTGAGTGATAGGGTGGCCATTATGACAGGTAATTATTTCATCCTCATGTGAGTTTATTTTATTTGTTACAAACTAATTTCTATTTAAATTCAGTGCGTGTGAATGGGGTTGGGTTGTGAAGCAACTGACTGACAGCTTCCCGAAGATTATGGACGTGGTTTGTGTTGAGCTCAAATTGATCACTGCCGATCAGGACGCATCAAATGATGTAACATACATGACCACTGTCAGGGACATTCTTCACTAATTTCATTTACATTTCAGAAACAGTGAGAATTGTACTGCAACATTGAAGGCAGCATCCACCATCCTGGTTGTCAGTGATTTGTCATTGAAGCCAACAGTAATTGGATACTGTTGTATTGCTTTGAATATGTTTCCTCTGACAATTTAACTATATCAGGTTGTCTGTTGATATTGAAATAATGGACTGGGAAAGCTACAAAACAACTGAAGTGTGCGGGGGACACATGTTGGCTATATCAGCACAAGTCCAGACCCTACAGAGGAACCTTTACAGAGCAGGCAGAGAAGCGTCCAGGGAAAAAGTGATTGTATGCTACGTACGGAATACCTCTAGGTTGATATTTGAGCCACCTCACTTCATCCAAAATATTTCAAAATAATGTATCTGTTTTTGACATATCAAGAAGCAAGTATGCTAAATGCGGACATTTACCTATGAAAATCTCTTTGATTTGACACTGAATTGAGGTTTATTTGCATGTGTGATCGATAATAAACAGCATCTTTTTTTCTCTTAAAATTTAGCCTCCTGTCATAATTCTGACTGAGGGAACTCAAAGAGGCTGGACAGACTCCCTTCCCTGGATCTTTCCTGTCTCACCTCCATCAGGACTCCAATAACCCCCAGAGACTAGCAGCCTTCAACATACAGAATGAGAAGGAGAGGAAATAGGAGAGGGGAAGATGTCCAAGAAGTGCAGAGACAGGCGTGGTGGACTCGAGTTCAAAGAGGTAAATGTCTACGTTGAACAGCAATGATTTTCTCCCATTCTCTTCAACGACAATTATTATTTTATATTATACATTTTATATTGTCAAAAATATTATATTATTTGCATTACTATTATTTTTACTCCTGAACATACTCTATAGTCTGATCTTTAAGGTATGTGTTCACAGAGCTGTTTTCACACGTGAGGCATCGCACTGTATCCACATTTTTCACCCTCTGCTGTTATTAGTTCTGCTGTATGTACTGCACAAAATATGAAAACAGATTTTCTGTAAATTAGAGTTACTTTGCACATTTCACTGCACCTCGTCTGTTTCTGATTTTACTATCAGCTGGAATCATTAGCCAGCTGATTCTTTAGCTATGATCACCGTGTAAACTGGTTAAATTGTTCAGAAATCCAGTTTCAGTCTCTGATTACTCAGAGCAGGACAGATTTAGTGATGTGTTTCTCTGACTGAATGTTGGTCTTGGCAGTGAAGAAGTACTCAGAACTTTTTTTCCCAAGCAAAACTGTTAGGAAAACATTGTCAATATACTGTCAAAGAAGAAAAATTTTGCATTCAATCGCATTAACTTTTAAGTGAAGCAAGCAAGCTCCTACATAAAGAACCCATCAGAATACTGTTACAGTACCAGACTGATAAGCAGCATAAGAGCAGCAGTTCAGCTGAAGTGTTACCATTACCGACCTCTAGATTTCAATTAGCTAGGAGAAGCTTATGAGAGGATGCAATCTCTCTTCTACAGGCTCTTGTCAGGAAATTTCCCCCTCTACATGTGAATGAGGTGCTTGTTCAAGAATCACGTCCTTCAAAGTGACTGAATTCAGTCAAATCTGAGTACAGTCAACTGTTCTTCTAAACACACTCACAACACACTATTTTTTTAACGTAATCTTATTTTTGAGACCATGAGCAAGAAGCACAAGGAGATTACGAGTCGTGTGATAAGTCAGTTTGATGAAATGGCTAACCTGTACTCCTGCCTCAGCCTCATTTCGGGCAATTCATGATTAATCAAAAAAACGTGAATGGGATTTCAAGACAATGAACAGGGTAAGACCAACATGTTGAAAACCCACAACAAATATTTATGCACTTTCTTTATATTTGTACTTAAAAACAAACGAAAGACGTCATACTGGAAGCAGACCTCTGACACTAGTCTTGAGTTGAACACTTGAATGTCTGTCTGAGGATCTCTATAAATGGACCCTGTTCTGAGGCCTTCCCGTGTAGTAGTACACTGGATTTTTTTTCTTCAGAAAACTTCTCTAAAATAATACAAAAAGCACAAAAACTGCAAGATTTGCAACAAGTAGGCTATGAAGCAGTCAGTTAAAGTGTAGGAAAGCAGCATTCACTGTGTAAATCATGACATATTTTTCTGCTGTGCACAGAATATTTTTCTGGTAACGGATGAGAGAAATTACAGCAGCATTTCAAGTGCCGAATAGCGATGTGGCCTCCATCATTGGATCCACTAGTCATGGCCACCCAGCCAAACCGAGTAATTGAGATTAAATTGCCTTTGTCAGACAGGAAACCAAGAAGCCAATGGACAAGATTGAAATGCAGAGTTCTTTTTGTAGAAATTGAAGAACCTTACAGAAAGACAACCGTGGGTGCAGCACTCCACTAATTACAATGTTGTAAAGTGGTAAGGCTGAAGCCATTCCTAACTACAAGGCAAATGACAAGCAGCAGGAAGTTTGCCAACAGCCACCTGAATGACCATGAAAAGTGAAATCCTCTGGTCTGATGAAAACAAGGTTGAACTATTTGGCTATAACTTCCGATGGCATGTGCAGAGGAAACCGGGCAATGAGTATCACCTCATTAATACCATCCCTACAGTCAAATAAGTTAGTGGCAGTCATGCTGTGGGGATGTTTTCTATGAGAGGAACTGGGAAACTATTTGGAGCCCTGTGATGCAGAATAATGTAGAGCAATTTTGAGTGAAAACTTTTACCAGAGAGCTGAGCTGAGGATCAGAGTAGGGTAGTGATTTATCTTTCAGAAAGACAATGATGACAACCATAAATCATTTTCTGTAAGAATTTTAATTGACCAAGTATTCAAGGAAGGGCCTACATACATATGTAAATAGGATACATCGGTCTTTCATTTTTAACAAATTTACAGAACACTCCAAAATCCTGTATTTGCTGTTGTCACTGTAGAATACTGCGTGTAGATGAATGAGAACAGAAAACTAACTGGATCCACATTAAGATGAGTCTGAAACATAACAAAATGCAGAAAAGTTTAAAGGGTCTGAAACTTTCCGAATGCACTGTAGCATCATTGTTCTTGTATAATGAATGTAGCAAAATTTGTCTGTGCTGCTATGATTCATCTCCGATCATAATGCACTCCACTGGATTCACAAGCCATAAAACATAGATCAGACCAAGGCAGTGTTGACACTGGCATATGGAGAGGAGCAGGGAAGTCAACAGGGAAACAAAGAAATGAACGACACACAAACAAAAGCATAACTGCAACACTTTCAAGAGTGCACATACAGCTACACATGCTTTCATCCAAGCTTTTATCCAAGAATCTAAAATTGCATACAAAAGATACGCAGAATGTGGAATGACAACAATGTTTTAATTTATTTTTTAATCTGATCACTCTATACAGCTGCTCTGCTCTGCTGGCTGCTCAAAAGAGACTTCTCTGATTTGCTTTTGGACATGTACTTCACTTTAAATAGATGTTTGATTACATGACTGACAATATCTTATTATAAATTCTCATTTGTCCAGCCAAAATGACAGCAGGAATCCCCTGAAATACAGTAATAGATGATATTACTGGATGTCTGTCATTATTGCCATAATGAAGGTTCTTTTATAATAACTTACAGCCATTACCTTTAAATGAAATATAATATCAGGGAAATACAGTGAGGTCAGCTTGCAGCTACACGGTATCAGTGCTGCAGTACTGTTTGAAGAGTAACGATGATAAATGATTCAGGGAACCAAGTTCTATTAGTTTTTTATTCTTAAAACATTTGATATTCCACACTATAAAAGGACAGAAAATAACAAAGAATGTGATAAATTGACATTATAGAAATGTTAGAAAGTTGTGGTTTTTTGTGAGGTCATTTGCTACCAATCGATCCATTAGCTCTACCCGGAAGACTGGAACCTATTCCAGCTGACATTTGGTGAGAGGCAGGATAAACCCTGGACAGGTCACTAGTTAATAACAGGCTGATGCATAAGAGACAGACAACTATTCACAATAACATTCCCACCTACAGGCAATTTAGAGTCACCAATAAATCCAACAGCAAAAAGAGTCTTTGGACTCCCTGAACTGTGGAGGAAGCCTTGGAAAAACCAATGCAGGCATGACAGTATGCAAACCCCATGGAGAAAGACTTAAACTGGTCAGTAGATTCAAATTTTGAATCAGTCAGCACTAGATATAATAGTCTTTCATGGAAGTTATTCTGTAGCTGAAGCCTACAAAGCTAAAGCTACTCATGTTTCAAAGAGCCAGCCATATTACAATTTACAACAAGTACACAACATGAATTTATGTGGAAATGTCCCAAGGCATCGGGAAATTTGTTATATATAAACTAAGTGTGTATGCAGTGTAAATTATGCTGTAAACCTTTTATTACTCTGCCAAGGAATGCAGCGGAGTTATGTGGTGATTAGCGTACGGTTGTACGCATGTCAGCAATATTCCTCAAAAAATTGCGTATTTGGATGCAATTTTCAGGGAAGGTCAGAAATGACACAAGAACCACCTGATTTGATTTTGGCAGTGATGTCCCATCAATTTCCGTCACCCGCAACATATTTAGATCAAGCGTTTCGGTATCCGTACATAACGTATACATGCATAACACATGCGTGTGCCGACTGCTAGGTATTTTTTTTTAATTGAAAATTTAATCCATCAGAAATCATACAACAACTGAGCAACCTTGGTGGAGTACTGCACTCTCTGAGTGCTTTTGTTGTTGTATATTGTGAGACACTATCACTCTGACACTGACAGATTAGAGATGTACCAGGTGTTTTCTCCTCACATCCCACCTGGCTGTTTAGTGAGTTCACTAGTAATACGACTTTCTCTGCTGCAGACCTCTTTTCCCTGTTGTTCAGCATCATCTGATCTAATTTGCTACTTTATGTTACAGCTTGACAGCAAAAACATAAATTCCTTATCTTCCGCCTCTACAGGTTTGTTAGGACAATAATTGGTATCTACATGCTTCTAACCGAAAAAGACATTAACACACCAGGTAACTTACTGTACACTGAAATGCATATCCCTGTTGTGCATCTTGCTGAGGTGGTAATTAATATGCCCCTCTTATATCTGTCATAGTTTATTACTCTCAATGTAACCCTGGGATCTTGATGCAAAACGCAGAAAGACCAAGCTGCTACCAGTATCTAATAAATACAAGCTACCAAGTCCTTCCGTTCTTAAGTGTGAAACCACTTATGGCAAAGGTTATCTTCAAGCTGTGTCAAAGTCTGCTTTTAGATATGCAAAACCCACATGGGACTATATACACACACACACACAACACACACTCAAGAGAAAGACGTTATAGCAAACAGCAGCCCCTGAGAGACTGTCAGAGCATAGCAAAGAAATGGCTGCTGATAAAAGATGACAGTATCTAATCCTCGTCAAGTGACTCAGTTGAGACAGGCTCTGTGTCTCTTTTATGCATACAGAGAGCAGCCTGAGCTTTGGAAATGGTGGGTACACCACAAGTAGGCAATCAGGCATGCGATGCTTAGAAAGAGAACGTTATCACACATAAATAATGAAGCAGATGAAAAAATATTCCTAACAAGCACAGCACCTGTTGAACAATTGAACAGGAGCACTCATTCATAGCAGTTCCCAGAACAGGAGGAAAGCAGGAAGACTGGACGAGATGGAAGAAGATGCCGTGGGAAGTAAAAAGACAGAAGAGAAACAAACAATGAGCTTAGAAATAGGCAGAGAAGTTTTAAACCTCTTTAAGATCAAAGCAGGAGTGTGTAATTAGCAGTAGCAAGGGTTCTGTTACCAGTTGCAGATGGAAAATTCTGACGAGATGCTGAAGAGGTGGAGAAAAAGTATGGGGTGAAGGAAGGAGGTGAGAAAAGATGCTCACCTACAGATCAGAAGGTATTTGGCATACAGTTCCTGATACCTTCAAGGCCTCTTTCAGACATCCACCCTTTGCTGAAGGCTAATGTCTGAATGGGCACCGTGGTCACTTCTCCGGAAAAGTCAAACGGGCAACCTTCAAGATCAGACCCAGTGACATTTCCATACCTTTTTCAACATGGAATAGGTCTGACTCTAAATCATCAAATTAACAGATAGACAACAAGCAATAATACTTAACCCCTTAGTCCCTGAGCCCTGTTTTTGAGGCACCTACTCTTAGTGCCTACAGCCCCTGCCGGCGGGGGCTGGAGGGACTTAGGGGTTAAAGATGTGTGAAGTGATTTAGAGAGGGCTTTTTCAACATTTTAACACCAATATTTATCCTAAAACATCACAGACTGAATAATACAAGTTAGTGTGCCAAAATTTCAACACACTACAAAATTTTTACAGACTCTACAATCTTGAATCCAGGCCACAAAATGAAATAATAATACACATTTACTGCAATGAAAACAGGCCCTAACACCTCAAGATTACTGATACTCTCAAATAATATAATCTGAGTGAATTTTCCCCAACAAGACTTTAACAGGTGAATAAATCTGTTGCTTCCTGTTGCTTGGCGTTAGAACAGCATCGGTAACTTCATTAAAGTTTTATAAATACAAATTAGCGAGCATGGAGAGCAGATCAGTTTGGGCCAGGATCCGATGGAAACTCACACTGTGCAGGCCTACTTGTCTTCACATCAGACAGGTGAGATGTCACACACAAAATCACAGTTTAGTTTTTTTGTATCAGCTATTTTAGGGACTATTCCTCTGTGAATTAAACACCTGCAGAAACAGAAAGCAGTAGACGCCACAAGCACATCCAAAGAGCTACAGTCAAATATTTTGATACATCATAGCTGTCTTCACATAGTTATTTGGACACTTTGATAAGCTGGTACTAGTTTAGATTTAGTCTCTTATTGCATCATTGTGCAATATACATAAGTTTGTATATTTTCTAATTGTGCATACTGCAGTTCTCTCTGGCACTGTGGGTGGTCTGTCTGAATGAAGCCGTCAAGAACAGCAACATAAAGATGATTTTTGTCTAAATGACTACAGTGCCATCATTTTAACAAATTGATGAAGCCAGCAATGTTTCATATTCGGTCTGGAAAGGGCTCTACAGACATATTATGTCAATTCAATTGCTCTTATGTTAATTTAGCTAGAGGCCATAGCTTCAAGCTCGGTGTTGACCAACATTTTAAACACCTGATACTACACTGCAAACTAACATTTTATGTACAAGCAGTCAGTGTCTCATTAAACCAGCAGAACTACATCATCATCAAACAGCAGACAGTAAGGTCACCAGACTAGACAGTCCATGATTCTGCCTGGAGAGTTTGTCAGTGAAGGTCACTACCAGCAACAACAACACAGCCTGAGCCAACACAGCTCAATGCACACAAAAATGTGCTTGACTGACTATGGGTGCAAATCTCACTCCAATTCTTCAAGGACTGGATAGCCCCACATGATACAGATGTAAAAAGTCAAAGTATTTCTTTTACGATTGCTTTGTAGTCACACTTCAGTTGCTGGACTAGCAGCAGAAAAAAAAAAGGAGAGAAGGCATCCCTCCCCCAGTTGGACTACTGCGTTGCTCCTGAGTAAGGCCCTTAATCCCCAACTGCTCCAGTGGAGCTGCTCTGTTGACAGATCACACTGTGGTTCTACTGAGCTGCTTCCAGGTGTGAATGTGTGTCACGGTGAAAGTGTGAAACAAGACAAGTTCTCTCAGTGAAACTACCCTGTATGAAACACACTGCTTAGCTCTTTACACTTCGGTTGGCTTGACACTGACTGGGTGCCTGCCTCTGTAAGCTCACAGGAGTCAAAAGTCGTTTAACACTTAAATTTGATCACAAATGTCCTATGGTGGGATATTTCATTCAAAACATAACAGCAGCATTGCTGGTTGTATTCAAGCTGTACTTGACTGCAGTAGAATGAAGAATAACGACAGAGCAACGCATACAAAACTACTTATAGTGACTATTCGCTACATTTAATAGCTACCAGTTTCTGTTGAGAAACTGCAGTGAATTTCAATCAAAATTTCCACTTGATCCACAGTCACAGTTTATAGTTATTGTACAGATAATTTCAGCTCACCACTCATCAGTGTTGGTTACTGTCCACAAACTACAGAGTATAGTCAATTATTTTAATGATCAACCTTGACTGCCTTGTACTGTCTCTCATTTACCCAAAAAAGCTCTACTTCTTTGTCCAAGAAATGAGCAAAAAACACACAAATATATACACCTAAAAGTGTCTCCTACTCTGTTTATGACAATATTGACATAAACTGCTAGACTGTGGACTGTTGTTCTACTCTATACTGTTTGCTTTCTGATATAAATGAGGTTGTTTGTGCCTGCATAGGTACTGGATTCCATTAGTCCTCTAGAGAGACACAGCCTTGACTTGTGCTTCCCCCTGCAATTTTCCCACATATCAGGAGTACTGAGGTGAAATGGGTCACCGGTGATCAATACTTGGAATACACTGAAACTCAAATTGATGTGGACCTTTGATTTTTCTTGACTCACCCATCACTTTGGCATTGGTCCATCCTAGCCAACTACTTGTAAACATGGATTTTCTTTGAAAGACACTGTCCTGACAGCTGCTAGAAATTCATTTAGCCAGAACCCTTCACTGAATGCAGCTGTGAGGCATATTTGCATGTAGATGAGTCAATGTTACACTTTTATCTCATACACGGCAGTTCTGTCCGCATCTTGCTCCAGATAATGATTGATATGACTGACAGATGCTTTATTTCCTATAAACAGGGAACCATTATAGGCTACACCCTCCTGTAACAGCGCCAACACTGACTACACCTGGTTGATCAAGCATTTTCACTCGTCTGTTTGCTCCTGGATTGTAAACTGGACCAACACAGAGACTGGAAATTTTCTCTTAAATAATGAAAAAAATTCTGAAAACATCTGAGACCAGAAATAAACCATACAGTTGTTGAATCAGTCTTAAATTCAGACAAGTTTTTCAGGAGTTTCCACTGACTCGTTTCCTCAGCAGCTTTGGAGAGGTGACTGACAACTGTGGACTTTCCCTCATATTCCAATCTCCGGGTGTAGCCTTGATACTGATATGGCTATAAGGTTGGTAGGCCTCCTCCACTGCAGCCTCGCAGGGCACAGTAAGCTTGATGATGTAACCAGGAGGGAGCAAGGCCAACCACAGTCCATCGTCTGGTCTGAGGTCTGTAGATGTGATTCCTGCCAAGGAGCACAGCCTTTGATGGTAGCCTGCCACCATCTTCCAAATATATGCCCCATCTAGCTGCCTAGTGTCTGGTCTTAATGTGGTGGGTCTGGGATGACGCTCACCTTCCCAGACAAATGATGTTACCATCCAGGGGGTGAAGGACACTGACACTCGACTACTGGCTGTCCACCACTGCTGCAAGACATCAACTTGCACAGCTGGGTGCCAGCAGATAGATCACCTTTGGGCCAGGCTGGTCTTACAGTCAATCAGGATGTGTTGTATTGTTGCTGGATGGGGCAGAGGGGTCATGTAGAGTTCTCAATGTATCGCTTGTTGACATTCTTTACACTTTGCAGATAATAATGGCAGCCCTGATGGCCAAGCTTGATTTTAATGTATTTATTATGATTTATTTCTTTAAAAATAGCTCAGTACATATCACATACCGTAGGTATAACTTACTATTTGCAAGCTGCAGTCAGTGGCCAAAGCACTTCGGCCTGGTTCACTTGTTCAGGGTAGCAGGGTGTTACAAAGACCTGGCATCTCTTATCAATGCCCCAAGCAGCTAACACTTCTCTTATCCCACTTGAGACTTGTGCTACCATCTGGAAAAAATGCTGCTTGTAAACAGCAACTTTTCATTTGGAGCCCCTCATTAATAAAGTCTGAAAACTGTAAGACGTATATAGGGCTCTGTGGTCCCACTGGACTGCAGGTCTGTTGTAGCTGCATAATTTTCCAAGTGTGACAGCTCAGTTTCAACTTCTGCCTTTTATTTTTCGTGCAGCTCTGGAATGGAAACTTGAGAGAAACAGATGCTGGGTGGTCCTGCACACTGCGTGACAATATCCTGTTTTTAAAACCTTCTTTGGTGACATTGTTAGTTGGTGCAATGTCTTGGTAATCAGTTATCTAATCAGTGATTTCTGTCTGTTGTTTGGAATATTTGTAACATGGCATAACGCTGGCAAATAGTAATATTTATTCTCTTTGATGGCATTCAGATCTGGCTTTTTTAAATTATTTTTTTCTTTCCAACCAGTTATGCTTTGAATTGTCCCCGTTCTGTTCCTTCTTCATTTTGCTGTTCACACCCAAAGCCTGCATGTCAACTAACATGTTTGAATAAATAAATTAAAAAATATCTAAGGTGTCTTAAGATTACCATCAGAATAAATGGCATTACAGGCACACAGACTTCTCTTGTAGATTAGTCATGGAAAATCAGAACCGTGCAAGATTTCTTTTTTATCAAGCAGCAAAAGAAAAAAAGAAAGAAAATGTAAAATGATATGTTCGAGTGAATTTGCCTTCACATTGTATTCCATGAAATGCATAAATCACAGTGTTAAAAACTGTAAGTCATGCAGCCCAATACGGAATCTCTAAACCTTATGACAACACTCAGCAACCATAGGCTGGCTAGTTAGCTAAAGATCCAAAAATGAAAATATTTCATGCAAAAACAGCAGGGAAAGGCTATACCAGATAACAATTTCACTATCTGGAAGAGCAGGGAAATATATGTGTCTTCTGTTTTATCCTTTCTACTGTATGCAGTGACAGGTAGGCCTCATCATACCTGGAGATACATCAGGGTACAAATATTTGTTGCCTCACTCACATCAACCAGCTCACCTCAATAACAGGCATTAATGGATTTCTGAGGGGCCTTCTGTACCGATTGCAGAACTCTTCATTTTCTCAAAAAAAAGTTGTCTGTTGCCCTACAGAAGGAAACTCTTTTCAGCCACTAGCGTATGAGGACTTAGTGTTCTGATGATCACTCAGAGCCATGCTTCATCATTCCACTATTCCTGTTGTCTCAAGGTCGCTTCAGGCATTTTTACCTTGTTGCTCTGGTTAACACAGAGAAAGGCAGACAAAAAAGCTGGACAGATTTCACGGCAGAGACCACTCACTGCATTCAACTATTCTCTTTTTATCTGTTGTTGACACAACAGCGCAGCCAAGGCCTGTGTGTAAGTGTATGTGAAAAAGACTGTGTGTTGTACAGATCAATAAAGACATTCTTCATGACACAAATACAGATCTGACATGTATATTATTTTCTTATGTTGCAAGCATAAAATGGAGAATTCCCGTAAAATGACACTCCATGTGGATGTGTGTTCCTCATTCAGTTCAATAAAATACATGATCCGGACAAGATACAAAGATCTGTGACTTGGCTACAAAAGATTCACGGTTGAGATTTTTGTGTAGCGTTAATGGCAGTTGAATTACAAATTCAGCACAGTTTCACCATGATTTAAAGCTGCAACGGGTACAAATCTGGAAACAGAAGGGAAAAAAGGACATCATTTGAAAATGCAGCCCTCCTCCTGCAGCTTTTCCTCTTTGTCCTAAGCTTCTCCAACCACTCAAATACTGCTTCTAACAAACTAAATGGTAAAACTTACTCCATATGACCAACTGTGCCACCACATCCTGTTCTCACTGTGGACTTTGTTGCTCTTCATACCACCATACCTGCTCTGGGTAAAAATACCTGTGATTGTGCTTTTTCCATTATAGGCTAGAGTTCCTAAAGCCTGAAAACAGAGCAAGATGAGATGCAGAACTGTAGACTCTTCTGAGACCGCTTAAATTACAATACACTTAAAGATTATTATGGAATTTTTGCCCAAAAATGCACCAACTTTCATATTTCCAGTTAAATGCAAATCAAAATTTAAGAGAGTTCTAACAATCATAAATTTTAACAAAAGCTCTTTCACAACTAATATTTCAGGACTGTTGATTTGAAACTAACTATTTTTGCCTAACTTACATAACATACTCATCACTATTCCGAAAGGTTTATTTCTATATTTTTTAATTCATTCCTATGCAACTAAAATGAAGCAACAGACTGACAAACTGAGTCTGGGTCAGAGAGTTGCTCAGAAGAGATCTCATTATTCATTAAATGAACATATTTAATAAATGTTCTTTCAATGTTATGAGTATAGGTCAGAGTTACAAGGAAGCACATATTCTTCGTGAAATTGAAAAACAAATTTTAGCCCTTCTATTTCTGTATTAAATATCTTTATCAAGGCCAATGGCAAGAACCTTCATATAATCCTGTACAAGTACGCACGCACACAAAGAAATGAAATGAATTCAGCAGTATTTGATAAACACTTCTGTATGCAAGTAAAAAAAATCTGTACCAACTCTTGTGTGTTGCTTGTCAATCCCACATTTGTCTGGTCTACTTGTTTGTATATCAAAACTGTTTTTTTTAGTTGTGTATTCACCTCATTTAGTTGAAGGTAAAACAAATAAAGCTGTGACGAGTGGTTTATTAGACGGATTACCAATGATAAAAATAAGCAAAACATTCCAACCTCAAACACCTGCCTTTGACAAGACATTTAATTTCAGACAGCTAATTTGCAATGGCTCCAGCAGGTTATCTAAATTTGCTCTCACTAATTAATACAATATAACACAAAAGCTCAGTTGGATAGTGTTATGTGCCACAGTCTCTCTCTCTCGCTCTCTTTCTCTCTGGTTTGGCTCTCTCTCCTCCTTCTGCCTGCTGCCCACCTGAGTGCAATCGGCACTCAGGTGATGAGAGGAGGAGGAGGGAATAAAAGGGACAGGGAGTGCAGAGATTGGGGGCACGACTTGGCACAGACACCTGGACAGGTAGGAGGGAGTTTACCTTCCTCCGTGGTTTTTCTCCCCTCCAGGCAGGTTTTTCCCCGTGCATGTAGGTGCCGGGGTTTTTGTTGGTTTCCTTCGTTGTATTAATTTGGGCTGGAGATCACCGACAGTTTCGTTATTCGTCTTTTGTTTATTTCAGCCTTAGTTCTTATTTTTGGGTAGTTTAGGGGGAGACGCTGGGAGCGACGGCCCACTGCGTGGTTGGCCCAGCGTCTTCCCACTTTTGTTCTTTTGTCTGGGGTCTCCAGCCCTCCTTTGTTTTTGCTTTCGTTTATGTTCTTTCTATTGATTATCTTGGGGTGGCCAAATAAAGCCTGTGGGTTTAATTGGAGTTATCCTGTGTGGCGTCCTTCTGTATATGCTGCGGTCTCTCTCCCCTATTGAGCCTGTGTGTTTTTTTTAGTCTATGTGAGGGCCGTAACATATTTGGGGGCTCGTCCACTCGCGTTTGGCTTTGTTGCCTCCGCGTGGAAACTGGGCAGTTTGTTGCTGTTGCAGTTCTTTGTGTCGGTGATGTGTATCATGGTAACTGTTTTTCTTCCCGGTGTTAATTGACGCGTAGCTTGGCGCCGTGATTTGTTACCTTTGGTACTTTATATTGTTTGCCGCCGACTTTGCACTGCCCATGTGTGTGTGTGTGTGTGTGCTTTTGTGATTTTTGTGCACGCATATGATTGTACTTTTGTGCACACATATTTTCCTATTGTGGACGCCACTCTAGTTGTATGGTGGTCTGTGCCGTTTTTGTGTCGTGTGCTGTGCCAGTTTTGGACTGGTGTTTTTTCTTTTGACCTGTGGCTTTGTTTGATTTGACCAGGGGTTTGTGATCTGTTTTTGGGCGTGGTGTTTTGGCTATGGAGTTTCACTTTGATGATTTTGTGGCGCATCCTAGCCTTGATAAGTTGCACCTTTGCACGAAGGAGCAGTTAATTAGTGTCGCCGGGCATTTTGAGGTTGCTGTGCCTAAGCAGGCGAAAAAACAAGTAATCAAAGATGAGTTGTTGGCTGGTTTGTCTGATAAAGGCGTTGTGTTGAAAATCCCTGAGGAGTCGGCGACGTGGTCGCCTGCCGGACCAGAAGATTCGGGGGGGCAGCTCCGTCTTAAAGAGCTGGAGGTTGAAATGCGTCGCTTGGCAATTAGAGACAAGGAACTTGATAATGAAGTAGCTTTGCGTAGATTGGAAGTAGAAGCACAGATTCGTTTGAAAGAGCTCGAGTTGAAGCAGTCCTCCTTACCCGGTGTGTCTCAAGTTCAATCTGGCGAGTTTGATGTAAATAAATGTATTCGTTTGGTTCCTCCTTTCAGCGATCAAGATGTTGACAAGTATTTCGTTTTGTTTGAGCGCGTTGCAAAGACATTGAAGTGGCCTAAAAACGTTTGGCCATTGCTTTTACAGGGTGTGTTTACTGGGAGGCTGTCCGATGCCAACCTCACACTTAATTTGGCGAAGTGTGAATTCGGTCGCGCTACAGTGACATACCTTGGAAAAATTGTGGGTCGGGGACAGGTTAAACCGGTCCATTCCAAAGTGGAAGCTATCTTGTCGTTCCCTGCTCCTGCTTCACGTCGGGAGCTGCGCCGTTTTTTGGGGATGGCGGGATACTACAGAAGCTTCTGTAGGAACTTCTCGGCTGTGGCGGCTCCGCTCACCGACCTACTGAGTCCAAAGACTGTCTTCCGTTGGTCTGACAGTTGTCAGCGTGCGTTTGACTGTGTAAAAGCTCTATTGACTCATGCCCCAGTTCTGGCTGCGCCCACATTTGATCGTCCGTTTAAATTGTCCGTTGATGCAAGCGATGCGGGGGCGGGTGCTGTTCTCCTTCAGGATGGAGATGATGGTGTTGAGCACCCAGTCTCTTATTTTTCAAAAAAATTTAACCACCATCAACGTGTGTATTCGACCATTGAAAAGGAGGCTCTGGCGCTTATTTTAGCACTTAAACATTTTGAGGTATATATTGGCTCCGCAAGTGCGCCCGTTGTTGTGTACACTGATCACAACCCTCTTGTTTTTATTAATCGGATGCGAAACGCCAATCAGAGGCTCATGCGCTGGGCATTGTTTTTACAATCAGTTAATGTGGAGGTCCGGCACATCAAGGGCCGAGAAAATGTCCTAGCCGACACATTGTCTAGGTGCTAGGTGCGTGAATGATGTCTGCGGCGCTCCCCCCATTCACGTTTTTAGGGTGGGGGTGTTATGTGCCACAGTCTCTCTCTCTCGCTCTCTTTCTCTCTGGTTTGGCTCTCTCTCCTCCTTCTGCCTGCTGCCCACCTGAGTGCAATCGGCACTCAGGTGATGAGAGGAGGAGGAGGGAATAAAAGGGACAGGGAGTGCAGAGATTGGGGGCACGACTTGGCACAGACACCTGGACAGGTAGGAGGGAGTTTACCTTCCTCCGTGGTTTTTCTCCCCTCCAGGCAGGTTTTTCCCCGTGCATGTAGGTGCCGGGGTTTTTGTTGGTTTCCTTCGTTGTATTAATTTGGGCTGGAGATCACCGACAGTTTCGTTATTCGTCTTTTGTTTATTTCAGCCTTAGTTCTTATTTTTGGGTAGTTTAGGGGGAGACGCTGGGAGCGACGGCCCACTGCGTGGTTGGCCCAGCGTCTTCCCACTTTTGTTCTTTTGTCTGGGGTCTCCAGCCCTCCTTTGTTTTTGCTTTCGTTTATGTTCTTTCTATTGATTATCTTGGGGTGGCCAAATAAAGCCTGTGGGTTTAATTGGAGTTATCCTGTGTGGCGTCCTTCTGTATATGCTGCGGTCTCTCTCCCCTATTGAGCCTGTGTGTTTTTTTTAGTCTATGTGAGGGCCGTAACAGATAGCCAAAATTTCTATTATACTCCCATGGCATCAGAGTTTACCTGGATTTTAATGTTGAGTAACTATCTAGGCTACAGGGCATATTTTCATCTATTAGAAAAGAAATGAGCTTTTCTCAACTTTCCACAACCTAAAACCTGAAAAACAAAGGCTACAGTCTGACACTGCCTTTGTGAGTACTATATTCTTAGGCAGGGAATGTAACAGCTGAGATTTGTAACTGTGCCTCTCTTTTTTCTCTGAGGCTCAGTCTGAGTTTCATTTCATCACTGTTTCATATTTGCTTGGTCAGCCACCAAAGAGTGTAACCACACACATAAACCCTTGAAGCTGGTGTGGAGTTTAAAAGGCGTAATGAGTCATTTAAAAGTACATAGCAGACTTGGTTGTTCCCTTATAAGCAAATGTAGTGTATTCTGTCATGACTCCCGTCCTGCCTTGCTGGCTACAGACTCCTTTTAACCCTTGTGGGGTTTCCTTTCTGATGTCATGCCATGTCTTTTGAGCTCTGCCGTTGCCATGTGTTTCTGTGTTGCTTTGTACCGGTTCTCTCTCACCCTCGTTAATCAGGTCAGAGTGGCTTCAGCAGCAGCTGGAGCCACTCAGGTGATTGGCCACGTAGCCTGGACTGAGCAGCTGACTCCACTTCCTCATCATCTCACCCTGACAGTTAAAAGCCGGTCGTCACATCCACTCTTCGCCGGATTGTTGTTCAAACTACTCACAGTTAGTGACACGCCAGCCAAACCAAGTTGTCTCAGAAATTGGATTCTGAAGATTCACTGTTGTTTTGCATTAAACCGTGTATAACTCTGCCTTTCCTTGCTTCACCAGTCTCAACTGCTCGGAACCCACGCACTACCGGCCTGAATCACCGCCAAGAGGATACCACCGCCAGGACCAAGCCCAGAACCGCCGCTTGACCCACAGCCAAGAGATTACCACAGCCAAGACCAAATCCAGAGCCCCAGCGCAACCCACTGCCACAAGGATACTACGATCCGCAGTCAGAACCGCACCCAAGACAATACCACAGCCAAGACCAGGTCCCGAACCCCAGCCCGATCCACCGCCAACAAGAACCCCATCACAGAACCCCAGTCCACGACCTAGACCGGGAGGTCCAGCCTTCCATCTCCAGAATCATCTTTTCTCCCTCACAATAAAACCTTTAAATCACCACCACTCCATCCCAGTTCTTCCACCGTTTCCACCCTCCTCGCTACAGACCTGACAGTATTCACTGAGTTGTCTTCAAGTAGTTTTGTTACAAACAAATCCAATGGCAGTTGCAATGCGTCTTGTCTCTGTAGCTTAGAAAATCATTGCAAAGCAATCCCTATGCACACTGTCTGAATTCAAACAAACACTGTTTGACCAGCAAGAGATATGCATCCTTCTGTTCTACTGTGTACTCCTCTTTTCTTCTCAGCTTTGTTATCTTGGGATTTATCCCTGAGAGATCTAGCAGCTGTGTAACAGACATACTAAAATCCACACAAAAAGAAACACAAACCGACATGAGAAGCTGACTGTGATTGATTTTGTTTGAGTTGCAAACATTTGTGCCAAAGATTCCTGCTCTCCCTTCACGTCTCATTACATTGTTGCCTGTGACGCTTGTCAAAGCGACAATGGCTGTCACCCTGATACAATGACGGCTGTTATGACGAGAGAGGAGAAGAAAAACTGTTCCTCCTGAGGCTTTCCACATGGTTGAGAAAAAGTCATTAACCTGGAGCTGGAAGAGATCTGCTGCCCTGCTTTGACATCACAGAAAATCATCAAACTGAGTGCAGGACGACACTAGCAGGAGGCCACAGTCATAGGCTGAGCTGGTAGATAAAACACTTCAATTCAGGAAGTGTCCATCTCATATCTGGCTGTCTGTCTAAATGTGCTGCTGATGTTGTTGATCATTTCCTGCACTTATCTGTATACACAGTTGCTGTACAGTATCCAAAAGACATACGTTGTCAACAAAAAGGAAAAACACATTAATATAAAACTCACTTTTTTGTCTCCATCAACAATTAGAAAAATATCTGCATCATTATTTTTTTCCAAATGATTGGCTATGTTCACCAGTTGGTTGCTGACTTTGTAATACCTGCAGTGTACAGCCTGATTGCAATGGAAACATGCAGCGATGATGGTTAACAGAATGATTTCAGCTGGACAGGAAACTCCTTAACATTCATCATCACGAACTCAAAGTGGTAGGGCAGAAATAGTGAGAAACACCATAATTACAGTGCAGGTATCAAATTTAATAACTTGTGTTACATTCCCCCATGTGAACATATGTCAAATGATGAAATGCATTCATTACTCCGCCAAGGAACGGCGCAGTTATGTGACGATTGACGTACGTTTGTCTGTCTGTCTGTCAGCGTGAAACATTACTCAAAAATTCATCTTTCACCTCGGGACGTTAAAGCACTTTTTCTCCACTTTTTTCTGTTGACAGGGAGTTAAGTTAGGATTATAGCCTTTCATACTTACTAGTTTTTGTGTTTGGTTTGTTGCTTTGGCCCAGAATTTATTTTTAAACCACTTAATCTGGCAATAAAAAAAAGAGTGAAATGCTGAGCTATTTGACTCCTAATATCCTTCTTTGAGTCATAGGTTACATCCCTTAGACAAACTGGGGCCACAACTAAAAAAAAATAAAATGATTTCCAAAAAGAGATGAAATGTGTTGGTCAGTAAGGTCAGTGTTGTAAGTGAGCAGAGGTGTGGGAAATGTTGTGGGTTGATGGTGGGGAGAAATGTTATAAGAACCAACCAGTATGTGGAAAGTCTTTCCAAGAGGCCGAAGGTGGCAGCTTTTATGGTGGCTGAGAAAAAAGGACCCAGGTGCTCCCAGGTCCGGTAGAATGCCCTTACTGTCAATTGTCTGTGCCTGCAAGAGGCAAAGAAACAAGAAACAACTGAACAGGTCAGAATATATGAAACATTAATTCCTGCAGCCTTAAAACCCTATTATGTGTTGAGGGAACAGAAGGCCTTTGCTTTGTACCTGCAAAGCTGCTGATGGTTGCCTCCTTAAAGCAATAAATCAGAATGTCCTTTAAAGCCTGAAGCAGGGTGTTCGGCAATGCATCTACGCAATAAAGAAGACACACATTCAACCTCTGAAAGGAGAAATATGGCTTTCCTTAACTAATCAGAGCACAGGTTTTCTCTTGGTCCCAGGAGTTCTGTTGGCCTTAAAGTAGTGGTCAGAGATAGAGTGTAAACATAGTGTAGGTGTAAAAATCTCAGATCAAACTGAGGTCCAGCCACTCTGTCTTTCTGCTTTTATTGTAGACCTCTCGAGTCTCAAGTAAATTTACAAGGACACCTCAAGTAAATAGCTGTGACCTGACATTACTGTATTGTGCATGAACCGTTGTCTGTTTTGCCCTGTGTGTTTGTGTTTACTGTATCTGGGGCAGCGTATCTGGATTACTTGTGAGAGACCTAACAGTCTGTGGTTTTATGGGTCATTCGAGTGGCCAGAAGTGAGCTAGTCAGCTTTTTTACAACAACCTATCTAACGCTGGTTCCTCTTCTAGCTGAATCACCACTAATCCATCAGACATTATCTGCAGACCAGTACATTACACACAAGCACACAGTAAGAAGGGAGAGGGAAGAGTTGAAGGTGACAGTAAAAGGAATATATGAGATACAGCACGGGACTGAGCAGGAAAAATTAGGGATGCGTCACCCTCTTCTCTGTTTTCCTTTCATTTTTGACTGGAGTTACCACTGCCTCTCTCTGAAGCTTGGGGCTATGGTGATCTATGAGACGTTGGGTGAGGACTGTGATGAGAAGGGATTAGCTGCAAAGACTTGGAGGTCAAACACAATCTTTGTTCAAATGTCACTGTGGACCTAATGGCTGTCTATTCCTTTATTGTCTGGCTTCGAGTCCAGATTGAGGAAACCGTCAGTTTCTCCTGTAAAAACAAACCCTGTTATATGTTACTATACTTTGTACCTTTGTTCCAACACCCCCCACCCCCCAAAAAACAATCACATGACACAGTTTTAGTCAATCTCTATAGTAAGTATATTACAATACACTGATTTAATGCTAAATACAGATCAAGAACAGTTGTGATACACAGCCAACAAAACAAACAAAATGCAGGTATTTTCAATCATATGCTTTACCCATGTCTAAGAGGAAGAGCTATGTATCTGTTTTCATCAGTATAGCTGTCTGCATGGGGTGCAATGGCCTGCATATTTTCAAGCAGCCTATTTTCTTCTGTTTTACGTGTTTGACTATAGTGATTATGCAATGGGCTCTGAGCGCTGCCAAAAAGAGGGTGACCTGCAGACATTACTGTGCCTCAACACATCCTGTGCTACTCTGCTAAGCTGCTGCTTTTATATGCAGTAGACTGAGGCAACTGCGGATATGTGATACAATCTCAGCCTGACTGTTAAGAATAATGAATGCTGCCCTGGAGTCAAAGAAAACAAAAGTATAGTTGTAAGTGATGCTGCAATAATGAAGACAATGTTGATGTATAGCGAAAGGGTGGAGAGATTGGAGAGGTGGAACCCACACCTGCTAAAAATGTTTGCTCTTTCATGACCTTATTAACTCACCAGCCACATGCCGCAAAAAACAGTTGCTGTGTTAACAAAAAGCCCATAGCCACACACATACATATCTATACCCAGGGATCCAAACAAATGCTTGGTGTCCATCCATGGAGGTCTATTTGCGATAGAAATGCCTGTGCTCTACTAGTCCGGAGTCCTTGTACAAAAAGAAGCTATCAAACCAGCATCCCAAATTATTATCTCGAACAATATAAAATGAAATGTCACTGTAACACCTAGTCCAGAAAGTTGTGTGTTTGGTGTTTTGGGCAAAATGCCATATTTGCAATAAATTGTGGTCACATGGTACAGCAACCTTTATCTGCCCTCCAGTGTACGTGTGTCCCTACTTTCTCTAGCTCGCATTGATTATATCAAGGTTCCAATCAAGGCTGTCAGTCAGAGATTAAGTAACTGATCACTCTATGGATCTCTGGCTATGCAGATAGGTGTGTGTGAAAGAGAGTACAGGAGGATAGGGGATGACTTAGTCGATGATCATGGTTTTGTTCCACCGAGACTGTCCTTCTTGCTATATGCATTAGTGATACCCTTCCTTTTTCATGTTTTTATCCCATATCAGACTGCACTGACTTTGACACACAGAGACACACACACAGTGAGACCTTGTTTCATGGGGAAATGTATATTAGCTTCTGTTTGTGGTTGAATTGATTTTCTGTTGTCCAATTTGTAGACCTAACAGAAGCCTAATCTTTCTCTGTCCCTCTTTGTATTAATGACCATGCTTTTTTCTTCAGCAAGGGTAATAATTATGTGTGTATTTGCAAGCTAGATAAGTAAACAAAGTGAGAAATGACAGCCTGTAGGGTTTTCTTCCCTCTAATTTTGTCTTGCTTTTTTCTCTGAAAGTGAAAAATGTGAATTTATGCAATCTGAACCCATTTGTGGTAGAAACTACCACCATGTCTGTGTTCCCAAGATACATATACATGTGTATTTATTTTTTCATGTGTTCAGAAGCTATTCTTTATTCCTTGCGTATATTATTCATTATTCATTAGTCATCCACCGTTTTACGTGTGGGTGTGTGTGTGTGTGTGTGTGTGTATATATATATATATATATATATATATATATATATATATATACACACACACACACACACACACATACATATAGTTAGGGATATTTTGAGGTTCTCAGTGGATTTCATACATAAGGTGTTTGTTTGACTTCAGTGATTTTGGGGACAGGGAGGCAATTGTATTAGGGTGATAGAGACACCTCATTTTGTGTTTTCCCACATAATGGTCTCACTGTGTACAGAGCGCCTTACATATTGGGGGCAATACCAAAAAATACAAAAAGAACACCCTTTTCAATGTGGCATCAATTTCAACATCCTGGGGGTATAAAAAAGCTGGTATTGTCAGTAACTCATTCCCAGTTCATCATTCAAGCAGCCATGAGCACACAACGTCACTTAACTGACGAGCAGCACCACCTGGCCATAGTGCACCTTTAGGTCAATAGCAGGCAGTCAGATGTTGCTTGTGAACTTTGTGTGTCTCAAAGTGTCACCAGCAGACTTGCAGCAAGACACAGAACTACTGGCAGTGTTGGTGACAGACCCAGGAGTGGAGCTCTACGAGTGATGGACCACAATGATGACCAGTACCTAAGGACCTATGCACTCAGACACCGTTGTGCCACACAGCTACAGGCCTGTTTACGAGAAGTGAGGGGTACTAGGGTTTCCAGACAAACCATTCACAACTGACTCCACCGCTTTGGCTTCAATGCCAGACGACCGTTGCAGGTGACTTCACTGACACCAAGACACCGCCGTGAGCGTTTGCAGTGGGCACAAGACCATGTAATGTGGACAATGCAGCAGTGGTCTACCATCCTGTTCACTGATGAGTGTCGGGTCACCTTGCACAGAAATGATGGTCATCAGCGTTGCTGGAGAAGGCAAGGTGAGCAATATGCTGAGGTCAACATGTTCCCCAGGGTTGGCTTTGGTGGAGGAGGTGCAACAGTCTGGGCAAGCATCACCAGTCAGTGCAAAACAGATTTGGTGATTGTAGATGGCTCATTCATTGCACGTTCTTACCTCAGAGACTTCACAGAACCATCATCATCCCCCAATTCCACCAGCACACCTCCAACTTTCTGTTCATGGATGATAATGCTCCACCACATGGTGCCAGAATTGCCACAGCTCAACTTCAGGAAGTCGGAGTGTCTCATATGGTATGGTCATATCCCCTGACCTGAACCCCATAGAGCACGTCTGGGACCAGCTGAAGCAGTGACTGGATGCTCCTATATGGGACCTGGCAGAACTGCGTGTAGCACTTGTGGAGGAGTGGAAGGCATTGCTTCACATCATGAGGCTAGTTAGGAGCATGAGACGTCGTTGTCAAGCTGTCATTGAGGCAAACGGTGGAAACACCCACTACTGACTTTGTCAATTTTGGTTATTTGGGGCTATCTTTGTTATTGTCTAAATTGTTGAGGTAATAATTATTGCACTAATGAAAATGGCGCTTCTTCTCATTTATTAATAGTAATATCAAAAGGAACTATTACTTATTTCATTAAAATTCAGACCAAATAGTAGACCCTCCAGAAAAACGCGATTATGCGATAGCATGAATTCCCGCATTAATCACCAAAATGCCGCTGATTATGCGGGGGTCAATTATTTCCCAAAAGGCCGCATAATCCCTGCAAAACAGCGCATTATTCCCGCAAGAATCTCCCATTTCTACGGAAAAAAGTGAAATATGCGGGTCCCACTTGATTTCACAATTTCCGCATAAAATGAGAAAAGTATAACCAATATAAATGGAGTTGTGAGTGAGTTTTTATGTGACGCCCGGCCTGACGTCATCAGTCCGCGCATTCACACACACAATAGAAGCACGAGCTGATGTGGAGCGCATCGCTCAGAGACGAAAACAAGAATGGCGAATGCTCAAAGATCACATTTACCTACGAATATTTAAGCCAGAGACCGGGCAAAACAGTACCCAGATTTACTGCACGAAAGTGGGGGGAAACTTTTTTTCACTCCGTGCAACATCGTTCTGGAGCACCGAATAAAATCAACCGTGTTGCAGGGTAGTTTGCTCTACCTCAAAGTATAACTAACCAGAAAGAATGTTTTATTTCTGAGAAATTTGTGATTGAGGAATGTTTAAGTCATGCTTAAGCTGATAATAAATGAAACATTGGCAGCACTTACTGTGATGTGTCTTGCATGTAGTATGTCTGTTCATCTTTATATTGCTCTTTTTCATTCAGTGGTAGCCTAGTAACAGGATATAGGAGAAGAATCACCTTTTTTCCCAGTTCTTACATATTTCGCATCTTTTTGCATATTTCACAACTATTCGCATACTTTGCAACTTTCCGCAATTTCCCTGCATAAAATGGCATAAAAACCCTGCATATTTATTCACATAGTCAAGGATTTTAGCCCGCGGAATTAAGGATTTTAGCCCGTTGAATCAAGGATTTTTGCCCGCATTTTTCCGGAGGGTCTAAAATAGGAAAAGCACTCATGTAAATAACAATATCCCTGACTTATTGTGAGTAGTGTAAATACATATATATATACATATGATTTAGTAGTACGTAAATAGATGAACATGACTGGTTTGGATTGTTTCTAAATTTCCATTTTGCAATAAATTCGATCACTGTGGCAGAGCTCACACATACATTATTTTTGTTGCAAAAATAAACCTAACAATATAAAAACAATACCTGTACTCCACGGACAGAAAGATACAGTATCTCATTTCCTACAAACCAATCTGTGCATTGTAAAAATGAATAATTTCAGTATAATTAAAAGAATGACCAGTAACCATGGTCATTGTTTTAATTATACTGAAATGAGTAATTTCAGTATTATTAAAGCAATGATCATGGTTACTGAGAAATCATATTTGAGCCTTCAATGATAAAACTGATTCTAGGACAATGAATTAATATTAAAGTTTTTACTATATTAATGAACGTTTTTCATTGAAGACCTGACATCTGGGCTGCGAAGACAGTCTTTATTTAACACTCACTTGATTTGCTTAGGAGAAGCCTGAGAGACAGACATGAATTAACACAAAGGCGCGCGCGCACACACACACACACACACGCACACATATCACACACACATACACCACATACAATCATCTCCACTCACGAGCTTTGAACTTTCCTTCTCTCTGACATTTGCTCACTTTGGCCAAAGAGTCAGAAACAAGAAAGAGTAGAGGACTGTAGAGAAGCTTTAATGAGTAGATAGGGCAAAGAGCTCTAGAAAAATAACTTGAAGGATAGTAAAGGCTAGATGTCAGGAGACTAAAAGGTCCGTCTGTCTGTCTACAGTATAAACAGAAGTGAGGACATCCTTTTATAATATCATTTCAATTTTAAATCAAATGAAAACTGCTTTGTATTCAAGAGTAGGGTATTTGCTCTTGTATAAAGTGCAAAAACAGTTTAGACTTACAACATTAAAAATACTGGTCCAACAGTAGGAAGTCAATCCAACAAGACAGTACAGTACCAAGACTGACATCTTTTAATACTCTGGTACGTCCACCTTTATTTTTGATGACAGACCCAGTGTTGCATACATTTCTGGAGAGATGTTGTGATACTCTTCAGAAACTACTCTTTTCTGCTACTTCTTACCGGAGGGGTAGTGTTGCTCAACCTTTCTCTTTAAAAATACCCCAAAAGGTGTTCT
The DNA here is from genome assembly GCF_021347895.1 of Acanthochromis polyacanthus. Taxonomy (NCBI): domain Eukaryota; kingdom Metazoa; phylum Chordata; class Actinopteri; family Pomacentridae; genus Acanthochromis; species Acanthochromis polyacanthus. The sequence goes on from NC_067122.1 coordinate 20,290,314, forward strand.
ATTGGATTCAAGTCAGGTGCCATATTTGTCCAGATCAGTTTTTCCCTTTTTTCTTTTTTTTTTTTGTTCTTTAGAACTCTTCTGTGATTTTGGTAGTCTGCTATGGATCGTTATCATGCTGAAATGTTCCTCTTCTGCCAAGGTTTTGGAGACTGAGAGTCATATTGTCAGGCAGTATCTTGGTATGCCCACAGGCGTTCATGGTGCCATCAGAAAATGGTAACCCCTCAACACCTTTTGTACTCATGCAGCCCCACATCACCACACTCCTACCTCTTTCCCTGTTGGGACTATTCATTCAGTCACTGTGACTACGTTTATATGCAGTCAATAACCCTTTCATAACCGGAAAATAATAACCCAGTCGCGTACGGCCATGTAAACATCTGCAAAAACCCGAATATGCTCATAATCCAGTTTTTAAAAAACCGAATAAGACCCCTGGGTTACTCCTTTTCTAACCCGAATATCTCGTAATATAAACGCGCATCGGAATATCCTCATAGAAAGAAACATTAATTTGCGTTCTGCGCATGTTTCATCCGAAAGGAATCTTGGTCTTTTGAGTACAGCAACTACTTGTATGCCGCGTCTGGCGCGCGACCCACCGGAAATACACATTTGCGTCATTACGTTATCTGTGCGTCCCAGTTTGGATGGGAATATCCCAATTAATTACGATGATCATGTAAACAGGAGTAACTCTGTCTGTTTAGGGATGCAAACGGGTTATTCCAAATGTTTCAGAAACTGGAATATTGACCTTAACCCGAATATTAATGGCATATAAACGTAGTCTGTGTTTACATACATGCGAACACTCCATTACAATGCCAAATATGGCAATATTCAGAATTTGATATGGTTGTTGTAAACAGCATATTCCCTTTTGATATTCTGAATTATGCCTTACTCCAGATTTAACACTTTCCAATGAAGAAATGTAGGTTATCTCAATGTTACCCTGGTTTTGGAGCATTCTTTTAATGTGTATACAGTGGATTTTCAAGGCTAGGATGGAGATGCACGCCCAAAAGAAAATCTGGAGAAACACATCTACTTTTAAACATCATGAAAGAATAAAATATTAATAGATTCTTTGTAATGCAACATTCTTGGTTGAGGCAGTGTCTTCCTTATTAAGCTGCCTGCTTTGGGGAAAGTCCCACAGCTGGGAGTACCACCATCAACAGTGCTTTTCCCTCCTGCCTTCTTTCATTATTTCTCCTGTTTTATGACAGTTAATTCTTTATATCATATTCGATCTGTTCATTGTAGGTGTTGTCTTCAGTTTAATTGTAATCTGAGCTCTGTGAATAAATAAGGTTGACTTAACTGTACACTTTTACATATTTTTGCATTGCACCTCACCAATATCAGCCTTGCAGAGCCAGGAGAGGGATTTTCTCACTGATAGCACACAGGAGTCAAAGCCTGTCCTTCTGTGCTTGTCAGAGGATGCAGCTGCTGCATTATTAGCAGGAGAGGTGCTACTACTCTGGCCAGGACTAGCTTCCCTGCCATCAGCAGCAGAGTTTCTAGCACACATGTCAGTGTTGCCAGACTTAGGTTGGGTGCATTTTAAAAAGTCACATATTTTAGAATGACTTTTAGACATTTGGGGTCCAAGTCTGTCCATCTTTGGCTTTAGACAAATTGACATCTCTTGAAAAAGGTCAAAAATGATGTAAACTAGCTCTGCTTTGTCATCCCTTCACACACACACACATGGTGAAACAGAGAGCAGAGGAGAGCAGAGAAACTAATGTGGCAGTAAAAGAAAGGTAAATGCAAAAGACTCTTAGACTGAGCTGAAATTAAAAGAGCGCAACTAATTAAGTACATGGACATTGTTTACCATAAACTGCAATGAACAGCATCTTCTAGCAGGTTCACAATGTCTCAAGACATATAACACGGGTGAGAATTAGTTTAAATATCTTGTTCTTGTAAAAAATGTCTATCATTATTGCAACACAGCTATCAATCAAATTGGCTCAATGTGGTCTTGTTGATGAACCAGGCTCAAATCAAGCACACTACAGGTGTTTTCTTCTCTAATCCTCTATAAACTAAATGATGGGACATTCATTTATCACTTCATTCTGAAACTTTCATTAGTGCTACACAGCTAATCAATGCAAATGTATGCATTCAATTACTATTTTATTTTTACTTGACAAACCCATGCCCCTACCAATAGCACAAACTGATTAACCAGATGCAGTTGAAGAAGGACAGAGGTAAGGTATGATTTATCAAATCAGCTGTTCATGCCTGCATCCAGATGAGGGAGGGGAGGGGAGGAGAGGAGAGGAGAGGAGAGGAGAGGAGAGGAGAGGAGAGGAGAGGAGAGGAGAGGAGAGGAGAGGAATGTGTGGTGAAGGTGAGATTCAGCACTTAGGGGATATGTGGCGTGTTTCTCCCACTGTAGTTTGTGCGACTCCTATAGCGTCTAAGTTATTAATAGCCGTAGATGCACACCCACAAAGCTGCACAAAAGAAACAGGTGGGCCATTACCAGCTCATGATGTGGGTTCTATATAACCATATCCTGCTTAGTGTTGATGGGAAAGAAAAATGAAAGTCTGTCAGCTAGAGTGACTGATAGGTCCAGAAAAAGAAAAGATGAGACTCGCAGCTTTGTTCTTGTTGAGGAAAGGCTGTGGAAACAACAGTTACAGGACAATGAAGGTTTTCTTTTGATTCAAGGATACCTGTTCTATACTTGCAATGCTGACGCAACAACCACTCTGCAGCTTAAACCTAATGCTGCATTCCTCTCCTCTTTCTTTTATTCTTGACTCGCTGCTGTCTGCAATTCCACAAGTCATTATAGTTTCTTTCTTCCTCATACACAAACGTCTAATATGTATTGCAGACCGTATCTTTGACGCAGAGTTACACTCAGCTAATAAGTATGATTGTGTCCGTCAGTGTCACAGAGCCACATTGACACATTTTCAACAGCATCGACACACTTTGCCAAAGATTCCAAAATTCTCTAAAATTCTAATGGAATTATCGAACACCAATCCTCCTACAGACATTCCATCTTTGGGTGTTTTGATGATGGTGGTGAAGAATGCTGTCTAACACCCTGGTCCAAAATCTTCCATAGGTGTAAAATTGGGTTGAAATCTGGTGAGCACATGGCACATGGTTTGCATTGTCACTCTGGCAGAGACCACTCACCATCAGGAATGAAATGTTTTTTTTAAAGGATAAAAGTGACCATTCAGAACAACTTTGTATTGATTTGCAGTGACCCTCCCTTCACAGAGGACAAGGGGACAATGTCAGTCACAGCCACCAGATCCCTTCACAATAGGGGGTCAAGCATTCAGGCCTGTACAATTCTACTTGGTCTGTGCCACACATGCACTCACTCACTTGTCAAGAGCACAGTGAAGGATGACTCACCTGCCCATATTACTTTCCACATCTCTGTGGACCAGTGCCTATGCCACAGAAATCATTCTCACATGATTCACTTTAGCCTGTGCAAATAAAATGTCTATCAGCTGTCTCCAAACCTGACAAGGGGAACAATGGATGTTAATGTTCTCTAAGACAATAAAAAGCAGAGGGAGGGGGAGATGATCTCATAACAAAGACAGGTAACACATAATTGTAATTCATGTGAATCTATTCCATTCATCTATGTGTACATCCTGGTTGACACTAAAAACAGCAATTTTCCCCAAAAGGTAATGAATTTGCAGTTATTAGGTAAAACTGAGCTCATCTGTATGTAACGGTGTGAAACACACGATACCCCTGGTACCACTGATCTTAAAATTATGTGATTTATCATTCCAAAAACAAGTCACTGAAACATGTTTAGACAACTACACTTGCCAACAGCTTATTCTCAGTTTTTCTTTTCAGTCCTTATTTCACCTATTGCCTGACAACATACCCATCTCCACTTATTTCTGCCATTTACAGTGGCTTCTGTCGTGCTCTTTCTGTGTCTTAATCACAGCTTTTTCCCGTCTTCTCCCTTGTGTTGCTCAGTCTAGTATAAGCAATGTCACATTGCTCAACATCCTTCTCCTCATCACAGTCAGTTTCACACAGATTTACTTCTGACAATATAATTTCCATAGAGGGCAGCTGCCTCCCATAAATGTCATATCTGTTTTTGCTTTGGATTGCCAGTGAGACACTGATGCATGTACTACTCACACCACTTTGTACCTTGGCTAAAACAGCTTCCTGGTAACAGCAGAAAACAAAACAAACAAAAAATACATCATTGAGTTCAATAAATCAGTCTGACAAAAAAGACACATGAAGCAATGGACAAACACCCACAAGTGTTCAGTACAGTACCCACAAATCCTGATGTCCAACCTGAGTAGAATCTGTTTCAATATTAGAATGAAAACAGTCAACCCTAAATTAGTATGTTTCACAAATTGTTCTAATGGAATAAAATATTTCTTTAATCAAAGAACCGCTAACTTATCTTTTTTTTTTAACATGGTGTAACTGAAAACCTAACCAGATAGAGCATATTTAGTTACATGCAGTGCAATGTCACAAGACTCTGGATATGTATTATTTTGAGCCAAAACATCTCTTTGGAAGTTGAAGCACTCTAAACAGTTATTGTGGTAACATGAACACAAAGCGCTGAGCATCAAACAGCTACTGAATCAAGTGACTACACAATGCTTCTCCAATTTTCTAGACCAAAATTTGGAAGGTCATTAACATATAAAAACTTTCACTCAAGCTTTTACTCAGTTGTGCAGCTCTTTCTTTTACTTTCACTATCTCTTTTTGTTCAGACATATTTGTGCTACATCTTCTAATTTTCTCTCCCTCTTGGTTTTTGCTGAATGCTTTAAATTTGATTTAAAGCTGACTACTCCCATTTAAATCACATTTTTTGTTTCAAACAGACTGGCAGATATGCTGATTTCCATCATTTTATAAAAGACTTTGGGAAATAGGGTACAACTTGAGAAGAGATGGAGTGACTAAAAGAAGAGACAGGTATTATCGTAGAGAAAAAAAAGCAGGAAAAAAAGGTGTAAAGGTAGCGCTGCGTGGAAAAGTGTAAAAAAGCGAGTTAATTTGACTGACACTGTGCAGCTGGTAGCTGACTCAAGATTTTCCTTCTAATAACTTTGAACGAGGAATGAGAGAGAGTGAAGTCAGAGAAGAGGAAAGAGCTGAGAGAACAAGAAAGGGTGAGGTAAGGGGAAGAACATCGTAATGTACAGATCCCCAAAGCCTGGTACCAAGATCTTCTGATCACTAATTTTAACCAAAACAGACGTGAAAGACGCACATGTGACCACAAACAGGCAAGACTTGAGATTAAAAAAGATTTAGAATTAAATCTAACTGACTGCCTGACTTTGTTGTTTCCAGTAATGTGACTTTTGGATTTGATGGACTCTTTGACTCTCTACACCTGGCTTTATGAGTTCATACGAGTTTGGAGTTCAAAACAGAACTAGCACTGAACCACCTGTCGTCTTACGTCTCAACAGGACAGCAGTTCTGTGACAGTATATAATATGCTATGCGGAAGACGAGACTGTTTATATCACTTTTTTTCTCAGGAAGAAAATCTTCAAAACTAAACCCTGGACCTGTTTGGCATTCTGTTGTGCACATCATACCTGCTACCCCTTAAAGACATAAAGCTCAAGTGAACTGGATAATATGAAATTGTTCATTCGGTGTGAATATTGAGGTTTTATTCTGTGTTAGTCTTATGGTGTACACTGTAGAATGAGCACGCTAAAATCCCACAATCACTTCCCCACAAACCAAAACAAATGAGGGAGATAGTTGAATCAACGTCTTGAAGGGTACACACTGTAAAAAAAAAAGTTTCTATGTTTCAAACGTGTCTGCAGTGTGTCTAAAAAACATGTGAAAAGGCCATCCCCTCGTTATTTTTTCCTTTCTCAATAAATCAGAAAGTGGGTCTCTGAAAAAGCAATTCAGGTTTGTCGCCTGTTCTGATGTCAAAACCGGGTAAAAACCACAACACATTGGCTCCACCTCCTCCTCTGGGCTCCTCTCTGCTACTCACTGAATAAGGCAAAATGTGCCTGTGGTCTTCTTCTTGAAGGGAGTGTGGGAGCAGTATGTCACTTAGATTCAAAGCCACCGACACTGGAACAGTCTTTTTGAGATAGGGCTACAACCAACGGTCTAATGGGCATGGTAGAATGAACGAACTGTGCAGTATTGTTAGCTAAAACTAGAATTATACATTTAGGGACATCTGATACTTTTGAACAACTTTTGAAAAGGAGGTATAATAAGACCCCTTTAAAGGGATATTCACAACAGTTGTCTGTGTATGAATAATGGTAGAGGTATAAAGTTAAATTTACCGTGTGGGTGTGTATGTTTTGAATCTCATTAGTCTCTTCATATACTGTACATGCCATTCTACTTTTCAACCCAAATTCTGCTTTAATCTAAACAAATTCCCCTGTTTCTTTTCTTCATCCCCTCTTCACTTGTACTTCAAACTGCCATTTCCATATGGGAAGTTCCCTTCCCATATGGAAATCAACTTGTGATTTTTCATCTATCCTCTTTCAGATTTTTAATTCTCATGATTATGCCGCCTACTCTGTGATCTTTCCACATCAGCATCTGTTTCTCATATCCGATCTTTTCTTCCCCCACCCCTTCATCTTCAACATCTTAATCTCCTACAGATCAGATATTAGAGAGACAAGGTGTTAAGAAAGAAGAAAGTCTTCTAATCATACAGCCAGCAGGATTCTGTAGTATGCTGTGTGATTATGATTAAAAAAAAAAATGCCAATAATTAATGATGATCTAAGAGTCCACTTATAACATTTCTTAGATCATTACTGAAGTGAAAGGCGAACTAATTGTCTTTAAAGCAGCCCTTACACTTTTCTTCTGGTCTGTGTATGAAAAGGTGTGTACAAATACCACAAAATATTTGCATCAATATAAAAATTGGCAAAGTCATGCATGAAGAGCGAACTGATGATGTCATATACAGGGTCCCATGGTGAGGATACACAACGTTAAAGATTTAAGACCTCTTTTATTCATTTTATTCATGGAGCTGGAGACTTGCTTATCTTCATTCATGGCTCTGTTGCCTTTTAATATTAATACAAATATTTGTTGTGCAGCATCACAGGTTCACCACATGCACATGAGTTTCATTCAGCTGTATTATGTGGGGAATATTCATTTTACATATCTATTAAACTATCACGTTTTTTTATTGCTTTCTGCTTATTACTTATAATCATTTTAATTACTCTTTTGCTTATCAATTACAATCATCATTTTATTACTTTTTTACTTATCACTTATAATCATCATTTTAATTACGTTTTATTTATTGCTTATGATCATTATTTTATTACTTTTACTTACAATCATCATATTAATTACTTTTGCTTAGTACTTATGATCATCATGTTATTACTTTTACTCATTACTTACAATCATCATTTAATTACTCTTTTACTTATTACTTATAATCATCATTAACCTTCGTTGATCATATTAATGTGCTTGCAACTTGTATTAACCCTATAATCAAATATATTAAAGTGCTTATGAATGCATGTTTGAGTTCTAGCTCATAACCTGGAAAAGTGTTGATCTAAGCAGGTTGTGCAGGTTTCAACATCTAACTTAAAGGAAAGTGTGTTTAAGGTAAATGCTTGATGCTCCACTTGACTAAAAGGCTTGTGGTTACAACTGACCTTTCAAGAGCTGAGGGGAAAACTCTCCCCCTCGCTTCAAACTAAAAAACTGAAATAAGAATAACATCTAGGATGGCAGTTTAGCGTGACAGTTTTAAAATAAAAGTGAAGAACATCCGTTAAAACTATGCAATACCTGGAAGAAAGAGGGGGGTCTGCGGTTACAGAGATGAGCAACTTGTCACGTACTCACAGAGGACAGAGACAGGGCAAAAGGTTCAAACAACAGCTAGATGTTTAAACAAGAATAAAAGTTAAAGTATTAAACCATAAAACAATATTGGGGAATTAAGATTAGAATATAATGTCCATAAGAAAAATACTTAAAAGAAAATGTAATCAACAATGTCTTAAATTAACAGTAAATTGGGGACAGGCATAGAAATCTTTTATTAACCTATGAGGATCCTAGATTAAAATAGGGATAAAATCAGATTAATCTGCCTTATACAAATAATTAAATTATTGATATTGTTCTACTATTATTAAATATAAAATTTAATAAGCTGAATTAATAAAACTCAAAGCTCAGCATAAATTGAGCAAGAAGCTCAGACCTGTTGTCTGCAGAAAGCTGAGTTGTAGTCTGTGTAAAGCTCACAGGAAATCACACCTCAGGCAGGCACATACACACACATGCAAAGTACTCTCAATACAGGGTGAAGACGGCTGTGGTTGGACGAAGACTGAAGACATCCGGCAGTGTGAACCAATCAGAAGACAACACCTTCTATTTATTATCTTGTTCTTGCACTTTCGTGACTTTTGCACTCCTGTTTTTTGTTTTTGTTTCTAAGAGCCCTGTAATGTTAAATTTCTCCTTTGTGAGATTAATAAAGTCTATCTTATCTTATCTTCTTAGTTAAAGACTCATGTAATAGTTTAGAATTCGCTCTTTGTTGTGAACAGCTGCATGCAGAGGAATATTGTCTTAGTTTAAGTCAGTCTGAAGTCAGCTAGAACAACATAGAGTCTGCATGCATGCATTTCTGTACTATCCAATGCGTTTTACTAAATATTCTTAAATGAATATTTTGACTCTGAGTCATCCTTGTCTCCGAGTGTTTTTCCTCATTAACAGTACCAAAGAATCCGCTCTGACAATTAAGAAATGGGTTTCTACTACACGGTTTATCTAAGAGTAACCATTAAAATTTAAATGATTCCTTGTTCAGTTATTTGATTTGATTTAAACTGCATCGTTGTTATTCCCTGTTTTAGGCAAAGAAAGTATATATGTGTTTTAAATAGCACCTCGCCTGCAGACTTTGCTAGCCTTGGTGCTAATAAATCTATTACTCAGCACACCAATGCTAAACGTGTGGTTAATCACTTATGTACTGTATTTGAGGACTAAATAGAACCAAACATAGTCCATGCTGTCCCTCACACCCAAGGCCCCAGATAAATGAAAACTAAAAAGAAAATATCCAAGAGACAAATATAAATGGAAAAAGCTGAAACTTTATGCTCATTGGCCCCATATGAGGGAGTTGGAATCAGTCGATTTACTGGAAAAGAGTTAAAGATTCTAGATTTTTCCGGTCTTGTTCCCTGTAAAAAACAGAACTCAAGACTTCTCTTTAGTACCACCAAAAGTCTAGTCAATCTTGTTACAACAGCTGTGTAGTGCTACCTCTGTAGAGAAATGTGAGAGGTCTGTACATGATTTTGTTGAGAAGATAGAAAACATCAAAGTCCAATTACTCCTACTATTGTACCTCTCACTTCTCTCACCAAAACTCTCCCTGTCTACCTCGCTGTTAGATCTGTTTATCCCACTACCCTCAGGGAATGGTCTGACATTGTGTTCTACATTAATTTCACTATTTTTAAATTTGTTATTCTTTTTAAACTACTTAGACACTATCTAGGCTCTATTGCATTGAGAATGAGTCTGTTCTATGTGGCATGACCCCTATATCCAGTCTCTCCTTAAGGAACCTGGTTTAGATCAAACACTTCCCCATAACTACCGGCCTTTTGCCAAAGTGCTTTTCACAGGTAATAGAGGGAAATAATACATATGACAAATTTGAATATGCCCATGAAGAGAACCACAATATGAGATTTCCCTCAACAGACTCAAGACCTGGGTTGGCCTACACAGAAACTCAATATTAAAAGCCATTTTTGACTAATGCTCTCATGTGGGGTCCAAATGACTGAATCTTTGGCGCTATTTGTTAGAGTTTGTCTATTTGGCCATTTCACTCCTGTGTTTTATTAATGTTATGCTGGCAATATCCAGCTGCATGTCTCGCATAGCCCTGAAAACCAGTAACAATCTGGATTCTCTGCATTACTGCCTTGCTGCCATTAAGGACTTGATGGCTTCTAATTGCCTGCATCTAAACACAGATAAGGCTGAAGTCGTGGTTATTGGTCCGTTTCTTAAAGTGTCATTCTCCACTTTGGACCACAAATAACCACCATGAAGCACTCAGCCAGAAACTGGGGAGTTGTTTTTGATCAATACCTCAACTTCAATCAGCACATTAAGAGTCTTCTTTGGTCCATTTGAGCCCTTTAAATAAAATAATATGGACAAATCTAAACCGCTACTCCTCTAAAACACAGTTGGACAACTTATCCACATCCTCATTTCCTGCCACAGAGATTACTGCAACGCATTATTTTTTATGCTTAAATAAATCAGTAGTTTCCTGTTTCAAGTTGGTGTAAAACCCTTCGGCATTACTACTCACAAACACTCAACCCACTGAACAAAATATTCAGTTCTAACCAAACTACAATGGTTTTCTATTAATAACATAGAGCATTCAGTTTAAAAACTGATTGGTTACATTTGAATCACTACATAGTTTGGCTTTTTCTTACATGTCACAACTCTGAACCATTTATTCTGCAACTAAACCCCTCAAATAAGACAGCCAGTTGTTCCCAAAAGTTACGTGGTGCAGGCTTAAAATAAAAGGGAACAATGCTTTTACTGGATCAGCTGCACTGCTGTGAAAACAAGCTCCTACTCATTATCAGAACAGCTGAGTCACTGCTTCAGTTTAGAAAGCTTTTAAAGAGCCACTCGAAGGAAACTGGCATTTGTGTAACACTTTATAATGTCTTTTTAAATATTTCAATGTTGCTCTTTCCCGTGCAGTGACATTTGTGAAGCTCCTCGTACCTTGTTATAGATTAAAAGTTAATTACTATTATTGTTGTAGGCACTTGGTAAAGAAAAATGTGTTTATGAATTCTAATAAAATTAATTTGATGTAGCAATCCATTAGTAATTTACGAAATATGTGTCTGAATTTAGAACTACTATAAAACAGCTGAAATTCTACCCTCGTGTATTTTCAGTAAGTCAGTATCATTCACACGTCTGACAGAGGGCTCCTCCAGCACCAGCTGTCACTCAGCTCGGTCTGCTCACTGCTCTCATAAACTGCTGTCACATTTGGGAGGGAGAAGGCTAAGTGGGCGGAAAACTGCTGAACCTGACGATAAATTAGCTGGAGAATTACCATTTCTTCATTTAGTTTGATTTAATCAGTGGCAACATGCACCCAAAGTGACTTCTACATGAGGAAGTTAACTAGCCTAGCCGCGCTAGACAACCCACGGCAACGAATTTAATTCTCTGCCAGGGTGGGTCTAGTTACCCTCCATAAGGCTCGAGGCTGGATGCTCCTAAAACTGGCCGGACCAATCAACATGAAGTGTAGAGTCAGAAGGCGGGCGTAACGAAGTGACGACAGAGGCACGACGATTCTGACAGAAACAACCGGCGCACAATAAACAGTTATCTTTCGACTCGGCTTTGGCCCTTAAAGATTTGAAGCTAAAATTCAACTTGAAAGATAAACAAGGGACGGTGCTGAAGTGTTTCATTGAGAAGAAAGACGTATTGGGACTTATGCCGACGGGATATGGCAAATCCTTAATACACTAGTTGGCTCCGCGGCTCCGCTGGTTGGGAAGCTAACGGGACTTAGCCACAATCCGCCGGTGCTCTAGGAACTACGTCAGCCTATTCATTGCGTTGATTGGTTGTATACCTACCCAATTGCTGCAGAGGGATTTGATAGACAACCTTTTAGCCCGCCTCCCTCCCTGTCGAGCTTCCCTAGACCCTTGTGCCGTCAGAAACATGGGTGTAGCATGGCTAGGCTAGAAGTTAACATGAGAAATAACTAAATTTGCATATAACTGTAAATAAACTGGGCTGCTCAGTGGCGTAGTGGTTAGCACTTTCGCCTTGCAGCAAGAAGATCCCTGGTTCGAATCCTGGGGTGGGCCTGGGATCTTTCTGCATGGAGTTTGCATGTTCTCCCTGAGCATGCGTTGGTTTTCTCCGGGCACTCCGGCTTCCTCCCACAGTCCAAAAATATGCTGAGGTTAATTGAGTACTCTAAATTGCCCGAAGGTGTGAATGCAAGTGTGATTGTTCGTCTGTGTATGTAGCCCTGCGACAGACTGGCGACCTGTCCTGGGTGTCCCCTGCCTTCGCCCGAGTCAGCTGGGATAGGCTCCAGCACCCCCCGCGACCCTAGTGAGGATAAAGCGGTGTATAGACCCTTTATTTGTTTACAAACATTGTGACGTTTTTTGTGGGCGGGGCTTATGTTGGAGCGAGAAGTCAAGCGGGACTGGGAGTATATAGTTTGCGCTGGGAGTTTGCGCTGCAAACTCCCAGCGCAAACTTGAGCATTTTTAACTCGTTAAACTTCAGTGTACCATCGGCGGTCCACTTACTAATTTGCATAGGAATTTAAAGAATGTCCGAAGGCTGCAAACGCGATTATATAAACACTATACGCCGATGGAAAGCTTAGATTCTCATGAATCTGCCGATGTGATTACCACAGCGGGTAATATAAACACATTTGTCCGACAAACAACGAATATCCATCCATCCTTTCTCTGTACACAGCTTTAATGTACACAGCGCGACTCACATTTCCGGGTTCATTATTACACACAGATGAAAATATTCTACAAAAAACGGCCATAATCCAACCTTGGACATCCAGACGACACAAGCCAGTAAACTATTTTGTCCAAAACATGTCTTGAAGTTGGTATATAATCCACGAATTGGTCGTTTTCAAGGAAATGCACCTCGCGACGCGCGTCCCTGTATTTCTCGTCATATTTAACGGGTTATTGTTTTTGATTGTATTTTTTTCTGTGTCTTGTTGTGTCCTTGTTCTTATGGTGTGTGTATTTGGACCCAGTGTCTGGAATAAAGCTGAACTGAATTGAATTGAATTCAATATTTTTATTTACAAATAGAATATTAGCGATTTTTTGTACTGAAAATGGCTGGAATTGACTCCAGTCCTCAGTGCATTTAACCACAACTTCGTTCCCTCTGAGCACGAGTGTTCGGTGGAATCCTATAAAACTTTAATTTGCGTTCGCCAATGTCATTCCTCCTATTATGGCATCCAAAAACACAGCAGGACGACATTTTAGAAAAGTTGATAGAGCCTAGTCCCTCAGTCTTTCGCCTTTCGGTCACGGCTGCGGGCTCCTCTTTTGCCTCCAGCTAAAGCTGTGACGTCATTTGTGACGTGGGTCATTAAAGGGTCTATAGAGGATGGATGGCTGGCTGTAAATAAACTGTATTTTAATTTTTAACAATCCAAAACTGCCACTTGCAATAGTTATATCTCTCTCATTTTGAGATGCTGATTTTGGATGATAGGACAGCATCAGAAACCTCTTTCACTCTACATTGTTCCCTTGCTACACGCTTTCTTGTGTACAATCCATTGCAACACTATCTTTGTTTCTCTGAACCCATTGCTGGAAAATGTTCTCAGTTATTCCCATTAAAAACAATACTGGAGAGACAGAAGAACGGCACCGTAGATTATGTAACTGGTTTTCATTTTGCCAAGCTACTGGACTTATTAGCTCAGACAAAAGCAGTGATTTGCAGAACAAGGATTTCAGAGGTGATAAGGTGAATATTTATGTCGATAAAAAGTAAAAATGCTGACACACTCCAGCATTAATATGATGACAGAGCCTGTATTAAATATATGCATCCCTCAATCTGTATTGCTTCAAATATTTCTGAGTAGATGAGATCAGAGTATTAGAATGGGGAACACCATTATTTGGCAATTCATATGCCACTTATTCACATGTAATTGGAATAAATTATTAAACGGATTCCAGTGAGAGGTGACCAAGTGTAATGAAAAACTCAACATTATTGCTCTGTATTCATCTAAGTCCAGCCATCTGCCTTTGCGGCTTCATATTCAAGTTGCATTCTGATTTTTATCTAGAAATATCTGCTTCCATTTTAGTCTTGTTACTGTGCTTTTAACTGTAATTCTAGTATATTTTTCTCTGTTTTAAGAAACATGCTTGTCATGTTTTGTTGTTCAAAAAAAGAAGTATTTTCCTTTCTTTTCTTTTGGCACGTTTTTCCTTCAGTGCCTTCTTGTGAACCCATCCTGACCCGAACCACTACATGACAGCAGTATTTCTTGCTGGTCTCTTCATATTTATCCTGTACATTCAGTCTACACACAAGATTGCTACACAGAGCAAACACATGCAGAGATGGAAGAGAGAGGTTTTGGTGATACATTGCATTTAGGGAGGGGAAAACACTGATGGGCACTTTGGAAATGGAAACAGCAAAAAGAAAAACAAACAAAAAACAGTAGAAATAGCACAGAGAAAGAAGCACTTTTCCTCATAACAATCAAGACTATTGTAACTAACACGTCTGTCACAAAAATGTTGATTTCAGTATATATATTATAACAAATAACAGCATGTCAATTTATTGCAAAAGAGATAATGTCTACTTTCACTGCTTCGCATTAAATGTCTTCCATTTTCTGAAATAAATGGCAGTTTTTAAGCCACATACGGCTGAAAGCAATTATACAGCAAAATGAATAATGACAGGAAGACAAGACAGCTGTCATTTTATTTCAGGATTGACTATTTATAGGCTTGGGAAATTAATGGACCTAATGTGCAGTTTTTATCCAATTATGTCTTTTTTTAATTAAGCATGTAAATATAAATAATCAAAGGCATTTCAACTAAGCTTTATGTTTGTGCTGTCTATTTTTTTTTTACTGCAAATGGACTGCAAATTGCTTGTAAATATTGGTTATTGGTCATCATCGGTATCGGCCCTGAATAAATCCCATAATTTTCTGTATTTTTTAGCAGCAGGTCATTTTTAATTTGTAAAAGACAACCATGGGACAAAAAAAAACTGCATCTACGGTGAACTATGAAACTGAAGGCATGCTGCAAGTCCATAAGATTTACTGGACAAGGACACTGCAAGATAAATGAATTGCAGTTGTAATTATTTTCAAGACCCTTTCACTGAAACACAGCGACTTGGTTTGTGCTCAGCTGTAAAAAGACGCACAAGTTTCTCTTGTGTTGCATTTCTGATAAAAACTGTGGGTCGTCTCATCTTACCTGAGGTAGCGAGCAACTTTAAATGTAAGAAGAAATGAGGTATATCTGACTGTCATATATGATGTCAAACAGAAAGCAGGCACAGGTACTACATCTCACAGCTAAAGTCACACATTTTAGAGGCGAGCAACTGTTTTGACCATCATCTGGTTGATAAAGCAATGCAGAGATGAGGTCCATAATAATCTGTCTGCTTGAGCTCACCAGCTTACTGTGACTAGTAATGCCACATGTCATCTGTCATAACACCTGATCATTCACACCTCTTCACCCACCTGTTCCATCTCACCGTTTTAGCTCCCATATACCATCAGCCCCGAGTTACTCCTTTGCCAAATTGATTTTGCGCATCAATTTGTTGATGGCGACTGCTTTAACTTTCCAGTCTTGTGTTTCGCTTCTCTGCCTGATGACCTGCCTTGTCGACCATGATCCCTACCCAGCTCTTTTGATGCCGTTAGCCTGCCTCGCTTGCTGAAGCAAATAGTTACACTTTGTTTTGTTTGCTTTGCTTTTTCTTCTTCTGCTGTACTGAAAACCAAGGTTGATAGCAAACTGAGAATTTTGTGTTCTGCTACACCCCCAGTGCTTTCCAGGCTTCAGTAGGTTCAATAAAATCACTTATGGATTCTGGTTCAGTTTTGTATAAATTCAACAATGACGCAATATTTTGTCCTGGATTGCAAACATAAAACATTGTGCTCAAATTCTGATTTTGAAGTGTTTGTGGTGCTTCTTCTGCAACAGTCACAAAGGTTCATGGATGGTACAGTACTGGGAATTCTTACCCAACTTTCAAAAACACAGGACAAAACAAAGGTTGAAAAAAGTATAACTATTAACTATGAAAAACTACTGCATCATTATTACTATATTGTGACGTTGCTGTCTTTTCTTTTCTGTTGTGCTGTAAGGCAGCCCCTGAGAGCTATTAACACATTTGCTCGACAGTGAGGACAACGGGGAGTGTCTAAGGGAAAGTGGCAGCTGGTTTTGTCTGCCCCACAGCAGGAAGGCATCTCACACATTACTGAAAGGGCAGCGAGCATATTGTACCTAAGTGTACTAGTAAGATAGACACTAACTCCTTCTGTTGATTTATAATGAGTGTGTGTGTCTGAAAGTGCGCATGTATGGGAATGTTAAGGTTGTGTGATGTCTACTGATGACAGTCACAGTGAAACATCAACTTGAACCATGACATTTGTCACCCTACTGTCTGCTCCTACTCTGCCATTGTACACTGTTGATATTAAAACAGCTCCATTTCCTCCATTCAATGAAAAATAAACGTAATTATTTTTAGGTATTCCCAGGTCACTGTTTACCTGAATGATCTGGAAGTACTACTGCTTTTATCTGACCAGTAATTATGTTTCTCAATAGGGCTGATCCAAATCACAATATCTGGGCTCCGGATGAGTCCAAGTATTCAAATCTCTAAATTAATATTCAGATACCACCACAATGGCCAAATATTCTGATACTGTGGTCCAGCTCCACTTCTCAACCACAAATTTACATACCTGAACCATCTGTGCACATGGCTAATTAGCATTTCTAAACCTATATTTACATTCTGCTTACACCAACACAATGGCTAAACAGACACACAAACTGTGTATTTCACTTTAGCTAGAAGTAGGGTTCCTGCTGTTAGTAACAGGTATGAAACAATCTCTGTTTCTCTGACCATGACTTCATGCACTGAGCTGTCGTAGCTTTTCAACCTGCAGTCAGCTGCAATGCTGAAGAGCAATGATTCTAAACAATACTTTGATTGACTACTCATTACTCATATGCTGTATAGCTACTCATCTATACTGATGCTTTTCGTCTTCATTTTGTTGCAACTTTTATTAGAATTGGGATTAAAATTATTACACTGGAAACATTGTGTGCTTGCGTGTGTGTGTGTAGGTGTCCGAGTGTGTGTGTCTGCATGTGTGTGGACTAGGACAGTTAGAGAGGGTGGGTGAGGGGAATCACAATGTTGGGCTACACATCATAATGACTAGTAGCCACTGCCAATGGATGATAGCATCAACCCTAGCGCACGTTTGTGCATGTACACTCCCTCTGCAAATGATTTCTGGCCAAGGAAATTCACAGCTGGGTACACACAGATGTGCAGAACATGCTTACATGCTTCAACACTGTTGTGTTTTAGTTACCAAGATACACGATGAAAGCAAGAAGATGGACTTGATAGAAAAAGAGGATAACAACTAAGAAAAGCACACAATACAGGTGAGAGAAAATGTACTACATTTCTAACTAATTTAGATTCATTCATAATCTCCAAAATTTTAATCTGTAGTAAGAAAGCTAAGGAGAAAGCTAACTCACTGACTCTAGGAAGGCTTCACTGTGATTATGTATCACTTACTCCGTAAATATGTTATAATAAAAGAGAATACTCTCCACTGCTTGATATTTCCCTGAGTACTAACTTAAAACACTGACCAATCAACATATTAACCAGAGTTTAATTACACTTCCATTAAATTAATAAGGTTACATGTTACTTATCTGCTCTGGTGAGAACAGGAGCATCTTTGCCTGTCTACAAATACATTTCATTGTAGAAACTAAAAGTGTAGAGGAGAGATTCCACCAGCATGTGCTGAAACCTGATGTTTTTGGTAAATGTAGACTATTTCTCTAGCACAGAGATGTCACAAAAATTGATATTTTGGTACCACGTCCATGTCGAAATTCTGAAAAATCTGGGAAGTCAGACACAGAAAAGCTCCGCACACAATGTTCACATGATAAGTCGCTACTGTCAATACCAGTCAGTGTGTCAAAATATAACATGCATGCGTGGACAAACGGGGACAAACAGATTGCAACCATTTAATTGCATTTTGCAAATATTTTTGGAAAGACTATTGTATGTACTCTTCTCGGTGAAAAGCAACATTTGCAGGGTAAAGCTTGGCAGCACAACAACAAAATCAAATGTGAAATACTTGTAAAGACCAACATCCACATTGAGGAATAAACTATGCAAGGATGGAAGATCTCATGCAATTGCAGCTTTTTGCAGCTCTTTTAAAGAGCTACTTCACCTTCTGACTTTCTCCTTTAAAATAAAACACCTAATTGTTATTTTTCTATGTTATTTATGTAAATTGGCTATCTAGTGCCATAGCATTTACCAATAATGCAGTTATACAGTACAGATGGGAAAATATGAACGTTGTGTGCTGCACAATTTAAGAGGTGGATCCAATTTGGTATTAAGAATTGTGGAATTTTAGACAAGTGTCAACCTGACAGTAAAAATTCCTTCATTTTATATAAACATGCTCTCATATATGTCTTAACATGACTTCATCCATTCTGCAGATAGAAAGCAAAGGCAGACTGGAATGTGAAGGACCATGGCGGTTTAAAGGAAAGCAAGCAGCAGGAATAAATCACAGTGGTACTGCATTATTCCCACAGAAGCATCAGAGAAGGAGGAGCAGAATAAATAGGAGCAGAAGGGTCAGAAAGTCTTCCAGTGGTGTCACTGATAACCACCGATGACAGTTTTCATTAATGCAAAGCCAAACGAGTCCCTCAGGCCCAGCCTAAAATCACTAGCGGGCTCACTAGCAAGCTGTCCTTTATGATGAGGGCAAAGACAGATCTTGATTTATTTTATTATTTTCGATTATATAGACACAACCTTGACCTCTTATTCTCCAGATTCTATTAATATGAAAGTGCCCCCCTCTCAGGAGTGTTCACAGACCAAATCCAAAGCCTTCCTCCTCCTCATTAGCCATCACTCTTCTCTTCTCCCCTTGTTTTCTTCCCCGCTGAACAATTCTTTTTTATTTCATGTCATGGCTGTTTTTCCAAACCATTTCCCCCAATCTCTCTCCAGTGGTTCCTCTCAAAGTTTATGCCGCACTCTCACTCTCCTCGTGCCCCTTTTGTGGTTGCTATCTCTCATGTTCTGCCCTCATATTTCATTCTGACTCTGCCACTCATTAAGCCCTCTATCGCTCGTGTTCACTCGTCTCTTCCCACTTTCCTCCTCTTTTTCATCCCCCTGCTCTGTTTTTAGCGTTTATTTACTTTACTGTCTATCCCGAAGTGCAACTCGTTGTCTTAACCTTTCATCGCATTCTCACACTCTTCCGCTCCCTTCTTACTCTTCTATTTTCATGGCGCATTAAGTCAGCGAGCTGTGTATTGAAGTCATTTTAACCCAGTAGCGATGGGGGAATTCTCTGAAGTTCTTTGTGTGCCAACAGTGACAGAGGGGGGTCATCTATCTCCTGGGTTCACTCTCTCACCTCCTCCCCCTCCAAACAGCTAATTCAATATGTTGACACTTGGACAGAGAGCTGTTCTTTTGTCAACAAATTTCATTAACCAACATTAGCGGCACTATCAAAGAGGTGACAGGGAGGAAATGATGGCTTCAGATTAAAATATGGAAAGTGTTGGAGAAGCAAAATGGCTAATGTATGTGTGGGTGTGTATGTGCACAACCTCACGCTTGCCACACTTGTTCCCAGCCACTTAACAGTCAGAATTTACATAACCCATTTGAATTTTCATTATTTCTCTCACAAGGATTTTGTAATTGGATTTTTTTACCACAGAATTTCTTAGTCATCATGAATCAGAAGAGAGAGGAATACTATTAAACTACTGTACCTTTTGAAGTAGTCAAAGTGGGGTGTGGTATCTGCAGTTTCTTGTCCTGATAATGTTATTACCATTTAGCAAAAAAAAGGGGATCCATTTTAGCTTTCTGTTCCTCATGTTCGCATATTTGCTTTTGTAAAAGATATCTTAAAAAGGAAATAATTTGATGTCACTTTTGCCAAATTCTCACTTGTAAAATGATATGACAGCGTTAAAATGTATATCTGCAATCCATAAAACGGACTGTTGCTGAAAGAGTAGAGGGATAGATGGCATAATAAACTGTGGTGGAAACCATAAATCCCTATCTAAGATGGCTTGGTCTGAACTACCCTTTTTTAGTTTTAATTATGACTTAGAGGCTGTGGAAAGTAATTATTTTTTTCCACAGACTTGATCATCGCTGCACTTATTTCATTTTTATGTGCGCGCTGGTACAGTGGCTTGTGTTCAAATCATGGTCCATTTGTGATGTAATTTACATTTTCTCTCTTTTATTGGTCAAGTGGTTAATGGAACCAGAAGATGAAGAAGAAACAGATGGCCTCAGAAAATAGCATCTTTCACACATTCTCTATACTGATATCAAGCAGCAGAGTATTCCAAAATAGGAAATGCGTTAAACGTAAACTTTTCCATGTCCTACAAACAAAGAGGCACAAACTACTACTATAATAATAACAATAATAATAATAATAATAATAGAACAGCAACTCAGAGCACTGATTATTAGGTACAGCCGTGCTGACAGTCCTAAGATGTGCAGCTAAGGTTAACTGAAGTCCCCCTCCAATCAAATATGTGTTTTGGACATTGTTACTTCTCTTCGATGTTCATCCTCTACTTGGCAGAATGGAAGCCATTTGCATATTAATAGTCTGGGTTTTTCAATGAGGGAGGAGCATAATTGTCATTTCAAGATAACCAGGAAATTACACCCTGTAATGAAAGCCCAAAGCCATATCAGGCACAAATCACTACTACAAATACAAATCGGATATTTTTTTTTCATATGTGTAGCGTATAGTATGTTTGTCTGTGAGAAGAAAAAAAAGTCGCAGCGTGTTGTATCTATGAATACACAGAGACAGAAACAGAGAGAATGTCCCCTTTCACAGCCTTATCAATCCTACGCTGTCCTCACTTTCAACGTTTTCATAGTCTTTGCCATGGCAAACAAACTAAACCTGGTCAGCAAAAACACTGAGGCCACATTGAATATCAATAGAAAAGAGTAATTTTCTACAGTTTTCTGAAGTGGTTGGTCCTTCTCTTTAGACAGATATATCTCCCATCTACTCAAAAACTAAATGTAGAAATATCACCAAGTGAGAGTCAATGCATATTTCTGAATTGAACCACACATGATGCTCATACATACATCCGCATTCATCCTGTTGCCACTGTCAGCAATGAAATCATTAGTAAATGCCAGGGTGCCCCCTTCCAGTTGCAGACATACATGCTCAAGTCCTAACAGAAGCGCCGCCGTGTTTGACAGATGAGGCGGTTTGTTGGACCACGGGTGCAGCCTGTCAGTAAGACATACTAAATGACAAGAAAAAGATGCCATCGTTACGTTCCTGTGGATGCTCTGCAATCAGTGTTGTTTTTCTCGCTGGTATGCAGTTTACTGAACTGGACTCTTTAGGCAGATATCTCTCCCATCTGCTTAAAATGCACATCTCTTAGGTGTCCCGAAAGAGGCATGGGACATAAATTCCTTGACTTTCACACACTTTCCGTACTCTCAAAAAATGGTTTCACGTGTAGCTAGTGTGTGTAATAATGTAGAAAAACCTTTCGTGGACACTTTTATTGGACGCCAGGTAGCACATTCAACATCTTTTTATCTGATGTCAAACTGGAAAACAGGATCCACAAGTCCACACACACAGGCTAGTAATCCCTCAAATTCTCTTGCAATTCAAATGATTTCCATCGGTTTTGCCACATCCTCCAGCCTGTGCTTCTTTTTTTTCTTCCTCCTCCGTCTGGCTCTCTGGCAGTGCTGATGGAGTCTATGTGTCCTATTGGTTGTCACGAAAATCAGGTTTTAGCAGATGAATGGAGAGATTTTGAAGGAGAAATACAATCTAAAAGAAAGTCTACACAGAAAAAATGGATTGTTACCGATTTCCCCTCTCCCATAGGGGGAAACACCAGACTTGATTGTTCTTTTGTTAGTGTATGTGCGTGCATGTGTGTGAGGACATATACAACCACCCACTTGTGCGATGTCTGTGATATGAGCTGGCATGTGTCCTAATATGATATGAATTCATGTGTATGCTTGACGTTTGGCTTGGGTAGGAGGGGAAATAGGGGGAAATGGAGAGAGCAGAAATTGCATTCTGTATTGACAAAAGAAAGGAAAAACCTGTGCAGTGAGATCGAAAGGAAATAAAACCTTATCTGATATTTACAATCAAAAGCAAACATCACTACCGACGCACTGACAGAGAGGGATTATCTTGTGTAGTAGATGCTTTGTTGTAGATGATTTGTGGGATGCCATATGTATGTGTGTAAGATGCTTAAACAGGTGATCTGTGCTTGCATTTGGGTTTTTGATAGAATAAAGTAAGAGAATAAAAGAGGGCATATTTTCCATATATTAACACTGCTCTCCTCTGCTTCCCTCTGAGACTTTGACTGGTGCAAAGACGATGAGTCAAACTTTCCCAAGGGTAATATGAACAATTCATGCTGTGTAATCTATATTAATATTATTTTACCTTGTCTCATTTTTTCATCTCATGAGTTCATGAATATGAATAGTGTTTTGATTGAATGTTTTCTGCATTTTAAGGATGACAAAAATGTAAATTTAATGGTTTGTCTCGTTGTCTATCTAGTGTTGCGACATTTTTTTTTTTTTTTTTTTTAATCGATCAGTGCTTTTATTCTCATATTTTCTCCGTGGAGGGATTTAACGTTTGGTAATGAAACATTAAAAAAGTCAAAGGAAATGCTTTTTACAAAACCCGTCAGTCTTCAATATCCCTGTTTAGTGTAATGAACAGTCCAGATTGAGTTTTACTTTGAGTAGATTTACATCAGTACTCTCTGGTGATAATCTGCTGCATTAAATCTGATTTAATACATGCTCAGTGAGATAAAGATAAACTGAGTGACACAGCCAATGAAAGATATAGCACATTTTTATGCTGAAAAACTCCTTATCCATAGAATCTTATCATGGTAAATGAGTATTAATGCATTTTTCTGAATCTGAGCACACAGAATGCTCAAGCATACATCTGCATTCATTTTGTTGCTGCCATCAGGAATCAAATCATAAATAAATGACAGGAAGCCTCTTCTGTTAGCAGCTCTACACGCCCAAGCCATAACAGTAGCGCCACCATGTATGACAGATGAGGTGGTTTGCTGTGGGTCATGAGCTCTTTCTTTTTTCCCCTCTACACTGTTCCCCTTCCATCATTTTGATGGAGGCTGTTTTTCTTTTGTCACTCCATAGAACTTTGTTCCACACCCCTAGCAGATTTTTTGTGTGTGTACTGCAGCTTGGCCTTTCTGTTTCTAAAGGCTAACCAGAGGTTCATGCATTCTGGAAAATCCACTGAGTTACTGTCACAGAATTTTGTATATGCCCACATCCTGAGGAACATTCTTGACTTGGGCAGTAATTAAGAGGTTTTCTTCATCGTGCTTATTGACTGCCATTATCCTTGATATACTGTGGACATTTTGCTTTTACAGAACTTATACACACACACACACACACACACACACACACACACACACACACACACACACACACACACACACACACACACACACACACACACACACACACACACACACACACACACACACACACACACACACATTACCTTCTTGACTTTCAGTCTCTTTATTCATAGGTTGAGGATGCAATTATATCTTAATCTAAAATTATGCATGAGCTCTTTTGTTCACGAATTAGAGGAATTTAAATCTAAAAAGCTGAAAGAATGTGAAAAATACCCTAATTTCCCTCCTTTGTTGAAAAGACCGCCAAGGACAAGTAGTAAACAAGTGTCCAATTACTTTTCAAAGTTTGCAATTAGGGCAGTAGATGTTTAAAAGGCTGTATTTCACACGCAGTTCTTTCAAAAAAAAAAAAAAATCGCCCCAATGAAAAATGCACTTTCCTTTGGTGTGTTGAGGCTTAGTGTTGTTTTTTTGTTGTTTTTTAAACTAGTAATGACAATAAATACCCTACAAGTAAATTTACAAAAAGTACATGAATCATCTTAAGATTAAACTGTTATGAATAATTTTACATTTTCTGAGACTGTACATAGGTGTGGTCAGACTTGTATACAGATAAGGATAAATAATCAGGATTAATGGTCATCTGGAAATAACAGCATTTTACCACATCAGCAGCTCAAGTCTTTAGGACAACAATCAGCTCAAACCTCAGTAAGCCTCCTCTTCATAGCGACGTGCACACATTGCACAAAGTCCTTCGAAAAGCATGATCTAAATAAAGAAAGCTCTTCAATGTGGTGATTCATGTTGAAATGTTCAGTAACACATAGAACACAACTCCCAGAGCAATGAAAACTAAAAACCACAGACCAGAGGTTCTCAAACTCATTACTCAAACGTCCACATCTGAATTTTAGTCAAGGTCAGAGGTCCAGAATGATTATGCTGAAAAAATAACATTTACTCTTCTCCCTTGTAACTATTCAGTAACATACACTTAAGCTGAAGACAGTGAAGGTCATTATGTGAGACATGTCACTGTTTGCCGGCAAACAGTTCCATCAGTGTGACCCCTAAACTCATTATTATACCACAAATGTCATATCTGTCCTGACTGGGTGAGCACAAAAATGAGGCAAAAGTAGCATGGTTTCTTATTTATTTCCAATTTACACTAGTTGTGAAATGTTGTGCCTGAGAAAAAGAGACATATTCTGTATTTTTGGAGTTGATAGCAAATTTTCTGGCATAACATCAGTGTGTGATACATCAACAACACCAGAAAACTCCAGATTCAGACTGAGGTGTGGACTTTCAGAGGCCTAGCCACAGACAATGAATTTCCCAGTTTACACACAGGTTCCACAGACTGTGACCAAGTGTGTGACTAACTGTGTTTTACTTGTGTGGACCAGCAAGTGCCCAGCTTGTGCAAAAGAAATCTGAGTATAATCTACAATGGTTAGAAAAGAAACTAAAAGTGCTTTCATGTGTTCCTGGATTGCACATACAGGCACTGTGTTCACTGTTTCTGCTTGGCATGTACACCAAGCTGCAGGTAATCAGTGGGTACTGTGCATCCCGTGTGTCCGTAACCGGTTCATCATTTTAAATTACCACAGCTTACTGCTCAGGGAAACACTGAATATTGAACACAGCATGGTATTTAATACAGGCATGTTCACAATATGGTTTATTAATTAGTAGTCCAGCACAACAATGTGGCTCACATTCTACACAAACACACAAAGATATTCTGCCCATACAGTTTTTTTAATCATTCTTGGTGAAGTAATAATTTAAAAAGGTATTTAAAAGAAAAGAAAAGAATCTGCCAATTAGTGAGAACTCTTTCTTTATCTGCTCTCATTCATTATTTTAGGACTGAATGATGAAGCAAACAGAGAGTGATGCTAAAAGAGAGAAGTATTTTACCATCTTGACTGCTAATTAATTCCTCCCCATCTTTGTGCAGTGGAAACTATAATTATGTGTTTTGAAAGCTTGGCTGTGAGAGTTAAGGGAGTGAATAAAGAGAAACAAAATCCATTTCCAGATCTTTGACTGTGTCAACAGCATTACACTGATTTACAGTGTTGGCTCTCAGATTCTACTCTGACTTTCCGTTTATGTGTCTTTTACTATCCCTCTTTTCCAAGTGTCAATAATATCTAAAAACTCTCTTTGAGACACTACAAATTTCACTCAATTATAGACCCAATTTTGTTGACACAGCTGCAAACTTTAAACATGAAACACACAGAAAGCACAACAACAGCATGAAGCACAGATATTGCATTTATGCCCTTGTGTAAATATATTTATTGTTCTTTTTAAATTGTACTGTTTATTGCTGTTTTTCTTTCTTTGACACCAAATGGGAACTGGTATCCTAATCTCGTTGTACCCGGTACAATGACAATAAAGGCTATTCTATTCTATATGCAGGGCTAGATGCACAGATGAAATTGCAGAAGCTCTGACTTAATCATATGTTTCTCTTAAAGCAGTGAGCAGACAATGCCATGGCTTGTTTTCTGTTGTTTTTCATGATCAAAAAAGACAGCTCGAACATTTATAAAGTATTCAATTTCACTTTTTTAAATCATTATTCCTATTAATGTGAATATGAGTAAACTAAATGGAAAAAAATTGAAAAGTAGTTAATGTGGATAAAGTTTATAATACTGTGTCCAAGCTTCAATGGCGATGGCACGCACCATATTTACAGTCAGGCAATCTTTAGTAAAGGGAATCTGTGATAAATCACTCTTATGCATGCATTATATATCAGTAATAATGTGGTGAAGAAGAGGGAGACAAGCTAGTTGCTAGTGAGTCAACTTTATTCACTCGAGCCACACTCAGAATGCTGGGAAAAACAATGTCAGCAAAAAATTTGGGGTCTCAGGCACGCCCCCCAAACCACCACGTCCAATGCGTGAGAGTACCTCTATAACCTGTACACTACAATAATCTAATTTTCTTTACAGGATTCTGGTGAAGATACAGTGAAAAATGATATTCCTGGCAAACACAGCATACTAGTATTCTCTTAAAGACCTACCAAAATTTCACAAGTACTGTTTGTTGTCTTTATTAAGTGGAACTAAGCTCTTCAGAACTAACCTGAAGTCACACCTTGTCTTACAGCACTGCTTCACTTTACAACTTCAAAATCAGGCTGGAAGTTGTCACTTCTTAAAACTGTCTATGTAAACCAAAGCATGTATGAGTAATACAAATAAAAGTAACAAAAACATGCCCTTGCATGTCAATTTAAATGGTTTTCCAAAATTTTGTGCTGCCCTCTACAGATTGTCATTAGGAAACACCAGTGCTAATGGTGGAAAAGGTTAGTTTGGAGCTCTTCTGTTGATCAAAAAAATCTAAATAAAACTGAAAGGAAATATCAATAATGCTCTCGTAAATTCCTTATATTGCTTCCTTTCCTCCAACTGCTGCCTCTGTTTTCACTTTCCAGCAACAATGGAAGAAAATTTATTCTGTAAAGTTAATGCACAGCTATTCTTACAGGTGCCAAAACCTTTGGATTATTTACAAATCCTCTGTGTGTACAAAGGCAGTGCTGGAACCAATTATGTTACTATATAGTCAAGTGCATTATTAGATAATAGCGTGCTGCATGAAGCACTGCATATTTTTATCAAAATGGCAGGAAAGACTAACAGAGGAAGACAAACTGATTGATCAGAGCTTCATCTTACAGCAAGATAATGACCTAAAATGTGAGAAGAATGAAACAAAACAGTATGCTTCAAATCGACCCCATCAAGTTAGTTTGGGATGAATCTGACATAAGGGTAAACGTAAAGCAAGCTACGCATGCTCCACATTTGTAGGAACTTCCAGTGTGCGACCATGCAGGGTGTTCATTGAGCTGCTGAATTAATCAAATATTTATATTAATTAGATTTAGCATTCCATGATTCCTTTTTTCTTTTGAAAAAAATCTTAGTTTTATAAACTACACAGACAATACACAACATCAGTTACAAGAGCACTAGGAAAAATGGAGGTATTCTAAAACTTTTGACAGACAGTGTGAACTCTAAATGCTGCATAGGGATGCGGGATCTCTCAGGGCAGAGTTGATGCTGTCAAATATAATGCAGAATAAGTATTTCTGCCTCATGCTTGCTGACAGCATCTATTTTCCTACTAAGTGTGTAGGGGGAGGTTTGTCAGTCAAACCTCCACATCTTATTTTTTACACCCTCTTCTCTATGCATGCATCACTCACTCAGTTATGTGCTGTAAACAACTTTCATATCCATCATTGCCCAGTCCATTGCAGTCTAGCTGGCTTACTCTCTGACTCTTTTGCCTTTCTGCTACTTCTTGTACTTTGGTAGCCTTCGTAGGTCTGCTGAGTAGGATAGGAGAATATGTAAAGGTGACCCACTGGTCTCTAATGAGCGGTGTAAGAGTATGTTGCACAACCTGTTGCCACAGTTTACAGCATTTAAAGCTAATTTGCAGTGCTCGTCCCTTTTCAATGTATACATTAACATTTTTGTTTTTAAAAAATATATTCAGAAGTGCCTAAAAGGCCATAATTACCTCCGCCAAGGAGGTTATGTGACACCCGGCGTCTGTCTGTCTGTCTGTCTGTCTGTTAGCAAGATAACTCAAAAACGGCGGGGCAGATTCACATGAAATTTTGAGGGGATATAGACTATGGTAAGAAGAAGAGCTGATTTAATTTTGGTGGCAATCTGGAAAGGATCCTGGATTCTGGATCACTTTGAATTTTTTAGTATTGTAGCGGCCGTGGGGGCCGCTGTGACTGTGTTCTGGGTAGGGGGCCGCTAGGCATCATGGGGGGAATTATGTGTTCTTTGGGAATTGTTTTACGGGGTTGTTTGTTTGTTCCAGACGTTCTTTAATTACTGGTTGCATTTAGTTAGTTCAGTTCTGCGTTCTGACTTCGTTTGTGTGTTTGTTGTTTTCATGTGTACCGTAGCTCAGGGAGGTTACGGGAGGAGTGACCTCGGCCTGCGAGCCGGTACGTTGTCAGTTCTAGAGTGCTTATTGTGGTAGAGACAATAAAGCCTGGTGTGCTAACTGTAAGATCCTTCGTCATTCCTGCCTTAAGTCGCCGCTCAGTGCTGCAGTATGTTTTAGTATGTGGTCCAAAATATGACAAAAACATCATAGGTTAGTATGTCGTCCAACAAATTGGAGCAAGGTGTCCAGATAGGTCAACTGGTTAAGAAGGTGATTCGTAAACAGAACTGTGTCAGAGACGCAGGTTCCATTCCAGCTCATGATCTTTTACTGCATGGGTTTCCTGTTTTCCTCTCTATCCTTGGCGGAGGTCTGCACTCTCTGAGTGCTTTTCTAGTTCTTACTTTAACCGCCAAGCTACTCAAACACCAAATACCATCAATAACTAGAAAAGCACTCGGAGAGCGCAGACCTCCACCAGGCCATCTGTTTGTCTGTCTGTCTGTCTGTCTGTCTGTTAACAGTATAACTCAAAAAGTCATGGACGGATTTTCACCAACATTTTACAGAATGTCCGGAAGAGCAAAAGTAACAATCGAATAGCTTTTGGAGGTGATCTGGATCACCGTCTGGATCCAGGATTTTTTTTCAATTGTACAGAGTCCTTCAAAAAAATCCTGCTGTGATTACATAACCTCCTGGTGGAGGTAACAATAGACTTCAACCTATGTACTGTCAAGTGTAAAATAGATAAATAAAAAGTACTTTACAGCACTGGATCAGTATCCCCAAGTGCCTCCTAAGAAAGTTAACAGTGCTTTACTGTTTATAAATCAGCCTTCTTGAGTTGCAAACTGCAACAGCATTTTTTTTGAACAATTAAAAATAATATATACAATTTATAGCTAAACAATCTCCTGCCTAATGTAACTTTAAATCATTAATACTTTAATTTAGTTATGTGTGTGTGTTGGCTATAGGCTAGTATCATATATAACATACCTGAGGAAATGAACTGCAAGCTGGGCAGCAAAAAAAAAAAAAAAAAAGCATCTTTCTACCTTTATGTGCTGTATGTAAACAAAGTGGATGTTTGCAATCAAGACCTTGGTTGTTGCACACTGCCAGCACCGACTTTAGTGAAGACACTTTGTATAGTTTAGTTTTGTCTGCCACTGTCATTAAAGGCGACTGTATGTGTGTCAGTGTGTGCTTGGAGACTGGAGAGAGAGAGAGAGCAGCCACTCATCACATACAGGGTTAAAGGGAGAGCTCTCTCATCTGGACTGGGAATAGTGAAAATGCAAATGTCTTAATCTTACTGCAAATTAAGACAGGAACTGGTAGGATAAAATGT
Organism: Acanthochromis polyacanthus; assembly: GCF_021347895.1. Classification (NCBI taxonomy): domain Eukaryota; kingdom Metazoa; phylum Chordata; class Actinopteri; family Pomacentridae; genus Acanthochromis; species Acanthochromis polyacanthus. The sequence continues at coordinate 20,320,191 of NC_067122.1, forward strand.
ACAAGACAAGGCTTATGCAGCAATAATAAATAGGAAATCAATTTTCTTAATTTCTCCAGTACAGAGAGCAGAACCGATAATGCTGCAGCTTATTGATGCTACTGTCTTTAATTTATCCCAGGGTCTGTTTGATACTGTGTTTTGGTTCCCATCCTTATTGATTATTAACTTCAATTAACCATTAAAGCCAGCAGTGCAATTTCAGGTCTGGAAGTGATAAATCAATGGCGGCTTTCTCTCCTTTTGTCAACAGCGAGGTCAGAGCCATCTTGACTGAATAACCTTTGGTTCAGTGTGAGCTCTCTATGGCGACCGACTGACTGACACAAACAGAACAAATATAAAAGTCTCAGGTTGTGACTATGCAACATTAAAAAGTGCAGTGTGAGTTAACACACCTTATAAGTCGAATAAAAATTGGCCGGTATCTCCCCAGCTATTAAGGCTCTACCTGGTAGAATACTCTAGATCAGTGGTTCTCAACCCTGTTCCTCAGGACCCCATGTCCTGCATGTTTTAGATGCTTCCCTGCTCCAGCACACCTGACTCAAATGATTAGCTCGTTATCAGGCTTCTGCAGAGGCTTGATGACAAGCTGATCATTTGAATCAGGTGTGTTGGAGCAGGGAAGCATCTAAAACATGCAGGACATGGGGTCCTGAGGAACAGGGTTGAGAACCACTGCTCTAGAAGACAACAAGACGTGCACTGTCAAAAAATTCTAAAAGGAACTTGCACTTCAAAATTTTAGACACAAATAGACAAAAACTATTTTCAAACCAACCAAAGTGTCAGGAATCAAAGAAGTCTCAAATAGATGAACCACTACACCCTGTGCATAAAGAAAGGCATGAAGTACAGTAAACTACACCATACCACGGTACGACTACACAGGGCTAAAATCCTCAATGCTACGTTAACATTTGCAACTACAAAGTGCACTTTCATATGGTGATTGTTCACGGATAGTACGTCAAAACAATGACAATGTGCCCCCTTGAGAGAGGCACCCACTCTCCAAGGCCTTTCCCGTTTTTTGCTTTGTTTTTTGCATGTTTTGAAACATTTTAACTGATTTTGTCGGATAGTGCTAAACAAAACTTTGATCTGCAAACAGTAGTGACAATCACTGCAAGAGAGCAATGTGACAAAAACACGAAATCAGACCACAGCGTTAAATCATCCCAGCACATTGTCTGTAGTCAGAATATAAAGAACAGGAGTGTAAGAGTAACACAAAATATTAATTGGCTTTTGTTAAGGACGGAGCAAATGAAATGGATGGATGGGAAGAAAGATGTAGAACGATAAAGGACACTGGGACACACACCCGAAAGAACATGTCACTGGCTTGATGGACACTGACTTTTATAAAACAATTACTCAGAAATTCTGAAGGATTATGATATTATTACAATAAGGAATGCTTCCACTCACAGAATTATCCAGAATATAGTCAAATTCTTAATGCATTACAAGTCAAGCAGAAAAAGGGCCATTCCTCTATGTGACAACACACTATATGCTAATATGTAGGCTAAAAGACAGAAAATTGAAATAAAATGTATAATGTAGCACACCTAACTTGCCCTTCAAAAAAATTCTTTATGCGGTTCAGTTCTGGTCCTGGTTAAGCTGCCAAAGTTAAAGTGTCACAAGCATTTGGGCCTCGGCGACTGCAGAGTGGAGTCTAATTCTATTATGAAAGCAAACTCAATGTGAAGAGCTCCAGCCCTTCACTATGATTATGTTAATTCATATTCATCCAGTAGGGCCCATATATGCATTATTCACATGCATCCAATCACCCCAAGTAATGACACCACAATATGTCAAATATGGGTGACCCAGTTGCTAATCTCACTACTTTGTTTGCTTGTTTTTGTTGTCTATGTCTATTAAAGTCGATCAGATAGTACTAATAAATAGAAGAGAATTGAGGAGTGGACACATGAGGGGAGACAGAGTGAGAATGTTGTATTTGTCATCACAACTTCGAAAAGTCACAACAAAAAGCCTCGGTGAATTAATGTGGCACGGCGGCCAGCACGACACAAATACAACACTGCAACAGTAAAACTATGCGAATAAAGACTGATTTGTACTCACAGTTTGAGGGTCCGTGAAGTATCCGTGTCGCCGGAAAGGTAATTAGCGACAAACACCGTTAGCATAAACCGGTTGCTAACATTAGCACAACTACAGCATCTGTCTATCAATAGTAACGCAGTGTCTGAAATACACAGCCAGCTTTCCGGTGGAGACAAGCCGTATTTTAGCGTCTTTAGAATTTCCCTTTGCTTCAGCAGTACTTCATTTTTTCCTTCAAGGTAAGTTGTTTACTGAAGCTATTTAACAACAAAAACTAACCGGTAATGTTTGAAACGGCTTAAGGTCGTTTTAAACACAACCACTATGAAGCTATTTACGAAGTCCTCAGGTGTTCCTCTGTGCGTTTTAGGGCGAAAGATTTTTCCTACGTCAGCTACGAGCTTCCAACTGTAAACCCAAACCACAGTGGCAGAGGTTCGATTCCCACGTGGGACAAACCCTCAGAATATATCCTTAAAATGTTTTACTCGTTTCTCAAACTGTCTCGGGGTCGAAACAATCACTGCAACTGTGCTGCTCAGTTACCTAAATGTGTGCTGCACCTTGTCTTCCTAGCAACAATATCTTGAGTTATACATGCAGGCAGCGGCCAGCAAACAATAGCTGGCACCTGCCTTTCAAAGCAAATGCAACAATTACAGCTTTGTTGCGTGCAATTTTCTTCACAAATACACTTCCCAGCCAGATACTGTGTAGCAGATCCATCATACCTGCAGCTCTATTTGATAATAATAGATAATTATGCTGTCTGACAGTTAATTCTGGTGTGATAGAAAAGGCTTACTTTTAGTCAAATTACTTCCATGCTGCGATTTTTCACAGAAAATACAAGGCGAGGAATACTGATATGTTGGTAGTCCACTCAGTTTACCAGTTAAGGTAAAATATTAAATAAATCTGGCATGTTGGAAACTGTGATAGCCTTGGGACTCACTGAACACACACTGTTCCATGAGAAATAACGAGACAATTAAATCTCTTTGTTCTCGTCACAGTACCAAAGCCCACTGGGACCAACAGATTGCCAGGGCAACGGCTGAGCACGCCTTCCAAAAAGCCTATAAAACATCACATTTAGTCAAAACAGTGCATTATTTACTTTTGGAAAAATCAGCTGTAGTGATTCTACATACATGTATAAATCACATCCAAAATAAAAGTATGTTTTCAAGCCTCCCACAACTTCTGAAAGATAAATTCTAGTACAATATGTGAGTGACAATGTTTCTGGAAAGGTGGGATTACCGGCCTCAGACAAGTGATCAAATACTCTTTACCACTGTCACTTTATTTCACTGCCACTGCACATTTGTTTAGAAATATACACCAAGCGTATTACCTTTTATGTTGGTATTGTATTGTATCACAAAGTCTAGCTTTATGAGCTTCACAAAAAGAATGCTCACACAATGTATATTCCTAAATGTGGTTGCACACTTATGCATGGTCCTTTAAACTAATTACCATAACTATAAATGTAAAATGCTCTTGCTGGCAACCAAAAAATATAATGGGAGCCCAATAGGACATTCAGGACACCCAAACAGGTTAATGTCGCATTGATTGTTCAAATTCCCAGACAGCACCAGCTACATTGTCATTCTGATAACAAAGGAAGGTGTCATAATTAACAAGAATTTTCCAAGAGAATAGACTAATTTAGATGTACATTACCCCTGCTGGCAATGCTATCTATCTCTTCTGTCAATCCCGTGTTTTATTTGTGTCAAAGAAAAAAACACAGATGCCCATAGTTTTTTTGGTTTTTTTTTTTTTTTTTTTTTTTTTACATTTTTTAGTATGTCACTCCAGATCTGTTTGAAACAATAATTATATGTTTGATATTTGACCTATGGCTCTGATCACACACATAAATGTCACAGCTTTGTGCTCAGGCCAAAAACACCTCCTCACACAAAGATATCTCGGAGATTTCATTCACTGTCGTAGTTCAGATTTTCCCATTTGCTCAGTCAAGTCGAACAAATAAACTTGCCAAAAACTTTTCAGGGTTCCGCAGCGATATCCGCTAAAATTACAGGGGACTGACACAACCTCCCCGTCACCCTGTCAGAATCTCATTTTGCCTTTGCTCTGCTTGCTTTCTATTACTCTCTGCTATGGCCAGTCTCTTTGTAGATGGCTGGAATTATTATTTCATTTGAGTTACAGAAATATCTCAACTGTAGATTGCAGTTCTTTGAAAAGGCAGCGACTGGTGATTGAGCTGTCGACCTTTCAGTTACAGTCTCACCACTTCAGCTTTTACAATACTTCATGCTGTTATGCAGCTCTTATTTAAACCACTGGATTGCTTAGTTACAGGCTGTTTGTATGTAGCTTGAAGTGCGACCACCATTATAATCTAAGGTAACAAAAGTCGAATGCTGTAAAGGGGTGATACAGTAAACAAACCATTGTGTTTTTAGTAATTTAGTGATTTATATCATGTTGAGCTGTTTACTTCATCTCTATGGGGGAAGGAGGATTATGATAGTCCACAGGATGTTGTTCTGAAAATGGTATTGATTCAAGCATTTAACCTTGTATCAGTAGTGGAAGAATTTTTTGGCACTTTTGCTTTGATAAAAGTACCAATACAGCAGTGTAACCATACTCTAATAATTTCAAAATCACAGTCAAGTAAAGGAAGTATCAATATACCTAAGTAACATTTTACCATTGTAACTCAGCTGGGTGAGGTGCTGCTAATTTTACTTACAGTTAGTTAGTTTAGTCCAGAATTGGTCACATGGGGTCACAACCTAAGTCTGAGTGATTGTTAGAAGGTTACTTAGGTATGAAAAAAACATACAGTGACACAAATCTCAGTTCATACATCAGACTTTTTTGCATTCCTTCATGTATTTTTTTTTTCCAAAAATGCTGCAGAGAAGTATAAAGTAGCACAAAATGGAACTACTCAAGCAAACAACCTCAGAACTATATTTGCACTGAACTTAAATACATGTACTTAGTTATTTTCCACTACAGCCTTGTATGAGGACATGCACAGCTGCTATACTGTTATAGACTCACTTGTTTATCTTTATTTTACCAGTTGCTTTTCTGTCATATGTGTTATGCTGTCTTTCTCAAGCTTCACGTGTTGCTTTAAGTTGGTTGATGCTAATAAGCTGCCAACCTCTCACTGCTGGTTGAGATTCATTTGTTTCCTTTTTCCCCCTCCTTTTTCTCTCTTTTCTCTTCACCTGGGATTCATTTGTTTTTGCTGCAGAACGTGATGAGGGCAAGAGGAAAGCATCTTCACAGGTGGCTGCTGTGGTAACAGAAGGTGGGGATTAAATTCCACACCCTATGTGTGTTTGTACGTGTGTAGAAAGTTATTTCCCAGGGTGTGATGAGAGAATATAAAAGATCTAAGTCAGTGCCCCTAGGTAGAGTTTATCGCTGCGTCTAAATCAGGCTAACACACAGGATATTCATAGTGCATAACGTATCGTACCAGACTCCACTCTTCACCTGGTCACTTCTTTCTTCTTCTCCTCTCTTCTATTCTGCCTCCTTGTCATTAATAGACATTAATCCCCTTATAACATTTCATGGTAAAAGTTCCACTAAGACCAATCAGTGTGCTAATTTCTACATAATCTTAAAATGAGTTGAACTTTATACTGGTATATGGATGTGTGAGCAGCATAATTCAAGTACTGCTGCAAGTGTACAGCTCATGAATTCTCTCCAATGTCCTTGGAAAGGTTTTGATGGTGTTTGTATGCCGACATTTGATGTATAAACCTGCCTCACCATGCTATGGAGCTGAAAAAAAAAATACCAGACTCTGTTGTCTCTCTCTCTCTCTCTGCTGTATCCTTCTATCTGCATACCTCTCAGTGCATGAATGTTTACAGCTTTCTGAATCATTGCCCAACAAAAGGACCTCTGGCACAAGCAGGCATGTCGGGTCCATCCAAAACAATTTGGGTCACGCCCAGAGAAACGGATAAGAGGAGAATTATCCTGAACCATGGTGCAAAGTCTATAGAGAGTTTGGGGGGAGTGATTGAAAGACTAGGCAGTAAGAGTAATATCGTGTCAGAGGATGAAAAAGTGCATGGAATGAACTAGAGATGTACTTCAGCATAGGGAAAAGTGAAGAGAGAGATGAGAGAGGAAGCTTGCAGCCAGAACAGTTTGGGGTCATGGGAGCAAGAAAAAAAAAAAGGAAAAGTCTTCCATACAAAAGCCAAAGAGGATACATAACATAAAAGATGACCAAGGAGGAGGATGACGGGCTGGATGATCAGACTATTGAAACTACTTAGAGTAGGCTGTAGACCAAGACCCAGTGAGGAGTGGGAGAAAAACTGCAGTCAGTGTGGGAATAGCTGCACACTAAAAATGAGAATGCATATATATCCATATAACTGGAGGCACAGAGAAGGGGAGTAAAAAGAGAGAAAGCTATAGATGATATAAACCGCCTACGAACACTATCATTATTGTGCCTTGAAAACCATGTATCTCCATATTAGACTACATTTTTAAATAGCTTTAAGGACTGTATGCTTATTTATTGGTTGAGACTGTTCTCTTTCTCACACAAACCTATTCAAATCTCACTGCAGTTCCTCAAAAATTTACCCAGCTTCAGTCAGGGTGGTTTTGTCACTTCGTGAAAAGCTTTATTTCTGTAGATATAGTATTGTCACAGGACAACAGCAACATCAAGGGTGTGCTGCAATACATGGCAGCACACAGCAGTCATTTAAGTTACCCTGAGGGCTGCTTGTTTCATCCACTATTTTATTGCCACCGAACACAAATGTGATGAGAATGCAGAATAACACGACTATATTCTGATTTTATGGCCCCGTTTTCTGAAAACACAGATTTAAAGGAACAAACCGATATAAACGGACCAACTAAAAGGTGGACTGAATCCACCAAAACTCAAACTTCAGTGAACTCTCAAACTGAAGGATAGATCTTTTTCCATGTTTTTGTGAGTGTTTCCATAGGTTTCTAAATGTTTCAGGGTGTTTGTAGTCCCAGTGTTAGAATATTTAATAGTATTTCTCTGATTTTTTTTTTCCTTTAATTTATTTTTGTTGGCATGATCATTCAGAGCATTTTGAAAAAGCATCAATGAAAATATAAATGTTTTGATTACAGAACAAAGAAAACACGTGTCATTGACCAGGAAAAAATGACAGCAAAATATCATTTCACATTTGAGGGTCACCTACCATTCAAAAGATTTGAAAGTTTCTGAAGGGTCCAGGAGGTTTATGTTTTGTTTGTTTGTTTTTTTCAATTTGGCTCAGAGTGTCTCTTTGTGTCTCTAAGTATTTCAGTGTTTTCTTTCTTTTTAAGTATCCCAAAGTGTTTCTCCTTGTGTTTAGGTGGTCCACAATGTTTCATGTTGTTTCTAAATGTTTGAGAGTTCTTCTGTGTTCCAGACTGTTTCTCTCTTTGTTTTTTACGTCTTCTAGACTGATTGGGTTTTTTTTATAAGTTCCCCGAGTGTTTGGCTGTATGTGTTCCAGAGTGTTTCTCTTTCTTTTCTTTCTTTTTTTCTTTTTTTTTTTTGGTGTTTCAGTCTTTCCGTTTGTATATTTATGTTTCAGAGTCTTACTGTTTGTTACTCTGCCAAGGAATGTGGCAAAGTTTTGTGACAATCGGCATACATGAATGTGTCTTATTGTCTGTGCACAACATTTCTCAAAAATGGATTTGAATGAAATTCTCAGGGAAAGTCAGAAATGACACAAGGACCACATCATTAGATTTTAGCAGTGATGTGGCTTGTAGCCTGGATCCACAAATTTGTTCAGGATTACTCATTGCGAGATAGCAGCACAGCGTCACTGTAACCATGACAACAAGTGAACACTACCATCTGCCTGCTGACGATCACATGATTGTGATTCACTACAAATCAACCGTTGTGGACTTGTAGGGACTTCTCCATTGGAAATCATACAAGGAACAGTTAATTAAATTGTCGGGGTGTTTCCAAGTCCCATCAATTCAGGCTGCTCACAACATATTTAGATCACACCATTCGATATCTGTACATAACGTGCACATGCATAACACACGGCTGTGCTCAGTATAAGGTCATGTTGTTTGTAGGTACATCTATAGTAAATGACCACATTCTATGGTGCTGTGATTTCTGATCATCAATAGCTAATAAACAAATGGTGTATTTCTAAAAAAAAAAATTGCTGGATTTCTGACAAAGCCATATGGAGGAATGAACAGCCTTGGCGGAGCGCTGCGCTCTCTGAGTACTTTTCTTGTTTGTTTATGTTCCAGTCTTTCTCTTTGTTTCTAAGTGTTCCAGAGTGTTTTTTGTGTTAAGTGTTCCTCTTTGCTTTTAGATGTCCCACAGGGTTTCACTGTGTTCCACTGGCTTAAACTGGCTGTAAGAAGCATCTTCCTTTAACTAAAATGTGTCCTGACGATTTTTTTTATGAGCGATACAGATTCTCAGCTGAGGGAGTACGTTATATCTGCAAACCTGATGAGCTGTACAGTACTAATCCCTCTGAATGAAGCTATGTAGTTACAGTATCACAAACTGTATGCATCGTGTTGCCATAGAACCCGACATGTATTCAGCTGGTGATGCAGAAATCGGAGGAATATGTTTATAATTTTGGTCCTGTTCTGCTCTCAAGTCAGTTTACACTGCTGGTACTGCAGCTGATGAAACACGGATTTGAACATGGATTATTCTATTGGTATTCGTTACAGAGAACAATCAATTAGTGACATTAATTTCACTTTTATTTATTATTATTATTATTCCAGACTGTCATTGTTTCCATGTATCCCAGATCTATTGTTATTGTTTCTCAGTATTCCAGAATGTTTTTCCTTATGCCTAAGTCTTCTATAGTGTTTGACTTGCTATGTAAGTCTTCCATTGTGTTTCTATTTGTTTTTAAGCTTTCTACAGTGCTTCTCAATCGAATGAGAATTCTAAGGTTTCCACAATGTGTCCCCAAGTACTTATTATTGTTTCAAAGTTTCCCAAAGTCATTTGTTATTGTTTCTAAGTTTCCCAGAATCTCTCTCTTTTGTGGTAATTATCCTAGAGTCTTTTTCATTTCTTCTGAGTTTTCTAAAGTCTTTCTCAGTGTTTCTACATTTTGTAGAGTGTCCTTCATCATTTAAAAGTATTCCTGGGTGTAACTCTTTGGGTTTTTTTGTTTTGTGTGTGTGTGTGTTCTAGACTGTTTCTCTTAGTTTTTTTTTTAGATATCGCCACGATTCTCTCACGATTGTTGTCTTTCGTCTGGGACGGCCGGAAATTGCACAGTGTGTAGAGGCCTTAAGTCTTCCGTAGTGGTTATCTTTGTTCTAAGTGTTCAGAAGTCTGTTATTGTTTGATTGTTCCAGACTGATTCTCCTTTCTTCTTCAGTGTTCAAGAATGTTGGGCTTGGTGTCAAAGTCTTCCATTGTGGTTTTCATCATTTTAAAGTGTTCTGGAATGTGTCTCTTTGTTGTTTAGTGGTCCAGACTGTCTTTGTTTCTCCATGTTTTATCTTTATCTTTATTTCAAAGTGTTCTCATTGTTCCTACATGTTGCACAGCTTTCCTAATTGTTGCAGAGTTTCCCACAGTATTTGTATTATTTTTAAGAGTTCCAGAATCTTTCTCTTTGGTTGTAAGTATCCCAGAGCATTCTTTATAGTTTCAATGTTTTCCAGAGTGTTTTTCTTTATTTCTTGTTGTTCCAGCCAACGGTCTTGAACATGCAAGAACAGCGAGAGTACTTCTCTTTGTTTTTCTATGTGGCTGTGTTTGTCTTTCACATTGTTTCTATGCGCTTCAGAATGTTTCTTTTTGTTACGAAGTGTTTTTCAGAGTCATTCTCCTTGTTTTTTTTTTTTGTTTTTTTTTAAAGCTTTCCAGAATGCTTCACTTTGGCTTTTAGGGTTCAAGAGTGTTGCTCTTTGTACATGTTTGGGACTCTTTGACTGTGTTTGTAATTGTTTGAGAGTCTTTAACATTGCTTCAAAGTATTCTACACTGTTTTTTTTGTTTGTTTCTAAGTTTCCCAGTCTTTCTTTTTGTCCAAGTAATTTGAGAATGTCTTTGATATTTAGTGTTCCGTAGTTTTTAACTTTGTTTCTATGTATCTCAGAGTGTTTGTCTCTTTCTTTAACAATGTTCTAGTTGTGTTCTTTATTTCCTTCTCTCCTTCTCTCACTCTTTCTTCATTAAATGTTGGTTCTTTTATGGTATTTCTTCAGATACTGTATGTAGTGTTGCATTTTGTAGTCCTATCCACAGGTCTTTCACTTTTATTTCATTTCTTGCATAAATGATCAGTGAATCACGCTGCGCTTGAACTTTGCCCATAGAATGTTAAATGCCTCCTTCTGGAATATTAAAACACTTTTGATAAGGCATGCCAAAAATGTGTCTGTTAGATAGACTGTCTTGCTGGGAGGCAGTGCTCTGCGTGGATTTTTCTGACCTGCATGAAGGAAAATGAAGGGAAGACATATCGTGATACATTGTTAGACAGAGAGGAAGAAAAGTCTTCTTAATTGGCAGTCAGTCCTTCTCAGTGTCAGATATTTGAAGGAATGACTGATTTGTTCTGCAGTGAAAGAGACAGCTTTAGACAGTGTTCACAAATATGAGACAGGTTTAAAGGAGTTGTGGGGGGGGACTGTTTTTGAGCAGTAATTGGATGTTATTTAACCAGCTCTCCACAGGGATAATATGTGGACCCTGCTCAAAGACTATAAACATTTCCTCTTCCCTTTTATTCTTTCTTTTTGTGTGTGTCTGTTTTGGTTACTGGCATCATATCACTCAATCCACCATGATGTCCCCATCCACTTTTCCTGTCGTTGGCAAAGCATGCAGTACGTGCTACCACACCCCACATAATATGACTACACACAAAATATAATTGCAGGTAACAATTTCTGCACGTATACCTGTCAGCAAAGTTTAGAGATAATAAAATGTTGGGGATCAGTGGGTTTTATAGTTGTACTCTGTGGAGCCAGAGTGTAATTAGCTTTCACGGCTGCAACTTTCCTTTGAGAAAACCTTGATAAGGGTAATCTATTTCCTCCCACTCTGAGGCAGCTGTGAGCCCACCAGGGTGGTCAGTCGCAGAATTTTCCTGTGTTGCTGTGGATAGAGAAAGTCCTTTATGTTATCAAGCTGGGAAGCACGATGACCAAGGGTGTGTTCGCGCCTCTATTTTGGATCATCTCCTAAAGCCAGAAAATGACACATTTCATGTTGTCATCTTATGAAAAGGCAAAAAGCAGAGTTGTAGCATGACTCATCCAGTTAGTAACCTCTTATCCTTTATCATGAGCACCAATTCTTGTGATTTTCTTGCAAATATAAATGTGCTCAATGTGTTTCTGTCATAAGGAACAGGCAAGAAACAATTAAAAGGTATCTTGTAACAAAATATAGACGGGTGACAGACAAGGAAAAAGTAGAGCTCTGAACACCTACATTGAAGGAAATAGGTGACTCAGATGTGTTGTCTTGGGCATTTTGCTGGTGTGGCTTTGTTCCACTTATCCTCTTAGAGGGAAGGGTGACTGCAAATCAATACAAAGGTGAACAGCTACAGGAGATTTTAGACTGACCTGTTGGGCTGCACTCTCCACCACCATCATGAACACCAAATGAGGGAAAGAATGATTCATCATAGGTCAAGAAACTTACAGAAACAAGCAAAAGTGCATTAAAGCTCTTGTGGTGGCACAGCACCTTAAGACACTTTGTTGGTTTTCCCTTTAATTTGTCAACCATCTGTATGTCTAGCATAGCTCTGGCCTGTTGTATGTCCATATCCAACCCGGTCTCACGGGGATTCGTGAAACTGTCACGTAAGTTTTAGTTTCGGTTTCGTGCGCACCAACACGATTTCATCATGTTTTTCGTGCCGCTCACCACGAAATGTTTTTCGCTGTGGTAATCACATCTGAAAGTGGTTTATACCGGCGGATTCATGACGATCTAAGCTGTCCATCGGCGTATACTGCTTGTGTGATCGCGTTTGCGGCCGCCGGCCGCCGGACATTCTTGAAATTCCTATGCAAATTGGTAAGTGTACCACCGGCTTATGGTTAGGTTATGGTTAGGTTATGGTTATGGTTATGGTTAGGGTTATGCTTAGGGACGATGTCATGCAAAATATAGCGTTGGATTCGCCACGGTTTTACATTAAAAATATAATATAGACATTCTTTTGAAATACGTTCTGAGTGGCACGAAAAGTCCGCCGTTTAAAATACATTGGTGCGCATTTCGTGGTGAGCGGCACGAAAAACATGACGAAATCGTGTTGGTGCACACGAAACCGAAACTAAAACTTACGTGACAGTTTCACGAATCCCCGTGAGATCGGGCTGCCATATCACATAGCCACATTGTTGTCCTGTGTGATGCATCTCAACCACAGCAAATTCATGGAGCAATCTGTGAAACCAAATAAGCCAAGTCTAAATGTGTTCTTCATCTAGCCCTATGATTAGTTAAGATTTGGCCTCTCTCCTTTATATTATTTTTGCCCTTTTGTAGTTTAGATTTGTAAAATGAAAGGGATTACAGGCTGTGACACTTTCAGGAGCATTGTATAACTAATGGTGTGAGAAACAGAAGTAAAACCCTTAGTGGAAGACAATTGCTGTCAAAGGTGTTCATATGTGAAGTATAAATGCTGAAGAGGAGGCTACTCTGTTCCAGTGCAGATAACGGTGCCAGACATCCCTCCCTGGGGTACTGTTGTTTCTCTGGTGTAAACTCCTCCTGAGAAAGACTCTCCTCACCGAGTCAAGAAACCTTGGTGACCTTGCGTGTTGCCTCTTCACTGCTACCCTGAAGGGAGGCCCAGCAGTTTTTGGTGCTCTGCTGCATTGCAGTCCATCTCACTTTCTGTTGTGTCCTCCTGAAAAGTGGGCTGCTGCAACAAGATAACCTCCCTTTGTCATTGCTGGTTTATAACGCAAAACTGTTCTCTCCTCTTCTGTGTCCTCTGCTCTTCTGGAATAGGCTGGAATACTTGCAGGTCTTTGAACCTTGAACACGTAGATTGCAGTGCTATTAGAGCCTCTGAAATGTTTTCTGCATCTTTCTGTTCCGTATCATCAAGGCAGCTCTTTTCAATGATGTGTACCTATTCATTCCTCCTCCTGTCCTTGACCACAGCTGCACTGTCTGCCTTACTGTCTGTGTCTTGTCTGTCTTGTTAGAGGACTAGATTATGTCATATTATATTAATATTGAGCAAACCTTTGCCTATGCTGACTGTACTTCCCTTTTTGCTTTCCTCTCTCTTCTGGTTTGTCTCTGGTTCTGTTAGTTTTCTCTTTATCTGTGTGTGTCAGTCTCAAAAACTTAGCATGCTAAGACAGGAATATTGGCTGATCTATTTGATGTAACCTTTCGAGGACGCCTATGTTATGTATAATGTTCCTTATGTTGTGTCACCAAGGATTCAGTGCCATGCTGTGTTCCCCTACAGGTGTATTATATCTTACACTTATTGTTCAGACAGTTTTCCTTCATAGATTGTACCGACATATTTACCTATGACAGAGGTTCTAGACATTATGGACGTTTTTTATGTGGTTCACTACTTTAGATCATCTTTGTTCTCTACCCCACTCAGGTCAGTCAGTCATTTTGTACTTTAAAGGGGTTGCAGCACCATGGAAAGCTCTCCTCTGCTTGCAATACTCCAAACAGTCCTGCCACTCAGTCCTATTTTGTGAATTGCAAAAAAAATATTTTTGACATTTTGGATAAGACACTTATTTGTTTTCTTGCTGACAAAATGTCAGTAAACTTAACTGAGCACAAAGACTAGAAGCAGTGAAAGGCAGGTAGTGGCTCCATCCAAATGTAAATGAAATCCACCTACCTGCACCTGTAAAGTTCTCTGATTCATGTGTTATATCTGTTTATTTTAACTGAGTTTTCCTAGCATAGAGATTATAGAAAATTTTAATGTGCAGCCTGATTTGTTGGATAACAGTTTTTCTATTGAAATATTGTGAGCTGCTTACCTACTTCATTATACCTCACAGTTCTGCTCCCCAATCCTCGTTTGTATTTTTTTTACACTGGCAGGATTTCATCACATTCATGTGTATAGCATATCCGTTAGTCATTTCAAAACCCATTAATTTGATATCTAAGTGAAGGCGTCCTCCACAGCTGCTTTGGCATCACAGGTTCCCAAAAAGCACATACTCCTGAAGCTCATTTATCTGGAATTGAAATGTCACCGTGTCATCTCGTAACAGAAGTAATATTTCATTTAAAATAATTTGTGCCCTTATCTATAATTGGGTGTTGCAGAGTCATCATAGTCACATCCTGAAAAGATGTCTCGGTGGGGGCAAAGTCAAGACTGGTTGACGTACTTTAATGTATAAATGTGTCCACTTTTTTATCCATTTGTTTGGGGCATGTTTGTCCTTTTTTTTTTTTTTTTTTAGTCTACCCCTTCTCATTCTTTAGCCCCATTTTTTTTTTCTTTTAGTTCCACAAAGACGTGTTGTGATCATTTCCAACTTTTTTTATGCTTTGACAATACAGATATTAGGGGAGATGACAGCAGGAGACAGCCATCTCTTTGCTTTGATAAAGATGACATATAAATGCTGTAGTGCCCAAATGACAGAGGAAAACATCAAAGCAGATTGTGAGTTGTTTCTAAAAGAGTCAGATATATGTGGTGACTTAATGTGTTTATGTGCTGAACATTATCTTATTATTATTTGGATGCTAAATTAGTTGTGTTTTTGGACTGAGCTCGTCAGCGTCATATTCTGTTTACTGTCACTGAAGCCCTTGATGAGGAACTGATTAGGGGATGCATATGGCATGTAAAAACATCTATCGGGATGCTGAGACACTTAAACTCTTTATCCCATTTGCTGGTGTGTTTCATGCTCTATGAGTTTTCTCTTTTCATCCTATGTGGAACGTCAGATGTGTAATTGGATTTATGAATGCCCCCAAGAGCACCGAGCTAAGATGTGAATTGTTGTGTGATGGGAAAGCTGCCTTTTTCAACACTTTGCACCTCACACAGTGGGACAGCTCGGGCAGGTATCATCTCCCAGGCTGATATGGTTTCTGATCATGGTCCGTTCTCAGGCAGGATGATGGAGCTTTTCTCTGGAGCCACTCGAGTGAAACCGAAGTTCTCATGCACAAGTTATAGACGCAGAGCTCATTAAGAAACAGTCCATCACACCCCGCTGCTCACTTTCAAACATCTCCTGCTCACTTCCCCTTCTCATCTTCGCTTGTCTCTAACACACCTACGCGCACACATGCATGCACGCGACTTTAACCTTGTTTCATCATTCTTGTTTTCCTTTTCTGTGCCCGCCGTCTTTTCCTTTCACCATGTGCAGTTCCAGTGTGTGATGCGTGACTGTAAACTTACTGCTGGGGCACTCCCTGCCCCCCTTTTGCTTTGTTTCATATATTTTGATCTTTATTATTCAAAATTGGCTCCCCTGCAGCTGCCGTTGTACTTCAAGTCCTGTAGCCCCCATGGAGGACAGGGTTTAGAAAAAGAAGACGGAAAGGAAATCGGACTGGAGTGGGCCTGGACAGGACCCTTTGAAACCAGAGAGTGATGAGATTCTGTGTTATTGTGTTACAGCAACTTATAACCAATGAACATTTGTCAAAAATGTTGAATATATAATATATGACTGCATGTCTCCCCTTCCCAAGAATAAAAAATTGAGAATATATATGAAATAGAGGCATTTTTTCTGTTGTCGGCAAAAGCCTCCCTACCTCTGTCTCACACTCAAACGCATCCATTGCATCCAATTGTGATGTCTGCTATAGTTTAAATATATCACTGCTGCGTAACATCACTGCGTCTTGCACCATTTTAGATAGTGTTTTGTTGTTGTTTTTTTTATCTCTGGCATTTTTGAAAAATATTTTTATCATTAACATCAGTATGTCCAGGTGGAAAAGCATTATCACCATATTTAAATGGGCTACTGTACTGTAAAGACTATATTCGTCTGAGAGGAAATGTGTCTGTATACATGTAGGGGAGGGCTATAATTCTAGAAAAAGCTGGTAATGAGTTCAAATTAACCACATATCCATAAAACTGTCACCTTTATTTTGTATTTAGAGTCAGCTTCTCTTGTGGCATATATGTGTTTACCACAGATGTGCATTTTCGCCTGAATAACACGCTGAGAGTTTATCATCGAAACCATGCAGGCCATTATGTGGCCAAACTGAATGCACGCAATCAATTACTCATTCAAGTGGTGGATGTCTATAAGATTTTAAGGAAAACCTCCAATTTGATAGACCATAAACAATAAGTTGCCATATTACCACTTACAAAACCAATAATTCTCCAGGTATCATATTAAATTATATTATTTTAGATTTTAAGTCACAAATGGCTGTGTTTAACCATCTCATCCATGCATTATCTATACACTGCTTAATCACAGGGGGCTGCAGTCTATCCCAGCTGACTTAGGGCAAAGGCAGAAGACACCTTGGATAGGTCACCAGGCCATCGCAGGACCAGGTAGAGAGACAAACAGTCACATTCACACCGACGGACAGTTTAGAGTTACTAATTATCCTCAGCATATTTTTTGGACTGTGGGAGAACGCCAGAGAAAACCCACAGGAGAACATGCAAACTACATGCAGAAAGATCCCGGTATCTTCGAGCTGCAAGGCGACGGTGCTAACCACCAAGCCCCTGTGCAACCCTGTGTTTAACCAGCATTTTCTAAACATTTTGTCAATACCATAAATAAGCTACTATATTTTTTTTATATCCAGGCATAACATTATACTAGCTTTGTAGCATGATTGACATGACATTGACAGACAAAAATAAGCAGAGTACCTGTAAAATACTGCAGATGACCTAATAGGCTATGAGCCAGAACCCCAAATTTCACCTATCGGTACCATTCAGATGGAGTAAGCCTCACTGTGATTTTTAGCAAGATATATATCCCTAGAGATGAAAAAATTGTGATAGCCTTGTATAACTCTCGGCCATCACTGTGTTATCACCCTAAATGTATATGCGGGGCGCTCTGATTTGCATGAAAATTCGAAATTCACTAGAATTTCTTAAAATTCGGTTTTTGGTCACAATATGGGCTCAGGAGGTTAAAATGAGAATAGAAACATATAAAGACTTTGGTGAAATATCCACGTTTGTTCTTTCAATGGCACTAAAGGATGGTAGTGCAAGTTATAGGATTGACATTGTCTTCGACACATACCATGAGACTTCAGTTAAGAACTGTGAAAGGGTTGCCAGGGGAGAAAGACCTTGAGGCAAAGTTCCAGGATATCACAGCATCTCAAGTGGTAAGGCAATGGAGAATCTTTCTGGCCAACGTTAGCAACAAGACAAGTCTCATCACTTTCCTCGTGAATGAATGGAAAAAACCAAACTGTACAAGTCAACTGAGTGGAAAGGTGCTGTTTGTCACATCTGGAGAGAAATGTTACAAGCTCACAACAGAAGGCCACACTGAGGTTCCAGAGCTACAGAGTAAACATGAAGAAGCGGATGGTCGACTGTTGCTTCACGCTGCTCATGCTGCACAGAGTGGATACACGTCAGTGATAATCGGCTCCGAAGACACAGATGTGTTCATTTTGAGCTTGGCTTTCCAGGATCAAATTGTATCAGAAATGTGGTACAAGAGAATCATTGACATCACGGAAGTTGCGGCTACAGTTGGCACAGACACTTGTCATGGACTTATTGGGATGCACGCCTTCACAGGTTGCGATAGTGTCAGTACGTTTGCTGGCAAAGGAAAGCTTGGAGCACTGAAACTTCTGAAGTCCAGCAAAGATGCACGAGATGTCTTCGCCAAGCTTGGGCATGAATGGGATGTGTCAGAGGAACTGATGTATCATAAATATGATAGAGATACGAATATAATATAATTATATGAGTTAGACAGAGAAACAGGAAAACGTCCGTTTTCGACAAAATCACAACTGGGGGTATGATTTCATGCTGCCAAACTATATGCCCACATAAACTATTACTGTGACAAATTCTGATATATTCTGAACTACTATCCCTTTAGAAAGATTTTAAGTGGTTAGTTGATGCTGTGCATGCCCTGGTTTGCACAATTTTTAGCAAAATATTCCGTTGCTTTTTGGAACTTGAAGCATTTCGGCAACCGTTTTTCGCCAAATTTAGCATATTTTTTATGTTATATGGCAAAAGTATTGCATAAGTGTGATATATTTTTTCCTCTTTATATGTTTTTATTCTAATTTTAACATACTGAGCCCATATTGTGACCAAAAACCGAATATGAAGAAATTCTAGTGAATTTTGAATTTTCATACAAATCAGAGCGCCCCGCATATACATTTAGGGTGATAACACAGTGATGGCCGAGAGTTGTACAAGGCTATCACAATTTTTTCATCTCTAGGGATATATATCTTGCTAAAAATCACAGTGAGGCTTACTCCATCTGAATGGTACCGACTACCTCACTTGGCTCATAGCCTATAAAGACAAAGACCAAAAGAATTGCAGTTGCAGTAACATATGGCAGAGATACCTCAGTATCACAACCCAGAACAAGCCATGTCTCCAGGATGTTCAACACTGAAGGTTGAAAGCGGAAGATGCTAACTCCTGAACAGTTTGGATACAGCGATGAAGTTCTATTAGGCAGGATCAAGGATAGGTCTACAGCCAGTCACTTGCATCTGATGGAACCGGTGACATGAATAAAGTTATTCATCCAGCTCCCTCTCTCCAGCATTGCAGTCAAAAGTTCTTTGCCTTCTAGACCAGTGTCTTCTTCTAGCACCTTCCTTAATGTGTGCTAGACCTACCAGCCATTCTGATAGTATCAGGTTTCCATAACAGTACTCGACCAGCTGCTTCGTTGTGTCTCACTATGTCCAGCAAGGGCTAGTCTATGGTTGACAAGCGTGGATGTGAGCCATATAGTGACTTGTTGGTGAGGTGTGATGTTTTGCGCCATCCGCATTATTCTAGTTTAAGTCCCATCAGGTCAACAGTGATACTGAGAGACTTTTGTTTGGCCACTGAGCAGCTCCTCTTACACTGGGTCTTTACTGAATGGTCATAGCCTTTCGTGTGCCAGATATACAACGATCCATATTGAACGGTCTCTGGAAAAATAACAATTTTGAGCATAACTGTGGTATTTTATAAAGTGCCAGTAGCCGAAAGAAGCAAAATCACACAGAAAAATAAAACTAGGATATCTTCTTATACAACACAGATTGATTTAAACTCATTACCAGGTGTTTTTCCTCCCAAAAACATTTACAGCCTCTCCCTAATATATGGTGTGAGCATTGCACAGTCTTTCTCTATGAGAGATAAAACAGTAAATGCAAATGTAAATAAACAGACAGCTGAGGGATAAATGTGTTATCTCATTTGTGAGGCAGGCTCCTACTTCAACCAGAGTTACTGTAAATGCCAGGGCATCATTTAACACAAGTTTCATAATTATTAACGTATACAGCATATAAATGTCTTATAAGAACTTCTAAATGTCAAACTCAAGTGTCTGTCATTTAGCTCATAAGCTGCTTATAGGACTTTGCAATTCAGCCAGTTAAACAGTACTTCACAGTGTAAGATGGCACAGTGAGAAATGAGAGGAAAGGGTCCATTGTCCTGCTGGAGAAGGCCTTTGCCATGGTGGAAGTGTGCTTAGTCTGGAACAACGTTTAAGTGGAGTCTATGCTTTATGGTAACATCTACATAAATCCCAAGTTTCCCAGCAGAACATTGTATTCTAATGCCACAATTGATGTTGTGGTTTAATTGTTGTGACTGCACTTATGATTTTCAGGCAAGACTGGCAGGAGAAGTGTTCTCTTAGAATTTTCTCACTAAATAATATATTACAACGTAAGGATGCTTGTAGCAAAACTCAATATGTAACTTAAATGTGAGCAGCTCTACTAAAGTTTTATACATTTCCACTTTGTTTCCTGTTTTTCGTTATGTTTTTTTTTTATTTGGCATAAACTTGCAATGACCCAAAACAAAATTGCAGGGGCTTACAAAGAAATTGTGTTCTCTCATTTGTAAAATTAAAGACATTCTGAAGACCTTTGAATTCATATTGCACATATGACTTGGCGCTAGTGTTCAAAGTAAGTGCATCAACCCTTTAAAATGTATTTATCATCTGAAAAACAGAAGTATGTGGCAATATTTCTCTAAGGATGCATCAGCTGCTGCTTTCAGCTTGAAAAAGGCACTCTCCACAAGAGTTGTAGTTGTTCCTGCGCCTCTTGCCTGTGGAGCTTTCCATTTGGTTTTCCATTTAAAATGGCTTCTGGTAGCATTTCGGCCATACATGTTGCATGGTTAAACCTATTGCATAAAGGTTGCAGGTGCTAATTTTGAAGTGTTTGAAAAGTGCCTGTCAAATATTAGTTGGCTTTGCTTCAATAAATATTTACTCTGCTGTGCTATTTATTAATGTAACGTATGGGTGAGGAAACGGGTTAGAAATGTAAAATACTTAGGTGATGCATTTTTTTGTAACAAAAGTTCTTATGCAACATCAGAACTATAAACAGATCTCATTTTTAAACTGCATTTAGATTCAAAATAAATGACAATAAATGGTTTTCATAAGCATTACCAGCAAGTCACTGGAACCAGATTTGTATGAAAGCACAACCCAACACCCAAACACTAGCAAAGCTTCAACCGGTCCTTATAACAACTATTCTCCATCTGTTTTTAAGCACATTGTGGACAAATATGAAGCACAAGCAGTAGTTGAAGTTTTTGTTAGAGGTCATTTCTCTCTTTCTATTCAGTATAACCTGAATCTGGGCTGAAAACATAAAGTAAAAATAAAAATAAAACTAGGACTCTATCCTCAAAGGCTGTAGTTTCCCCAGAGGATTTTTTTTTTAAGTTCACTGCTCAACCAGCAACTGAACTTTGGGTGACAAAATAATCCAGATTAAAACAGCACAATAACATTTGGGCTGCATACTATAAATACATAATAAAGCTTCGGCAAAAAACAAAACCCTGCTTCAGGAGGCAGGTTGAGTTTGAATTGATAAATAAAACAAAAGCCTTTATTTTCATCAGGACCACATTAATCCTGGTAGTAGCCTATTTTCCAAACGCCCACTAAAAAATAAATAAATATAAAAGTATGTGATGATATCAGCCAAAATAATGAGTGCAGGGAAACTTTGAGGAAGATAAGGACAAAAAACAAAAACGTGTGGCTGTGCCAAAACGAGACAATGGCACAGAACGCACTGGAGACATCGATGAAATCAAGTATGCACACAAAAGAGAGACGGAGATTAAATATTTAAACTTATATCGTTTTATTCCTCCCCCGAAATGAACGTCCTACTTACAGTATGTGTCCTATTTGTGGTTTATAATGTAATATTAAATAAAGAGCTGCCTCTGTCCGAGGTGCTGAAACGTCTGAGCCTCACAAAACTGGATCATGTGCAGATTTGACAGTTTATATAGCTTAATTGCATGTATTGTAATGCACACGAGCTGGAATTGGACAGCAGGAGCGAGATGACTGGGATGAAATTTGTGTTTGTACACTGAGAACAGCGCTTTGACATGCTTTCCCCCCCAAATCCTGCCTCTCTGCCTGCCTGTGTGCGCTCTGGTGTGAACATAAAAAAAGAGAAAAAAAATCCCCGCTGAAAATCAGTGACACGGTTAGTGAGAGAGTAGAGGGAGAGAGAGAGGAGGCGGTGTCTGGTGACCGAGGAGGAGGAGAAAGAAAGAAGGAAAGCTCCCGGACCCGGTCCACTCGTCCTCGCTGCTCCCGCTTCTGTTTTTTTTAGCCGTGAATCCCCCTAAAAGCTGTCGGGTTCTACAACTGGAGCGCCCGGGGCAGTGGACTTATTTCCCCCCGGAATCAGAATTGGACACCAACGAAGTATCCCAGGTAGGTAACGCTCCATCAGTGACTGGATTCTTCCCACCAACAAAGAAATCTAAATTAGAAAGTGAATTGCGGGATCTGCCGGCGGAAGATGAGAGCCGAGACAGAGCTCCGTGGTGTGCGGCAGTTGTGAATTGTGTTGACGCCGCTAATTGCTTTTTAAATTAGCGGAAGAAAAGAAGAGGAAGCTGTGGAGCTGCTGGTTCGCTGTTGCCCATCTGCCGCGGTGACAACTCTCCAATGTTCATAATCCGATTAGAAGGAAAAAGGATCAGCAGTTTGATGAAATGATCACTGCGCGCCGCCACAAACACAGCTCCGTTGTATTGTGTGTGTGTGTGTGTGTGTGTGACACCCTGACCCACTATGCGTCACATCGTGAGAGTTGTGTTTTCTGTAAAGTCACTTCACTCTGTTCTCCGTGCACTTTTCAACATCCTCCGGTCCTCTGGATCGGTCTTCCCTCATCCGGACTGCCTCTAAAATCTCCCCCTCTCTCCTCTCTTCTGTCTGTCTGCTTCCAGAAGATGTTCCTCTTTCTGCTACCTGTCGTGGCTCTCTTGCTGAGCGGAGAAACGCTGGTCTCCGGCAACAGTAACGAGAAATGGCTGGGCACCGTGGCTCAGTACAACAAGGACAGATCCTGGAACAGATTCAGAGATGTGAGTTGCACCAAAAGGATGGCTTTATAATTAGCTTCATTGTGCTTGTTTGTGTGTCCTTCTATGTGTGTGTGTTTATCTGTGCACACTGTGCCCTTGATACACCCTGTGAGTACTTGAGCACTTGCCAGCAGGCATAATCCACCTTGTAGAAACTCAGCAGGTTCAAACCCTGATTGAAAGCCAATCAGACTCATAGACAAACAACATCACACTTCTGCACATGAGGGGGAAAAATCTCGACAGCTTACGGTTCATTGATTTCCCCACTGAGCTGCCTGTTTTCCCTTTGCCAGTGATGACATTATGACATGTCGTCGTTTCATTCTGTTTCAAGTAGCCATACCACAATAACAGGCATTTATTCCTGAAAATGTATTGCCAGTTTCAGTCTGTACAAGCAAATATGAATATGTTGCTTATTATGTACAATGGCATTCAAAACACCTCTAAGGTTGTAGTTTGTGTTTGGTTTTCCTGCCCTGTTCTTTTCTGTTTACCTCACAAACCCTTTACTGTCATCACTCGTCTGACAATGAATTATTGTGAAGTCTACATTGGAGCTCATGTACATACTAAGTTTAAAGTTATGTATGTGGTTCAAATTAATCACTGAGACTTGTTTATTTGAGGATATCAGGTGTAAATTGGATGATATTGTTTTGTCTGAAGCAGCCATGTAGCCTCCACCAGCTAACTAAATGAAAGGTGTAGATATATTGATGCAAAACAGTTTTTTGTGTTGTTTTATCAGTTCATGGTTTGAAAACTGGGTTGCTATATTCTCAAAATGCTCTTGCTAATAGTCAGAAGTAGCCTCCAGTCAATGACTTAACCCCATAAAAATACACCTTAAGCTACATATTTACGTTAAACACAACATATGTAAGTGTGCTTGGTCTGGAACATTTTTTTTTAAATGGGTGGTGTACTTTGAGATAACATCTACATGAATGAAATGTTTCCCAGCAGAACTTGGCATTCTGATGGCATAATAGATGTTGTGGTTTTAATGTTGTTGCAGATTGGTGTTTGGCTGGCAAGACTGCAAGAGTAGTGTTCCCTTACTGTAGATGTAAAAACAAATTAAAACTCACTGCATAGCTTAAATGTAATTTAAATTATACTTTATCACAAAAATAAATAAGTTTTAGCTTTTTATCTGTGAAGTAAATGGCTCTATGAAATCCTGTTTGCTGCAGCTGGAGCACACCAGCTCACCCATGACTCAGCACAAACTCCATAAAACCACCCTGTGCTACACAATGGCATGCTGTGAAGTTGGAGTAACTCAGTCATGAATATTCGAACCAGAAATAGATTCTGAAAAAGAAGAATGATACGGAAAAGCATAGCCCATAAATGACAGGATAAGTTCCTTTGGTTTGTTTTAGATACTAGTGAGTCTGAATCCATGTTTTTGAGACATTTTAATCACTGGCACGCTGCTGTTTCAAAGCGACTGCTTATTTTGCTCATTGTGTGTCATCCGGCATATAAAAAATGCCATAAGGACATGCTGACAAGGTAAAAAGCTTGATTTTCCCAGTAGGGAGCTTTTAAGAAAGGCTGAGTGTATGCAGTACAGCTGGTGTTTCATATGAAGATGCTGAAAGTTTGTTTGAAGTTGTAATGTGATTCTCAAGGGCTAGTTACTGTGACACAAAACACCCAGTTACTCTGCAATAAGACCTAAAATTGACACTTGCTTTGCAGCCATTAACACTCGTAGAACAATATATGTCAAGTGAACGTCCACAAGTTTGTAAAAGAAAACAAATCAGTTTGAATTTGGGGGAAATTAGTTTGAAATCATTTGGAAGATGCTGCCATTTGTTGGTGTTTTGTAGTCTTGAGTTTAAACATTGCAGCTTCAATGCAGAGCTGGAACTGAATGTGAGGGACTCTGTTGGGATTCGCTCTATCTTTGGAATCACACATTCCGAAAGCATCTTTTTCCTGGAAAGCTCATGACCTCCAGCTCTGAGTGTATAACTTCCATCCTCCTCCTAAACGGGTTAGGATACATCTCGAGCTGTTTTAAATAATTCACAAACTGAAGTTAAATCCTGACACCCAGAGACGTTTACTCATGACGTGTTCTTCGAAGAATTAGAACAAGCCTGTGTTCTTTCTTAGAGCAACACAATTTTCCTCTCAGCCCTGAGTCTGACTTCAGCTGGGGAGTCATGGCGAAGCTGAGCTAGCCAACTCTCCAGTCATCATCAGGCTTAATAATGACAGCAGTGCAATCGCCGTTCTTCCATTTGATTCCATACTCTTCATATTACGATGTCGTTTGGTGCCTGCTAACATATTCTCCAGAGATTTCGGTGGAGAGAGGGGTAACTTTGGCCTTATTAGAGCTGGCCTTCCCTACACAGCACTGGAACTGTGATGTGAGAGATGGTCATGGCGGTGTACACTCAGCCAGAGATCTGCTACCTGCGGTGTGTGTGTGTGCTGCCCACTCTTTATTCCACTCTATGGTCTCCTGTGCAAATGAAACTCATTAACAGGAAACTGTCACTGGAGGACAGGAGAGGAGAACAGGGAGGGAGAGGAGGAGCAATAGATAGGGGGAAAGGCTGTGACATTTGTTTAATATTTTAAGCAATGCTACCATCCAAATGCAGTCGCTGATGTAGTTTTTATGTGTGTGCCTGTGTGTGTGTGTTGTGTGACCTATCACATTGGAAATCCTGCTGGTCGCAATTTCTCCTGCAAGACTGGCTGCCGTTATTTTCTCACTGTGTCTTCTTTCCTCCTCCATTCTTTCTCAGTGATTCCTCTCCTCCTCTCTCTGGCACCAACCCCTTTGATATCACATGCAGCAGCACCTAAAGACAATGTGGCTCTGTAGGAATCAATTTCAAACTACGAAACAACCACTGTTGCAACTGCCTGAATTTGATGATTGAGGAAAGCCTGCTCTTGAGGGACAGCGATTGTAATCAGGACTTGCTCTTAGATCCCTTGATACTGATCGTATAATCATAAATGTGGATCTTAAATCATCCTATAGGGCAGATCCAAGATGACTGATTTAGACGCTTGGTGCCAAATCCAGATCACTGCAATCGGTTGAATGTTCTTATGAGCCTCATTTACTGGTCAGTTAATCAGAGCACAACTTAGTATGGTGAAGAATACACAGATGAGTCTCAGGTTCACTTTGCATCATTGCATTCTTGCTCTGTTTTCCCTGTGCATGATTGCTCCCCACTTCTTTCTTCTTAATGTTTTCAGGTTTTTAAGAGCCCATATTGGCACATTTACAGAGCTGCTTGAACAGAGTCTGCATCTAAAGGATAAGGGACATTCATAGAGAAGACAGATGGTTTGTTGAGAATATTGAAGGAAGCCATCTATGTTAAACTGGAGCAGTCATCTATAAACAGATGACTGGGTATAAAACACCAATTATGAAGTACTTATGATGCAACCTTGAGATGTTTCACCACAAGTAACTATTTGAGTAGTTCCACTGTTGTGAAAACTGCCAGTTTCACAACCGTTCACACCTCAAAGCATGTGAGTTTTTGGCAGCCTTTAGTCATGTGAGTTTGGGGTGACGATATGTTGTTGGTACTCCTCATTGGTCCGGACTAAATAAATTGTTTATATTAGATATGAAATATCTTCAAGAACCAAAAATGACAATAATCTTCTACTTAGGCTTTGAGGAATACCATGACCTGAATGAATGCTTGAATGTCTACTACAATAGGTTTCCATGCTTCAGTGTTAAAATAAATATGTAATTCTTTACACTGTACTGCTGCTGTAGCACCTCCTCCCGTTCTCTCGCTGAAAAGCTCTGTTTAAGCTTTGATCATATTAAAGCCACTCCCGAAAAGCCCAGTCTGTTTTGATTGGTCAGCTGGTCCAATGAAAGCGAGGCAAATTACATGACATCTCTAAGTATAGGGGTGAACCTCTCGCCAGAATGACTCTAGTGAGGAACTAATGGCGAATTGTGAGGAATCTGCTCATTCTCTGTTTGACGGCATGTCACATTAGCAGTGGTCCAAATGTGTCAACATAAATACGCAACAGTGTTTTCTGGGGAAGGAGTAGCTCCCATTGGCCGGCTACATGCACAGAAAGCAATTGCATGATGCAAAAAATATGCTAAAAACAACAACAAAAAAAAAACATAATATGGCCTCTTTAAAGCAGTATGGCGACAACATGACGGCCAAAGAGCACAAGAGCACCAGTTTTGACGTGCTTCAAAACTGGAAATGTACAGTTTTTGTGGCCAAGACGTCATTAGACTCGGCGTGACATGAAATAATTGGGACTCTTACAGAAGTGTCAGTAGTGGTCAGTACGAAAAATGGCATGCATCGTAAAAACCACAATCATTTTGAAACAGTGTTTTTGTTACTCAGACTGTCAAGTAGCTGATTATGTTTCACAGGAGGGAAGTTGGACAACCAGCATATCACAATGGGGCAGATGGCTGGGGAAGTCCAGTTAGAATAGTGCTTTATTGTCAAAATGTAAAATCTGTCTAGACTATTTAATACCAGAATTATTAGAACTTTAGTGTAAAAATATACGGTTACATCATCTGAATGTAGAGCATCAGTTGAGCTCCAATTCAAGGACGGTTTTTCAGGTGAATCTCATCTTCACTTTAATCTTTTATTATTCTTTCCATGTGAAGCACAGCTGGTGTTTATAACGGTACTTCTGTCTCTCTGTCGCTCAACCAATTCACTACCCTTCGCTCAATTCTCAGAGTCATGAACTCCACATTTTTCCTCCATACTCCTCATTTTCTTTCTCTATCTGTGAGCAGTGAATGACCCTGTGGTTCCTCATCCATAGCCCTCTCTATTCCCCCCCACCCACCCACACTTTCTCCCCCTGCCCTCACCCGTGACTCCTCCTCTCTGCTGTTCTCCTCTGCCTGCCATGTTTCACTCTGCATCCCTGTTGATGAGCCACTTGCTCCCTCCTGCATAATGCATAAGTGTCCATTTCTTGACAGAGGAGCTGCTGCAGTAGTTAAATTGTCAAAGTTCAGGTGCCTTATCTTGAAAACATCAGGAAAGTAAGATTTGCTCTTTCACATGATTTGGCACATGATTAATAGCTGAACTGCAATGTGTCGGAAGATAAGCGTAATGCAGCGATCGAGACGGTTTTATTATCCAGCCCATTTCTGTTGAGGAAAGACATGCAGTAGGAATTAAAAATGTCCCTTATCATCATCCCATTTTGTCAGCCTAAGAATATTTTTATCAATCAAAAAAAATCCAGTGTCTTTGTTGCTTGTTTGTATAGTTGCGCGGAAATGAATTTCTGACGGTTTGTAGAGACAAAAAGACACATTTGTGGAATAAATGACTGTAGTGTGTAGACAGACAGGCTGGCTGAGCTGGTACAAATTGTCGCTATTGTGTAACTGTGTGTTTTCCTGTACCATGATGATTAGTTGTTTTGTGGTAAATTGCTTCAATTTCTTCCCGTTTCTTTTTGTCTATTATGTTGTATGTATGCTTCAGAGATTTGGTGCAGCTTTTCAGAGGATACCAAATGTTTTTGACCCAGTAAATTGTTTCTTAATCCCTAAATTTGCTCAACCACCTTTGTTGCTCTTCTGCCAAATGACTTGTCGTTGTTTATGCCAACAGTTTTTTCCATTCCCCCCCCGTAGGTTACAGTAACCATTTTAATTTTCATAAGCTTTTATGCAAACAAAGTATAGCTGCAGAGAATGAATGCACATTTGTATGCAGCACTGAGTTCAACTATGTTTCTGTTTGTGACAGGGTCAACTTTGTTGTAAGCCTGCAGCTGCCTCGTGTTGTTGGCTACATCAAAGTGTTCCGCTGAGTAACAACAGAAGATCTTAATAACCAATTCAAATCTGGAAGCAAAGTTACAGCCATGAAGCATCAAAGTGTAACTACACCGATTTACACTCAAATGGAGGCATCACTGTCAGCAGACTGCTGGGAGACATTCACCTGCTCCAGCTCTCCTCGCACAGAAATCCAGTCCTTATATTTGGAAGTTAATTGAACCTGAGGACGCTTTCCTCAAGTGTTCTTAATAGATAATTATCCTCCTTCAGTATTTCTAAATTATATGCCTAATTACTTCACCTTGTTCACCTCACATTTAAAGCTGCTGCCCACAATCTTATATATCGACTGCAGTGAGGAGAGGAAATACTGCGGGATTTGGCACAAAACTATTTATAACATTGCAGTATTTGTGAAAAGCAAAGTCACAAAATTGAATGCATGCAATATAATAGAAGTGTTTACAGTTTGGATAACAGTGTGAAAATCTCCTCGTATATTTGCTGTTTTACAGACTTGTTAAATCTATCAGTTAAGACATTTTATGGGCTGGGGATTGCTGAGCTGGCCAGTTTGGGTCAGCTCTGCTATTCCGGCCTGAATGAGTCCATTATTGGTCTGTATTTGTATTGTGCAAGGAAAGATTTTGGAAGTTTGTGCTGAGGTCCAATTAGTGTTGGAGTTTTTTAGCATGAGCTTAAGGTGGTCACTGTAAAATACATGTGTAGACAATCGTACAGATAAAAAGTGAGCTTAGAATATTACTATTTCTACTCTTCTTTGTATGATTTTGTGTTAACTTGTGTGTTTTCATGTTGGTATTGATATCAAATACTTCTTTGTACCAGGCGAAATGTGTGCATAGTTTCAAAAGCTGCTAAACACAGAAAGTTGTTCATATTTGCAATGGGAAGGTTCCTTTCAGAATGTATTTCTCTACTGACTCCTGATTTGTAATGTAATGCATGGTCTGGCCTCTATTAATGCATGTAACAGTATGCATGTTTTTTATACCATATGTTTGTGCATTTTTTAAGTATTGCATTAGAAAAGTTGATGAAAATGGCAAAATTTTGATGAACGTCTCCAGTTTTGCAAAAATGTTTTTGCCCATGGCTTGAGGTGGTTTTTGAATTTCCTGCAACAGAGTTAATATCCAGTCCCATTGTAGGACTTTTTCCTAATCGCTTTGTTTCTGAAGTGTAATTTATTGCCCTAAATTGCCAGGTTTGTTTGTTTGGCTAGACCCGCTTAGCCATCTGGCATCTATGCTGACAAAGTTCACAGACTGATCAGCAGTCGGCTAACAGATGGGTTACGAAGACAACATGCAATTCAGGAAATTTAACTCGAAGGCATTCAAGGTTAGCTGCACAAAAATATAACTTATAAGTCAAGGTGTTTCTTTAGAAGTGGAGTCTTAAGGGGTCAAAAGCAGCGATGTTTTCTATGAATGTGAAATGATCTTTAAATTTCCAGTATTCCTGCTCTGGCTGTGTGTCAATTCAATCATCTCATGCCATGTCATGTGTGGACTGTAGGATACAATGTCTGATTAGTTTACTAAAGATTTGCTTTGTTTTAAGTCAGTGGCTCATGGCAACTTAATGATGCATTTTTTACTTAAGTAATCTATTGATTTTAAGAATGTAACTGTATTCTGATTACTACCTATCTGAATTGTTGCTGCCACAAAATACAGCTGTTTTTGACAGTCCTCTCCTCCCCTGACAAAAAAGCTGTCACTGCCATTCTGCCAGCCTCACTTTTATCCTGAAGAAGTGGAAAAGTTGTCTTAGCTCTTCTGAATCTGTTTTTTCCCCTCCCAAAATAGGATTTTCTTGTCCCTGTGCTCCTTCCACACTCCCTTTTTTCCTACTGAAATCCTGTTTTCTACCCTGCTTCCATGCTGTCAGGTATACAGAAATGAACAAAGTCGTATTTGTGGTGGACTCTGAATGGTCCGCTGCTTATTTCCTCCTACATTTGTGTAAATGCATGCCATCTCCTGACTGTCCATTCATTCACTGATGCACCTGGTGGCATGGAGAAAGCTTAGTTAACAACTGCTGTGTATGTGTTTTGTAGTTGTACTGTAATTGTCTATGTTGTGCGAAGAACGTCAGCTCGTTCTCACAATTAGAATTAAATGGTGACGTCTTTTAACAGCAGCGTTTTCTTTTCTGAAAAGTGGAGCTGCCAGTCACTGTCTATCAAAAAAGTGGACTGTGTCTACAAGGATTTTTGAATTGCCATTCTGCAACAAAAGTGTCTGACGTGATGCTGCTATTTTCAATTCAACACCGGTTCATCTAGTAGCTTGTTTTACATGTATCTATTTTGCATTCATGGAGGAAAGGGTTTTGCTTAGCATTGCATGTTCTTTTTCAGGCCCAACGCATTCACACCTGGGAGCATCCCTCTGCTTCCAAATTAAATGGTGGTCTTCTGTATATCTATTTTTGTGCCCTAATGTGTGTGTGTGTGTTCTGATTGGTTGGCTGTATGGCTGGGGGGGAGGGGCGGCCTGCTGTTTAGAGAAGCAGCTTAGACGAGACGAACCCTGGAGTCACCTTCACCTTCCCTGACGCGCACACACAAACCTTCTGAGTGAACACTATCCAGCAGACATACAGTAGTTCCGTCAATTAATCGAAATCGTAGCTGAACACCTGTCATTCTTTCTTATCTCTCTCCTGCTCTGCCCTCCATTTCTCATTCTCCTCTTTAGCCGCCTCTGTACCTTCTCTTCATGCACTTTGTCGTCGTCTCCCTCTCTCCTGGCTCTTCCCATTCTAATTCCTGATGAAACAGTGCCCTTCAGAATAAACCAGCTTCTTCTGATGCTTTCTGCACCTTTTATCCCATTTTTCCTCCCATGTTCTCTTCTGCATACATTTTTCTCACTTTGAGGTATTGATTTCAAATGAGAAAATTCTGATTCTAATCTCTGCTCTGACAGACTATGGTTGTTGATGTGTGTAGAGGGACAAATTTTAAGGCATCGTTGCAGCTGCAAGTGCATTTTTCTGTGCCGTGTCATATCTTTTTTTACACTGACTGTCTGAAATTGTCTGTGTCTGTCTTGCTCATGTATCTGCAGAAGATGTGATGCAGAAATACATGCACACGGGGTCCCATCTACTGTGAAACTCATGGAGAGATCGATCACTAAATTTACTGGGCAGGGTAACCCTGATTGGAGCTTTCATATAATCAATGGGAGTGTAAAAAGGCTGGAAAACAGATTTAAACACACACACACACACACACATACAAACCCAGTGGAGGACAATTCGGTCACAGGAAAGACAAAGGTCACTCTCCCTGATGACCAGGATGAATAGATTGTGAGGTGTGTTTGTGTGTGCGTATGTTGGAGGGTACAACAAAGAGACAGACAAAGCAGGGGAGCTAAAGGATTGCCAGTAATTTTGGCTACTGATAAGAAAGAAGAAACAGAGAAAAAAGAGATGGTGGAAGAGGAGGAGCTTAAATGTGAAGCCCATCAACACCGTGGGCAGAACAGATGGACAGGCACGGGATGGAAGGATAGAAGAAATGTGGAATTCATCATCAATACAGTGTGTGTGTGTGTTTGTGTTTCAATAAGCTTTGTCGTGGCAGCCCCTCAAAACTTCATTCTTTCTCTGTGGGGATTGTCTTTCTGTCGGCCTACTTGGCGCTGATATGAAGCTGTCCTGCTAAGCTGTTGATTCCTTGAAGAGATGCTGTCTGATTTGCTGCTTTTGTTTGAAGATGCACCAAAAAAGAGACGCCACCAACACAGCACAAGGAAAATACCTGAAATACTGCTAGTTCTGTAGCTCTATTTGGATCCCTTGCTTCCAGCAATATTTTATCAGAAGGCTTATATCTTTTCAACACATAATCCGGTGTCTATTCTTATACGACTGATTGCATTGGCTTACATATATTGCACATGTTGAACTAATATTTATGTGTAGCTGCTGGCATTGCTACCTTCAGTAGATTACAGTTAAGTATCACAGATTCTGTGTACTTTGTGTACTGCTGCGGACAGGGCTATAGGCAGTGTCCAGAATCCTCAGTGTCTACAGAGGCTTATAATCGATAGACCCCCTAATGTTAAGGTAAAATATGCATGATTTTGAATATAAATGTAGCAATATTGAAAACGACTATCTGCCATGTAGAGATACAATGGAGGAATGACATCTCACACTCAAACTCTACTTCAGTTGTCATTCTAACCACGTGACATGAGAACAAACAGTTTGACAGCCTAAGAAAAATATATACATATATAAGTATTACAATGAGGGGGGAAAAAACTAGGTAAACAATACATAAAACCTATGTACAATATTGCACCATGTACAACAGCAGCAAGAAATGTAAAATAGTCAGTGCAGCAATGGAGGGTAGCAGCGTCCATAAGCTACAACAATTCACCAGATGTAAATAACATTAACGGTGTCAGTGTTCCACCATCAAGACAATCTGTGAAAGTGCAGAGTGAATTGAAAGTGTGTATGTGCAGTGTTCATTGTGGGGAGAAGCAGAGTAACCAGAGTTTCTCTATTCCATGTTTTGGCAGATGGCTGGCCGTACATGCATCTTAGTGCATGTGAGTCCCTCCCTTTGAAACTGTTGGTCCTCCCCATGCTTATAAACAGACGGAGATCATCACGAACTGAATTAATTTACACTCCTTTCATTTCAACTGAATGTGAGTGTCTACTGCTGTTTTGAGGCTTTCCTCTGCTGCTTCTTCTCCACTTGTCTTTTTAACTGTGTTTCCACACAATGGACCACTCCAGTCCATCCACGAGCCGACCTGTTCCATCCACGGGTCTGCTTCGGTCTAGTGGAGCGTGGAAGCGGACACAAAAATAGTTGAACAGACACAAGCGGAAAAAAAAGAACAAATAGGAGAAGTCAAGATGATGTTACTTGAGGTGACAAAAAAAACTTGCTATGGCCATTTAATGTGACTGAATAATTTTCTGTTGGCTCTCGCTGGTTGTGGAAGTGTGGTCTGAGATTCTCGTGTTCGAGTGATATCCAATAGTTCCGAATGCTGCACAAAGAACTTTTAGACTGAGAAAAGCTTCATATCCATAAAAAAATACCAAAATTCTTGCAGACTAATTTTCTGCCAGTCGTGTAATTTATTATTCAACTAATGATTTCAGCACTGCAACAGATTACGTTTCCAGTGTTAATATGCCATTACCCTGCATGCAGTAGTTATCCATATGCCTTCAAGCTGTGCTCCCTGTATTTCTAGCATATTTCATTTCCATGGCTGTTGTTAAAAATCTGCATTATATTAATGATAGGCCACAATCTTTCTGTCAACATATGTCTGTTATATTGTAGAATTTTCACTCTTATGTAACAGCTGCTTGTAAGGAGGCAGGATATCTGTGTGTGTGTGCGTCCATGTGCTGAATTGTACCTCTGCATATCTTGCATAATAACAAACGTATGTCTGGTTTCATGCAAAAACTATGCCTAGCTTGTTTTGATGTCTGCATGTCAGTGTTAGAATATAGACATATTTATATACAGTATGTCACAATAGTTCTGCATGTGTTTGTGTGAGTGTTCCTCTTGCCACTGCCATTGATGGAGCTGTCACCCCCGCTGTGTGCCGGTTCTAGTGTGTGATCAGATGTGTCTTTTTTGTCTTCAGGGTCTGGCTCCCTCTTTATCTGTCCATATGTCACTGCTTGATTTGTCTTCTTGTAATCGGGTTTGTAAGTGTACTCTGCGAATGGAGATGAGCAATAGCAACCTTATTTGCCTGCTTGTTGCTCTGCCAACTAGAAAGTTACTGTTGGCACACTGACAGCATTGTTGTGGTGGGAGTGTGAGGTCTTGGGTTCATGCCTGCTGCTGCCTGCTCTTTGATTCATTGCTTTTCTTCTTTGAAAGCTTTTATGTTAGAATATAGCCCTGGAATGCCACCTAACAGATGTCTGAAATAGAATGCATATTATTTTTATATGGCAGCTAAGCTTTGTATTTGGGAGGCCCTGTGTCCAGTTTTTTAGTGAGAAATTTGTGCTGAAAGAAGGGAAATGAACAGTGGAATGGAGAATCATTGGATGTAGATAATTCGACTGCAAAAAAAAGGAATGAACATTGAAGTGGGGTGACAAAGAGAATGTTGCTTTTGATTATTTTGGATTGATTTCTCTTCATTATCTCAAACGCACCTTCTTTTCCTTTGGTTTGATGTCTCAATGATTTATATAAAACAATATTTTAGCCGCTGTGCTCGTGACTCAACGGTGCTTTGAGCTAAATCTGAAAAGGAGCATGCTCACAATGACAATGCAAGTATTCTGATAGAGCAGATAAACTGTTCATGTGTTTGTCAAACTTTCAATTTGTTAGCAGCACTAATAGTGTGCTAGACACTTAAAAATAAAAAGTATTAGATCAAAAACCAAAATATTGTTTGAAATTAAATGTGGACCTGATGATGGCTCTAATTGAATAGTCAGGGGACTGAATTTATTCCAGTCCATCCTCTGGAGAACATGAATTCCTGCTCTAAATGCCATCCAAAAAAGCCGTCAAGCAAATTCATTCTCAGCCACGAATCTGATGATACTAGGGATCAAGTCAAGAGATTACCCGTGTCAGTAGGATTCATCCTCTGGAGAACAAGAAAAATGTGTGGCAAAGTCCATTTCTCAACATATCTCTGCAAATTGTGGACATGCAGACTGACCATGCGTGGCTTTACCGGTGGACTCTGGAGAAGCTATAATCAGTTATTGATTGTGCAATATAGAAGTGTCTGATTGTAAAAAGCTCAACAGAGAGAGAACTGTGCACCTACCACACATCGTTGGAGATAAAGGTTTATCCACAGGAACATGAGCACAAGACGACAAAAGATAATTCTCAGTGTTGTTAGATTTGTTTCTCTTTCACAATAATCTCTATTTGTATGGTGTTATTTTCCTGGCACGCTGTGGACCATATTTTCCTCTTTCCACTATCATGTAATGAGGTTTATCTACAATTCATAAACCAGCTTTATACCAAGATTGATTGTATATGCCTGGCTCTGCTTGTTTCCTGTAATCACACTAGCTGTTACTGAGATGATGAACACAGTCATCGCTTCGCCCATCGTGATATCTGATGCAGATAATCGTATGAACAGCCTTCAAATTACACGTCAGTCTTTGGAATAAATTGTTTGGCTACATATTGTGTTTTGGCTGCGGTCTAATCAATTATGTAATGCACTGGATTTCATTTGCAAGTGGGCTGTCTCGCTCAGGCCACATTTGAAACTAGCCTTCCCAGCCACATTGTGAAATAAGTAGTGTGTAGCTTGTTTTCTCGTTTTCCACACCTCACCAGTCCTCTTTTCTATCAGTGGCAGCATGTCTCCTCCTCCTTCCTTGCTTTCTCTCCATCTCTCGTTCTGATGTTTATTGTCTCTAAAACCATGTCAGATTGAATTGGTCATTATCTCATTTTTGCCCCCCAAGGCCAGGGATACAGTTACTGTTTGTGTGGGTTTGAGAGACATCTTGTCTGCTTCAATAATTCAGGAGGTTTCTGCTACTGCAGGTCATGTGATGCTCCGGGGAGACTAAGAGGGGGAGAGAGGAGATAAGGGGAGGAAGACATCGACACCAAATGTGGCAGATTTGCTCCTTGCAGCAGTTGGTGCCTTTCCGCGGCCTTATGGGATCATTTTTGTTGCTCTCTACTGCTAACTACCCATAGCATCATGTCTTGAAAGTTCACATTTTACTCTTAAAAACCTTTCTCTTGTGAATCTTTGTGTGACATTTTGGTTGAAAGCAGCATCTGCAAGAATGCAGCTTTTTACCAATCTCAAAATCATCTATAAAAGCCTGCAACTAATGATTATTTTCAACATTGATTAATCTGTCAGTTATTTTCCTGATTAATTGACTAATTGTTTGGAAACATGTTGATCATTGCTTCCCAACGCCCTCAGTGACATCCACAAATATCTTATTTTGTCCACAACTCAAAGATATTCAGTTTAGTCAGAGAAGAGTAAACAAACTATAAAATATAAGCATCTAAGAGGCTTGAATCACAGGATTTGGGCCTTTTTTCTTAGAAAATTGCACAAAATGATTAATCAATTTTCAAAATAGTTGCTGATTAATTTAATAGTTGACAACTAATCAATTAGTCGTTGGAGCTCTGCTACATAACCAGCTCCTAAGGTGCCCATTGTCTTGATGTTTCCTCTCAAGGTTTTTAATTCAGTTGCACAAGATGAATTGTACGGTGTTCTTTCAGATATAAGCATTTGTTCGAACAACATTTTTTGATGACGTAGAATTCCTTGGTTGTAAAACTCATAATGTGATCACAATAAATAAAAAAGTGGTTTTAAAGAGGACTCAGACGTGAATGGTGCTGTGCTTGTTATTGTAGCTTACTTTTCTACATTCTTTTGTATATTGTGCTGTTTTAAATATATTTCCTTGTTGAATTTTGTATTTTTGATCACTCGCCCTTTAATTGTAAACAAGCTCAAGCTATAAAAGCTGAGGTATGGTTTCATGCTGTTTGTCCCCGTACAAATAAACTTAAAAAAAAACAAAAGTAAGTCCTTGCTGCGCTCTTGTTTATGACAGACAAACTCTGGGGAACAGAAGATAATGAAAACGAATTGTTGCGCCCTGAGGGGTTGAATGAAGGCTGCATCTACAGTCATGAATGTGTTTGTGGACAGTTACTGTATGGGTGCGATATCCTACTTATGACCTTTGGGTCAGACTGCATTAGGTTTTTTTTTTTTTTTTTTTGAAGATTACTGGAGCTATTACCAAGTGACAACTGCATCTTTTAAAGGTTTGTTTGTGAAAAGCTGTTTAGTTTCTCACAGCCTTGGGGCCTAAAATGCATATAATGTCGTTGCAGTAATCTCAGCTGTTATATAGCACCCCTTTCTCTCTGTTTCATACCATTTCTTACATGTTTCTTGTCACAAAATAGCACATCATGCTGGCACATCCATTAGGCTTTACTTAACATTTACTAATTTGCAAACGAGTGAGCTGATCTTTCAAGAGATGCACATTGTTATCCACAGTCCTACTGCCAACTTGACTACAAAAAAATGCCCAAAGACAACACATAGAAAATGACTTAATGAATTATGCTGCATGTCCTCTTGTGATGGCAGAGTAGAAAACAAACTATACATAAAATCCTCCCACTCTAATCCGGGCATTTCATTTCAGCAACATATTGCTGCTGCTGGCCGCTCTTAATGGACAAGAGTCCAGTTTGCTGTTGGCCTCTGTGTTGGTGTGATTCTGCTGTCAGAGTGGTGGTGAATGAGTCATTTCTGCTCTCAATTGAGGGTCTGAAACGAAAGTTCAAGTGGATAAAAACCATATTGGACACAGCGTTCTACTTTAACAATTCAGCTAGATGGGTTGCTGCTGACCTGGGCGATGGTAGTGCTGATGTTGGAGTTAGTTCAAGCTTGTCGCCGCCAACTTTGCTCCCATTTTCTCTGGCACTGGGCAGCTCATCTCCAATCAGATGCCACAATGTTGTCAGAGTAACAGCTGGCTGGACGTCCTGTTTCAGGCTGACTTTGAAACCCAGAGAGACACGGGTAACCAGATTTAGGCCAGATGGTGTTTTTATCCCTTGTATGCTATTTAAATTTTTTGATGTTGAGTATAGGTTTGAAGGAGAAACTGTAATTCAAAAGTCATTTGGTGATTTTTTTTTTTTTTTTAATGGAGTTTACAATGTAAATGTAGTTACAGAAGAGTAGTTGTGGATAACAGGCAACAAAGTTTTGAGTATGAAGTTTTATATTAATTAAATATTCACCGTAATTGTCTGCAATAATTAAATGCATTTGAAAAGTACAATAATAAACTGATTTTCAACAAAAGTTAACATCCTTAGAGCTTGTACGTGTTACTTTCTTGTCTAAATTCTTAATAATCAGCATTTAAAAGCATGAACAGCAAGCCCCCAGCGTCAGCTACTCCAGCATCAAAAACTGATACTACGCCTGTATTTTGGTTGTTTCCAGACGGTTTTATAACACAATCTGCAAAGCAAACATACACAAATGTTTGGGGATTTGGAATCTAATAAGGTTTGTTTTATTCATAGTCATAATCCAGATAAATTACATTACATGCTGGAGGATAGCAAGTGATTTGTTTACAGGTAAATGACACGCAAATTTATAAATACGCCCAGGAGTATGCGGTTGCGTAAAGGATTGCCTGAGTTCTGTCCAAATTATATTATAAAACAACCTAATTATTTACAGATGCTCTTATGGGGATTTGTGTCACTGTTTGCACATGAAGCACAACTCAACAAAGTTTGACATTGCTTTAAATCAAACTGAAACACCACATTTAATTAGGAAATCCAGCAGAGCCGCAAGTTTTTCTCTGATCAGCTCAGACTGTGTACAGTTTTTTTTTTACACTCTTTTCCATATGAAGCTGTTAGATTTCAACTGTGCTGTGTGGAATCGCTGAAGTAAAACATTTTTTTGTTATATTGCTACACTGATGATGTTAGGATATGGTCATTAAATCACATCAACATGAGAAGAAGTAATTAAACACTGCAACGCTGTGAATCGGTCTCCAATTATGGTAATTAGAATCTTATGTAAAACCAGTCTGTAGCGCTACCATACACAATTAAGTTATTTACACTCACGTATACATCTGTAGGTTTTTATGCTTCTGCTGTATAATGATTATAGACGGTGTAAAATGACTAAATGTGTTGCAAACAAAAGTGGATACAGGCTTGAGTTTGTCATTTAACTTTCCTCAAACAAGGTTAATCAAAGAAAGATGTCGGAGTGAGAGCAGTCTTTGACCACTACAAGGTAAAAGGCTTATTTTAGTAAAACAATATGGCTCAGAGAGGGTTCAGCTTGGGGGGGAAAAAAGACTAAACCAGACATGTATAATAAAATATCTCAGTTGTTGTGTGCTGCAGGCTACAAAAATGTACCTTACAAAAATGGTCTTACATTTTAAAACTGATACTGGCACAATTCACCTAATCCCCATTCATCATATATGTGGCAGAGCTGTGCTTGCATACAGATTTGAGACTGAAGAGAGCAGCGCCTTGTTCTACGTCTCAAGCAGTGCAGCTGAATTTTTGTGAGGCCTGGAACTTGCTGTCTGTAGTGATAGCCGCAGTCCTGCGGGCCATGCTTTCTGTTGACTGGAAATCCTCCCACTTAATAACGACGAGAGGGATGGACTCACCTTTCTCATTTTATTCAGTCCGTCAGCCCTCGTTCCATCGCCTGCTCCTGTACCAGAGTAGTGATACAGGCACGCTGTACGTGTTCACAATGGCAGTCCCAGTGATGGAGCAGTGGGCGGAGGAAAGACACGGCAAGAATAACGAAGCCAAATGGCCAGCCGTGTGTTTGGGATGAATAAAGGGATTTTGATTATGCGAATGTCACACCTCGGCTGATGACAGTGAAAGAGACAGGCAGTTTGAGATGGATGTGGGTGTGAAAATGAATACATTGATGCATATTCATGTTGGAGGGTGACACAGGAATTGTTTGACAGCTTTAATTAAACTCAGCTGAGTCAGCCTCTGAGCTGCAGCTTCAATCACATTT
This sequence comes from Acanthochromis polyacanthus, assembly GCF_021347895.1. NCBI lineage: Eukaryota > Metazoa > Chordata > Actinopteri > Pomacentridae > Acanthochromis > Acanthochromis polyacanthus. The sequence goes on from NC_067122.1 coordinate 20,360,408, forward strand.
TAATGAGCCACACACCCAGCAGCCCACATGGAATAAGGTCCGTCTCTTTAAACCTTCCCTCTTCTCTCTGTCTGCCTTTGGGGTGTGTGTGTGTGTGTGTGTGTGTGTGTGTGTGTGTGTGTGTGTGTGCGTGCATGTATGTGCTACACTCCTAACCTTGAAAGCACAAGCCCTTGGCACATTCCCAACGACTTTCTCATGGATTTTAGGTTGGATAATAAGGTGTGCTGGGATGTTGCTGATCAATACTGGGAGCCTCTTTTATCTGGAACCGACAGATAAAACTGGTCCATCGCTGCCAATGCTGGCAGACGTGGCTTCGCTTTGGATGGCGCCTTTTTAAACTGCTGCAATTATAGGATTTGTTTAGCCAGAACTTTTCATTTGCACTGCATTAGAGTCTGACTGATACATTAGTGGGCCAATATTATCAGCTTATGTTGGCTTATCACTGGCATATTGCAATCAGCATATATGTCAGAAGATATGCAAAATGAAACTGATTGGCTCAAGTCTATCTGAAAATAGTGCTTAGTGCTCAAATTGGAAGAAAATTGGCAGCAGAAATAGTATCAGCAAAGCCTACAGCGTTGCATTACAGTGGATCTGAGATACCAGGGGATTTTACAGCGTGCATGGGAATAAAAGTACAGCTCTTTCTTTTGACCATCACTTGGCCTTGAGCTGTGTGTTTTGACAGATGGTATTGTAAACATGCCGCTGACTGCTGTAGCAATAACAGTAGCTGCTGCTTTCATTAAGTACCGCCGATGTTAGTTTGATTGCGCTGGGTGTGATGTGCATTCAGGACGTGTTGGGTGGATCTGAAACTTTTTTGTGTGCCTGTTCATGTTACAGTTGTATTTGTCCTTTTGAAGCCAGATAATGGTCGACTATATAAAAAGAAAAAAAAATCTGCAGTTTTTCCAAATTATTACTTTTTATTTTACACTTGTTTAATGTATTTGATGGAAATATCAGTACAATTATAAAAGGCTTTTAATTTAGATTTTTGAACATTTGTAAAAAAAAAAAAAAAAAAAAGCTTCAAAATATGTAACTGTGAATAAACATGACATTTGTTTGTTTTTGAAGTAAATTTGACACTAAAAAACAAATTTTCCAGAAAAATTCTCAGTGCTCAAAGTATTTCTGATTCTGCTTTTAACTGACCATAATTTCACAAATAGGTTCTCTCTTAAATAGGTGAAATTAGTGAATTCAAGTTTAGCTGTAAATTTATTCTAAAATTAGACACAATTAGTGACCCTTTAAAATAAAAATAGTGGTTCTTCAGTTTTACATAGATTTGTAAACTTATCTCGGAGAGTTTCAGAAGTTTTCAAAACAAAAATGTTGTTCGAAAGAATACATTTCATCAGTGTAAGAAGTCATTACACATTGATAAGTTGTCAAAATACGCTCTTTTATCATTATATGATAATATTATTATAATTTTTTTTGTTATTTTTACTTGTGTAAATATTCACAATAAAGCACTAAAATATGAGATGTGTTTTATTGAGATGGTTATTTTCTCTTATTTTGCAGTATTTTTTGGCTCAGCTTCCAGATTAACTTTTTGTGTCTGTGTGTGTATTCTATTGTGGAATAATAGTGTAGTAGAAGGTTATTTATGTTACTTGGAGATGCCTGCAGAGAATGACAGGCTGGCAAAAACCAACTTGTTCCCTGGGTAATGTGCATTGTTGGGGTGCAGGTTGTCATGGATTGCAAAAACATTCTGACTGGGGATAGAAAAGCTTGAAAAGCTTTAGAAGAACTTGCTGTTCAGAACAAGGTTATGGGTCTTGAAGCAGTAAAAAATACCTATCGGTTATGAAAGAAGTGGTGTTATTTGGTGTTATTTATAGTGTTTGAAGTGTCAGCCAATATTGATTCAGCTTTAATTGGAACACAAGTGATTCATGACGCATAGAGACGGAGAGAGAGACGCGCTTACAAACCCAGTACACAATAGAATCAGACTGACATTTCATATAGTTTAAGTGGTCTGTTTAATGATCTTAAGTTGATTGCATTTGGAGTAATCACCAACACTGTAAACTACTTGGATTTGTGCTTGCATTAATCACCCCTGTGCACACATGCACGCTCACAATCTCAGATGAGAAAGTTTATGACCCCGTACTTGTATGTGTTCTTACTTTTATTACTGCAACTTTTCATGCTGAGAGCTCTGACATTTAGATGGAAACAGCCAATACCCACCCACTCTGAATTTCTCTGACTGGCTTCGCACAAAGAGAGAGGGTGAGAGTTTCTGTGGCTCGCTTCCAATGAAAGTACTTTTTTTATGTGTGTGTGTGTGTGTGTGCGGCCATATGGCACGCAGGATGCTGCCTGCCGTAGCTAAAATTCTGTCAATTGAGCTTTAGTTGTTTCACTTCCCGGGATACAGAAACTGTGTTACCTTTACATAATACCTGTGGAATCTCTGGGGAGAACCGTTTTATGAGGCGCTGAGCTTTGCTTTTGTTTTGACTGGATCACAGGAACTCTCTATGGTGGCTCCAATCTGCCAAACTGATAATGATGGTTTCATTCGCTAAAAGAAATAGTGAGGTAATAGTTAAGTGTATATTGTTACAAGACCAAGGAAGTGCCATCTGTTCAAACAAAGCCAGTATGAAAGGATCAATGACAATTCTGCTGTAATTACTGAAAGCAAAGGTTTGAATATTTTAGTTCATGGTTGGATTTCTGTCTATTTGCAATAATAAACACGTGAGGGTAAGAAATCGTCATGCTCACAGTTTAATAAAAAGATAATCTGGTTCACACTGTTGGTTGGAGGCAGAAAATACCAATCATCACTTTTGTTTATGTCCTGTGTTTTGTTGATGCATCCATTTTTCATTCCTTAACACCCGGCATCCTTATTTCCTCCCCTCATAATGCTCCAGGCGATTGCCGGTCAGTTCATCATAAATGCATGTTGTTTTGGGCCTCTTGCTGAAATGACAGATGCCGTCATTCTATTCGGGAGAACAGCCTCATATTTACTTTTTCCATTTACTTTGTGCTGTGAGTGATGGTGGGCCTCGTTTTGTTTTTTTGTTTTATTGTTTTTTACTGTTTCTATTCACTGGTGGTTTCAGTGAGCAGAAAGTTTCAGATAAGGTTTTGCAGATGTGTGCTAATAAAAGAAATGTTACTGAACTCCCCCCCCCCCCCCCATTTGACAGCCATCTTCAAGCTTGAAACAAAGTGCAGATACAGTGAAATAAAGCTGAAATGGATCACCTGACATGGGACAGTTTGTTCAAGACAATATTTCAAAAGCCTCAAACACTTATAAGTCTCTGTCTTAGCTGACAGGGCTGAGTGTTTCTGAGTATGTGTGCTTTGATCATGCCTACACTGGCATCTCTTTTCAATACAACACACAGGATGGTAGTGAAAAAGGGTCAAAATATACACATTGGGATATTTGAGACTGCCTTGGTTCATTCTGGGTCAGCCAAGGTCAATATGTGTGTTACTGTGTGTAGTAATCGACAGTCGACACGATGAAAGAACGGTCTTTTTAAATACCTCATGAGTGTAAGGTCTTCTAACTTTGGCAACAGCTTCTTACAAGACACACAAACACACGTTTGATCACAATCCTCACTAAACAATAGTGTGCTATATGTGCGTGGGCATTTGGAGCGTTTGTGTGAAAATATTTGGTTGAATGAAATTAAAAGCAATGAAATGTCCTTTTTTTATGAGCTTTTGACAGCACATGGTCCTGTGTGTGTTTGCATGTGTTTTGTGTGCGTCCTACATAAACAACATCGGCTGCACCTCATGTCCTAACCTAACATATTATTTTGTTCTTTTCCCTTCATGTCTGATTCTTTTCTTGCATTGGTGGCGCAACAGGTAAGTCTGTAATTTCTATTTGTTCATTGTGTTGCTGACTGTAGTGTGTTTGTGTTTGAGGGAGAAACAAAGAGACAAATGTTTGCTGAGCTCTAATCATGGAGTCATCTCATAGATTGGCCGGATAGCTGTCAAACAGTCAATTGCAGCGCGGGTGGGGCTACGTAAAGCAGTGCTTAATGACCGTGTTTGTCAGTGTGTGTGCCGTTTTTTGGGTTTTCTGGTCGCTGTGTAATTGTGACTGCAGGGATTTGTGTCTTTTAGCTTGGGCTACACACAAACACACAGTCACACACCGAGACCAGTGCTGCTGGCAAGATGGTTTGTTGACTTTGAGCGTGTAAGTGTGTGTTTGTGTGCAGGTACAGCAGCGGTTACTGCGGTACAGGCCTCCAGGCTCAGGTGCGACAGCTGAGAGTTGTAGATTTGGTCCTTCACTCTCCCTTGAGTCTCCACAGATGCAGTACAGTTTGATTTCACCCCAAATAACAAAAACTCTACCTCCCCCTTCACTGGCACAATACGCTGCTATTGCGTTGGGTGTCACAACTGATACGGTCGCTGTGAACGCTGACAGTGTTGAACTATGAACAGAGAAGCCACAGACTAAACTCCAGTATGACGCAAAATGGTTCAAAAGAAATCTGCAATAAAATCTAATATTTTAAGTTAGGGTGTGTTGTTTTTTTTGTGGCCGATAACCGATATTTGCTGCCGATATACAATAAATATAGTGTTTCAACAGCATGTGATAGCAGAGAACCTGTCATTCATATCTAGGCTTCTTCATTATTAAAGGTGACTGGGACTGAATATGTCAAATAGAAAAATAAGTCATTAATAGGACGCTCTCCTCTGTTTATGTGGGATCGACTGAGATTGATCAGTTACGTCTGCTGTTCTTCTGTTTTCTAAATCCTTCACTGTTCTGTCTCTTTCATTGCCCGTTTTAATCCACATCTTGAAGCATTAACACTGTTTTAGGGTAGATTGTGGCTGCCACTTAACTTACCAGCTATCCATTTGCATAGTCGTTAGCCACTGTGAGGGAAGCTAATTTCCTGGTTTGTGGCCGCAGCTTGCGTTTCTTGTTCAGTTTTTGAGGTCTCTGATTGAGAGACATTTCTGAGAATACAGACTGATGACAGACAAAGAGAGGAGGCTGAATCAGACTTGAAGCAGCACGTTTAATTCATCAATAATCGGCTCATAAAAACCGATACTGATAATCTGAAAATGTAAAATCTCTGCCTTGATAATCGGCCAAGCTGATAATCGGTCTGTCTCTGTTGTAGTAATGTTGTAGTGATGTTAGACACAACTTAAAACTATTTAAAATAAGACCAGGTCACTGTTAAGCCACTGAAATCTGCCATGTTTTGAACCACAAATGAAAAAATACTCAAATTTTTTTGCATTTATTTATATTTTTATGCATCAGCACTTCTTAAACCAATTTCCCACCAGCACAGTGTTTACCTCTAGAATACAGTCTGAACCAGCAGGCTGGAAAGTTTATTTATGAAGTGGAGCCTCTTTATTTTGTCTCAATAACAGATTCTTTTAATATATGGTGGATGGATGCTATCCAAGTAATAGAAAGTTGCTATCAAAGGCTGTGGCTACTTACACTGCATAAAATTCCACTTTTCATGCAGTCTTGCTGGATAATGGTTACAGAATCAGTGACCCTGGTTAAATAAGAAACAGACTGAAGGAGGCTGGTTACCTTCAATACCAAACCACAAGCCTTACGACTATCTACAGGTTACCAGGATTTTTGCTGAAGTGTGTAAGACAGGGAAGAGAAGGTGGAAAAAGATTCAGTTTGAACTTTTTCAGTGCACAGCAAAATGCAGTGTTTGCATATTCCGGCTTGTTAGAAAGATGGGGTGACAGCACAGAGTCTGCCACTGTACAGCAACTCTGGAGCAGGTAGAGTAAAAGGCTTTACTCAAAGGCCCAACAGTAGCAGCTTGGCAGTCCTAGGTCTTGAATTTTCAACCTTTGGCTTAATCACTGAGCCACCACTTCTTGTCCCAAGATAATGTAGTAATTTATACAATCGTAAGTGAAAAAATCTTGCCACATTACTGTCTCAACATGGAATTTTATCTCTAAAGATTTCCTGATTTGGTGTCTGATTTTGCATTATGTGATTATTTTTAACTGATCTTCACATCAAGAATGGTATTTACACTGCTCAAAAAGTTTAAGGAAACACTTCAATCATTGATATGCACTGTGTAATTTATTGAGAGCAAAATAATGAAAGGATGGACAGTGGAAACCAAAATTATTGACCCACCGATACTATCACTTACGCTTCCTAACTGGACAGATCGATATCGCAAAACTTTAGTTGAACTGGTGTTTTACGGTGATGATTAAGTGTTCCCTTATTTCTTTTAGCTGTGTAGTTCAATAGTTCTTCTCAAACATTTTGGAGAACTATGTATACTGTAGATGATCTTATAGACTTACAAATTTTCGCTGTTGAAGACATGCCTGTTTCATGTTTTTGTACAATTTTAAATCTCGTGTTTATTTAGTAGTTTAGCGTGGGATCCTAACTATGATTTTTTAGCCATATTAAACCATTGTTGTTTAAAAAATGAGCTGCATACCACTAGTAGAATATTGGACTTTTTCCATTTCCTTGGTCCATCGGGCTGGACCCGAATATCCCGAATATCTGAATATTCCTTCGCTACGGCCAACCCGGTCTCACGGGGATTCGTGAAACTGTCACGTAAATTTTTGTTTCGGTTTCGTGCGCACCAACACGATTTCGTCATGTTTTTCGTGCCGCTCACCACGAAATGTTTTTCGTGTTGCTCACAACGAAACCCGCTGTGGTAATCACATCTGAAAGTGGTTTATACCGGCGGATTCATGGCGATCTAAGCTGTCCATCGGCGTATACTGCTTGTGTGATCGCGTTTGCGGCCATCGGACATTCTTTAAATTCCTATGCAAATTGGTAAGTGTACCACCGGGTTATGGTTAGGGTTATGGTAAGGTTATGGTTAGGGTTATGGTTAGGTTATGGTTAGGTTAGGGTTATGGTTAGGTTATGGTTAGGGTTATGGTTAGGGTTTTGGTTAGGGACGATGTCATGCAAAATATAGCGTTGGATTCGCCACGGTTTTACATTAAAAATATAATATACCCATTCGTTTGAAATACGTTCTGAGTGGCACGAAAAGTCCGCCGTTTAAAATACATTGGTGCGCATTTCGTGGTGAGCGGCACGAAAAACATGACGAAATCGTGTTGGTGCGCATGAAACCGAAGCAAAAATTTACGTGACAGTTTCACGAATCCTCGTGAGATCGGGCTGCTACGGCGGTACGTTCGTCCCCGCTGTTTGGGAATTCTTCAGTTTAACTGAAGACAAAACGAAGGCAAAATTTGCACCAAGGAGACCAGACGAACGGATTCAAATATTCGGGCTGTCTCCGCCCCCCCCCCCCCCCGTCGGACGTTACGGGGCGGAACAAATATTCGGATACTCGTCTTTTATAAGGCCCAAATATTCGGAGGCCAAAAACCACTATTCGGGCCAGCCCTATTGGTCCAACACCTGTAGTAATCACATGGCAGCAGCAACGATACATGTGTTTCATTTACAGTGCCTGATTTTGGAAAGGAACTGTGTGTAATTTTCAGCGGTGTCACAGCTGCACCTTCGTTCTTCATTTTAATCTCCTGACGTGACGACAGAATCAGTCACGAACCACCAGTAAATGATGTTCTCTGTTATTTTTAAAGGTCACAGGGGAAATCTATTTTACATCGATTCCAGCAGTAATAGTCAAATCATTTGGCATCAGTGTGAGTCCAGAGCTCCATCAAATGTGTGCAGTTTTAAAAATGGATTCTTTCTGTTATGCCAACAGGATTGTTATAGTTTTTCATCCATTTTGCCTCTTCTAGTCATATTTATGAATATGTGCAGTTGTGGTTCACTAACATGAATTTGTATCCATAGAACTGGAACATGCAAATACTCCCGTCAATACATAAAATATGTTCATCATTTAAAAACATGTTCATGCTTGTGAGGTTTGTAGAGTCCAGTCTGCAGGGATTCAACAGACCTGTACCCTCCCCCTACACAACTATAGTGGAACATGAACCAGTCTGTTACCTGCAATTATTTGTAAATCAATTTCACACCCAACTCAACGTGCTAATATAAGACCTGACCTGAGCAGTGATTAAATATAAGCTCAGAGCTGCTGCTGGGCAGTGAAGGCAAAAGCCCAGAATGGCTGAAGCAGCCTTCGTGGTTTGCTCTGGATTATGTTCACTTGTGTTCTGCTGCTTCGTCTTGCTGCTCTATTTGCTCATTCTGCTCAGACCAACTGGATGGCAGAAGACAACTGTCACACCTCATAAATCTTTATGCATTCTTTATGCACATCAGGCGCAGTCTGAGTATTCTCATTATTTATGTAATTAATTATTTCTTTAGAGAAGACACTGGGATTTAATGAGGACTTGCATTGTGCGTTTTTCTAAATACTAGCTTATCTGTAAAGGATATAAGGATTGTTTACATTTTTTCTTCCCTTTGGACAAATAGCAAATTACATTTTGCATATAGACTCATTTATCTCTGTTGGTTTTAAGACATAAGAATATCTCTCAAATATGCCAGGGAGGATAAGAAACTTTGAATTTAATTTAACTCTCCAGCAGTTTCTGGGCGTTTTTTGTTTGTTTGTTTGGTTTTTTTGCGCTTCTATCACAGTTTTTACTCACCGTGGACTCACTTTTCACTGAACTATAAAGTCCTGCACCTCTATGGAAACAGCATAACAATGGCTAGAAGCAGAAAGAAGACAAAATGTCTTTTGTGCAGCATAACAAAATTAGAGTGCCATAAATCATTAAAGAAGAAAAACAATCTGTTGGGTTTCTTTGATTCTTTACTTTATCTTGTAATATTGTAATTAACATGTGCAACATTTTTCCAAGTACTCACGGGTGTTACCAATACTGGAAAAAGGTGTTACTCTACACACTAAAGATATTTCACTCTTCACACTTCTCCCTTATGTTACATCACCTCCGTCTAATCACATCCTGTCCATCTAAAATCTCCCAGAATTTCCATCGTGTGACTGTTGACTGTGTCCAGCTTCAAGGTTTGAATAAGTTTGTTTTTATAGATGTTGGAAAATGCAACCTGTTTGGTTTTTAGGATTTTTTAAAAAATGAGACGTAGAATTAAGTGAGTTAAATTAAATGTCACAATTTTAAGCTTAGATTTCGTTTATCGACTAAACACCATATTACAGACGAGTAGCTGAAGGACAGTTGTAAAGTTAAAAATACGATGGTTCTTTCTCTTTTTACAGTTTCTGGTGCTGATAAGTGGTGTAATTATGTCATTTAAAATAAGAGAGATAACGTAGCTTTTAAACTTGCCTGCTGCTGTTGAGGTTCAGCGTTAATTAGCTCTCTGTTCTTATTACTACTGACAGTTGTTTTTTTTTGTCCAGTAGATTAGGTGTTGTGTATTTTTGTATTGTGCACTGAATGTTTTTTTTGTTTTTTTTTAATTCCCGGTGCCCTCAGCCTCTCTCCATTGATTCTGCTTCCTCCTGCTTTTAAATGGAGATGAGAGTACCTCGTGTGATTTGTTAGCACTAAAGCTGACCTTCAGTCCACTTGCTGAATCTGTTCTTCTACTACTAATGTCACTAAAACTGTAAGAATTAGGTGGTTGCACCCATTTCTGTATGCACCTGGTGATTTTGTCGACATCTACAGTATTTAACGTAGCATCTCTTGTCAGTGTAATGTTCCTACTGCCAGTGTCCTTGGTGTGAATTCACCAGACAGCTCTCAGTACATGAATATGGGAAAATTGTGGTTGCCAAAAAACTTATTGCTTTGAGTAGACAAAACAAATAAATGTAATGTAAATTGGTGTAAATAAGAAATTTGAGGGAGTTTCTTAACTTTAAATACTATTGACTGATCTCTTTCCTTCAGATTATGGTATACTGTACGCTCAGTTAAATACACTTGGTTTCCCGAACGGCTTTGAAACACTATTATATTTATTTAGCAGTGAGGAAGGTTAAAAATAGGAGAAATGAATGACTGATAAGCAAACGAATCCATGCATTCACTATGAATCTAGAGGCCATTGAAACTCATGTACATTTACAATAATCTGAAACTGTGGATGGTTGTAATAAGTGAAGCTGTAAATGTGGAGCTTTTTTGCCTGAGTGCATGACAGGAGATGATGCTCAGTTCATAGTGTTTATATTCTGTTAGTAGAAGCACAGTCTTTATGTGTAATAAACCTTACGTATCCCTCAGAATGTGCATTATAGAATAAATGACTTTAATGTAAATGGAGATTGGAAAATCCAGGTCAACAAATACTGTACATTGCAATGCACACAGCAGTGGGTGAGTTAGGAGAGAAGGAAACAGTATGTAGAGCGTAGTAGGAGAGGAAGGGAGGAAAGCAACCAAACAGAAGAGTAAGTGTTTCCAAAGTGACAGCTCCATTACCGCTATCATCCATTAATAACCAGCCAGGTCATTAGTGTTGTAGCAAGACTGCAAAGGCCCTGGAATTCCTGAGCTGATCAAAACTCAGATAAGCTGTCCCTCTCCAGCACTGACCAACACCCATCTCTATAGGAGGATTGAGACATTTGTATTTCTGTAGGTTTTCATTCACAGAAGGATGGAGCTCCTGTGAACACTTAAACCCCTGGAATAACTTCTTCTTTTTAAAAGACAATGACTTTCAATTATATGCTATGGATGTTTGTTTAATGAACTTTCATGCTAAAATCCCTTTTCAGCTTCAGGAGACCCTCAGCCAGAGATGCCTCTGCATTCCACAGATCAGATAACAAGTCGTAAAACTTTATGGCTGAAGGCTGGAGTCACCCTCTCTCTCTCTTTGACTGAAACAAAGAAACTGGAACTGAACTTAAAAACCTTGCCAAATTAATATTTCTGGAATATATTTTGTGTTTACAGAATTACCAATGTCAATGGAAATCATTCATCATTAACATATCCGAAAATCAAGATTCTATCTTTCACAGAAGTCTAGATACTAATTTGTGATGTTTAATCATTTCTTCCCCAGGATACTATGATTTTGGACTGAATTCCCTTATTAATCTCTGAATTTCCTCTCCATTTAGGTTGAATGATGACCATTGTATTTACCTGTTACCAAATCTCTGACTTGTTGTTATATTCTCACTGTGATACATATTTTTAATGTCATAAACATAAACATATAGTTATGAATGAAATGATTCACATAATATGAACATATGTATTAATCTACACATTTCACTTTCACACAACTGAATATGGTGGGATAGACAGATCGTGTTTTGCGCGTTTAATGTCATATTTTAATCCATTCTGGATTCCTCTTTCTTCTCTACTTTGTGAGAACAAAGAGATTCCAAATTCCACCAGACTCGCGCCTAAAAGTTCTCTCTCTCCGCCCAGGTCCTCCCCTTAGCTGGACCCACAGATAAAGTCAGCCGTAGCCCACATTACTCGCTCTTATTATTTTCTCTTACTCTATTACCGACCCTCTCTCTTACCCCTCTCTTCCTGAGAGGCCAACCAAAGTCTCTCTCATTATTTTCTTACCTAAAGCGCGTTTTTCCTATCTTTGAAATTCCCTCACCATCTAAGTTTGTTAACTATTTATCTTTTAATATTTTTGTAACTTAAGGAGACATTTTGCTCAATTTTAAACCAACGTTATTCGTTTTAATCTGAAGAACCGATTCAGAACCAGCATTTATTTTTCTTAATTTTGACCGTTTTTCATCAACACCCATTTTTCTTGGCTAAAGCCTGAGAACCATCATTTTTAAGCCAAGCAACACTCAGCTGAGACCTGTCGAACCAGGTCCATGTGCACAGAACCGATCAACCCGCGGCAGGACATCTAGGCCACCACAACGACGACGCACCGCTCCGAACCCGCAGGTCCGGACCGTGTGCTGCGAATCTGAAGGCCTCGCAAGTCCCAGCCCCATGACGGTTCACTTCAATAACTCCAGCTGAGTTTGCTCTGATTCCATTCTATGGGTGATGTACTAACAGCTTGGTCAATTAATTAATTTAATCAATTTATTCTTTTACAAATCATTAGAATTCTTAATCCAAATTACCGGTTACCTCGTCAGGTTAGCTCTGGCTAATCCTCACCATATTTCCTTCTCTCTCACACCACACACACACTCCCACATTCCACGCACACATGTAGTCCTGCACGCACACACACACACACACACCATATCTACATTGTACATAGTTCACTTGTCATTATTTTCATAGAATAGTTAATAAATACCTCATTTTAGACCAAGTTACAGTCTTGTGTTTCTTTGTGTAGAATGTGGTCAATTTAAACGAGGATTCAAGACTTTTTGATATGAGATTGATCAAAATTTTTATGAATATTAATAATTTTATTAATGTTAATTAATAAATGTCCTAGCCATTACAATGCTAGGTGGTGCCCCAATTATTGATAACGAGAGCAATAAATCATAACGTAGTACCGCTACATATATTGGTTCCCCGTCCGAGGCCGATTAAAAACCTTTTTTGCACAAAGAAACACTATTATTCAATCATCGGGAGCTGAAGCCTCCCTCTGCCATTCATTCACATACACTGGTTCTTTATCTGCTGTGTGAGCATATGTCTTCCTTTAATCAAATTGTGTAAGTAATTTACTGCTTGAAACGCTGTTTTGTTTTTATATCACGTCGGATTGATAACATTAGTGGACGCACTTGTGTTTTATTAATCTGTTTTGCCGTGAGCGCTGTTGATCCGTGACGTCAGCTGAAGCTGCAGTCAGTCCCTGTGTTGCTAACTAAACTAGCCTGAGCTCTTTGAGTTGTTGTTTCGAAAGTTTTTATCCATCTTGATACAGTTTATTTGTCGACTAAAACAATTAAAAATAAGGCCTGAAATTCATGAACAGTGCTATGCCTTACCGATGAAACGTCCGGAACGCATAGTTTGTTCAAAAGCCTCCCAGTTAGCGTTCGGAGTAGCTAACCGAACTTGCTAACTCTGCTTCGGCAGCTTGAGGTAATTTAGCATTTGTCTCGTGCCCAACACACATTCATTGCTTGGTTAAATATAACCTTCGTTTGCTGTTTGCTAAGATCCACAGCGACCTAATTTTATTAAATAAGGCACAATTAGCAGCGAGCTAACTAGCATTAGCCCGGTCTTCAACCACCAAATTAAGAACAAGCCCAGTGGCACCATCTTGTGGCTGTTTCGAAGTGTTACACTTAAAGCAGAAAAACTGCAATTTCTAATACATGTAAGCCATTGAAACGCATTTTAATCGAAAAGCATGACTCATTTTTGAATGTAAAACTGAACTATTGTAGTTAAGAGCTATTATTAAACATTTCATGCACTTATTCAATTGATTTCAACCCACTATTGAATTTTAATTCACTTTTTGATTTTCAGTTCAGATTCTGAACCAAGTTAAGTGAGTTGTTTTTGCATCAACTAATCAGTTGAGCACATTTTAGGTAAACATTTAATGGGCATAATCAAGCTTGCAATTTAATGTTTATTTTGAAACTTTTTCATAGTTAAATGGTTTTCCACAACTGAATGCCTTTAACTAACCAATGCTGAATTAGTTCTTCTTTACCTATGGTAATTGAGCTTCTAAACTTGAACACTGAAACAATTAATCTTACAAAAACAAATGTATATAAATCCAGGCTGTTGACCAAATTATTTAAACTCTTCTTTTTGAGAACATCTAACTGCATTTGAATAATCTCACTTGTTGTTATGGTTGTTCCGATTCCAAAAACAGAACTTTTCCAGCCCAACTTGTGCTAAAATTGTTTCGTTGTAAATTTGTTTGTAACATTTGTCCATTTGCTCTCATTAAAAGACATGGCCCCAGATGCGTCTGACCTCAGTGACCCCCTGATGAGCTTAGATGACGCTTTAAGTGGCTTGACTGAAGACATGTTACCTGGATATGTAGGAAAAATCCAAAATGTTGGTCCTTCTACCCTTGAAACCAAAATGACAGAGCTCCTGACAGAAGCGATCTCAAAAACACACAAACAAAAAAATTTTTTGTCAAAAATCTTAGGGAAAATGGCTGCTGTGATGTCAGCACAACTTCAAAACACTTTTCAACTCTTAGAGAGAACAACAAAAACTCTAAAAGCCCGCAATCAGGAAAATGAACTATTAAGAAAGCAGAACCAAACTACTAAAACCCAGATAGAGCAAGAACACCAAGCTAGGGTAGAAGCCCAGACACATGTTGCTGAATCGGAAGCCCAAATCACTCAACTTCAAAGCAAAAATGCTGAATCAAACCAAGAAATACATCAATTAAAGACAGAAAATGACCGATTGCAAGAAGCAATTTCTAACCAACAAATCCAGCTTCAAACTGTAGAGACAGAGCTGGAACAGTCCAAGAAGGACTATACAGAAACCAAACACCTTCTAAAGAAAGCTGTGTTTGAAAACAATGACTTAAAATCTCAAATCAAAGACAACAGCAGCTATGTGGCAAACCTCGAACGACAGTTGCATGACGCTGAAGTCAGAGCTGCAGAACCACTAGAAATTCAAAAGATCGAACCAAAAGAGCTAGCTGAACTTGAAGCTGAGCTCACAGAACCGGGGAGATACACCTCATCTCCTCCAGCAGCTCAGAGGAAACCGTTACCCCAGGGTTCCACAGTCCGTGATTTAGACAGCATAGCTAGACACATAAAGCGTTTTGAACCAAATTTTAATGACTCCAACTATGACATCCTCACCTACTTGTCTGACATCAACTTCTTTTTGAAGAGGCGTCCACTCGCCTCAGCAGATGACAAGATTTGTCTGGTAAAGATGACATCCAGTCGTGATGTCAGCAGCTTTATCGACCGCCAACCTCTCAATGTCAGAACTGATTTTGAAAAGCTGTGTCAGGCCCTGAAAGAGGAATACCGCGACCTCATGCCAGACACTGGCCTGATACCTGCCCTTCGTGTCAAACAGGGACGATCAGAGAATCCCCATCAATATTACCACAGGCTACGTCTAGCCTACTTTGGATCCCAAAACAAACCCGGAATGGAGGAAGATTTGCAATTCAAATCTCTCTTTGTCGAACACCTGCATCCTACTACTAGCTACCACCTTGGAGTGTCGGCTTGCCCACGCTCCTTAGACAGCCGACAGCTACGCGAGCTGGCTGCAAAAGGCTTCTTTAAACAGAGACAGAGTCAGTCCAGATCAGCAAAACATAACACCGTTCTGCGTCTTGACAGCCCTCCCTCACTGATGGAGCTTGAAGGAACGTCAGGCCACAATTCACATGGTCGGATTACTCATCCACCACTAGCTAAGCGGCCTGACTCAACACCGAAACAGTCCTCACCTCAGGAACCTAGGCAGGCCCACAAACCTGTCAAACCACCTTGGACTGGCGGACGCCAGGACCACATGAAACCTGTTCCTAACCAAACTCGGCCCCCAGGTCACCCACGAAGGGGACGGTCGAACCGTTGGGACAGACATCACAGTCGTGGTGCACCCCGTGACAACTACTCGCATAGGAATGATGAGAAAAGCAGACCCAGACAGAACCACGTCAGTGGAACAAGTGAGTCTGACATCCCTCACATTTCCCAAAAAGTAAAGGAGCTTAAACAGCTGCTCCAAGAGGTCCGGAAAACACGAGAGAAGTCAGAGCGTGACTCTGTAACGTCTGTGTCTTCCTCCACGGATTCCTTCAGTCCCTCAACCACGGCTGGAGAAGAATTCTACTCAGACCTACAACAATGCATGACTGAACACTCCAACCATGAATATGACAATCCTGCCAGCCAACCAGATGTCACAGAAAATATGTCAAACTGGGAAGCTGATGAACCTGACTTTGACTCAGACCCTGAGACTGACACGCTAGATTCCCAACAGGGGGGTGATGACCGAGAACTCCTCAGTGCGCTCTCAGAAGTCCAACCAGACTCTGATGATGAAAATTTTGAGAACAATGCATTCCCTGGTCCGATGACATTCCTGAGCCACCTCACTGAAAAAGGAGGAACAGGCCGAAAATTTCACCTACCGATACACATTGAAGGTGTCCTGCATCAGGACGCACTTCTGGACACTGGAGCCGACATCACAATAATGTCACTCCCTCTTTTCCAGGAACTACAACACAGACTGCACAGGACAGGTAGAAAGTCTGATTGTCAGTTCTGTGACTTAAACATCCAGCCATATGCACAGACAACGGTCACGTTGTCCACTAGGGCTGAATTGATGCTTCAGATAGGACATATGACACTGATCCATCCAGTGTATGTGTCATCTCTGGACAACACTCCTTTCCTTATGGGGAAAGACCTTCTCAACCGCTTTGAACCCATAATTGACTTTAAACGCTCTGTAATCTATGCACAGGTCCGCCAGCCTCTGCCAATCGCAGCTCCTGATGACACTGTGACACAGAGTTACAGACAAGAGCACACAGACGACAACTTCCAGGCTCCACAGAGCCCATATGATGTCTTCCTTTGCACAGTGGCTGAATCCACTCCTGCAACCCACCTCTGTCCACAGGCTGAATATGTCACTGAAACTGCAGGTATCAAGTGCACCAGCAGGGCAGCACTGCATGACCTCCAGCTTCCACTAGACCCTGGTCTTCCTTTTTCCATCCAGAACGTTCCTGTGGACACTCCTTGGACAGGTGCCTCCACATGTCAGCCCAGCCCAAAATCTTGTGCCCACCCACCCACCCTGTCAGCCAGTGAGCTCACTCGCCCTCCCTCTGCTGCCCCACAGGCCACTCACTCTCCTGTGTTGGTCTCCCTGGCAGCTGCCTCTGACCTTATGACCCTGCCTTCACCTGACTGTGACGCACAGGGCCAGGTTCCGGATCTTGTGAGTGCTAATACCTACACTCTGCGCTCTCTGCACTTCTCCTCGGCTTCTCACTTTTGGCTCCTCTCTACTGTCCTCGCCACGTTTCTGGTGTTCATCAGCCTACTTTTTCATGCTTTTGGCTCTCTCACTTCACCTTCGTTCGTGGTGACCCAAAACCACAGGGGGGTGACGTTGACACACGGCCATGAATCACCATGGGCAAATCCCAGCCTGAACACCGTTCACCAGACCTCAGGTCAGATAGGAAAAGCCAACCACAGAAAGTTTAAAACCAGACTACTCCTACTTCTGATAGCCATCACAGGAACTCCACATGAAACAACCAAAGTTCCACTCCTTAAAATAATGACAGGTAGACAAAGGATTCTACTACTGCACCTGCTCTTCCAGCCAGAGGAAGCCTGTGTTGATACAGCTCACACAGCTTCCCACTATACGACTGATGTAAGTGACCAAAACCTCACGCAAGATAACCACCAAGTGGGGGACAAAACATGGTCCTACCTCTCTGCCCAACCACCTGAGAACACTAAACGAAGTGGGGGTAAGCTCAATCGAAAGCTCTTCCCTCACAGGCCTGACCACTACATGATTAAGGACAAAATCTATCCTGTAATCTATCAAAACAAAATCGATAGGGACAAAAACCCGTCCACTTTAAATGAATACATAAAAATCGCACCGAAACTTCATAAAGACTGCATGGGAAGCAATAAATCAGTCAGATCTCATACCAGAACTAAATAGATAAATAGGAAAAACTAAACGTCCTAGAGAAAAACAACAGGTGTAGAATAGAACAAAATTAAATAACTTAATTTTACAAGCCAATTGTAGAATTAACAGAGAAAAATAAATAACTTAATTTACAAATCCCATTGTAAAATTAACAGGCAAAGAAATAAATTACTAAGTTTACAAATTCGACTGTAGAATTAGCAGAGATAAAAGGAAATAAATAACTTTACAATCATAAGCCTAACTTTAACAACTAAACAACCATACAATCAAATTGTCAGGAAATCACTAAATTAAATAATATAATCACAACAAACCAAAACAGGTTACTAAAAATAACAAAAACAGAGCTGTTGTCCTTCCTTTCAGACTCAGTGAAAAATCACTTGAGGTCCTCTCAACCATAGGTGTCTTGTTTTCAGTCAAGTTCACCCTTTAATATCTTTATTTACACCCTCGTTAAACTCCATAGGCACAAGTGGGGGTTAAACCCATCGTATCAAGTGCACAACTGACCGTAGCCTCTGTTTTGATTCTCGTTAACATAAGATTCGCGTCTCTTATCACTGCTAGTACTGTGAATTCATAACTCTCTGTTTTCCAGGTTGTCTGCTCACCCAGTAGATAAATATACTTCTGTCTGACACGTTTCAAGACACCAGCTTTAGGTAAATCATACATATATCCTCTCACTGTAACACAACACCTTGGATTCATTACTACTGACAATTACACCTCTCATACGGTTAAATGACAATTCAACCATGATCTAACACTTCTGTAAGGATTTACATTTTCAGAAGCGACATATATAGCTTTAGGTTTGTTTTAATTTACCTTATTTTGTTTTATTTTTATTCTCTAAGCCCGTAGGACTTATCTACTCTTTATTAGAATCTTGATTCTTTTACTTTACCTTACTAGTCAGTAATAAAGCTGTTTCAGAAGCTAACCAACTAACCCTTAGGATTCCTGTTCCTGATACTAATAAACATCAGCCCTGAATCAGAGCAGCATCTGAGTTTGATCCTGACACCACGGATGACCTTGATGTTGGACCGAAGTTCTTCTGATACAACGAACATCGCTCCAAAGTGGGGGAATATGTAGCAAGACTGCAAAGGCCCTGGAATTCCTGAGCTGATCAAAACTCAGATAAGCTGTCCCTCTCCAGCACTGACCAACACCCATCTCTATAGGAGGATTGAGACATTTGTATTTCTGTAGGTTTTCATTCACAGAAGGATGGAGCTCCTGTGAACACTTAAACCCCTGGAATAACTTCTTCTTTTTAAAAGACAATGACTTTCAATTATATGCTATGGATGTTTGTTTAATGAACTTTCATGCTAAAATCCCTTTTCAGCTTCAGGAGACCCTCAGCCAGAGATGCCTCTGCATTCCACAGATCAGATAACAAGTCGTAAAACTTTATGGCTGAAGGCTGGAGTCACCCTCTCTCTCTCTTTGACTGAAACAAAGAAACTGGAACTGAACTTAAAAACCTTGCCAAATTAATATTTCTGGAATATATTTTGTGTTTACAGAATTACCAATGTCAATGGAAATCATTCATCATTAACATATCCGAAAATCAAGATTCTATCTTTCACAGAAGTCTAGATACTAATTTGTGATGTTTAATCATTTCTTCCCCAGGATACTATGATTTTGGACTGAATTCCCTTATTAATCTCTGAATTTCCTCTCCATTTAGGTTGAATGATGACCATTGTATTTACCTGTTACCAAATCTCTGACTTGTTGTTATATTCTCACTGTGATACATATTTTTAATGTCATAAACATAAACATATAGTTATGAATGAAATGATTCACATAATATGAACATATGTATTAATCTACACATTTCACTTTCACACAACTGAATATGGTGGGATAGACAGATCGTGTTTTGCGCGTTTAATGTCATATTTTAATCCATTCTGGATTCCTCTTTCTTCTCTACTTTGTGAGAACAAAGAGATTCCAAATTCCACCAGACTCGCGCCTAAAAGTTCTCTCTCTCCGCCCAGGTCCTCCCCTTAGCTGGACCCACAGATAAAGTCAGCCGTAGCCCACATTACTCGCTCTTATTATTTTCTCTTACTCTATTACCGACCCTCTCTCTTACCCCTCTCTTCCTGAGAGGCCAACCAAAGTCTCTCTCATTATTTTCTTACCTAAAGCGCGTTTTTCCTATCTTTGAAATTCCCTCACCATCTAAGTTTGTTAACTATTTATCTTTTAATATTTTTGTAACTTAAGGAGACATTTTGCTCAATTTTAAACCAACGTTATTCGTTTTAATCTGAAGAACCGATTCAGAACCAGCATTTATTTTTCTTAATTTTGACCGTTTTTCATCAACACCCATTTTTCTTGGCTAAAGCCTGAGAACCATCATTTTTAAGCCAAGCAACACTCAGCTGAGACCTGTCGAACCAGGTCCATGTGCACAGAACCGATCAACCCGCGGCAGGACATCTAGGCCACCACAACGACGACGCACCGCTCCGAACCCGCAGGTCCGGACCGTGTGCTGCGAATCTGAAGGCCTCGCAAGTCCCAGCCCCATGACGGTTCACTTCAATAACTCCAGCTGAGTTTGCTCTGATTCCATTCTATGGGTGATGTACTAACAGCTTGGTCAATTAATTAATTTAATCAATTTATTCTTTTACAAATCATTAGAATTCTTAATCCAAATTACCGGTTACCTCGTCAGGTTAGCTCTGGCTAATCCTCACCATATTTCCTTCTCTCTCACACCACACACACACTCCCACATTCCACGCACACATGTAGTCCTGCACGCACACACACACACACACACCATATCTACATTGTACATAGTTCACTTGTCATTATTTTCATAGAATAGTTAATAAATACCTCATTTTAGACCAAGTTACAGTCTTGTGTTTCTTTGTGTAGAATGTGGTCAATTTAAACGAGGATTCAAGACTTTTTGATATGAGATTGATCAAAATTTTTATGAATATTAATAATTTTATTAATGTTAATTAATAAATGTCCTAGCCATTACAATGCTAGGTGGTGCCCCAATTATTGATAACGAGAGCAATAAATCATAACGTAGTACCGCTACAGTGTGAGAAATGAATCCAGGCGTTCACAGAGACAAACAAACACACTGCTAATCTCTGTTCTCAAACAGAGTGTCAACAGCCCGACATAAACGAGGGGAATGGAAAGTGAGCAGAGAGGTCAGGGTGAAGAGGGAAGAGGAGACGTATACAGAGGCGACAATGAGGGAAGAGAGATCGTGACAGACAAATGGAAAGCTGACGGGGTTGTCGGTATTTGGTAGATGCGATAAATGGAAATCGATCCCGACCATATCAAATCAGGGTACTGGAAGTGAGGAAAAAAAACAATGGAAGAAGGTGGAAGGAATGAAGTGACTGTGATTGTTTTGTTTTTTTTCTCAAAGTTTGGACAATGACAGCTCCGTTATTTCCATCATCTATGAAGAGCCAGCGAAGTCATTAGTGCCAGAAATGAGTCTTGCTGCACAGAGACAAACAAACACAACGCTGATGTGGAGCCTCAAACAGAATGCCAATCAGCAGCTATGTGTGTTTGTGATGAATGGTAATTAAACTGAGAGGAAAGAAATGCTCTGTGGTCTGTCTTACATTTCTTCTTGCTGCATCGAATTCACACTGAAATCAACAAATCACATTTCAGGACGAAAGACACGTTTCCTCAATTAAGCTTCACTCTCTTTTTACACATTGGCCTCTTTTTCCTTTTTTCTGTTAACATCCTGCCATCACCTTTTCTATTCTGTTGGGTTTTATTTACACCTTTTGCTTGTCATTGAACCTACACTCATGCTTTACACTCTTCCCACACATCCTTCTCTTTCCGTGCTTCCGAGCAGGAGAATCACACAAATGGTACTTGATGATTTTTGAAGGGCAACTATCAGATGCTCTGATGATGGATGGTGACAGAAACTTCAAAAATATATGTCTGTGCTTTCAGGCGTGCGATTTGGTTTTGTCTGTGTGTCCATGTCAGTCGATGGCAGTAAGTTGGACAACTTTTCCAGACCAAGGCTGCAGATGTCTTTCTTTATAAGATTATAAAACACAATATAAAACATTATTGATCCTCATGTGGATCTTTGCAGTAACAAAAGTAATGTACAATAGGGATGCATTTGATCAGCGAGGTAAAATGTGAAGCTATAAATGCAGAAGTATAATACAAAAGGAAAATGGAATATAAAACTGTAATAGGGTGTATAAGCATAGAAGCAACTGTGCTATTTATGTGAATTCTTTTTTTTTTTTTAATGACACTATTTGTTGAGGCTTTCTCTTTGTTTTTATATGTAAGAAAAATCCGTAATTTCTTATCGTGATGCCAATTCTGCAACAACAATTCTTATAATGACATATCTGAAGGTCCTGAAGGGAATGTGTGCATGAGTGCAAACAAACACACACACACACATGCGCAGAAGTGCTGTTTGGATCTGTTCGATTGTGCTGCAGAGTCTGTATTGGATTTGTGTTCAGAGCCAGTCTGCTGCCTTATTACTGCATTGTCATCACACACACACACACACACACACACACACACACACACACACACACACACACACACACACACACACACACACACACACACACACACACACACACACACACACATACACATAAAAAGGTGTGACCAATTAACTTTTCAAATTCTGGTGACCTGAAGCAGAGTTGTAGTCCTGGCAGTGAGTGTGATGAGCTCTTTATATGGTGGGAGGAATGAAGCATCAGAAGGTGGAGTTGGGGCGAGCTTCAATATAATGACCAATCACGTCGGCTCCTCTCAGCCCCTGTAATTGCATGAGACAGTTTTCTAATGAGCCGGTAGGAGAGGCCAGGTCAGGCTCTCGTCAGGAAAACTTCTCCTGGAGGCAGTGAAACTCCAGTCACCCCAACCTGTGCTTTATTAGTACTGTCTGCGTTTCTTGTTTAATTAAGTGGCCATTAGTTATATCTGGGTAGTTTTACACCTGCATTAAGTCGACTCCTGTAAATAGTGTAAGATTTGCAACAGTTCTGCATGACTAGAAATCTCCCTTTAGTAACTCACCTTGCATGACAGAAAATATGTGTAATTTAGAGGGCATACGGTGGTGTGTGAAGTTTTTGAACAGTATAAATTTTCTCTTTGATAGATTCCGGTATGCGCACACATTTGATGTGTCCTGGTCTGCACACTTTTAAATCTTTAATCTACACAGAAAAGCTCATCAGTCTTCAGTGCTGTAGTAAACACAAGATCTATAAGGAGCTTTTTTTTTTCCATTAAAATCTTGCTTCTGTGGAATTTATTATCAAAGCACATATGCTGTCCTCAAATCACACACTGCAGATGGAAAAGTACCGTGTTGCTGCAGCGTTCAATCAGCTGAGAGGAATTAACCGAGAAGAAAGTTGTGAATGACACCATTTGTAAGAATCAGCCATTAATCTCAACTAGTGGAAGCTCGATGCTTTTAAAAGGTTGATTGAATTGATGTGTATGTCCTGGAGAGTGTTAATGTGTGTGTTTTACATGCTGCTTTGAACTCCTGGCAAAATGTAAATCAAAATGAAAGCGACAGAAACTCATATTGCATACATATTATTTTGAGATGGCGTTGTGTGCGCCCACACCAACCCAACAAAGCTGCAAACATTGCTTTTTGTGCTTGCTTTTACAAAGAGAGGTGGTCTCTGCAAGCTGAAACACAACCACAATTTCATGCCAAATGGAAGGCGGAAATTACACTTTGCAGCCCAATTTGCATAAACACAACGTCTATCCATCTCGGTGCAAAATGGTTCATTTAGAGCCATGATTTTACCGAGCACAAAAGGGCTAACTTGCATGCAGTAAAATTGGTACTGCAACTGGGTTCACGCTCAGTGTCTTTGCCACGGTGAAATATAAAATAAATATTTTTTAGCCCCAAAATCTGGAGCTGTTCCTTTTGTAATACAGAGCTTCTCCTTTCCACTACAGGTCTTTTGACTATTTTTCATTTAAGGCCACGCTGTCATCTGTATGTTTGCCGCTTGCTGTGATGATCCCACAGTGGACTGTGTGTCATTGGGGAGCCTGAGGCACTGATGAAAAAATGATTTAATCGTGCTCTTTTACAGGAGCCTGTGTGTGTCCTTTACTGTCCTTCATTTTCAAATGAATCGGGTATTGCTTCAATCATAAATTCTAAAAAAAGAAAACGGATTAAAACATTTTTAAAAAAAATCTGTAGTGTGAATAAAGGAACCTTGAAATTACAGCATTACACAGCAAATCTTCCATTCAGCCCTGACAGTTCTAGTTCCTCAGGCTACTTGGTGGCATTACTTTTTAACTTCGCCTTGATCTTTGACCTCGTATGAGACTTGCTGTGAGCCTCGCTTTGATTTGTTTACCGGTGCTGTGTTCTTTGGCATCCATCATAGTCGATTTGCGAGGAAAAAAGCATCCAGTTAGAGCAACTCTGCAGCTGTCTTGAAGAAGAAACATCTAAAGAAGAGTTGAGAGAACACTGTGCTGACAGAACATGCACAACAAATTAGAAAAAGAATGAGAGGATTTTTCACTGTTGCGTGTTGTCAAGTTGATGAATGCTTTTTTTTTTTTTTTTTTTTTGCTTTGCTTGCTTTATTTAGTTCCAGCATTTTCCCAAAATGTTTGAAACTGGTTTGGTGAACTTTTCTTTAGAAATTAGTTGTGAATGACCGTCACTGTCTCAGCACAAGCACTTTCGCCTTGCAGCACGAAGATCCCCAGTTCGCATGTTCTCCCTGTGTGGATTTTCTCTGGGTTCTTTGGCTTCGTCCCACCGTCCAAAAATATGCTGAGGTTAATTGTCCATAGGGGTGAACGCGAGTGTGATTGTTTGTCTCTATATGTAGGTGCTGGATTCAGTTCATTTACGTTCAGAAGCAGACAGAAACTAAACAAAAAATGAGCTGTCCTTCGTTGTCCATCTCTCTATCAACAATAAGTTCTGCTGTCAACATCATGACTCACTACTCTACTTCCTTTACTCTCTCTTGACACTTGCCCTCTCAGCAGCTCATTTTGGTAATTGACAGCCAATCAAAATGACAAATGATTTGTGAGTTGCAATGGATTGACCTCTCTTAGCCACTGCAGAATATACATTTTTAAAACTAAAAATACAAATGCAATTTCTTTTTCCAAATATGCATCAAGTGGCAGAGCATACTGGTGTGTACTGATGGCAAAAAAACACCAGTAAATGATGTTAACGCAGATGCATAAGTCACATGACTCCATTACATTAAAGCATGTTACATCAAGTATATTTACTGAAACAGCATTTGCCTTCCTCTTTTAAAGTCTTCATCAACACACACAGCAAGCAGAGTAATTGTTTGTTAGAGACAAATAAAAAAAACTCTTGTTGTCCGGGCAACCACTCTTGCCCACAATGACTTAAGAATGTTCATGTTTCGCCATGCTTGTTGTTAGGGTTACTGAGTGCAAATTTCTAAGAGCTCATGCATATTGTCAGTTGTGCAGCTTTTTCAAATCACTGTTTGAGTTTTTTATTTATTTTTGCCATGTGTTGTGTTTACTGTCATTCTTGATTGTGTTGTATTTATTTTGCTCTTTAAGCTTGAACAATACGCCTTCCATTGTGCAGTGCTCATATAGTATCGGAGTGAAAGCATTTATTTATAAAGGCTGTGTGTTCATAGTTTTGCTCAAGAGTCGATTGTCCTTGATGGATTATTTTACTTTCAGTTTGATGAGGGTTTTTGAATGACCTGTAACTGTGCTTCAATGTAATTAGAGTGAGTAGTTGTTTTCGCAAGTTGCTGTAATTTTATAGATATGATGGTGTGCTCGGCTGTAGAGGAGCTCAAATCTGCGACAGGCCTCTATAATGCAAGGCATGAATGCACGATGACATTAGCCTGCAGCCACATGGAGCTTAATGTGTTGTCATCCACAGAGATAAAATCAAGCTCACTGACTTATCTGCAATTTTAAGTGCACTCCAGAGAAATTAGGAGCTCCCCTTCGTCCCCAAACAAATATCTCTCTCTCACACAATAGATGATTGGATTTTGGCAAACATTTTCAGATGGTTTTTGGCATATTTTTTATGTGTCTGTGCTGTTGAATTATTCAGTATTTTCAATTTTACAAGCATGCTTCCACTCTGTGAACTTTAACCTCTATTGTCAAGCGTTGTTTTCTTTTCTGTTGAAGGACCTACTCTTGAATTTGTCAAACTTCAGAGCGTATTGCATTGTGCTTGACACTGGTGCATTGAGTTACAAATTTGTTTAGACTAAACAATAGTCATGTTGCAGCTTTGACTTCTGAATGTGGTGCGAGTGACAGTTTTGGCAGCGCAGCTAGAGGGGAGTAACTGAAGTCAAGATTCGAGATGATAAGAGCTCGGATATGTGAGCTGCAGGTTGCTAAACATCACACTTGGCAGTCTGGCCGGGGCTCGATGTCATGTTGTCAGTGGTGATGGAGAGGTCTTGAAGAAGATAAGAGCCACATGGGGAATGAGCAGCTCAATTTCTGGCAATCCAGAGCAAGTTTCAGATGGGGGGGAACCATCCAGCTCAGCTCACAATTTCCTCCAGGTGAGCAGAAATTCCACCTCGTCGTCCAAAGTCATTTGCACAAACTCAGAATAGATACACAGCCCACAGTCTTGCACAAAAATCTGATAATTGCAATGGATATCCCACATGTAGCCTCGTATAACTCATGAACGATAGAGCCTTGCAGACATGTTCACCTCGATGTAGATCCCTGTGCAGCATTCCAGTTGGCAGCTTTCGGAGTTGGTCAGACAAACAAATAAACTGTGAAATGATTCATAGAAAAAACTATTTTCATTTGCAAAATTTTAGGAGGCTGCAGCTTGCCTCGACGTACTGTGTGCTGCTTTACAAGAGTCCTTGTTTACCAGAATCTATGAGGCAATCCCACAGAGCCACCATGACCACACAAACTTAAAAATCTCAAACTTTGGAAAATAGAGGAAATGCCTGCTTAGTAATAGGTGTATTCCTTTAGTGAATCAGCAGAATTGCATTTGTTATCTAATTTAATAACAGATTGATATTTAAATAGCTATTTAGGAAATTAGGCAACTCAAGAAACTTCCAGTTTCTTAAATTTAAATAATTTCTGTTTCTTTCTGGGCTGCACAGTGGTTGGGTGGTTAGCACTGTCACCTTACCACTGGAAGAATTCCAGTTCGCATCTCGGCCTGAGCCTGGGATCTTTCTGTGTGGAGTTTTCATATTCTCCCTATGCATAAGTGGGTTTTCTCTGGGTTCTGCGGCTTCCTCCCACAGTCCAAAGCCATGCTGAGGTTAATTAGTCATCCTAATTGTCCATAGATGTGAATGTGAGTGTAATTGTTTGTCTCTATGTGTAGCCCTGTGACAGACTGACCTGTCCAGGGTGTTCTCTGCCTTCATTCTAAGTCAGGTTGGATAGACTCCAGCCCCCCGTGAACCTAACGAGGATAAAGCCTTGTAGATAATGGATGAATGGATGATTTCTTTATATTTTTCATTGTCTTCAGCACTGTGAGATTTTTTTTTACTCTCAACATTACTTTATTACTTGGTGCGTCTTCAGAATAAAATGCATTATTTGGTTAATTTCTTCCCTGTAAGTTGTTACACTACTAGTTTTATTACATTTGCATCCCTGAGCTACACTGTTATGTAATTGCCAGTGAACATTAAACCTTAAATATGCCCACATATTACCACAAATTGCTGTTCTAATGAGGACATACAGGATGAGTTTATGTGCTTATTGTGCTTCAGTATGTACATATGTGTGCTTAGTCTATATATTTATGTATGTATGTGATAACACATCATGGGTGACCTGAAAGCCATCAGTGTTCATTGTACTGGGGACAGACAAGTCTCCTGGTCTTTGGCCGCATAAAGTCGTCTTAATATTTGATGCAAATATTCAAACTCTAAAGCTCCATAACAACTCTGAAATCATAAAGTTGTTTTTAGCTTAACAGCATCTTAACATACGCTGCAAGATGCAGACAGGACTGAGCCAAACACTCAAGTGTAATTACTAAGAAAAATCTCAAAGCTCCTTCTGTCAGTTATATTATATTTTTAATCAACTGGCCTCACTTTGTAGAAATCAGTTTTACATACATATACGTGTCTACACATATTAACCATGATTCAATGTTGAACAGCAACAAAAAGGGGTATGACCAGTTGGGGTGAATACTCTTTATAGGAACTGTGTACAAGATGTTTTTTCTGTGCTTTTGCTACAAACCCAACAGCAAAGTTGGTGAGAACCAGCCTAAAGAGCACTTTGCAGAAAATGTGGTGAAAGCAGGACTCTGTTGCATCCATAAGAGAGTGAAGAATGCATTGGCCGTAGGCTTTAATACCTCAAAATGGAAGTAGTAACTGTTTCTATGTGATCAGTAAATGTAGGAGCAGCAATCTGTTCTCTTTACTGCATTGCAAACTAATGTTGTATATGTTATGATGTCTTACTCCAACAATTTTAGTGACTTAAATATAAACCTGATATCTTTGGATTTTGGACTAAACATGTCACCTTGAATTCCATGCATCTTTTGATAGAAATTTTCTATTTATTTGTTTAAAAAAATGCAAAAACACACAAGAAGCAGGCAATGTGGTGCTTTCGGTATTTTCTGTGTACCAAATTCTGACTGTATGGAAGCTTCCCATTCCCCTAATGGAAGTCCTGTATGACAAAGCTACTACTCCGACCTTTAACCTCCCTCTGTATTTCAGAGCACGTCCCTTTCTCTTTGCAATAATTTAGTCGCCCTCTCGTTTAGTATGCATATTACATCTCTCCTTTATTCTGTCTCCTCTGCAACCTTTCACTTATAACAGTGTTCAAAATCATCTCCCAACAGTGATCTCTTTAACTGCTGCACTGACGCCTGTTCTCAGCTCATGCTCAGATGCACAGTCACAATCATCGCCGCAAACATGCAGTCTCACAGGCGCACGGATGTAAAACAGGTTCCCTTGCTGCTGCCACATTTCCAAGTCTTCAAGTCGAGAGGAAAAAATTAAATAAATCCACCAGCTTTAAAATGGAGACAAATACCGTCACATCCATTTCAATTACTTTTACACTCTACTATCAGCATTTTGATTAGCGTCCGTGTCAGCTTTATGATTATGATGCCGATTACGGTGATCATAACTGTTGTGATGATGGTGATGATGATTGTGTTTGTGATTACTCTGCTCATTGGCTGTGGCCATGTCACCGACGCAATTTTTCATCCGCTCAGCTTATTCTGTGCGGAATTTGCAGTCTGGAGCTGAGAAGGAGGAGTTTTAACTAGTCTAGACCTGCGGCAAAGAGAGAGCTATGAGATCTGATGCGCAGGATTTTTGAAAACAGGATTTAAGTTTAGCTGATTATTCAATGTGGATGAATTTGAATTTGGCACGAAAGGCGATTTTGAGAAAAACGCTCCAGATGTAAATGTTGGCAAAATTAGACATCCTTTATGAGGATTACAGAAAAATGAATGTGAATAAAAAAATGTCCATACTGAACAGTATAATTGCCCTGTTATTGCATGTTTTGCGTCATATCTGAAAAACTCAATTTGTATCTGTGTTTGTGATTCTTTTATCATCATGTGTTAAAGTAAATTTGCAGCTGTAGACACAAGACATAATCTTTATAGTAAGACAGGGCTTTTATAACACAAATAAATCAGTAATGTCAACCTTTTGCAGTATTATTTTCCTACATTTTGTACCTAACAGTAGCCACTATACCTGATCAGAGCAGAACAGCAAAACATTTTGGTGTATTAAATTAAGAAGGGCTGTATTTTATTACTTATGGATTTAATTTTCTCCTTTCAGGTCTTAATCCTACGTTGTACATTTGCCATCATTTTTATTGTTCAGTGCTGAGAGGGTGATTCAGAAATGGAGGAAATCAAAGGCAGAGCACCTTGGGAGGAGTAACGAGAGAAACTAGAGAGAAATAATCGGAAAACAACAGCTCTTCTGCAGAAAATGTTTCTCCTCTTTCACACATGATGCTTTGTGAATTGGGCGCGAACAGTTTTAGGTTCATTCTTCTGAGGAAGGATTTATGCGCTCACACAAGCACACCGGCACATATGCAGAGGTTAAGACCTGTAATCACAACCGTAATTTGAAAGGAAAAACAAAGAGGGAAAAAAGAAAATCCACTAAACACTGTCTCTGTGTGCACAAGCTCAAATCTCATTTAACAGCAATTAGGAAGAGATGGAAAGAAGCAAAGGATGTAGGAGAGAAAAGATAAGAGACGGTAAATAGATGCATTTGGGGGATTTTTCTTTTTGTTGTCAGCTGGTTTTCCAGATGGGTAAAGAAAGGAAAATCACGAGCGAATGGGGGGAAAAAGTGACAGCAGTGTCAACTAGCTGTGAAAATGCGCCTGTAATTGTTCTCTTTTTCTTTATTGGCAAATAGCATACGACTTTCCAAGAGCACATGACGACAAACAGACTGTGACTCATCATGCATTCTTTGTGCATTTTATTTGATGAAGAGTCTCCAGATAGACCTCCTGACAGGTCTGCGCAGCACGTTTTCAGTCCTTGTATTGAATGGCAAACCAGCCTGTCTATCTAGCTGGATGATGTAGATCGCGGTCATTATTCACAGCAGCTCTCGAAAACACAGAGGACCTCACAGAACGACTCCTGACTCCGAGAGCTTCAACCAAAACAAATCTGCATGTACAGCAGGGCTTCTGGAAACGCTATTAGGCTCCTCCATCACCCTGACTGAATCACTGTTTCGGCAGCATGACAGGAAGACTGTGTGAGGGGCGTTCTTTACACGCTTCTCCACGTCTCAATCCAGAGAGCTTTTGTAAAGAGCTTTAAGCGTAGACGACTGTAAAGATCCACTGAGCGCTCCTCAGAGGAGTCGCTGTTGTTTTAAGTGAGTGGATAGCTTCAAGCCTCACTGTCTACCCAGCATCTTTAGCATGACTCTCATGTTCTCACTCTAATTATACGGATCTCCTAATTACACTGTAAGAAGGAAAGGGTTTTAATAGAAGCATTAAGGCTGAGTTGACTGATCTAAGTGGATATAAAATGGTGACTAAGCCGCTGAACTCTGTTGCAGCTCGGTGTAGAAATGCACGGTTTTCCAGGGAGCAGCTGGGGAGACTGAAGGTGATGGTGCGTGTAAAAGCACCTCCGTTGGAGCACGGCGGAAAGACGACTGACGAGACTCATATTGTGGTTCAGGATTGAGAAGAGGGAGAGTAGTGAGAGGTTTTACTTACCCCAGCAAAGTTCACTTACACTGTTTTAGAAATTATGTGAAATACAGTATAATTACAATCACGATTGGCTGAAGAATTAAACACTGGATCTACAGATTAGGCCACGTGGATCTGTTAATCCACCAGCTAGAGGAAGTTTCAGGGCAGCTGCTGTGTTTGGAAGATATTAGACACTTGAGGATTCAACATTGTAGCCACAAACAGGACTGAAACCAAAATATTTTACACAAATTTTACATGTGGGAGAACGTACCGAAAGGTCAGCAGTGTACTATAAAAGGTTAGAGGAGCAAAAGTGTTTTTAGAAGTTTCTTTAACCTTCACAGAGGTCTTTAAATAGTCTTGTGAAGGTCGACATGTTGGCAAACTGGAAAGAGAACCAAAACTGACTATCAGGATCAACTGGGATACAGAAAAGCACATTTTGCCAATTCAACAACAGAAAACCACTTGCTGTCATTTGGGATTTGTGAAAGGATTGTGTGTGGATTTGGAACAGTTGCTTGAACCGCTTGCAAGTCTTGAACAAACCTCCATTCCTCTGATTGGCCGGCATCTCTGATGGTTTTTAAGAGGAAAAATCGGTGTTCAAACAGGAGATTTTTCTCAGAATAGTCAGTCCAGCTACAAGGAGAGATTCACACACTGCTTTGATGCCTTCAATTGCTTATTATTTGCTATGCATATTGATTTTGGCATGGCAAGATTTAGATATTATAACAACTGGTTTTGTCATTAATTGAGTATCAATTCTGGAATCCTGGTGATGTGATTCCCAAAGATGGTATAAAAAATTATGTTGGTGCATTTTGTCACCTCCATGGATCGGACTGCATTTATCACACATGAAAACCTTTTATTTGTCAACCTTTGTGAAATTCAAAACCAGGCGTCTGCTGTTTTCTCCCACACAGCTGAGTCATTACATGCCTTAGACCTGGATCCTAAATCCTCTTAGTCTTAGGTTTGACCAATGAGATACGAGGATCTGAGTGTCTGAACACTAACACACAGGATTTAGGAAGCATTGTCTATTGAATCACAGCTTTAAATAACCTTTACTATTACAGGTTCGCAAAGAAACCAAATCACAGCTATTTAGGGTTAATATCTGTTGTCATCTGGAAAGAACCTTTAAAGAAACCTGCTATCATACTGACCAGTCAAGCAACAACATGTCATAGAGCCTGGGTGGGCTCAAGACAGTCAAAAGTCTGCATCCTCATTCTTACCTCTTTGCTAACTCCTTTGCAGATTCACAAAAGATCACGAGTTGAATATATAGTAAAACACACAAAACAAAGAAAAAGACTGTTTTTTTTGTTTGTTTTTTTTTGGGGGGGGGTTACACCAACATCAACCAGGGCAGTGAAAAATGGATTCATGATGGTGGCTCCAACTGAGCACTGAACTACATTGTAGGTTGCAAATATAAACCCAGGAGCCAAAAACGCCATTTTTAACTATCTCTGGAGGACAGATATAAACCTGGATGAAAAGCTGTGATGTTTCAAGGTAAACTAGGTCTGAAGACTTGTGATTTAAAGGTGACCAGTTACACAAAAGCCATTTGGGAGCACTACTTACACCCAGATCACAAATGGGGCCAAAATGCCATATTTCACAAATGAGGATGAGGTAACTCGGATTGCAAATTGCAAATGAATACAGAGGCCGAAGTTTGCATAAAACGGGCACCATTTGGCCCAAAAGGCAAGTGTTTGATCACTTTGTAGCCTGAAAAACATCAAGCAAGATGTGCTTTATGTGTGTTTTGCTTTTGTGTTGAGAAATCTCTCATCATACACAGAAGATACAGACAGCTTCCAAAACTTTGGTGAGCACTGTGTGTGATGTGTGTCAGCATGAAGCATGATGTGGTTCTTGGTCAAAACTCTGGATCAAGAGCATTTTGGAATGAGTTTATCTTTCAGATAGGTTTAAAAATGAATAAGGAAAGAAACAATGTCTTTCAGGATTTTGAGGAATCCAATATGCAGTACCTCAGCTCAGTTACAGTTATTGAAGGGATTACATTCAGAGAGCTATATTCATAGTCTCCCAACTTTTGGAGATAGAACATAATAATAAAGGTAACAAAAATGATAATGTCAGCTAAAAAACATTTAGGTCACTAACATAGACAGTTGGTGTATTTTAATGGCTCGCTTTGTTCATGTTAAGGACTAAATATGAGTGGCTGTAAGTCCTACACTAGTGACCCATTGTAATCCTAGATCCATTGTGCTCCAGTTAAACCAAAGCATATGGCTTTCTTATTGCTTTGCGGTTGTGCTCTACTCTATATCATCATAAATGGGCTACAAAGGAAGTAGGGTTCATATATCATCAGGAAGTGTTGAATTCCCTGTCTCACCTGTAAAGGGTAAAAATAAGGCTTCCATCAAAGAATGAAAGCACTGCGAGAACGCTTCTCCCAGGAGGGCTCATTAAATCTGCTTTTGCTAAATCAGAATAAAGAAGAAAGACTTCTGTGTATGTCATTTCACACATGACTCAGATCGGAGCAATATTTATAGGATACACGTTAGCAGTACAATTAAGCAGCACTGAGGGTCTTCTAGCATACAGTAATTGTAATAGATCGTTGTATCAGCCCTGTAGAGCGAACACATCCTCCAGCCAATCAGTGCAATGATTACGCAGTTGGAAGGGCCGAGATCCCCATGTGGGCTTGTTAGGGACCTGATGTTGTTTGTTTGTCGAGAGAGAGAGTTGAGATACTGTAATAGCAGTTTAGAATGGCAACAGGTTCTTTTGTGCTGTCCTTCTTTCTGTGTCTAACGAAGACAGTCTTTGACTGTGTATTGCTCTGGTTCAATGTGGTAAATGGTTCAGTGACAGCAGCAGAAGAGAAAGAGGTCCCTCTCTTCTCCCACAATTGTTAGGGCCGTGCAGTCTCAGAAATTGTTTGATAGTGCCACTATCATGTCAGAGTGTTGGCATTAAATGCCAAAGTGCTACTATTTCCAGTTATTTACTGTGAGAATAGTAACTGTTTTTTTATATAAACCCTTTTTTCTTCAAATCCTCGTCAATGCCTCGACACAAGAAGCTGAACAAGAACTTTACCTAAATATAAAACTCCAAATTACAAGAATCAGATCAGTGAATTGGAAAACAGGATTATGGGTTTCACCACATTCAGTGTCATCTTTTTGACAGTTTGCAGCACGCAGCACTACAGAAACATTTTGGTCAATTACACAAAACACTGAGGTGTGACACTCGATTTGGTTGCTACTGTATACAGGACAGAAGTGTGTGGTAGGAATATCCCCCATACACGGTTCACACTTACAGACACTTAATGTATTTTTAGGCTGCAAAATGGTGAGTCAGTCAACTACTGTGACCAAAAATGAGGCAGCTTACTATGTTATCAGCTAATCAGATGAGTGCACCTCACATTTTTTTCAGGGATATAATAGCAGCAGTTTTGTAATGAGTTAAAAATCTCTAAACCTGCAATGATTCTACCATATAAGAGAAAAAAAGAAAAACCAACACAAAATACTTTAGTAAGGTGTTTGATTCTTACATGCAGCTTTAGTGCTTTTTGCATTTGATTTTTAAAGTCACTGGAACTCTACCAAAGGAAGACATTTCCTCGTTTGTTGTTCTGACAATGATGATGAAGTAGAGAGTGCTGTCTAACATGATAAGAAATATCCCATAGGTGTTTTATTGGGTTGAAATCTGGTGACTGAAGATCATAGCATATGAATCACGTTATTTTCATGCTCATGAAACCATTCAGTGCCCTATGGATGGGAGCATTGTCACCTTGGAAGAGACAACTCCCATCAGGATGGAAATGCTTCACCGTATGATAAAGGTGGTCACTCAGAACAACTTTGTATTGATTTGCAGTGACTCTTCCCTCTAAGGTGGCAAGTGAAACAAAACTATGTCCCACTTGATGCAACAGAGCCACCAAATCCCCTCACTGTGGGTTTTTCCTTTAATCTGTCACCTGTCAGTAGCTATTTTACTCAATTAAGTGATCATTTTTATATAACATGCATAAATAGTGAAACATCCTCATTACAGTTACCTAGAGCCCAACTTTGTCCTGTTAGACTTGTTTTTGAGACTTAGATTATAGCAGTGAGACAAGGAAGAGCAGTTAGGTTCCCACATTTAGGAAGACGAAACTATAAACTGTCATATTTGCTTAAAAATTTAATTAGGCATTCAATCAATTGTCTAAGTACATGATAGTGTAAAACATATGACACAATTCTGTTTGAAATTTCTGTTTCTGTTCTGATCAACTAATCAAGACTCAACTAGTCTTTGTATCTTTAATAAACTCAACTGATGATTTAATTTTCTTAACTGACAATTGATCATTTCTGTATTTTGTATTAGTCAATGTGATTTTTCGCATTTCTTGTACATTGAGTAGGACTCTTTGGTTATAATTGAGTCTTAACATTTAAATTACTGTTTCAGCTGTTTACTGTAGATCTTCCACAGTACCAAATTTCCAATTACATCAAATAAACACAGGCTAGTAGAATATAAAGAACTAGACTTTATTTTCACAAGTATTACTGTAAGAAAACATGATGGAAAGGAGCCCTGAAAGGTGTTGACAGAACAATAACTGTCATATTCATCTGCAACTATGAAAGAGATCTAGGGCATTGTTTGTGAAGACTTTAGTTTTGACAGAGTGCTTATCGAGATAAAGATGTCTGTCAGCTGTTGCAGTTCTCAAGTATAACATCTTAAATCTGCTACTGTGTTTGCTTCATCTCCCTCCTCACTGCTCTCCTCATTTTCCATCTTTTTTATCCCGCATTCTCCAATCCAGTCTCCTCCTGATCCCCCTACATCAGCACCTTTCCCTTTTCTCTCTTTGTTTCCCTCACTGACTCTGTTCCTGAGTAAGCCTTTTAAACTCCCATGAGGCTGTGTGAAATTAGCTCCTGGCTGCTGTGGGTCGCAGAGCAGTGTGTGTGTGTGTGTGTGTGCCTGTGACGGTTGTGGTGCCAGCGAGCAGTCTTGGTGCTAGTAAACCACTGGCTTTGATCAACATTATGTAGACTGCCATTGCAGTGTTGTGTTTATGCGACAGTGGATGCAAACGTGAAGAAGTACAATATTTGTCCACAGCGGTGTCCTGCTTAAAATCCTCTTTCCTTCCTTCCAGTAGATGCAGTGCTGTTTGTGTAAAATACATCCACATTATTTGTCCATCTGTGTCTGACTGTGTGAAATCTGTTTGCCGTATCTGAGTCGTCTTACTGTGGATCAGACCTTGAGTTTTACCATGCGGGATGCTGCTGTCCTTGTAAGATGCACCCTTTGGTTTGGATGATTCTTGCCTCGACACATCTGAATCCTTAAGGGGAAGAGACTAGAGGTTAGTTGTTGTCTGAAAAAAAAGCAAAAACATGCATCTTAATAGGACATGCTTAAGCAGAAATGTAACACATGGTTTCCTTTACTACCATACGAGTGGGATCATTATAGTAAACTGAATAAATTTGAGTGTTTCGCAGTTTCTGGGTTTATTTTCCATTGCAATATAAAACCCTGGACTTCTATAGAAACAGCATAACTGTGACTAGGAGCAGATACAGCTCAACAAATTCGTCTGTGCAGTATGACACACTTACAATGTCATAAACCATAAGAAAAGACTTTGATTATTACTCTGCAAAAAAATTTTTAAAAAGAAGATAAAAGAAGGGGTGCTCTGAATGTTATAGATAATTTACAACTTAAATTTTGAACTGATTTCTACAGGCAGCATGCCGTTCAACTCATTTCAGCCAAAAATCCCACAAATTTTGTCACATGAATTTTGTTTGTTTTTTTTTTTTTTTTTTTTTTTTTGTCTTTTTTTTTTTACAGAATTTGGCTTTATTTTGGCATTTTAGAATGAGAAATGTGGAATAGACTGATTTTGATGAAATATTATGATGCTCCGCTTAGTTCTGGAACATTTTTCCAACATAATGCCACAGATGAGTAGTTCAAGGACCATTGGATAGTTGAGAATCCCACGATTCAGTGCAGAAATCCGAGCAGAATATTGAGATTCAGCATGAAAATAAAGGTTTTTATTCATGTATTGAGTAGCAAAGATATCAGACTTTCTGTTCACAAAACACACATACAGTACGCTCCAACAGATCACAGACCAGTAAAGTGGAGGAAATATTGGCTGGTATGGATTATGGCTGAGCTCTGCTTTTACTGTAAAAATGGTTTAGATGACCTCCAGGAAAACCCACAACCATACTATCATTTTATCAGAGCAAAGGCAAAACAAAAGCACAAAAAATTTTTATTTTCCATTCATATGCGGCAAACCTAAACAAAACAAAAAAAAAAGCAACAAAGTTGAGTGTGGGAGCTTGTCTGGGGCCGAGTGTGGATGTTTTGTTTGCATTTATTTGACTTGCATTTAGTTTGACAAAGCCTTAGAGACAGGTACGTACCAGCACAAACACACACACAAACACACACATGCAGCGAGATGCGAGAGCTTCTTCCCGCAGGCTTCTTTTGAACTTTCTACCAGCGTTTACTCTGCGAACAGACAGACAAATAGTAAGAACGACAGAAAGTGTCAGTGCTGAATGAAGGTGAATAAGGAGGAGCAGGAAAATAAAGAAGATGCATATGAGAGGCCGTCAAGGCCATAATTTAAAACTTGACTTACACGTACATACATTACTGTCAGACACACACACTCACACACACATATTCGTATGCATGTAGGGTATATGTGTGCTTTTTAGTTTGTATGTGTATGAATGGAAGAATGTATGTCTGTTTCTGTGTGTATGTAATATTGGTGTTAAGCCGCATGAAGTCAACTCAGTATTTAATGTTAATATTCAAAGACAAACTGTTTAAGTACAAGGCTCCTTGAAGC
Organism: Acanthochromis polyacanthus; assembly: GCF_021347895.1. Classification (NCBI taxonomy): domain Eukaryota; kingdom Metazoa; phylum Chordata; class Actinopteri; family Pomacentridae; genus Acanthochromis; species Acanthochromis polyacanthus. Next base: position 20,398,317 of record NC_067122.1, read on the forward strand.
CTGACGCCCTCCTTACCATACGCAGACAGGACTGAGCTAAGCACTCGGTGTACCAATCAAGGGAGATGAAATTCCTCTCAAGGCTACCTGTATCATTCTCTTCCAAAACTTTGACAAGAACCTTGTGACAAAATCTCTGTTGCAGTACAAGACACAAACTTGGAAGATAATCAAAACACTTAAAGCTACACACACATTCTTCATGTTCTGTGTACGTCATCACGAGGACACAGCTCCGCCGTTTTGTGGTACCAACTTCTGGCTACAGTGTGGCGTCTTCCAGATACATACATACTCATCTGCATACGCTCAAGTGTGCCTGTCCACACAAACATACTATTCATATACAGTATTCACCAAACTCTGTGCGTTCTGCTGAGTCCCTTTCTACTTTTAAGAGACAACTGAAGACTCAATTGTTCAGAAAACACCTAGGCACTTAATCCGACTCCACCTTGGGGGTAGAATAAGTCAGATGGTCCAAAACCCAGCACTTATTTAGCGCTGACAAAGTGGAAAAAAACAAAAAATAAAAAAAAAAGGGGGGGGGGGGAGGTGCTTAGCAATTCTTCTGCAACTTGATGGCAACACCTTTGACCAGTCGCACTTGAAGCACTTTTGCACTTACTACAGGTTTTTCCCTTATGTCTTATGTAGAATTGTAGAATATATACTTTCTCAATAACTGACATATACACAAATACATACATTCTCATACAAAGACATACATACAAACATACGTGCACACATGCATGCATACTCACCCTGACACTCTTTTTCAGACATGAATCCATGAATCCATGACACTGCTGGCCTCATCAGTCCATTAATCTGTCTTATTAATCTGTCCAAATAACTAAATGCCTGTTTTATTTATGATTTCCTAAACAATGAAAACTCTGTCTACATGTGATGAGAATTTAGTTTATCTGTTAATGTTTATTGCAGTAAAATTTAGTTATTATGGACATTTCAGTCTATTTGTGACCCAGTAGATTTGATATTATTAGTCAAATTAAAGGAGAGAGGTGTGTTGCAAATATTTATTTAGTACACAGACTGTGTCTTTTGTGGTCTGCGGGGTTCTGGGATGAATATTGGTGCTGAAAAGCCTTCCACAAATCACTTCAAATAACTCAAACTACTGTTGCTTGTGCACATCTCTCAGCACAGCACGCAGTTCAGACTTGTGTCGAAAGTGATCTAGAAATGTTCCAAAAGTCTGACCAAATAAGAATGCAGACAAAACTTCTAACGAAAAAGTTACAGTGATGTGCAGTTAGATAAGAAGCCAACATAGTCAGCTGCATTTACATTAGTGGAGCAGAGTGAATGACTGATAGAGGCTTTATATGCCTTCAGACTCGTACACACAGTATGCATGTATGTGAAGGTGCTTAGGACTGTTAAATACTGCATGTGCAAGCTAAGTATTCCATTTTGCCTCACAGCTGAGCGCAGGACTGCTCTGACTCTCTGGTTCAGGACATCTCTCACATACTAAGGGAGGGGCAAACTCTGCAAACCTACCGAGGGGAGCTGAGGTGGAGGAAAGAGGAGGAGAAAAGGATTAAACAGAGCAGAGTAATGCACTTGGAGTAAAGAAAGGACATTTATCTCTCCGTCCTCCTGAGCTCTTCCCTTGTTTCCCCAGTGGAGCAGACAGATAAGAGAGCCTGTATATGATTGGCTTAACACTTGGCCCGTCGCCACTGCTGCAGTATCAGTATGGGATGCTGACAGGAGCTGAGGGATTCTGTCAGATAGGATGGTATTTAAAAAAGATTGGATAGTTTTGTACAGGAAGTTAGCTGGCTGAATTTAAATCAGTGCATTTGAATTCTGCCTGTGAACTTGGGCTAGAACAAGAACTGCCCAGAATACGAGGCTGTATGCCTGGTATGATGGTCCCTTTCATTCTCTTTTTGCATAATTTCTTCCAATTTTCATGCGCTTTCACATGCACTCAATAGATCTCTGTTTATGGCACTAACTCTCACAGAGAGAGAAAAACTGAGCTGTCACATGAATATATTATGACTGTTGTGAACTTTTGCAACCTTTACTTATCTGTGTTTTCCTCTGTCGTCTTTCAGGAGCTTTCATGCAGCTCATCAATGCAAATATATGGATTCAGTTACACCGATGTGACTTTTTATTACAATAGGTTCCCTGTAATGTGACAAATTGAAGATCTGGTTGCTAGTTTGAAAGCAAAAAAAGAAAAGAGAGATGCCAAGCTGCATTTCCTTTCTCTCTGTGATTTCTGCTACTCCTTCCAAATATCACTTTCTGTACCACTTGCACATAAATTATTCAGCTGTGGGCATTTAGATGTAGTGTAGACAACACTTCCAGGACACTGCAGAACCAAGTGGGCTATTAACAGTTTAATATTCACTCTAAAGATGTATATCCCGTGTTGAAGTAACAGCTCTCGGTTAGAGCAGAAACAGTGAAAATCAAACGGAAATATTGACAGCAAGGTGTTGAGAGGCTGTATTTTTTCCAGGAGCACGAGGGAAAGGCAGCTTTGGCTTTGTTTTTCACACCTAGGAGAGGTTATGGAAGCACAGCAGATTGTTAGCAGAGAGCAGCAGCAGCAGAGTCTGTTCATCATCATCAAGCTCATGGCTGCACACTCACTGGTGGGCCTCACTTCACAGATAAGAAAACCAAGGACCTGCACTGGAAAGACACTGTTCTGAAATACTAACTGACCTGCAGTCCAGAACTGTAGAGGAAAAGTCAAGAAACAACATTTACTTTCTTGTGTTTTTGCTACCTGTTTGCTCGGCCAATCAAACCGCCGGGGGCAGCAGACCTGCAGCGGTGTGAGGCTAATCAAGTGATAGGCTGTCCTATCTATTATTTCTTACACTCCGTCCACCAGAATGCATCTTCCCCAGACTTAGATCTACGTTGACCTCGATACGCCTGCGAGCTGCTGTAAAGCTTACATGGTGAAGAAATGCTGCTCTGACAGCAAAAAGTGAGCTGGGAACAGTTACTAACATGAGACATTGCAAGGTATGTGGAGAAAGATGTCGAAATCACAAGTAAAGTGTTTTAGACTTTGTGTTTTTACTTGTCAGTTTCCCTCTGCCTCTGCCTTGATCTCATTCTCCTCAGTCCTTTCTCTGTCACTGTGTTTAACTCGAGCATGTGGTTCAGTTTTTTTTTTCTCTTTATCCTTGTCACTTTCTGACTCTGCCACTTTTTCGGGCAGTCAGTCTGTTGTTCATTCATTTACTAACTCGCCGGAAGCAGCAACACCCACATTTCCTGGCAAGGATTTAAGTGTTGACACATGCTGTACCAGACACAACCTCTCACTAATAAATCGAGAACACCCTGTGTATCTGTGTGTGTGTGTCTGTTCTATGCTTATCTTGGCAACCGTTCACCCAATTCACTTCGAACTTTGGAAGTGTATCATCGAGGACCTGAGAAAGTGCAGCATTGAGTTTGATGTCACTCTGGTCTTGTTGTTGGAGGCTTTCCTTTTCTGCAACATCACTTAATTTCATAAATTGGAAATTTCGCTGTACTAGTGATCAAAACTGTAATGACAAATAAATAGTGCTGAAATTCCATTTAAAGGTTTATTGCTTTAGAAATTTACCAGAAAGAAATGTCAAAGAGTTGTTGGCTCCACTTTCTAAAGTGCCAGAATATGCTGCCTTCCTTTATTTTGCATCATTGAAAATAGCACACATATGAACGATAGGCAAGCAAATTGAACTCGTCACCGTTGGGATATAATTACATTTTTTTTCTTAAACTGTCACATATTTTGAAGATTTTGCTTTGTTTAATCTATACTTCCATGTGTGCAACTGAAAAAGAAAGCCTTTGATTCACTTTCTTGAATTTTGTATGACATGCTATCATCATTACATCTCAGCCTACTGCACAGTTTTGTCAGGCGTACATAGTGAGAGGTAAAGGTGCCATTATTCTTCATCCATGGCACTTCTCAGATGGTCGATCAGGGGATGAAGCCGCACCTCCACACACACTCCTTCACCATTGAAAGAGATGTGATTAATACCACAAAGGTGAAACATATTTTATTACCAATGGCACAGTTACATGAAGTGTCCCAGTAAGCCATCACACCTCCACTAGGAACAATCTCACCTTCAGCTGCTGTGAAAAGCCAAAAAAAATCAACTGCAAGAAAGACTTATATGTATATCCTTCTAGAGCTGACAATCCGTCTTTTACACCTACTTTACGCAGCGATTAGTCAGGTTTTTGGTGAGGTGAAAAGCAAGTTGAACTTCTCTCTCAAGCTCAGTCTTATGGTGAATACAAATGAATGCTAACACCTTCAAGGAAAGACTGTCTGAACATGTGCACTGTTATCTCCATTTGTAGCAGATTATTGCGTCTTTCCTTTCCTCTTATTGCCTGATGGCATGTTTTTCACCCAGCCTCTGAGTGTGGCCTTTGGGTGCAGCTACAAGCACTTCTGTTTTCTGATGAGGCGGACCGACATGTTGTACAAACTTATTCATCCCCAGGTTTTAACCTTGAGGGTATCTCAGATTACACTCAAATGCATCTTTCTGGCATCAAATAGGATTTAATGTTTAAATTGTGGTGGTGTGAGCACAAAGTGTACAGAAAGGGAAGATTTTTAAAGCTAGCTATCATTGTGTAAAAAAAACTAAATTGATTTATCTTTCGCTTTTTTCTTTGCATCATTTCAGAAAAAAATTCAAACAATTTCTTGACATTGGGTTATAAATATAACTGCTAATGCCCTGACAGCTAGTCATGTCATTGACTCCTAAGTGCTATTCTTCTATTCTGAGTCAAAGATTGCAGTTTTGCAGAGATCTTTTTCTTTGTTTCCTCCAACTTTAGTTTTCCTGCTAGTTCCCTGCTCAGCATCCTTTTTTTTTGTTTTACTCTCTCCCTTTTCCAGTCGTCCTCTTCCTTTGTAACTGATTGATTTTCATGTTCTGTAAACCTGAAACTGAGAGAAAGTGGGAGTCAGAATGGAAGGAAGCCAGTTTGAGGGAAGTTACTGGAAAAAGGAGATAATTCTGAAGAGTGAGAAGATGGCAAGATATTGTGAATAACAGACTGCTCAGTGACGGTTTTTCCCCTCATTAATGTGAAAAGAAAGGACAGAATGAAGAGGAAGCAGATTTTTGATGTCGGCTTTGAGACACTTTTTTTTTCGTTTTCTGGATCTGTTGGGGGATGTGCTCAGCAGAAGAATTAAAAAAAGAGGAGAGAGGAAGAGAGTTGATGAACGAGGGAGGCTATAAAAATAGAAAGCCACGGGGAGAAGGAGGAAGTTAAAGCAGAAAGAAAAGGAGTTGTTTGTCTCAATTTAGAGAAGCTGGATTGGCTGTGAATGCGCATGTTGTCATTGGTTAGCCAGATCCTTACATAACTTTACAGCTTGGACATGGAATCATTGTTCTAATGATCCAGCTGTGTTTATTTTTAGCCTAATCGTGTGTCTGTCTATATCACATCTGTCTGTAAAGATTAGACTGACAGATGTGTCAGTAAACATCAGATTGAACCGCTAACACCAGGAAACCTATCATGACCCCTAAGCTACAGTGCTCATCAGATGATCCAACACTGTCTGAAACTGACTGTTGAGAGCAACGGTAAATAAACAGACAGCAGAACAGATGACTTGGTTGTTTTCTATTTTTTTCCAGATTTCAATGAAGTCCGTGTATTAAAGGGGAAAAAAAAGAACTCAGTCGCAAAACTTTCAGATTTCTGAATGCTGATCTTTAAAATTACATGAAATATGAACATTTTGATTTAAATACTCCATGAGAATTTTTTTTTTTTTTCTGAATACTCAACCTATTAATTTGGTATGTAAGATTCATTGCTATGTAGGAATTTCCTGCTGCTGTCCTTGTTTTTACTGCAGTCTTTATCAAGTCAAGTGTCAAGTAATTTAACTTCATAACAGGGGAGAGACAGATGTTAGAAGCAGAAAAAGGATATTACTCCTCTGCATTTCTCCTTTTATTTCATCTCTTTTTCTCTCTGTTCAGTCTCTTTCTTTGCATTATTTGCTGAGGTGTCAGTGTCTTCCACACTAAGATCTTTTTGTCAGATGTTATTTTAGTGATCAGGTCGTCCTTTTCCACAAAGACCCAGCTCATCTTTTTATTTTCCTCCTGCAGAGCATAAAACGCCCATTCTTCCACTCTCACTCTCCCGAGACACGAGGCTCTTCTTTGAGGCCTTGTTGAGTTGTTCGACCTCCTTCTCCCTGAACTCATAGATTCTGTCATTTTCTTCCTCTTTAGAATGATGTGGCACAGTCCTATTTACTCTTCCAGCAACATTTCACCTTCTCAGTCTACCACTCCTGGAGGTGCTGCTCCATGTAGCAGATGTCTGCTGCCATTTCTTTTATTTTTTGGTCACTCTTAGCTTGTGTCTGAATGCCTGCTTCTGCTAACCACAGAGGCTTTTGTCAGTTTTTTCCTCTTCGCCTGGAAGCTGACTTCATGAAGGCCATCTGCAGCTTCAGGGCAGCAAGTTCTGAGGCCAGTTCTGATTTTCATGTTTTTGAGTCCACTAGGGCTTCTCTCAGGTTGATCGGGTACATGTTGGAGTCCTGCTGCTTCTGCTGCTCCTGTATCTCTCCAGCTGGTCTGGACCAGGCTGAGCTGTCTTTTGTCCAAGTGACCGGTGTCTTTGGAGGATTCTTTTTTCCATGTTAGCCAAAGAAAAGCAACACAGAAGAATTATACACTTCTGTTGTCCTGATACAAGGCTCAGGGTTCGTGTGTGTGTGACGAAGAGAGAGTTAGAGAAGTACAGAGCAGGCAAGAAAGTTTAAGTTCCTTTCATTAAAGTATTATTTTGAGTTTTTTTTTTAGCTCAACTCACAAGCAGGTACAAGCTTTTGTGTGTGCATGTACAGTGGCCTGCTGCTTCTTCTTCTTCTCAGCCCCTCATGTAACATTTAATGTTGCCTGTCCGTTCATATGAATAAAATGCTGCCTGTCAGTCTAAAAGCTGTAGACAGGAATACTGCATGGACTCCAGCCTCGCTACATGAAAGTAAATTGCCGTCTCTGCTCTCCTTCAGTTCTTTGTCTTTCCTGCTTCTCTCTGTGCTCTCATCATCCCCTTCTCTTCCTGTTCTGTCCACGTCTTCGCATTATGTCCTCCTTCCTACATTTGTCCTCATCTTCTCTTCCGTTTCCTCCCCTGCTCAGCTCCCGCAAGGAATACCTTCCTTCGCCTCATATTTTCTCTTCCCTCATGCACCTCCAATCCTCAGTTCATCCCTGTACATCTTCGTTTTCTTTGCTTTGTTTTACTGTGTAGCTCCGTTCTCTTTCTTTCTTGCTATTATCTGTTGCTCAAACATAAAACTCAAATGAAAAAGCGGAAAGTAAAATAGAAAACAGGGAAAGTGAAAGTCACAGTCCTTTCCTCCATTAAGTCAGTCAGTATTGCTCCGTGTTAGACCCTCATCTTTGCATTCTTTGCAGCGCTCCAACTGCCAGCCAACAACTTTTTTAAATAGGTTTTTAAAGTTCCATTTTTGCAATTTTACCGTAGTCAGTCAGGCTTTATTTGTATAGCGCCTTTCATACAAATATGTCTCAGATTATGTTTTGCATGTGGTTATAATGCAAGGAGAAAAGAACAAACTCTCTAATGACACTTTTTTCCAATAACCTGCGTCAATCAGTTTCAAACTGTTTCCACATTCAAACATAATACCAGCTTTAATGGTTCAGGGGGATGACTGCAACTGCCCTTAATCACAGCGTCTCTGCTGTCACTGTTGGTGTAAATCTGCTCAGTTTGACTCTGCCATGGCGGTAATGTTTCAACCGACAGATTAACCTCTCCTCATATCACTCATCCAGTTCAGTCAAAACTGCATGCCCTCACATCACCATCAGCTTGAGTGCTGGTCATAACATTAATTGCACGTCATTCCCTCAAAGTCACTTAGAAAACTACTAATCCAAGCAATTTGTCAAGTGTGTGACAGTTAATGAGTTTCTACATTAAATACTCAATGTTATGGCCATGGCCAGGAAGGCTTCACAAGCCCTAATAATCCTTTTACCTTCATCGGTATAATGGCTTTAACTGCTCTTGTAAAGGCTATATAAACTGCAAATAGAGGTTTGTGTGACATCATTTGAAAGGCACACATTTTATTTATGTGTGCATGAGAAGTGACAGGTTGGTGTTCTGAAATTTTGAGTTCAGTCAACTTATTTTATAGCTTTTGTTGAGTTTTTGTGATGTGGCTCTTGTTGACTTCACACATTTTATGATTCACAAACCTGATGCTTTTCCTCTTAATAAGTACAGTATTTTATTCTGAGAACAGGCTGGTCAGTTGCTCAAATTCTCCCTTTGTTAATGTGTTTCTTCTCTGAGTCGCTGAAGTTGTGTTTGTTTTTTATGGACCAAGGACTACAGATGGAAATTAGCATGATGCTAAATCTGGTGCAGCCATCTTTTTAGTGTAACTGCACGCTGTCCTTTTTCAAATAAACTTGAAAGAAAGAAAGTATCAGAGCAGAAACAACACTAAATCTACTGGTCCTACTCAGCATTCCTCAGTTTTTGCAGAGGCCCAACAGTACAGTAATCTGATGCAGTGTATCTCTGGAATCCACTCTCTGCTCTGTTGTGCTATCTGCTCACAAAGCATATATATCAGCTTCACAGGGTGCTGATCAGATCTCAGGCCAGCGCTTGTCTGTAAGTGTATGTAGCCTAAGGAGAAAAGTAGAGATTCGGTGAGGAGGGAAGGAGATGGGGAGGAGAGGGGATGAATTAGAGTCTTTGGGGGAAAAGATGAGGGAGGGAAGGATTTCGGCAAGGTTCCAGGGCCATGAATAAAATGCATAAAGTACACAGTAAATTTTTAATGCTGTTTAGTTTCCACCAAGAGGCCAGATTTGCATCCTCATCCCCTGATTATGACATCTTCAGTCAGCACTCCAGGCATGGCTTTGCCTATTTTAATGTTAATGGGAGTGTTTGCGCAAACTCACAATTACCCACTTGTGAGTATAAGCGCATCATGCACACACACACACACACACACACACACACACACACACACACACACACACACACACACACACACACACACACACACACACATCCTGAGTGAAAGTTACTTCTGCTGAGAGAAGCTAATCGCGCTGCAGCCATTCCCGCTTCGGTTCCCCTGTGAATCGATTCTGTTCCTTCTCGCCCTTTTCCTGTCACAGACTTCCTCGGGGATCTGCTATCAGATGAGATCTCAGACCCATCACTTTAAACTGTAGAAAAAAAAAAAGAAAACATGAGCTGACCTCTGTGGAGACCCAACAGAATGAATCTGTGCAGTTATCATAGAAATGAAATAGTTTTTGATATCGTCCTCACCAGCGAAACAAGAGCAATGATTTGTTCATACATCTTTAGAAAATCATGTTGTGCAATAACAGCGCTTCTTTTAACTCTGTAAACATCAGTGAGTGGACTAAACAGATTTAAAAGAATGAAAAATGGGGCCATGGATCACTAAAAACAAAGTCAGTGGCCCATTAAAACTTAGTGTTAAGTGGATCAGCTGGCAGATGCGTTATCAATAGCATCAGTATGCATTGGTGTGTTCCTGAATGTCACTGCCAGAGTTTTCCTCTTAAATCAGCGTGTGGACCATCATATCATTACGTTTACGTAACATGTTACAGTACCTTGCTTTCTGTCAAAATGCTCCAGTTAGCCGATGCATGATGACAAACTAGGATGACGGCCTTTCAAGTTTCTGAAACCTGAGAGATGAACAACAAAGCAAGCATCCAATAGCCGCAATTTCTATTCTGTTAGCTGGTCGACAGAACCTGCAACCACAATTCAGAGGTATTACATCACAGGTTATCAACTTTCGTTGTTGCAGGTTTTCTTCATCCGTCTCTGTATTTGTTCCCATGAAAGATGGAGAATAAACACTTCATTTGACTCTTCTTCCTCACAAAACTGATCAATAGTTAGCCACCTATTTCAGTCAAGAGGATCAGGGTTTAATAATAGAGAATTATGAAGGACATCAAAAAATGTATCACAATAAACAGTGTACATACTAGTAGACTAATTATCTTTTAAATCTGTTTTAACTGATCTCTTAGTTGCAATACCAGCAGTTTAAAACTGACTGGGTCGAAGATAACGACAAAAGATAACAACATAGGCAATTTATGCATTTACTGCATGATAAACTGAATTCATATCAGCAACACAACACAAATTGTTTGTGTTACTGTAAATGCACAGCTTTGTTCAGTGTACAGGTCAATGGGTTTGCAGAAGTAACATATTTTCTCAGCTGAGAATCTGTCGCTGACAGAGAATGTCGTCTGGAACACAGTGAAAGGTTGTTGTTTCCTACAGTCGACTTGAATCCGACACCTTGAGCCAAACCTTCTCAAGAGCAGGTTAGGTGTGCAGCGTAAGCCACAAGTTAAAACAGAGCCACCTTTCTGATATTAAAAAAATCTGACTTTAGACTCAACAGCCTTGCATTAATCTCATTTCATAGTACACGCCTCAGGATCTGAGGTTTATCTGTGCAAACTTTGAAAACAAGAGCTTTGGTCCTTTGCTTATAATACAACGCATGTCTCTGTTTGGCTCCAAAACAGAATGTATGACATTTTATAGCAGAAAAATAAGATTTCTTCCGCTTCTGTACCAGAGACAGACCTGACAGTGAGCACAGTACAGTCAAGTAACCATATTACCAAACGTACCACATACAGTATGTTGATTTGCAGTTTTTATCGAGTTGTTTTCACTCTTTCCTGCTGCATTTCCTCATTGAAATGCTCACCCACTTTCTGCCCCTGGGAAGGATGTCTGAGCAACTTGATCGTCTAGCTGCTAAACAGCAACGTCTAATGGAACTACTCACTGCGACATAAAGGCGTTTAAACACAGACATGCAGTCAATTAGCCATAATTAAAAAAGAGGCGCTGCTAAATAAACTGCATCATGTACAATGTTATGATAAAGAAACCCTATTTTCACTGACAGCTGTTCTGCTATATTTTGAATAGATTTTGAACTGAACCCTGAGAAAGACTTCATTAAATTCAGATTTTTGCTTTCCAACGTACTCCTGCAGAGTGCTCATAACTTTACAGGCTTGGTTCGCTGTGACTCTCACTCCTGAAGGTTCCAGCACTACCGCCATCAAAGGCGATGTGATAATAACGACACAGTTTTATCTCCTTGTAATCACTTTAAAGGGTTTGAATGACATTGGGGCAGTGTCGCAGCGAGCTAAACAGCCAGTTAATGCTTTTGAGATGAGCACACTAAAATATTAATGGGGGTCTTGGGCGAGGAAAGGTCAACCCTGTGACTTAGGCTGAATAATAAGAGGGCTAGTAACAACACCGTGAACCTTAAGTAACACCAGTGAGTAGGAAACAGTGCAAGTACTCCTCCGGCAACGACATCTCAGCACCAGTCCTCTATTGTACGCAGTAAATGCTGTTAGCTGATGGGAGCAGATGAGACGCTTTCTCTTGTACACACAGCATGTTTGTGGCTGCAGGTTAAAATGAATTCAGCAGAAAATACCAGCAAGTTACAAACAGTCCAGATGATACAGAAATCAACAAGGCAGATATATTCATTTATTCACTGGATCTTTGTTCAGAGGTAACTATACAGAAGAGTTACTCGCTGAGAATCAGAGTCTAGAGGGTTACTGGTTTTCCAGAGATACTCTGGGTGTTGTAAACAAATACACAAGAGGTCCAATCACCGGCTTCAAATAAAAGAAGAATGAAAAGTTGTATATCTTGACTAGCAACTAGTCAACTGAACCGAATTCTACTTGCACGGCTTTAATATTACAAATCATAAATTCACCTCACAGGCATTTGCAGTCTGTGCTGCACTGGTCTACAGTGGCAGACAGCAGTAAAATAGAGGAAAACTAACAGTTTAAAGTTTGCAGACAACCCACAGACCTGCAGGTACTGCACTTTAGCCTTGGACAGTCTTCAGGGAAATAAGCCATCGCAAACAAACTCATTCTTTCACCCTTTTTTGTCCATTTGAACTTTTTTCCTTTAAAAAGAAAGAAAGAAAGTAAACTCTGTTTTGATTATCCACAGTCTGTAGTCCGTAAGGAGTAACTGTAGGTGTCTTTCTTCTATCTGTATCTACCCATCTGTTCTCATATAGAAAAATGTACAAGTTGAAGATAGTTTTGTAAAAACATTAAATGATAATGTTTGTAGATTTAGCTGAATGATCTTGTTTTCTCAGTAAGGATTGGATTTAGCCGCTGCATTATTTAGTTAGGCTGAATAACAAACTGTAGATCAGGAGTCTTATCTAAAAGGATATTTTTCAGCTACAGATTAGAGACAGATTACTACAGCAAACCTCTCCCGGCTAGTTGTCTGTCTCTGACAGTTTTACATGCCCTCCTCTCCACTCACATCACATTTTAGCTTAATAAAAATACAGTAAAATCACATGCCTTCTCATCCTGCCTCTATTTTTGCGCTATTTCCGTGCCTCTTCCTCTCTCTCTCTCTCTCTCTCTCTCTCTCTCTCTCTCTCTCTCTTTCTTCTCTCTCCTTCATTTATGCCTTGCTGCCACTCTGCCTGTACAATTTGCCCTCGATGTGTTTCAAATTACATGCCACATCAAATAAAGCTATCTCATAAGGCTGCCAGTGCAAGTGTGAGCATGTGTAAGTCCTTTGGTATTCTACTACGTTCAGAATCGGATTCCTATTAAATGAATCTCTAGAGCTGAGTTCAGTATTCAGAATGAGTAACAGAGGGTTGTAATGGAACTGATAGACATAGCATACTGTGTCATTATCACTGACCTTTCTTTCTTTCTCTTCTCTCTCCCCTCTATTCGTCTCTGTCCTCTGCAATCATTTAAAGGAAGCAGAGGTAAGTATAGCCATTGCCTTTGCACCTTCATAGTGCTGTTTTGAAACATACTGCAGTACCTTCACGGGAGCCCCAGATATTGTAGTGTTTTCCTGACACTAGTTTTAAGGTGTTGCCGAAGAGCTGGAGAGGTGTTGCTCATTTAAATGCACAGCAGGTTGGGTGGCTGGTCAGGCATAGCGTGGTACAGTTCAGCATATTAAAATCTTGCTGTGGTGGTTTTATAGGTCTCATATACTCACACTAATTTAGCATTTTCCACCACACAACAAGTTTCTGGAGTGTTATCAGTATCTACAGGAGAACTTTCAGCAATTTTAACCTACAAAACATTTTAATTAAAAGAATCTTCCTAAAGAATTAGCTTTTCTGACGTCTGTCAAAGGAAAGATCACAAAAGTATACAGACATCCGAGTATTTCATATATAACCATCCGGAAAATTAAGAAGCTCTGTGCCAGAATTGTTCACGTTCAACCACAAGAACATTAGTGAGGCTGAGTGCAGATGGTGGATGATAAAACCTGTCTGTGTTCACGCCACAGGTGGTCGGTCAGAGCTCTGTGTAGGCTGATAAAAATTCTTCCAAAGTGGAAAAATCCTTTTTGAAGGACCTGTATTGTGAATCTCTGTAGTTTTAGACAAAGGAAGGCATTCCCCATACAGATTAAACATGTTGAAAATGTCAAAAATTGTACACTACTGGGATTTCTCACCCAAATCAGAACAAAAAGCCTCAGACTAAAAGTACACATGAGATTTGATTTGGCAAAAGAGCATTTGTTAGTCTATCTTTTTTGGTTTCTCTATTGTGATTAGTTTTAAATTTGCTGCACACTAAAATACACAAACTTAGTTAAACAACTTCTGATCATGTCTATAATAGTTAAAGTTTATAGTCAAGTAGAGACTTTGTTTCCCTGAAATGTGTCAATTTGATCTAATTGGCATCAAATTATTATGTTTTCTAGCTGACAACAGAGCGTTTAAAGCTTTGGAAGTCGTTATGAGAGAGCAGCAGGATTTAGTCAGAGCTCAACAGAACTTCACAGTCATAAAACTGAATTTTCTAACAGAGACGGAGCAGGAACGATGGACATACAATAAAAGAAGAAATGAAGCGAGGGCCCAAGGGAGAGCTAATTAGGTTTCATCTCCTTATTTCAAACTTTTGTGTTGCCTCAAATGTTGGCAGTTGTCATTTATAGAACGAGGACTGGATGATTAGGTCAGCTGTCCGTTTTCTCTGGACTGTTTCATACGGTTGCCTGATTTATCATCTCTCTCTCATCTCTCTCTCTTTTATTCAATAATAAAGGAGATAGAGATCCTGCTTTCAGACCCAGCAGGTTTTCATTGCCTGGTTCACATAGTGTCACTGACACAGGCTCACTCCCTGCTGACAGACATATGGTTCGCCCTGAGCGCAGATACCACCTGTGTGTGTGTGTGTGTGTGTGTGTGTGTGTGTGTGTGTGTGTGTGTGTGTGTGTGTGTGTGTGTGTGTGTGTGTGTGTGTGTGTGTGTGTGTGTGTGTGTGTGTGTGTGTGTGTGTGTGTGTGTGTGTGTGTGTGTGTCTCTGATATAGTGTTACCCTACTTTACTTTAATCACCCCCACTTTTGGATCAGTTAGCAGAATATAAATAGTTCATAACTGCAAAAAAGTTCATTATAATGCAGTTATAAGTACTGTGTGTAAATTATAAATGTATTTTTTAATAACTGGGTCATTCGGCCTCAATTTACCAAACCCCCCACGCCTCACCATCTTCAATTTGACAGATTTTTTTTAGATGGTAAATATTATTTGAGTTGACCATGTGTAAAATCTTAGTTTTTGAGTTAAAGTTTGTTGTACATCTTTTTTTGATGCCAGTCTATGGAGCAAAGGTTAAAATGCCATAACTTCAGAAATGTTGTGGCTCGAGTCAAATTGAAGATGGTCAGGCATGAACTTTTTTTTTAATTCGGTGAATTGAGGTGGAATAACCCAACTTTAACTCCTGCTGTGGGGTCCAAGTAGCAGTTTCTGATGCTGAAAAATGAAGCCAGTGTGGAAGTGCCAAAACTGCAGTTCCCTGAATGACCACTTGACGCTGGCTCCAAAAGCAAGTCAATCTTTGTAGACCCCCGTGTTAAAATGCCCAATTTAACAGCAGAAATAAACATGTTTACACCTTGATACAAAAATGATTAAGATCTCTATATTTCCCCATTCATGACAACCGTAAAAGGAGTGAATTTTTATAGAACTCACTCATTTATTCATGTATTTAAAGTTAAAGTTATGCAAAATTAAGGAACTTACTAAGGCACCACTTACACCACTTTTGCTTTCATCTATATGTTAGACCGTTCTATACTTTAGCCTTTTAACCAACCCTTTCACTTATGTGCAGCATTTAAGATGTGGCTCTATTCACAGTGGGGGTTTTTTAATTGCTCTGCAGTACAGAAGAAATGTCTAACTGGGCAGAGAATCCGCTCTGAATGGAGCCACTGAATCAAAGAGTATTTGGCTTAACAAATCCAGTCTATCTCTTCTCAACTGAGCTTAGCTGAGAGAAGCCAGCTATTTCTTTGTTTTAATATTTTTCAGTTGATGAGGCTTTCTCTGTGACTGTAGACTACACTGTATCTGAACAATAATAATGATTTGTACTATTTAAATATGATTATGGGAACAAAAACTGCTAAAAAGTAACATGACATGACATTTTTCTATTCTACAATAACAACCACATCACTGCTTTTAGTTTTTTGGTGTTAAAATCCACATTGAACTTTGACTTTCAATGTTTTTTGTACTAGTTAAGCTCCACATTAGAGGTTGCTGCTTTTGTTTTTTTTCTGTACATGTGCATCCTATACTTAAATGTCAAAACAAGTTTCTGCCTCACAATGCATTTTCATTTTCAAATTAAAGTTAAATCTCACACATATCATGCGAGTACAACAGAACAGATGGAGAAAAGAATGAGGGCAGGATTTGTCTGTACTTTGGTTTAGTATTTGAGTTGTTCAGTCTCTAGTCTGTAAAATAACCCAGTGATATTCTCTACATGCTTATTTTTTCATAACCCAGTTTCTTGTGTTGTGTTTCCACTCAGGATGACTACTTCAAAAGCTGGGCTCCTGCCAAGTCTCTCGACCAAGGTGAGTTTTGCTGTTTGTGTCAGACTATCAGTTTTTGTATTAAGGTAACCTGTATGTGAGACTCAGCAGGGATACCTAACGTCAATACCAAAATGTTTACAGTTTTTTTGCACTAAGGTATTGGTCAGATTGTAAGTCATATATTATGTGTTCGACTAAATCATCTTCTAATAGAAATCAGACAGTCTAGATTACATTAAACTCAGACACAATCAGAGGTTTCACACATTTTGGTAGAAAAGCTTATACTGGTCATGCTAAGACGGTGAAAGAAATATAATTTGGGTGCCAACATGCAGGCACCCACAGGATTAGATGCTATACTTTGTTTGCAATGAACATTTTCTTTCACACTTCTTACACACTCTTTGGCTAAGTTGGCCATCATTGCCACATTTATTCTTCCTTTTAAGTTGTGTCTTGCTGTTTTTTAAATTGTGATACAAGTGGAAGCAATAAGATTTCATCAGTCTCATTTACATAGTCCATTCAGCTGCAAACAGCATTTCAAAAGACTACAAAGGCTTGTAGTGCAATTATTGAAGGATATAGAGGTTCATTGTGCATTGAGGAGTTCCGAAAGATGAAGTGAATCAAAAAGAAACACTTTACACTTTACAAATATAAAATGTTGTGAAAGTAAGCAGTTAAGCTTGTCATGAGATGATAAAAGAAATTCAAAACCATCTAAAGCAGTGAGTCAAGGTAAAAGATAAAAAAGGAAGCAAAAACTAATAATTTTCAGGAGGTATGTAAGCAAATAAAACAAATGTTTGCTTGGCTCATTTCAGAATGTGCAGGTGTTGTTATGCTCAGGATGTAGTGTGTGACTTTGTAGACTTATTTTATGTTCACACCATACATCCTACTCTTTGAATTTTAATGCTACTGTGTTACAGCAAGTAAATTAGAAGGTCTCCAAATGAGCCAATTGTGCAGTTCAGTGAGCTGCTACCAAAATTCCAATCATCGCTTTATGTATACTGTGTCTGTGGGTGTGTGTCTGTTTACTTTGTAGGGGCTTGAAAAGCAAGTCCTCGTATTGTAAATCATTACATTTTAGGATGAAGACTTGGTTAACAATTATGGTAAGAGTTGAGGTTTGGGAAGTATTGTTTTATTGTTAGGTTTAGGGTAATTCTCCGAGAAATTGATGTGTCAGTGGAATGTAAAGTGATGGAACCGCAATGTTGTGTGTATTTGTGTGAGTGCACCCGGCCAAATGTCGCTACTTTTTCACACTATGTCCTTACTATGGCAATAATGCCAAGTCCACTTAATCAATCACACTCAAGTGTGTAATGCTCTTAGACCCTCAGTAACTCTTGACTAAACTCAATTATTACAAACACCAACTCCTCTCATTCACACTAACAGTCTCGCCGTTTCACACACATGCACACACACACACACACACAATGAAACTCATACACACAATTTGGAGGGGTTAATTGGACTGCAGCTCTCCGAACAGCTACACCAGACTTTAAATTGTCCTACCACTGAGTTTGTTCTGTTCTGTGTGCTGGCTTGGCTTCGTATATCTAGCACAGTAACTGTAAGTCTTCAGGGAAGGACTTGCTGAGCAGGTTTATCTGGGCCAGCTCCTCGTGGATACTGAGCCTAATGAGAACAGCCTCGCATCAGCGCATCAAGCTCTAGTGTTGCTCTCCATTTTCTCAGAGATGACTAAAATGTAAAGGTAAACAGAGCTTCATGCTAACTGGGGACTACATACCAGTACATAAGATGATGTGGACGAATCCTCTGTGCTGAAATCCACGGGGAGCAAGGCCAAATTTAGATGCTAAAAGAGTTGCATACAAACAAGAAAGAAAGGTACCATCTGTATGTAACACTGTTCTCTATACACGGATGCACTGATTTGATTCCTTTAAGGTCAAACCAGGTATTGAAGCTGTACAGTATCTTTCACTGAATTAGGGCAGAGACTGAATGCAGTGTTACAGACAGATTGTATGTAAAAACTAAGGCCACTCACTGGCAGACTGAAGACATTTAGAGTCTTCGAGCAAGAAGCCACCCTTTACTTTCATCCCTGGTGTGTACAGCTTGGGTTTTATTTGCATATGTTCAGCCATTTGTTCATTCGCAGCTCTACAAAGAAGTCCAACAGGGCAGCAAACACTGTAGATGAATTGTCTGACTGCTTGTGTTTTTAGCCCTGTCACAGCTTTTTACACCATTCCCAGTGATGTCGCCACATTATCAGATCTCAGTAATTACTTTGCTGAGTGTTATCTTATCGCAACACAAGGAACCAATAGACAGAGATGAGGAAATACTGTCCAAATTGAAACAAACTGTAGTTTTCCATTGATGGTAGCAAATGGCGGTAAGCTTGTCCTTGTGATTCACAGAAGAAGCTTTTTAAATTTCATTCAAGTCTTTCAAAATTTACTACAGTGCTTAAAATATTTTTTTTAAATGTTTATATTTTCAGCCTCCAAACAGCCCACATGACACTCCACACATGCAGAGCTGTCCGTCCGTGCCATTTAAATACATAATACTTGAAGTTTGAAATAAATCTTCTCAATTTTCTATTTACCATGCCGGCTCTTGTGCAGTACTGCACTTCAGCTGCAACATGACTGCTCCCCTGCTGCAGAGCCTAAAGCACACTGCTCCTATTACAATCAGAAGGCACTCTGCAGTTACTCCTACGTAAACAGCACAGCTGGGAGTAATGGACAGTAAAGCAATTAGGCAGTGAATAAGTTATAAGAATCAATCAGACAATCTGGTCCTCGTTTGGGAGCATTTGCTGGCATCATGTGTCTGAATCACTCCTCCATTCGCTCCCATTGTCATCCAGCTGGTACTGCAGGAATTAGCTTTTGACTCCATCAGAATGGCAGGATTTTGAACATCTACTGTAGTGTGATGCATGATATAGAAATTGCCTGAATTAAGACCGACTCAAATAGCATTTATAATGGATTTAACTTTAAAATCAGTACCTTAAAGGCCATTTTCACCAATTTGTAAGCTTTAAAAGGCAAAAGTCAAGTTGTCTAAATTAATAAACGGCAAAGAAACGGCACTCTGCCTGAAGAGCACATCAGTATTTGATGAATGTGAATTCTCAAGATTAAAGGTAGTGCGAATGGTTGTGTAATAATATATGTATTCCTAATGATTAATCTCATAAAATGTGATGTGAGTGGTCAGACTCCAAATTATATTGAAATGACAAATTTGACCACAAAATTGGGGGTCAGTATAGCTAAAAGGATACAGGAATCAATCACTATTTGCTGATTTCAGTTTGACTAATGAATCACAGGTCGCCCTTGGAGACTAATCAGCAGCAGGAAGGTTGATGGGGGGAAACCCAGTCCCCTGATGAATCACTCTGTGATAAATGCTCACCTCAGTCACATCTAATGAATATAATCAGGGGGATCACAAATGGCTTGCTGGTGATGCTGAGCAATCAAATCCACTACTGGTAAATCTGTTTTCTAGACTTTTATGTAGCCTAATGGTGTGCAAGTAGTTTCTGTGTTGTTTTTTTGTGGATCTGTGGTAAGCGTTCGTTTTTTTCAAAATAATCTTGCTAATTTCAGAAAACTTCAGAATCAGGTCAGGACTAAGTTTTGGATGTAGTCTTGTTTATATGCAACTGTTTTACTGTAAGTTTACTGACAACAGGCCCTTTTCTTGCCAAAAAAAATAAAGAAATACTCATTTCAGTGACCATTTTCTGTCTTTTGCTTCTAATAGTATGAGTTCCACTGATAGTCTATTGTATAATATGGGACTGAACAGTGTTCATCACCACTGGAGCCTTATGCAGTACGGTATATATTCTCAAGCTGTATTTATACATATCACTTTCAAGGTAATCCCAATAGTACATGACATCTGGACATACAAAGCAAAACATTCAGACAACACAAAGCATCTGCGATTACTGTATTATGTCAGACACACAAGACTGACATGCAGCAACATTTTTTATATTAGGATAGACAAAATGGATTAGAGTGAATATCAAAAAGTACAGCTGCTGCCAGATAATCTAACACTCAGAAATCTAATCTACTTTAATTCCATTTGATGCACTCCAGTTCCCACTGAGACTCCATGGTGTGCTAACTCCAGGATGTCAAACAGCCACTGACAATCCTCACTGGAACACTGGAACGAAAACAGAGGCTGTAAATAACCAAAGTTTTCATCAACGGGAGCGTCATACAACATGCACACTAACATAAAAAGTAATAAAACCTACCCAACAAGTTATTTCTGCTCTGCCACCGTGTTGCTCTACTTATTGCACAGCTCTCTGCCATCAGCTGAATTCTCATAACGCAGGATTACACTTCCAAAAGGTCAAACATCAGCGAGATGAAGATATGCAACTCAGTAATCAATTTTTAACTAACCCAGGTAAAGCTGACATTAGACGCATTGCACAGGAAAAAAAAACTCTCACAAGGGTCATGAGGGTATTTTAAGGCAGGTAACAGTTGTCCTTGATTTATTGAATGTGTTAAAGATGAGCAGATATAGATGTTTATATGTGCGTGTGTTACCTTGACATTCATTTCACGTTACTGATCGACTGGAATGCATATTCTGTGGTGATGGTGTAACACCTTGAATGTTGTTGCTCTAAGATTTGAGGGATTATCCAGTGTGTCCTATGTTTAAGGAAATAAGAAAGAAAGCACTGACTCTGTTATATTTACAGAATCTGACCAACTCTTATCATGGCAGCCACTTAGATCCTTTCAAGTCATTAGAAACCTTCCTACACAAAACATAAGAGCTTTAATGGTAGGCACCTGGACTTCCTTTTCTGGTTATTGAAAATGTTTCACCTCTCATCCAGGAGGCTTCTTCTGACTAATGGGGAGGCCCACATAGATATTTTTGCCGCCTGCGCCTCACATGGCTAATATAGCATTAATGACCCATGACTCAGATGCCTCGAGGTATGAATGACTGTGAAACTTTCAGGTCAGTTAATGATCGAGATTTCAAGGCTGCATTATAAGTACCTAATAACTGAGGTCATAGGCCCCCCTCTTCTGTTAAAAGTTGACAGTTTAGCGTAGATGTCTTCCTTCCATCCTCTTTCAAATCATCTATCTTCTCTGTACACAATGATAGGTGCTTATCTTTTAGATGCAGCCGATGTTGAGGTTGAGGTTCTGCTGTCAGGCTCTGATCCTTTTGTCCAGCGACACAATGTCACCACCTGACATTGTGTTCGCGATGAAAAAGGTGTTTTGTGGATTGACTTTGACTGTCAGTTTTGAAGATGGTTCAGCTTTTTAGTATAAAAGCAAACCGTAAATTGCCAAATCTGGTCAAATTTTTTTGCCGATTTTACTCTCGGATGCTCCATAACACCTTCTGTTTGTGGGAAGTGTAGATGATGTTTCTATGATGGAGGTTAAAAGTGCACGTCCGTAAGACAGGATGTAGCTGAACAGTTTTCTGTCTCAAATTATCATCATATTTTGTTTATTTGTTCATTTGCTTTGGAATAAAGTCAGGTATCTGGGTAGACAGGCTTTCATTTATTTATGGATACTTTCTTGTTTCATCTTTTATGACATGAACCAGTCCCCTCTTGTTCAAAGTTAGTAGTATGAGGGTGGCAAACTATGAAAACATATTTTCTGCAAAACCCTTGGATGCAATTTTTGTGAAATTGAAATTATTTGTTAGTGTTTGCTGGCAGGCAAGTTACTAAACCAACAGAATCTTAATATTAGGTGCTGCTCCTCACAAAATAGAGGAGCAAAATCTGGTTCACTACTCCCTCTTTCCCCCTAACTGCCTTTAAACATCACCCTCATTTCCTCTGTAAACTTCGAGTTCATTTGTTGTTCCTCACACTTTCAGGCCATCTTTTTCTCAGCCCCCCCTTCACTTCATAAGCCTGCATATCTGCTCATTGTTTCTCCAGAGTTTTCGATTAATTCTGACGTATTGAGTTCATCAGATGGAAATTACATAACGACGAACAAAGGGCGATTGTGAATCAACATACCACGGTGCCGTAAACACGCACTAAAAGCCTGTGAGAATTAATTGTTAGCTGTTTTCATGCATATTTGATTAATATTTTAGGATGTTTGGCTATTATTACCGCATTCCCGGTGTGTAATTGCAGTCATGTCTCATCGCTCTTGTTTTTATCCTGCCCTGCGGGAAACTTTTTGCTGGAAGATTCTCTAAGAGTCTGTCCCTTCCAGCTCCAATTACACACTGTTTTATTATTTTTGCAGTAGTTTTAAAGTACAGTTTCAAGATGCCATAGCAACTCAGTAAAGATCCCTTCCATACACTGGACAGTATGCACTGCAGCTTTATTCTGATCAGGAAATGACAGCGTCTGTGTTTGCTCTCAGACAAGTTTCTAGCTCAGCAGATCTTTGTGTGGAATAAATAACATTATAAATACAAGTTTGAAACAGATTAATAAATAATATAACCTAATTAGAAATGGATGAATAATGTCTGAAACTTCTTGAAACAGCACTCCAAAATGAAATGAGGAATACAAACAGTAATTTTTATTACAATCTCTGTCCATGTCCAAATTCAAGGAGCGTGATATTAAAAGATAGAAAATCTGTGATTAAATTAGCCTGCAGAAAACATCTAGCAGAGAGATTTCTAGAATCCCCACATAGCACTGGGGAATTGTTTGCAGTGCCACGTAAACTTGTTTCCATGGTGACAGTTCATTGACCTGTCTGTTTGCCAGTCATGGATGGTTAACCTGTTAGGCCTGTGTACATGTTGGGCTTTATCCTGAATTCTCCAGCTCTCTAAGGAGGCAGGGTTGTGTGGGTGACACTGGCCGGGGTCCCAGACAACCCAGCTTGCCCTGTAGGTGGATTACACAGACATCTGCTGTACTCTCGTCAGGGCTTTGTGCTTTCATAGTCAGCCAAAACTGCCCAGAACTGACCCAGAACCAATGAGGGGGGAGTTAAATCATGTGGAGCAAGAAAAAAGTTTTCCCTCCAGCACCTGAAGCTTATGTTATTAAAACTTCAAGGGCAATTTGACAAAATAGTCCAAACCCAAGGTACCTTCACCAGTTTTTTTTCTCTCTCTCTCTTCTTTCAACAGAGCTGGTTGCATATAAAAAGTTAGACTTGTTGTCAGTTAATATGTCAAATCTGTTGAGAAAAAAAATACCAAATTGATGTTTATATGAGCATTATGACATTAACAGTTAGAAAACAGTTCAGTCTGATGTTTTCAAATATCTTGTTTTCCTGGCCATCAGTCAGCTCAAATAAGACCCAAAGGTACTGTCATGCATGAGAAAGAAACACAACTTTAAAAGGCTGGAACCACTAAAGATTTGCCTTTTTTGCCTAAAAGCTGAAATTATTGCAGAATTTTATCATTTTTTTCACTGCAGCAGTACCTGTTCTACCACATTTCATCTTCATCAGCGTGTGCTCAGTACTATGCAAATTCCCTCATTTTAATTACAACCAAACAAACTCACCCGCTGATGAAAGAATGTGAGCTGTGCTAAGAAATGCACTCCAAACTTTTTAACATCTTATTAAACCACTTGTCCAAAAACTTCTACTTCACAGCAGCTTTGGATATTTATGTGAAATTAAAATATGTCATTAATGAGGCAAAATGATGAGCACACAAGTCCATGTTAGTGTTTTTTTTTATTTATATGCAAAACTCTGAACTCAGAAACACACTGGAACACATGCACTCACTTTTCTTTCACTGTCCACCCACCTGTAACTGACTGCAGCAATCTGGAGTGAGAGTGACTGCCTAGTAGTCATTACAATATCAGCCCTGCCCTGACGTTTGTTTTTTTATTTTTCCTCCACTTACAAAGCGGCAGAAATGCCTGCTGTCAAACATTCTCATACATTCACATACACCAACCGATGTCTGATGTCGTCTGCAGCTATGATCATGCATCAATGCAAGTCTGTCATTTCGATGAATGTAAAAACTGTCTTTACTTCTTTGGCTGAGCTGGTCATGTCTTAACACACTTAACACAAACACACTACGCTTTCTGCTGCTGCATGGCTCCTCTCCATAACTCCTCTCTGGACTTAGACATTCATCCAGCTAAAATCCTTTGTGTCCTCCGGGTCAGCTCAGCCTTCTTCCAAAGTTAAAGACTGAATTTTTATTTATGAGTTTCTCCATGAGCATTCATTTCTGCTCCGTCCTATAAGTGATGGTCGGAGAGTTGCACTGAACAGACTTTGAGGCCAGAGCCGCGAGACGGAGAGACAAGAGATGAGGAAGAGGCCTTGGCAGCAGATAACAGTTGTGCCGTCAGCAAGACCAATGTGAGAATCACTATTCTGGCTATTTGAATCAGGCTTCTTGTATGTGGGCATGCCCAACAGATTTGTGAGCTTGTGATTGCAATGCATTATCCAGAGAGGGGAGTCAAAGGGAGGATTACAAATGCCAGGCTGTTGCCCATTATCAGTCAGTCCAGAGGAGCACAGGAGAGTCGAACTGGCGCCAAGACACAACCAGAAGACACAATGCAGATGAAAGCTGAGAGAAAACAATGCAAGTTAAGTTTACAATTTTCAGGTGTTTGCTACTCCTGTCTGTCCTGATTAGATTACATAATGAATAAGCGGTTGCTATGGGAACCGTTTTTGGCAGCAGAAGCCGAAGTCATTTGTGATGCACTCTGGTTTGGCAGTACCAACGGAAAACAAAGCCTTGAATATCTGGAGCTTCCAAATTGCCAATCAGCCTGATTAGACATGACATTGTGTTTTCCCAGCAGAGTGTTCGTCGTTTGTTATATATTTCATCAGCTCTTTCTCCAATTCACTAAGCCTCTGTCTCTGTGAAGATATGCTGTCTGTCTGCTCCCATTTCTCATTGGTCCATCTTTAATCTCCCGTAACTCTGTCACTGCCTCTTAATACATTCTCATGAAACTGTCTTTGATCTGCGCCTGGAGGAGCTAAAAGAATTAGAAAGAGGAAAACTGATAAGAAAAGAAACAGATAGGACAACAAACAACAGCGAGCACCTTAGGTCTGTGTATGAAATGGAGTGTGAGCCGGAGCAAGAACAAATATCTCATTTCGGTGTAATGTGCAAAGGGTTTGTTGCTCGCTCTTCGGGCGTTCTTTAAACATTGTTTACCGCTTTGATTTTAATGGCTTGTTGGCCACATCATAAAAAGTGACTCAATATCCGTGACCCTCAGCTCAGCCCTTATCTCGCTGTTTCAGGGGGGTTGAGCTCTCGCAGCGTTGAGTCTTAGCACGTAAATGCGATTATCAGCTGAAATGCACACATACATGCTACAGTGATTTCAGGAGGTAAATTAACCAGTCAAACACACACACACACACACACACACACACACACACACACACACACACACACACACACACACACACACACACACACACATACACACACACACACACACAGAGGTGGTAATCAATGATACCTGGAGCCTGCTGAGACGCAGGGGAAGGAAATACACACAGTCACACCAAGGATATTGTTAATTTAATGAACAGAGGAAGCCAATCATATCAGCATAGCAGATAAATATCTGTGCAACCAGGATGGAAATAGAAGAGTAGTGATAAAGGAATGGCAAACAGTGGCTGACAGTAGCACGGTGAGTACAGTGAGTTGTCACTGCCCTGCACTTCCAGTTTACAGAGGCAGAGCCAAAACCAACAGCAAACTCAAAGCACAATAAAGTGGTGAATCAATGGACTGCAGTTTGTGAGCGGTGCTGAACCAGCTGTTTTCAAGGAGATCTACACACAACAGTAGATCACATTGAGGGAAAGACAGAATGTGTGCATTTGTGTTTTGATTCTGCTGTTCGTGCCCTGTGGCCAGTCGGGGCTCAGATAATCATCGTGAATTAGGATAAATAAACTTCAGAGGATGCCAGCAGACAGTCGCTGCTTGCGATCATAGCAGGAGCCCTCGGGCTAAATGCCAGCGTGCAAAAGTGACACTGGCATCAGAGAGTCTCAGAGGAGGGCAGCAGAGGCAGATACAAAGATATATAGACACGAGGCCTATGGAGAGCACTTGAGAGAGATTGCCTGTGGAGAGGATAACTCAAAGATAAGAAAGTCTTTCCATAA
The DNA here is from genome assembly GCF_021347895.1 of Acanthochromis polyacanthus. Lineage (NCBI taxonomy): Eukaryota > Metazoa > Chordata > Actinopteri > Pomacentridae > Acanthochromis > Acanthochromis polyacanthus. Next base: position 20,424,574 of record NC_067122.1, read on the forward strand.
TGAGGAGAAGAGAGGTCTAACAAAAGGGAGAGAAAGGACAGAGTAGAGTAGTAATGAATAGAGGGCTTATTGACAAAAGTTAGACTAACTTTTGCCTTATGCACACTTTTTTTCCTGGTCATTATACACAGTCTGTGGTCAGTCTTCCCTCAAAAAGCCCTGCTCGCTAATAAATACACAAGATGGATAAGTTCAGGGAGTTAATCATCTCTGGGTGTTAATGTCACAGCCTACAGACAGACATGACAAACTCCCTGCACATCGATGTTTGGCCGCTCTGCTTTCTCCCTGAGGCTCTGCCACCGCTGGCTCACTTCCATGTGGGACGTTGTACTGTAGAGTGAGCGTGAGAGAGAAAGATGGTGCCATCGTTATTCCTTTCAAAAGAGAAAAAAAATGTGCTCTTGTCACTTCGCAGTATCAGATTTGGATCAAGATTTAGAATGTTTCTGTGGGGATTAAAATGCTTTATGTGAAAAAACACAAAGTAGTGGTCTGGAGTTAGGGAGCTAAAAACAGGCAATGTGGGTGTAGCAGTCAGACATGTAGGGAAACACAATGGCTTTTATTCTGTGAGTCACATCAGACGACTGATGCTAACCACACGTTTGTGCATTAGATACAGAGTAGGAGATGGAGTTTAGAGGCAAGTATCGAAGTTTGGAATAGGAGAGAAAACTAGGTTATCTCTTTTTTGTAGTCTGTACAATGTAAACACGAAAAACTGAAGTGATGAATAGGTTAATCACTGATCTTTAGGGCTGCTGTTATGTGCATCTAATAACTTTGGACAAAAACAATCTTTCTATTTACCCCTGGTCCCGCTTCCTGAGCCAATAATTTGACTACTGGAGCTGATATTTTTCATTAATTTTTAGTTCTTTTTTTCAATTAACGGCATTTTTTTTTTTTTTGGACCAATTCCAAATATAGAAACTCATTAAAAAAGTGCTACTTTCACTTGAATGCAGCCACATCTCTTTATCTGTAGTCACTCAGTGGTCTGGGGGAATGTCCTGTCCACTGCCATACCTGATTGGCTATATGTCACAAATAATAGCCTATCAGTGCTGAAGTATAAATGCTGAACGGATGTTATGTTTCAAAAGCAAAAAACAATGTTATCCTAAATTTGTTCTGAAAATATACATTGGAAAAAGTCCCTGTGACATCTCAGAAGACAGTCAGCCAGACTTGTGCCACATATTTCTTTCTTTTGTATTTTTTTTAAATTTCTTGTTTATTGTTTGTACTGTCAATTCAGTCTTACCACTGTTAGTTTATATTCTTTATACACTTCATCTTCACTGCTCTTGGTTTATTCTAATGTTATATATTTTTCTGAGCTGTATCTGGCATTAAAGATTCCTTTTAGATTAACAAAAAAATCTTATTATATTATAAATATTATCTTTAATATTGATAATCAGCCTCCTTGATTACTAGTAATCAGTATTGTAATTTGCCCTGAAAAGAAAGAATATATCCTTCGTTCACTAGTTTTTTATGATAAGATAAACTAACTGACTCAGTACGCTACAACACGAACTATTCTTTTCCAATACAAGCATATGTAGTGCCGTTTTTATCATGGATTAGCAACTGTAATGAATTGGTTTTATTTTTCTTACTTTTCATTTAGAACGAGTGGCTGAACCTGGCAGATATGGAGACCCAGGAACTAAATCCCATGCTGGCTCAGCCAAGAAGACGGTACAAGATGGTGAGTTTGAGCAATTTTCATCAGGGTGTGGGAGTACTTTTTCTTTTTCTTTTTTTTAATTGGCAATCATTTTCAGTGTCTGGACTTGATACTGTAACTCTCTTCATCTTTTTCTTAAAGCTGATTTGTCTTCTCTGATGCAGCTCATATACTGCACTATGCTGTTTGGCTATAATGACCTGAGTGCTCATCTGCTTGTTTTACAATAGTGAGATCCACAGACTGGTCATTCCGGATTATCTGTTTTAATGAGATATAAATGCTTTGGCAACAGACTGTGTCATTACTTTACAGTGACCTTAAACTGTTCTGCTCTGCTGTTGCAGTCCCCATGAATTGGTCAAAATAATACAGCAGTATTTTGCACAAATAGATCCTCAGTCTTTTTTCAGCTTGTATGCAGAGATAGAAGAGCTTATTCACATACAATGGTCAGAGGCAGATTTAGCCAGTGGGCCATGATGTACCAGAGTGAATATTAACCTCCCCGTAATACAGTGACAAACCTGTCCGTTCTGATGTTTCTGTGTTTAGCTCAGCAGAGCTAATGTGGATGCAGTTCACTGAAATCCTCTGTTATGTGTTTGGTTTGAAATAATATCAAAAACATTTATTTTCATTATTCTCAGTAACCAGACAGAGTGACAGCAAATGTATATACATTTTGCACTATATAGAAAAGGTATCCAGTTAATTTACGTGCATTCAGCTGATGTCTTTAATAACTGTGCTTGTGAGATTTTATTTGAGCAATCAAATATTTATGCATGTGGGTTCCTTCAGCGAGGCACATATTTAGTCTTGATTAATGGAGAATGTGGAGAAAGAAAAATGATTCATCATTCAGAAGTATTTCACAGCACACCTTACTGATTATTCAATGTTGTCACAAGCCGGCTGAGTGAATGTGACCAACAAAGGGAGACCAGTCAGGTTTTCAAATGCAAACATATTATTTCAATACATCTTAAGTAATTAAAGACAAAAGGAATGAGGTGTGACAAATGTTTACATCAGTAATGAGTGGAGTGAGTGAGAGTGAGACAGAGAGTAAGTGAGACCAGGTGAGCTTTTGTAGCCACCTAAAGCTCTACCAGGTGCCACATATTAGTCTAACGACCCTCCCTTTCTGCCAGCTGCTGCAGGAGCTGATCACCTGCATGAGCAGAAAGGGAGGGGTCGTAACACACCTCAGCACAGCTGAAGCCAGTGAGGGTGCTGGAAACATGGAAGATTAGTTTTTCCATAACAGGGATCCACAGTGTCGCTTAAATGACAGAGCTGGCAAATAGAAATCTAAATGGGGAACCAATTGGTGAATCAAAATGCAAATTGAAATGCGATTGCCGTCAGCAACCACACATTTTCTTCTCTTTGTCATGTAATTACTAAACCAGTTCCACATGGCAACCAGCAGTAATCTAAAGCGTCAAGTATCAAAGCCTAGAAAGAGCTACAGAAAGAACCACCTCAGTGTTGTGCTGCTGTGAAAGAAAGCAAGGAAAAGTAGTTTTTTCGGTACAGCTTCACATACTTCAGCCAGTTCAAACAGATATTCAACAAAATTGAGGTGAAAATATAGTTATTTTTAGGTTTTTGTTTTGTAGGTTTCCTTGTCTTCTGTGTCATCTTGATGCTGAATTTGTGTCAGTTACAACACTGCAGTGCTACGTAGGTTTTGATTTGCAGGTAGTGTTGCTCTCTCACAGGGAGAAAATACGAGATTTAAATTAAACATACAATTGATTGGAAGTGCATCTGTTCTGTACATGAAAATGAGAGACGGAAACCTCAGTAGCTGGAGTAGAAATAGAAGTGAGCCACTAACGTTGACCCCTCGTGTGCTATTTGGCAAACAGACTTCACCCGTTTTCCGTTTAAATAGAGCATAATACAAGAACTTGAAATACTTATCAGATAATCTCACGCTCCATTCATCCCTTGTCTGCTGTGTGGTTTGAGTAACTGTAGGATATAGCAGTCGTGCTGGGGGCGTAATGTGTTCAACTCAGCACAAAGTAGGATGAAAAGGATTTTTAAACTGTGTTAAAGTGAAGGGAGTCGAGCCTGTCCGTCACATTCGTTATGTAAAAAGATGACATAATGGACGCACAGTTTTGTATGTTAACTGTTATTTGTCACATTTTTTGAATGGCATGGTGAAAATGTGTTAATAATAACAGGAGAGGAGATGGAGGTAGTGGAGAAACAGGGCTGTGATGTACTCTAGTTCATTCATGTCTACGCACACACACACCCACACACATTCTTCCGCTTCAGATTAATGAATGCCACAGTCTGGGACAGTGCAAAAACATTTAATTATCTCTGACACTGAAGGGTGAGGCAAGAGGTCAGGTCCGTGTGTGTGTCGGCGAAGGAGGAAGAAGAAAAGGGATGGGAGTGTCAATGAGCCAAAGAATCATGCTGTAAGTCAGCCTTGCGGTCTTTCATCGTGACCTCTCCTGAAACTGACTAAAGGTCGAACTGACACAAACTCCTTGTCTGGCAGCAGCACATGGACAGTTAAGTGCCTCAGGGATTTTTTTTTAATGCAGAAGATAAGTGACCACTTGACATTGTACAAGTGTTTAAAAAAATGAGAAGTTTTAAAAGAAGATGTAGAAAGTCTAGAGTGGATCAAAGGAAAACTGTCTCTTGCTCTGCAACTGCTAGACATTCACATGTGGAAAATAGTAACGTAATAATGATACGTTTTATTTGTAAGCGCCTTTCTTGACACCCAAGGTCGCTTTACAAGAAAAACAAATGTAACAGAACAGAAAAGAAGCACACATAAAGATAAAAACCGTACATAAAAAAAGAGGCAAGTACAAGAATGAATAGGCTTGAACAGGTGAGTTCTGAGTCTGGATTTGAAGAGAGGCAGAGAGTCAATATTTCGGAGGTCCGGTGGGAGTGAGTTCCAGAGTTTGGGAGCAGAGCGGCTGAAAGGCCTTCTCCCTTTCTCCCGCAGAGGGCACTGTGAGGGTGATGGAGAAGGAAGACCTGAGAGACCAGACCAGAAAGGCTACAACTAGCAGATATTTTCATTGTCAAGTAACCTGTTGAAATATTGATCAGTATTTCTTAACACCCACAATGACGTCCTGAAAAATCATGTTTTGTCCACAAGCAAAAGATATGTAGTTCACTTCACAGAGGAGTAAAGAAACTGGAAAATATAAAAATTTTAGAACCTTGAATCACAGAAGTATGACTTAAAAAAAAAAAAACTCTTAGGACTTTTTAATGTACTAGATGACAACTGATCGATCAATCATTGCAGCTTTGCTAGTGACCCAACCACCATCAACCAGCTAGAAATTCAGTGCCTTCAGTGTCTCTTGTTTTGCATTACTTTGATCATAATCATTTTTATTTTTGCATTAAGATACTAGTAATTCAAGACAATATATATAAAACCTTTAATAAAATAAGTGATGCACATTGAAGTGACCTCAACATCTGTACTTGAGTCATGAGTCTCTGGATGTCAACGTCTGTCTCTTCGTCCATCATGAGGTTCAGACTAAAATGTTTTTAAAAATGCTTGATAAATTGGACACATTTTGGAATAAATATTCATGGTCCCTAAAGGATGAATCTTAATGATTTTGATTGTCCAGCTATTTATCTAATGAGGTTCAGATTTGGGATTCTTTGTGAATCTCAATATTACATTTGAAAGACATAATAATCACTTAACACATTCATTCATAATCAAACACATAACAGCCCAGTTTATTTCAGATTTATGCAACAGCGAAACTAAAAGCTTAAGACTCAAATTAAGTATGGAGTCAATGTGAGAAAATATTAACCTGCAGCTGATAAACTGATTTTGTGTGACAGCTTACCTGTCTGAAGGGAAGGAAAGTACACAGTAAGACTTGCCGTCACACTCTGTATTTACCAGTCCTGATTGATCCTGTCTCCATGTCAGGGATAACTTAGGATTATATCTAATAAATTAAGTTAGTGTTGTTGCTCTGTGTGTGAATGCATGCAGCTCTCTTCTATCTCCAGAGACACTCGTGGGTCCCTCTGCTGTCTGCTGCTGCAGGTGTGTAATAAACTAAGAGAAAATAGTCCTAAACAACTGGAAACAACAATCTAAATAGCCATTTTCACTTGTCTGATTTTAGCAATAGCTTCACAGTGTGACTTTCCATCAGATTCTGGCCTGGACTGATTAATTCTCCATGTTCTCTCGAGAGTGTTTACTGAAATTACTGACGCTGTTGGTCCAACTCTTTCTCTATGGAGATGCTTGTGGATCCTGCTGTTCTCCGATGCTGCCAGTAGTAAACAAACTGAGAGGAAATAGTCCTAAACATCTTCTTGGAGAACAAAAGCTTGTATGGCATTCATTGTTGATGAGTATCATTAATCTTAGCTGTTAGTGCCTGTCTTTGTTGCAGTAAAGCTTTTATTTTATTATGGACATTACATTTCGTGGCCCGTTACATTTAATATTGAACAAAGTGATTGACAGAAGTGTGTTGTGAGTTTAGCACACAAACTCTGCATTAAGCCTCTCTGTGATGTTTTTGGATGAATATTAGAGCTGAAATGTGGAAAAATCGATCCCTACATCACTTCACACAACTCGAAAAAATGTTGTTTGTCTATTAATGTGCCGGTGCTGTTGAGACTTCTGCTTTGTTGAAAATGATGTAGAAATGTTACTTAAGTCCGACCGAATGTTAGATTGTCAGTGCGACTTTTATGGAAAAGTGACCAAGGTGCACATTTAGATATGAAGCCACCACAATCATAGGCCATAAGATTACTGGAATGAAGTGCATGTTTGAAAGGGACTTTATCTTGCTTACAGTTAACGGCAATCTATATTTATACAATAGCTGACTGGAGAAAATACACCCCAGCATATTCATATAAGATGCAAGGAAAACATTTTCTTCTGCTCCCTTCTGCTTTCTGTCTGAATTATTTAAACTATCACCAGTGTTGTGGCAGAAGTTAGACAAGTTTTTTTGTAAGGATTAATGTTGTACACAGTATATATGTTGAATTTGAGGTAATATATGTAATATATTACCTCATAATATGTATAGTATATATGTTGAATTTTAAGCTGAACTCTATTTTACTTTTTTCTACTTTCTCAGTTCTTCTTGATTGTGATTAGAGTAGTGAAACCTTCTTCAAACAAAGAAGGTTATGTATAACTTTGTTTAGACTGTGACAATTAGCATCTTCCACCTGAAATTAGTCCCCTCTGGTAGTCATGTTGTCCTTAAATGCATCTTTGCTAGTTTGCTTTGAAGCTGCCTTCAAAGACAGTTTGATTATTTGCTTTCATAGTGTCCCTTTAAAACCGCTTTGCTGCCAGCAAGAGTTTCACAAAGCATCCACTTTTTTTCTGGGATTATCACAATATAGTGTGAGTGTGCATGTACTGTTGTGTGTAGCATGGTTGTGTGGCAATGATGAATATTCAGCTTGTAAGCAATAGTCAATAGCCTCTCCCTCCAGATATGTTCTCACGTAAGCCACTGTGGCTTCTTCTCTGACATTCAAACTGGAACAGTCTGTTTATCTTCTCCATTCCTCAGTTACATCCACAATAATATGATTTGCCCATGTTTTCAATAATTAATTTTCTGGATGGTGACTGCTCTATCACTGCGTTCTCCCAGAGGCCCTCTCAGTGCTTTCATCCCTCCATCATTCCTCCCTGACATCCCTCGCTCTAGTGCCTCTCTCAGGCCAAACAGTCAGACCCCGAGGAACGTTCACAGCGCAAAGGAGATTTTAATCTCCTCCTGATCTGTTTGTCGTTCAACTCTCTCTTTCTCTATCTCGTTTTTCTCTGTAACCCCCCCAGGTGAAAGAGAAGAAACACCTTTTTAATTAGTTTATCAAAGCCTGAAAGTGATGCTCATTTTTCTAATAACAGTTCCGAATTTGTCCTTTGGGAATGGTTGTTGGAGCTGCTGTTTATTCAATTTCAGACTTGTTTATTTGCTATCAGGAAAAGTAGCAGGGGGAAGCAAACAATGGAGAGCAATGGAGGGCCATGTGGATGAAGGAGCACACACACCAGTACACACAAGTTACTAAAACACCCCGTTGACCCATGTCCAGCTCAGCAGCAATTAATTTGAGGTCACTGTCTACTCTCTGACAGGGCTTGTTGGTAATGTGGCCTCTTCTGTTGGACTCTGACTATCTTTATTATCCAATCACTGTGCTTTATCCTGGCGCTGGTCCAGCATTAGAGGGCACAGGAAGAGTGTTTTATCTTCCATCCTGCCTTCCTCCTTTCCAGCCACTTTCTCCTGTCTCTGAAAGAACATTAAGGTTCGGTATGAGGGCCAAAAAAAAAAATATCTTGAGAAGACAAAAAGTGAACGAGCAGGGCAATATACTGTCAACTGTAAGTTTAGTAAAATTTTGCAGCCACGAGTACAGTGGGCTTTTGTGGCACTTAGAAGTGTTGTGGCAATTAAATGGCCGAAAGTATGTTCAGAATTTGAACATCCAGGAACCTTTTAAAGAAGGGTTTTTAACAGGTTGCATTAATATAGAATGAATGTATCGACACTGTCACTCTGGTATGGTTAAATGTGATTGAGTTCATGAAAAGCAGAAGCAATACAGCGTCGCTTTCAGTGATACTCCCCCATCGGAAGTATTCATGCAAACAAAACATGACATAGCTGACTCTTGATAGAATGCATAATTTGTCTCCAAGTAGTCTTAATAATGGCTTTCAGCATACCTTTGGTCTTAACTGTAACTTTCTCCAGGAGTAAATGGGTAAGAGACGTGTTGCTGGATATACACAGACGAACACACATGTTAAAAATAATGCTTTTTTTTTTTCCCACAATGACACATGTATAATCCGTCATGGGCAAGAATAAAGACTTCCTTTCATTTCAAAATCAAATATCCAGCTTTTGAAAACACAAACAAAAATCCCTGCTGTCATAAAATAGCTGATTTTCCTATTATTATTCAGCTGTTGTAATTTGTCAGTGAGGTAGAGCGTGGGCACAAACGTGGTACTGTGGATATTTTGTACCACACACACACACACACGCTCACACATCGAGGTACAACACTATGAAAGCTTGGATTAGAATATGATGATGAGAGCTCTTGAGACTTGACTTGTGAGACATTTATTGAAACCTCAGTGTGCGAAGACATGCGTTTCTATGACAAAACATTTACATAAGGCTTTGTATGTTCCCAGAAAGCTTATGGATTCCTTACAGATGTACACATATGTGCTATATATGGACATGGCTTTCACTTGAGCATGAAGATTACTTTGATCTTCATGTTCAGTCAGATGAAGCTTATTTTTTCCCACTAAGACGCAACTCAGCATTTGATTTCAGCAGGGAGTATGTTTTCTTTTATGTACTTGCTGTGCGCTCTGAGCATGAGCTACCAACCAAGGGGTATATTGATCCCCCCACAGTATATAAAAGTAGATCTGACCAGATGGTAGCTGGGTTGTTGCTGGGCGTGCAGCAGCAGCAGAGTGTTCAAAGCATGCAGCAACACAGCAGAGAACAACCAAGCAGTGTCCATGTCAACAGCTTCTGAATGTCTGATTAAAGAAAGTAATTTAGTTTGGCCATTAGCGAGCCACAACGTCACATTTCTGGCATTAATTTTATTGTACAGTAAAAAAAAAAAAATGCACATTTGGAAGTGCAGATACACCACAAATGAATTTAAAGAGCTTAGACAATAAAATAGCATTTCTGTTGAAGCAAATGTTTAAAAATGACAAGCAGCAACAAATAAGTGTGTTCAGCTTGAATTCAAATCGAGGATGTTTGTGTCCATTTGCTAATGATCTGTTGGTGTCGTGCCCTCGCCACCCTCAGCCAAGGCTCTGCCAGCTCCTCCATCTGTCTCACCCCAACAGACTGGTAACCCTGCACCCAGGTCATCAGTCATCCTTACACATGTCCAAGGACAATGGCGAGACAAATGACTGGTGGTGTCTGCGGGCAAAGCTGCTGCTGCTCTTAACAAGCCAGCACAGTCTTACAAAACTATAATAGTTAAATTGGTTCACAATGCCAAATGTATTATTTCCACTAAAAAGACTGTAAAACTCTAAGAAAGCTTTTTGGCAATGCAGAAGACAACTTGATTTTTGTGTGTAGTGTTTCAAACCCAAACCATGATCTTTTCTTATAGCTACTCAGTTTCAGAGCCTCCATTGAACAATTTTTGTAGTATACACAAATCACAGAGGAAATTCCACAGAAGGATGGTACAACAGTTCAACCTTGTTCTTCTTTTCATGCACAAAGAGAAAGAAACTTGTGAATCAGTAGATGAAAATAGGCTTTACAACCTTCACTGTGAAAGTAATAAATTTTTGCGCTGTGGACCAATACTGCTGTCACACATTTTGGTGTGAGACTGCGTTGCCACAACAGTAGCTGTGACAATATTGAGAACACATATGATCTATTTTTTTCTTCATCTATTTCTGATTTTAAAGTACAGTGCCGTCACAGTTTCTCCACTAAGTGGCGACACATGAGGAATCATAATATTTTCTTCATCCTCTCACACACAGGCACCAATCCTTTGCACTTGTTCATTTGGAAAAATCTTATTAGCAGCAGGCAACCTTTTCCATCTCCATAAATCAATACATTTTCAAGCTAAAAATTGTGGCTTAGACTGTGAAAAGAAGTTTCTCTTTGGCACTGTGAGATGAATTGATATGCAAAAAGGCATGCCAGGTTTTATTGCTCATGCATATTGAGTTAGTCACACACGCACACAAATGAGAGCAAAGTCATGCTTAAGATCAGACAGATGAGAGAGGAATAAAAGCAGATGAGGGACTCATATTGAGGAAAGTGAAAGAGAGGTGGCAAGTGTGTACTGCAGTGCTTCTGCATTACAGTTGATTGGCTGGTTTAACCACCAGTGCTGCTCACTCAAGCTTTAAATAGATGGATAAAATTCTCCCTTACCCAGCTCTCTGGCATTTGCTTGTCCTCCCTGCCTGCTCCTTGTCCCTCTCGTCCTGTTATGTTCCCTTCTCCTCTCTTTCCCTCTCTTTCTATATGTTTTCCTTCTTCCTTCGTTTATTCTCTTTTATCATCTTTTCTGCGCTCTTCTCTCCACTGCTCCTTGTTTTTCTTTTCTCCCCTTTTTTCCTCTACTCTTATTTTCACCTCTTTTCTTCTCCTCTCTGGTTTTGTTGTCTTCCCTCCTTTGTTTAAACCTCTCCTCTTTGTTCCTCTCTTTCCACACCTTTTCCCTCTTTTATTCTCATTTATTGTCCTTTCATTGCCTATTGTTTTGCTTCTCTCCACTTTTCTCCTCTCCTCTTATCTCTTTCTTTCCTTCTCCTCCCTCCTTTTCTTGTCATCTCTCCTCCTATATTTTGTCCTCTCCTCTCTTCTGCTCACATTTCCTCTCCTTACATACCCTATCCTCCAGTTTCCTCCTCTCCTTTCCACCCATTACCTCTCCACTGCTTAGTTTTTTTTTCTCCTCTTTTCTGTTCTGTTACTTTCCTCTTCTCCTCCCTCCTTTCCTTGTCACCATTTCTTTATTTTCTCCTCTCTTCTCTACACATATACACTATAAATATTCAAATCACCTTACCTGAAAACCATTCCTCCCTCCGAGCATTATTGTGTCTACAAGTTAACACATTTTGCTGTTTATGAGAGACTTATCTGCATACAACTTGCCCACGTGCTGCTGTGTGAATTTGGGTGTGCAGGTGAAAAAACCGACTTGCTCATTTGTATGTGTGCACGCATCTGATTTCCAATTTGTCTGAAAGTGGAGGTCACACAATAATCCCAAATTGTCCTCCAATCTTCAGTTAACCAGATACGATCCTCCCTTTTACCTCGATCCTTCCTCTCTCACTTTCTCCTCTTTCCCTTCAACTCTCATTTCCTTGCCGTGGTAATGCCATTTTTTTCTGCTAAGTGAAATAAGATGGGTTTCCTCCAGCGCTGATAGATGAAGGTGAGGACAGGCCCAAATCAGCAGGCAACAGGAACACACTGCACAACAGACAGCTATCAGGAGGAAGGTTGACATATCATCTCTCGGCTTTCTGGAGAATATGAGAGGGCACACAGGCTTGCAAATGTGTTTTTGCATCTGTGTATGTGTCACAGATTGTAAGGGAAAAAAAGCGTATTGCTCAGTTCTGACAGATGTGTACAGACGACTTTGAATCTCTCCCCTTCTGGACCATCTAACCTTCGCCATCTTTACTGTTTGGTTAGTTCCATTCCCCTGAAGATAAAGAAAGCTCTTCCATTTTCTCTGGCAGCTCCAGATATAGTAAAAGCAACATATGTTTTAAATTTATATGTGTAGATTTTTCAGATTGCAGCGTTACCACAAGCGAACAGAAGAAAACAATGCCGATGGAGTCTCTGGCTGATTTAATGCTGATAAACTAGCATGTAAACAACAGCGCAGTGTGTGATCAGGTCAGAAACTAGTTGATGTTCACATCAGACACCAGCTGTGGCTCAAACACAACCCATTAGGTCGCTAATGGAGACAAGGCCACTCTTGTTTTATGATGTTCGCAGCCACATGGTAATGACTTGTACATAATGCAGGGCTTTGATCTATACACTCTGTACTCAGTCTTAATTAACTCGGGATTTGAAATCATTTTTAATCTGTGCATCATACTGATGGTGTGTGGTCTCTGTATGTGGTTTAAATCCATTTAAACAATGTCTTTGATCTCATTTTATTGGCTTTGTCCTTGTAGTTGGTTTTGTTCATTATAAAGGCTTTCATCTTTATTACACATCGGGTGCAGACTGTAAATGAAAGGATGGCCATGTCCAGTTGTCCAGTGCCTAACGTTTTCCTGCCTCTTACTCCATTTGTACTGAATGCTCTCACCTCTTTCTTTTACTGTCACTGTCTTTTTCACCTCCTCCACCTCCATTTCTTTCCTCTTTGCTCCAGTCTGTCAAATGAAAGCGAGTTTGTGCTGTTAGCCTAGTGTGAAATGACACAATGCTCAGAGTCAATGAGCTGCTTTGATCTTTTGTCATCTTGGACACCAGCCAGCTGTGCCTGGCTGCCACGGCAATAATGTCACACTGAAGATTGATTTGGAAGAAGATAGGGTCGACGCTCAGAGAGAATAGTCCTCATTAAGCAGCTCACAACGCAGAAAACTCAACGTTTACTCCATACCTTTTACCATTCTCCTTCTCTGTCTTTTGCTCCAACTCATTATTTTTCTGCCTGCTTCAGTTAGTAGAACAAGAGAGTCTGCCAGCTGTAAAACCAGAGGAACAGCTTGATGTTTTGCTGCATCAACTTTCAACTTCAGCACTACGTTGTGCTGATTCTCCTGTTTTGCATGTTTCTGCAAACTTATTTCTGCAGTTCAGAGATGAAGTTTGTCCCTGCTTTCTCCCTGTAGGCCCAGATGCCACCAAGGATCCCTGTCTGAAGGTGCGCTGTCCTCCTCACAAAGTGTGCGTCAGCCATGACTACCAGACAGCCATCTGCACCAATCACAAGCAGCCAGCCCACAGGTGAGTCATTGGGCACATTTTAACGCACACTTTTGTTAATAGTAGCTGCTATATATAACAAATAATACCAAACATTTCAAAATCAATCAGTTGCTGTATTTTAGTTTCTTTGTCCATTATTCTGGCATCAATTAATCGTTGTACAGACAGAAAAATATTGAAGTTCTGGCCTTTCTCTTTGCTACTTCCACCTTGATAGAGATAGTGATGTACAAATGACTAAAAAGTATTGATTTAACATCAAATTGGTATGCTGACTTTGCATAAGTATACATTCTTTGTTTGTCAAAAAGAAATTATAAGGAAAGTATGCATACTGTGTTATCATGCATATTGACATTCTACTCTCTATATAAGTTTGGTGTCATTTAGATGCCAGAGAGGAGAGTTTGATTAATTTTCTACATAAAAAGCACCATCTGGATCAATAAGAGACATTGATCACTGATGTCTCTGCGACAACAAACAGACCTCATTCAACAAACTTCTGGAGCTTCCAAATCATGTTTATGTGCAATTCTTATAAGATTACTGCCTGGTGCCATGTTTACCACCACTTTGTTGGAGTTCTGCCTGGACAATGAGGGGGTCACCTCTTCGCGACTGCTTGTTGCAGAGGGGAATACTTTGACTGTTGCTTGTATACCAAGCAGCAACTCATAGTACTCAGCCTTCTTGGAGTCTCTGGATGGTGTCCTGGAATTGGTGCCACCTGGGAACTCTGCAGTGTCCTGGGTGACTTCACTGCTCACATGGGCAATGACAGAGAAACCTGGAAGGGGGTGATTGGGAGGAACAGTCTGCCTGATCTGAACCTGAGTGGTGTTTTGTTGTTAGACTTTTGTGTTAGTCATAGATTGGCCAAAACAAACACCATGTTCAAGTACAAGATGGCTCAAAAGTGTACCTGATACCAGAGCACATCAGGCCAAAGGTCAATGATCGACTTTGTAGACGTGTCACCATAGCTGCGGCTGTATGTCTTGGACACTCAGGTGAAAAAACATGTTGAAAGCTTCCATTGCAGAAGCGACAGTCAAGAGCCAGAAGGTCACTGGTGCCTGTTGCTACAGCAACCCAAAAACCTGCTGGTGGTGAAGGAAGCCGTCAGGTTTAAGAAGGAGACTTTTCAGGCCTGGTTGGCTCAGGGGTCTCTTGAAGTAGCCGCAGCAGCAGTTGTGGAAGCTAAAACTCAGGTGTGAGAGGAACTGGAACAGTGGATCTTTACCCTTTCAGAGCTGCTAATTGGGTCAAGGGACTTTGATAAGGCAGTCCACATATGTTTTGTGGATTTGAAAAGAGGCCTACTTCTATGTAACTCAAGTGGCTCTGTGGGTGTTACTCTCTCTGTCACAACAAACAGAACTCGGTCAACAAACTTCTGAAGCTTCCAAATCATGTTTATGCCAATTCTTATAAAATTCGAAAAAGTCACGTAGCATCAAGATGACGACACAATGTTTTTTTTTTTCACAGTTAAAAAAGACATCAAACACAACATCAAGGCTAATTCGGCATCAGTGGTTCAAAAAATTCAATTTCCTAAATACCTCCAGGGCAGGTTGGACAAATTACATCCAGCGAAAGCATGATGAAAAGCACCACTTTCTGTTTTGTGTGTTAGCGCTCTGTAAGAATCCAATGTACGTCAGTGACAGAAATACACATGAGCATTCTCGACACCAATTAATTTTAATCACACTATCTGTTTGCTCTGACAGCACCCAATTTGTTTGTGTTTTCAACCATTGCCAAGTTTAAGGTCTTTCAATTTCTCAGCTCAGGAAGCATTTCTCCAAAAAAGGCATCTGAATGTTATTTTTTGTCTTTGTCTTGAGTTTAATTGATTTCCTCAAGTCATTAGCTCCTAAGAATTTTGGATTTAATACATTTCTTTCTGTTGAATTAATTACAAGTTCTATTTGCTGCTTAATACTTCAAATTATTCACCTGGAATCTGTATTTTCCCACTAGCATCACTCACTGAGGCTTTGGACCATGATATTGTTTTATCTACATGAGTTAAATTAGTTTCAGAATTAGCAAAACATGGATTGAGTGTCTTCCCAGAGGGCAAATCCAAACTTTGTTGCTCTAAAGACATTTGCGAGCAGATATTGTGCAATACATTTATTGTACGCAGTGATGCAGTTTGTTATAGATGCTATTTGAGTTTCCCTGTACACATTCAGGTGCTTCTGTTTTGTTTTACCAAAATCCATAAGCAAATTAATTTTGTTCTCTACTAAGCAGCTGTCAGCACAAGAGTCCCAAGTAGAATTTCTTCTTCCCCCTCTTGAAATTGGTAGACTTTTGTAAAGAACCGACTTCCCTTATTGGATGGTAATGTTCAGCTGCAGGCTTAGACGTCTACATTAGCAGCAAGTTGTAATTCAGAAACCATTACGGAGGCTCAGAATGTTAATTCATGTGCACCTCTGTCCTGCTGTGAGGAGGTTGTAGCACCATCAAATCAGAAACTTTGGAGATTAGAGCACCATGGAAACTCTCAGCGGGAGGCTGAAGTACAGTGGTATATGAGGGCGAGGCAAGGAGGGAGATGGAGAGAGAGATCACTTTCTTGTGTCTCTTTGAGGTGAATACATCTATAGATCAGCTGTCAGCTCTTTCCCATCTAACTGTCCCCCTCTATAAATGTTTGTCATGCATACACAAATTTCCTTGGCAAATCCCTCCCTTCAATTCACACATACCTTTAACACATGCTTCACTGCATTTCTGTAAAAACTGTTGGGATTCAGGAGAAGAAGCAAAGCGAAGGATTTGAATAGGGGATAGATAAGGGATGCATTAACCTGCTTCATTGTACTTCTATCATCTAGCCGATAGCATGGTGGTATTTATCAGCGTAGCGTGCATGTCTGTTCTGCTTTGGTGGTGACTGTGGCTGTGTCAGTGAGTGTCTCACTGTTAAAAAAACAGAAATGTGGCTGACATGCTGCCAGGGATTTGAATGTCATAGTTTTGCAGAGCAGAGATGTCGCCCAGGGGACTGTATGATGAACTGCTGCTTAGTGTGCTTCCTCCACTGAGGCGAGAACAGAGGCAAGGGTTTCTGTGCTGTCTGTCTGTGTGTGTTTGATTGTCTATCAGTGGGACTGTGGAAAAAACAAAAAACAAAGAAACAAAGTCAAATTTCATGAAGCTTGGTGGAGAGGCGGAGGAATGGGCAAAGGAAGAGCCCAATAAATGTTAGTGTGGATCTGATTCACTTTTAAATAATCATAAAAACTGCAGAATAGAGTATTGACCTTGGTGGAGGATACAGTCTGCAAGTAGCCGTTAAATTTTCTAAAATATTTGACTTATCAGACTTACATATTCTGTTATGACTATAATATTATGTCCATATGTCATTATTTTAAATGGTGTTGGTCTTTTTGACAATATATCATACAATATATAATACAATAAATTGATTAATTTATTATGTATAAAACTATAAACACATATGACAGATTGTGCATGCTTTTGTTGTTTCTTCAAGGTGTTTTATTCACAAATTTACCTGATTCAGAAACCATTTGACTGAATGATTTAGCATGTATTTATGCATTTACAGTGCCTCTGCTGTATCAGTCTATATATACTGCATATGGAATTGTTAAGCAGGTGAAACATCACTGATCATTTCCTAGATCAGCAGAAGAGTCAGCAAGATGCTTTCAGACTTCGGGTCAAGTCGTACTATACTCAGATGCGCCTGCCACTTCACACATTAAGGTTTTCCTCTTTGTGGAGATTTTGCTGAAAAGACGAATGACTGCGAGATCTCCACCTGTTCATTTCAGAGGTCCATGTTCACTTTCCCCTATTCATTGATGTCACATTAATTTCACTGTAAAAAGTCTGTTTGGCTCTAATACCATCTCTGCTTGATGGATCAGGAGGCAGCAGGGTGTTCAGTGAGAGCACTTAGATGGAAAATTGCTGTGAGATTTGGATCAAACGTAATTACTCTGGTTATTGAAAAGGTCTCCTTGGACCAATCAGGATCTGCTTCGTCTGACCCTGACAACCACAAGCACATTCTGCTCAGTCGCAAACTGATTCTGCTAGTTTAGATAATATTTATGCCTGACAATTTATTACAGCAATTACTCCCCTGCGCACAAATTTATTATGCAGTATGCTGTATATGCTGCAATTTATGTGCAGGTGACCTTGACTTTGTTTAACTGAGTAATGTCAAAACTGAGATTTATGATTCTTTGAAATTAAGATGTGCTTTTTTTCGTCCCCAGTGTGAAACCCAGGAAAGGCAGTGTAGGCCACAAACACAGACTGGAAGCTAGTGCTCATGGGAAATGTAGGCTGTGCTCATCCCTCCAGTCAACTCCTGTATGTGGCTCTGATGGACACACTTACTCCTCCAAGGTGAGACAGTTCATTTACCTTTTTTATATTTATCTTTATATATGTCATTTTCTTCTTTCATTTATATAATTTTATCAGTGTTTTCATTTGTTTTCAACTATAAAAGCAAGGAACCCTCTGACATACAACAGTTCTAGAAGAGCTACTGAACTGTATAAATAACATGCTATTCCTTCTTTTTCTTGATAGATGATGCTGTAATTGTCCTCATCTGTTACCTTTTCACTCATTTGCTTGCTGGGGTTTTCCCCTGCTCTGTTTGTCTTTTCCCTTCCAACTTACTAAAATTATCTTCCTAAATGTTTTTCTCTACTGTGTTGATTTCTACCAGCTATTTTTTTTTCTGTTGAGCAAATGACTGTGAACAAGGAAGCACAGCCAGGTGTCTTTAACTTCAGCTATAATGATCTCTTGAAATGCTCTCCAACCTCTCTTATCCCCTCTAACTTTCATTTACTAACCCCGTGCACATCAGCTCCTTCTGTGCTACTCAGAATTGCACATAGCAACAAACTCACAATGTCGTGATAGAAGTGGCAGTCAAGGTTTAACCTTTGTGATTAGTCAAGAAGGAAATGAACAGAGGATGATTGGGCTGAGGAGCGTGAAGATTGATATCAGGTGGCAGAAAAAGACATTAAGAAGTGAGCCTCTGTCCTTGGTATAACGTGCTGCAGATTCTCTTTGACATTCACTCTCGTGTTATCTTATTGTCCTTGCGTGCAATGATTTGGTTGTCAGCGGTGAAACACAGTCCACATGCAATCTACACAGAAGCCTCATACAAATGGACACCAGAAGGCCTCTATTGATTGTTTTGCGCAAGTGAATCAAAGTGATGGGAATTTTAACAGAGGAGAACAAGCTATGAGCTTTCAGGACTGAAGACTGTCAATCAATCAATCAAAGTTTATTTCTATAGCACTTCTCATACATAAAGTAACACAAAGTGCTTAACAAGTTAAAAACAAACAATAAAAAGACAATGCCCCACATCCCTCCCAACTCCCGCCCCCATCATACTCCCTATCAACACACACACACATACACACACATACACACGCAGACAGTCACACACACACACACACACACACACACACACAC
The DNA here is from genome assembly GCF_021347895.1 of Acanthochromis polyacanthus. NCBI lineage: Eukaryota > Metazoa > Chordata > Actinopteri > Pomacentridae > Acanthochromis > Acanthochromis polyacanthus. The sequence goes on from NC_067122.1 coordinate 20,443,357, forward strand.
ACACACACACACACACACACACACACACACACACACACACACACACACACACACACACACACACACTTCTATAACAGAAATAATAGCGTTGTTGGCTGAGAGCAGAAGCACCAGAAAGAGGAAACACCATCATTGAGAGCCGCCCACACCCGGGGCAGCAGCAGGCCCCAGCAGGCCCCAACAGGTCAACTAGCTCCCGGGCCATTAGGCCTAGGCCCTGCCAAAGCCCCAGATGCAGATAGCACCCCACTGAGGAAACACTGGAATCTAAAATAGACGTTGAAAATAACAGGTAAAACTAAAAATTAAAGAATAAAATAACTACTAAAAGATGGAGAACAGTAAACTAGTAAGTAAATAGTAAAATAAATGGTAAAATAGATAGTAAAATAAATACTAAAATAGTGAAGTAATAATATAGTATACAAAATAATAAAATAAATAAATAAATAAAAGCAAGACCAGGGAATAAACAGTATAAATCAATGCATTAAGATAAAAAGGTGAGTTTTGAGCCTGCGTTTAAAAGTCTCTACGTTTTCTACAGCCCTCAGGTCCTCTGGCAGGCTGTTCCACAGGCGAGGGCCATAATGTTGAAAAGCTGCCTCACCATGAGTCACTGTATTCACCTTGGGAATTATCAAAAGGCCAGAGCCAGAGGACCTGAGGGTCCGTGAGGGTTCATAAGGTAAAAGTAGATCAGACAATTATGAAGGCCCAAGACCATTAATACATTTAAAAACTGTTAAAATAATTTTAAAATCTACCCTGAAGCACACAGGGAGCCAATGCAGTGATCTTAAAACTGGTGTAATGTGGTCCCGCTTTCTGGTCTTCGTCAGGACTCGTGCAGCTGAGTTCTGCAATAACTAGAGGTGAGAGATAGTTTTTTTGGGAAGACCAGAAAGCAGGGCATTACAGTAGTCCATTCTACTGGAAATAAAAGCATGCATTACATTTCAGTGTTTGCTAGAGAGAGAAATGGGCGGACTCTGGCTATATTCTTTAAATGGTAAAAGCCTGTTTTAGTTACTTGTTTAATGTGAGGTATAAAATTAAGCTCAGAGTCAAAAATGACACCCAGATCTTTTACAGAAACAGCGGGTTTAAAGGATAGCGAAAACAGGTTTGATAAAAGTTTCTCTCTCTTGGCTTCAGGGCCGATTTACTAAAACCTCAGTCTTGTCCTGGTTGAGCTGCAAGAAATTCTCTGCCATCCAAGATTTGATGTCTAAAATACAGTTAAAAAGGGCATCGACTGGCCCTGTGTCATCATGAGACACGGCAATGTAAAGTTGAGTATCATCAGCGTAACTGTGAAAACTGATTCCGTGTCTCCTGATGACATCTCCAAGTGGGAGCATGTATAAGTTAAAAAGAATGGGACCTAAAATTGAGCCTTGAGGCACGCCATATTTCATTTTGTGGACATCTGATGAGCATGTATCAAAACTTACCAGAAAACTTCTGTCAGAGAGATAGGAGTCAAACCATTTTAAAACAGTCCCAGAGAGGCCGACCAGGTGTCTAAGTCTAGATAAAAGAGTTGGGTGATCTACTGTGTCAAAGGCTGCACTTAATCCATTAGCACCAGAACGGAAAGTTTATGGGAGTCTAAATTACTCCAGAGGTCGTTAACAATTTTCAACAAAGCTGTCTGTGTGCTGTGGTTTGTCCTAAAATCTGACTGAAATTTTTCTAAAATATTGTGTCTTTTTAAAAAAGCATTCAGCTGAGTAAAAACAATTTTCTCTAAAACTTTGCTTAAAAATGGTAAGTTGGATACTGGTCTGTAATTATTAAGAATAGCAGGATCCAGATTACTCTTCTTCAGAAGGGGTGTCACCACTGCTGTTTTAAAAGCAGCAGGGAAGACCTCGGTCTGAAGGGAGCAATTCATGATGTTTAAAAGCTCATCTTCAAGATGCCCACAAAATGTCTTAAAAAATGAAGTGGGGATGGGATCTAAAAGACAGGTTGTTGGGTTCATTTGGGATAAAATTCTACCAAATGTGCTTGCATCAACCAGGTCAAAACTGTCCAGTGTTTCCTCAGTTAAAGACAGAGTCACAGAAGCAGTAAAAGTAGAGGCAGTTTTTAGATTTGATAAAATGTTAGATCTAATCGACTCTGTCTTCCTTCCGAAGTGGACTGCAAATTCCTCACAGAGTGTGTTACTTATGATGCCCTTATAATTATTGGAAGTGGGGTTGAGTAGTTTGTCAGTGGTTGAGAAAAGAAATTTTGTATTGTTTTTGTGGCTGGCAATCAGGTTTGAGAAGTAATTATTTCAGGCTTGCTTAAGTGCACTGTTGTATGTTTTTACTAGATCACGAAATATGTGATAGTTTACTGTCAATTTGTTTTTCCTCCATTTTCTCTCCGCTGCTCTGCATTTCCTCTTCAGTGTTTTTGTTTCCTCAGTCCTCCATGGTGGTATGTTTTTTATATATATCTGTTTTGTCACAAAGGGAGCAGCTGAGTCGAGGCTTGACTTGAGTTTACAGTTAAAATGATCAACAATTAAATCGCAGGGAGCTGGTAGAAAAGCAGGAGGATATTTCTTTAAAATGTCTAAAAAGTTTGCAGCCACTTCAGAAGTCAGATAGTGTTTCCTCACAGTTCTCACAGGGGCCTCCTGTTGAATACAACCAGTGACTCCAAAAAACACACAGAAATGGTCGGACACAGCCAAGTCAACAACAGAGGACACACTGATGGACAGAGGACCGTGACGAATGACCGGGTCCAGAGTCTGTCCCCTGTTGTGAGTCAGCTGCATGACGTGTTGTCTAAAATCCAGGCAATTAAGAACATCAATAAAATCTTTGGACATAGGATCTGACAGCTTATCTACATGTAAGTTAAAATCACCGGTAATAATGATCCTGTCATACGTGCTGTGAATTATTGTTAAAAACTCAGAAAATTCATTGTTAAAAGCAGTCTCTTGCTCGGTGTTACTTATTAATTCCTGTGTTTCTGTCGGGCATGTTCACAGACACTAATGCATATAAGCTTCTGTGGAGACACAATCGGTAAAAGCAAACCTTTTAGCGCAGGAGTTCAACTGCAGTTGTGCGTTCTGCGCTGGGTTGTTGGGCTTTGAAACATTAGAGATGTTACTCAGCTCAGCTCTGCAGGAAGTCAGAACTTCAAGACATTTTGTGATCACTGCAAACCCTCCAAATAGAAAATACCAAGTGTTGTTTGTCCATAGCCTCAAGAACTGAGGATGGATGTGTTTTTGTGATCTGATTACTGAGGACTGCATGTGACTTTCAGACTGTTAAAAATGTGCTTTAGAAAAAGAAATCTGTGTTGTTTAGAAAGCATAAATGTTTATGTTTGGTTAATAAGTACTTTGTTCAGCTTTGCTTCTTCACGGTCACAATAATTGCCTATTTTTGTTAAGCTGAAGGAGCAAACATGGCCATGACAGTTCTCCCCTTCATCCACTGTTTTGCTGACCCATTCACCGACCCAGACCTCCTCCTTGCACTGACTTTCTCCCTTTATGCTCCTGCCACGTGACTTCCTTCTTTGCTTATGCCATATTTACTTTGACAGATACAGTGGGAGGCTTTGTCATGTGCATAAGTATGTGCATTAGAATGCATTTTAAACACAGAATTACGCCTCCATCCCCAGAAGTATGACACAAACTGAGATTGATTCAACTCTTTGTGTGTGAGGAAGTCAGGACATTGGTCTTCTTAATGACCCACCTGCCTGTGAGTCTGCGTCTGTGCTGGGGAGGAGAAGTGCCAAAGGAGAAACAAGAAGGAGAACAAAATGAGGAGGAGGGCTGGGAAATCCCTGTGCTCTCTGTGGTAATTTAGTTGGAGGTGTTCAGTTAGCTGGTGGAGTGATGGGTCCCCGTGGTCCAACTTAAACTCTGCTCACCAGTGAGCTCCTCGTCCCAAGCTTATTCATGTTTTATTATTACATTACATGCCTCTCTCATCATAACCACACGCACACACTCTCACACACACTCAATATCCTATTAAGAGGACAGTGCTCTTATCTCCTGGGAGCCCACTAAGTTAAATCCATTACTTCCCTCCTCTTAAATCATCCTCTCTCCTCTCCTCTCCTCTCCTCTCCTCTCCTCTCCTCTCCTCTCCTCTCCTCTCCTCTCCTCTCCTCTCCTCTCCTCTCCTCTCCTCTCCTCTCCTCTCCTCTCCTCTCTTTTTACTTGACCAAGTCAGGTGTTAAAATACTGTTTCATCAAAACCACATTAACCCCTGGAGAGAGACAAACATAAAGATTCATGGGGCCTCTCAGTGTGCTGACAGTGACTGGGGGAGGTCATCCATTTCCTGGACTTTCTCTTCCTCTCTCTCCCCCGTCTCCCCCTCCAGACGGCTAATTCAATATGTTGAGAACAGGACAGAGTGCTGTTCCTTTGTCAACAAATTTCATTAAGCAACATTAGCGGCGCTATCAGAGAGGTGACAGGGAGGAAATGACGGATTTGAATTAGAACGTGGCAAATGAAAGTGCTGGCCGGATAAGGCTGAGCCTGTGTAAGGCATGATATGCGTATAGATGTTTATGCACAGTCATAGTCTTTCTCCGACAAATCCTGTCGTCATCATCTCGCAAACAGAATTTACATAATTCATTTCGGTTTTCATTATTCCTCTTGGAAGGGTCTTGTAATTGGATTTTTTTCCCCCCAACTAGTCAAAACAATTTCTTACCCCTCACTTACCTGAAATGAGATTTATACTGTTAAATTACATTCAGAAGCAGTCCATCTTGCTTTTTTCGTATTGCATTAGGTCTGTGCTGCAGTGAATAATAGAATGTCACTGGGCATCTCTGTGTCTAATGGTGTGTCTACATGGCTGCCTAATGGACACATCTGTTCCTCGAAGACAAATGACCAATCCTGTCTCAGCAAATCTTTCCCTTAATCAGAGCAACAAAGAAACTTTAATATTCAAGTCCGAGTTTTTGTTTTATATTAATTAGATATTTGAAGCAGTTTTAAGCTCAGTTAGAACTTTCTTACTGTCTACATGCTGTAGTTGTAGACAGTAGGTCAGTTCATCCAGAATTCTGGATTCCTGCATGGTTTTGTTTTAGTTGAACAAACAAATTTAAATAAAAATATCCAACAAAAAAGTGGTACACCTTAAAATATCTTAGATTTTTTTCCTGCACTTTACAGACAGATTGAAATCTATACTTACCTCATGATGCAATTCAGTAAAACTTTCTCACTGGAACATCATACCTGGCAATTGCTCATTTTTCCAACCTTCACACTTGTTTGTGATCAATACACAGATATTTTGTTGACATTTCCTGTCTACTAGTTAAAACAGGTACAAGTTTCAGTGAAGGGAAATGGCAATATTTTACCTCAGAATACCTGGTGGGATCCAAATGATGCTGTCTGACACTGTCATGAAACTTTGGGACCTTCTAATAATGATTCTCCAGTTGACTCTGATTTATTTTCAAATCCTGACAGATTTATTTGATAGACTACCTCCAGAGTCACAAAAGACACTGACAACATGCAAAAATACTCCCTATGATGAGTATAATGTCTGGGAAAATCTGGGAAACCCTTGTTTATATGAACTAAGCCAGCTTTGAGACATTTATTTCTGTGTTTTGTTTTGTTTTTTTACAGTGTAAGCTGGAGTTCCAGAGCTGCCTGTCTGGGAAAATGATCTCAGTAAAATGTGATGGACTGTGTCCCTGCTTGCCCGGCCAGCACCTCAGCAAACCACAGCACCATACTGAGAGGGCTGGCGAGTACTGTGAGTACATCCTTCCAGTCTGAAAACACAAGCACATCACTGGGTGTTGGAGGAATTACTTTGAGGGTATTGCATAGTCAGTCTTCGTTGTCTCTCTTTCTCTTTGTTTCATTTGGTGTGAGTTTCGATGGATGGATGGATGGATGGAAACTGGAGTGGCTAGATAAATGGAAGATTGAAGATTATATTTGAGCCCTTTTCACATTCAGAAGCACACCATTATGACTCACACCACACACACACACACACACACACACACACACACACACACACACACACACACACACACACACACACACACACACACACAAACCCTTTCACTGGTAATCCCTCAAACTCTCTGGTGATTCACGGTGTTTCCATTCCTTTCCTGTCACCTCTCGCCTTACTCATGTTATTTTCTTCCCCTTCCGTCCCATCACCCCCACCCATTCCCTGACAGCTGCAGGGATCAGTGATGGAGTGAGTGTGTGTGTCTTATTGTTTGTCATGAAAATAGGATTTCAGCAGATGGATGGAGAGATTGTGGTGGAGAAATGCAATCTAAAGGAAAGCAGCAAAGAAAAGGATGGATTGTTATCGTTACGGGCTTCCTCTCCCCCAAAAGAGAGGCGTGATGGGATGGTTTTATTTTGTGTGTTTGTTGTGAGTCTATCTATCTATCTGTCTGTCTATCTATCTATCTATCTATCTATCTATCTATCTATCTATCTATCTATCTATCTATCTATCTATCTATCTATCTATCTATCTATCTATCTATCTATCTATCTATCTATCTATCTATCTATCTATCTATCTATCTATCTATCTATCTATCTATCTATCTATCTATCTATCTATCTATCTATCTATCTATCTATCTATCTGTCTGGCACGTTTCATATAAAAGGAAAGTGTCTGCTAATTAATGACAGCTCTCTCTTTATCTTACACTCTCCTCAGATAGTTTCAGCCAGAGTGATGGAGGGAAGAGAGAGTGATGCCGTTACAGAGAAGTGTTTTACCAGCTTGACTGCTGTCTAATTAATTCCACTCTGTCTTTGCTCAATATAAACTATAATTATGTGTTTGGTTTTCTGAGGGCTTGGCTCAGAGAGTGAACAGAGTGGATGAGTTTGTGTGAAGAGAAAGGGAATCTATTTCCAGATCTTGGCCAGTGTCAACATGCAGCATTAGTCTTATTTTTAGAGTCCGTCTCTTTCTTTAGTCCTGCTCCTGTTTCTGATTTACCTCTGTTTCTCTCTGGCTTCATCTCCTTTTCGTTAATGGAACTGTACTTCCCAGCACACGCTGTACAAAGACCACACATCAGATAGCAGGTCCAAATGTTTGTGCATTCAGAGGTGGCAGGGATGAGTGAAGTGTGTGTGTTTGTCGTCTCTCCACCTGATAGAATCTCTCATTAGATCAGCAACAAATGGTAAACAGATGGGGATGGCAGAAGGTGAGGAAAACACCGTGCATGTGTCAGATTGTGTTCCTATGGTAACAGTCAAAAGATTGCAGCAGTTTGATATGTGCAATGACTCCTCTGTGTTTACTGATAGCCACACGTTCTTACTGGGTTTGAATATTCACACCGGACTAGTAAATACCTCCATTCACACAACACCTGCACCTGCAACTGCATTTCCATAAGCATCACTTTAAACAGGGCTGATGTGATTCAACCTCTCAGTGTTTGTTTCTGTGCTGAGATGGAGACACTGGATGAATGGCAGCTAGAGTGGATAGTAAATATGTAAACATGTAACCTTTCATATATTGTTTTGCCACCTTAAGGGTATAGTACATTCATTTTGATTGTATTTTCATTCGTATTGCAATAAAGTACAGCTGGGAATACTGGCAAACACACACATATCATGGTTGCAATTTGATAATATAATATATCAAAGATACATAAAGACATACAGATCAAATTTGGTCATGTCATTAAAAAGGGGTCAGCAATGAGTGAGATTTTTTTTAAAGGAGCATTTTCATGAAAACAAGAAAGTTAAGTTCAAACAGCAAAATCAAGATGTGAAATATTTAATGAGATGTTTGTGTGTGAAAGCTCAGCTGTGCAGGAGGCAGCTGACGTAACTGAGCTGACATGAGAAGGAATAAGCTGGACAGGCAGATCTAAGCTAATTAAACTGGCAGTGAGCTCAACTGTTACGATCAAGCAAATCACACAGAGGACTTTTTTGGGCATCCATTAATTGCATGTTGTCATATCCTCAGAGCGGCATTAAGTGGCTTTGCTGAGATCTGATCTTTTCTGCATTAGTATCTCTTTTTTCCTTTTAGAAATTTTATCTGTGAGGAGCAGATTAAGTCGTACTTTTTTGAGCGAGTTTCACAAACAAACACATGCTGTATATCAGTGGCATCACAGGACACGATAAGAGGAAAACATGAATTATTTATGCCAATTCATTACAGTTAAATCAACAGTGAATCATACGTGTCGGACTAATTTTGTTGCACTTCTGACACAGCCCTAATAAATGAGGTCTAATTGAAAGCACCTGTTTTGATTTGACTGATTAAGTCGGTATTAAAAATCACTCCTTCAGTCGCTCACTTACTTCTCCTTATTTAACAGACCTTCATTCATGTCCTTCATAGAGAGAGGTTCTTTTAGATTTTGAAGACCTACTTATTGATTTGTTTAATTTTTAAACTAAAGGATGCAATGACACGCTAGATATTTTATTACGGAGCTGATTTTTTTTCAATCTATGCACTAAATTCAAAAACTTACACTGATATTTAAGATGGGCATCTTCACATCTGACTTGGACAGGCAGGTGGTTATTCTTTTAAAAAAATAAAGTGAAGTGTGGTTTACTTTCATGAGATTCAAAACATGAATTGCCTTAAATGTTAGAGAGCCATTAGTCCAGATATGTAGGCTGCAGGTATAATTTTAGCCGGCTTTCTTCTCTCCTTTTGCTATCTGCGTGTTACCATTTTCAAAATCCACAACAACCTCAAGGGAGCAGCCTACCACATTGAAATTTTCAATTTTTGCCAAGGATTTGGATCATGCAGTAAGGCAGCCCTGCTGTTTGGTTTTTTCCTCAGTGGATTATCCATTTTAATCACGGTGCTCACCTCCCTGACTGCAAATGTTCAAGGAGCACAATTCCACCTGTCACTTATTGAGGAAAAACCGAAGCCGCATCCTTGGCTTACCTCTGCCCAAGACAGTTATGATTGTTTTAAAGAAATGCATGTCAATATGGAGTGTTTTGTTGTTGTTGTTTTTTTACCCCTATTGCAGGAAGGTACAGCCAAACCAGATTGTACTGGTTAAGTGAGACTATGCAGCCATGTGTAAGGAACTCCAGTAACCATATAGTTAAGTCGCATTCATTTATTGCAAAGTAACTGGTTTGAGAACTCTTTGTATGATTTATGCAAAGGTATGAAGCAGCTTTTATTGGTGAATTTCTTTCTTTTCATCTTCTCACTTGATTTTGACTGATAGTTGTCAACGGAAAGCAGATGCTGCAGTGTGCAATTTATTTTGAGTGCAGTATGAATATTGTTTTTTTTATTTATTTGACAAGGCAGAGTGGTGCTTCAAATATCATATTTTGGAGTACCTTTTCCTCAACCACGCTAATAACCTTCATTTTTCACTGAGTGGTAGTGGGCCTGTGGGAAACGTGTGTTTGTCAGTCACATCTCTCCCACACTTCTCTCTTTCTCCTCACTCTCCCATCTCGGTTTGTTGCTCATTTATTTTCTGTCTCAAGCCTCCAATCCATCATTTTGTAGAGTGTTGGGTTAAAGTTCCACCTCCGCTCTTTGTCTTTCTCAGCTTCATGTGCCCTTTTATTCATTCTTCAGATGTATCTTTGAATGTTGCGAACAGAGCTGCTTTTATATTTGGGCAAAATTTGTGTCTGTTTGGCATCAGTGGACGATACAAAGTCTCTCTAGTATTGTAACCGACAAAGGCATGGTGAAAAATCTGATGATTAGGATAGAATTACAGGTTAATTGTATATGTTAATTGTTAATTTGCCTGTAATTTTTATTTTAATCTAATTTAGACTTTTCCAAATGAGTATTTAATCCTCATATACCCAAAATCCATTGCTGCTGCCTGTTTGTCAGCAAAGGTTAACACATTGACACAGAGGCACTGCGATGTAATTTGATCTGTCATCAGCCCCGAGGCGGCAGAGCTGTGACGCTGAACATCATCGCTTTCTCGTGTAAAGCTGACTCGAGCTGGCACAAAATGATCCAGCGAGTGATTGTGTGTAAAGGCTTGAATCAGAGCTGGTTATGGTCAATGAGATTTTTAAAGTAATGATAGTTAATTTTCTGTCAGCTACTGTTGAGCAAAGACAGCGACAAAACAAAGAGAACTGATAGAAGCTAAACGGGCGAAATCCCCTTCACTAAATTAAATTTTTCCTGGCATTTCTGTCTCACAGCTCCGCGGAGAGCTCACAGGAGAACAGATTGTGCTCTCCTCTCTTCTGCCTCCACACTTCCTATCCTCTCCTAACAGGTGCCAATTGCTCAGGGATTTTTTCCAGAGTGCTGACCAGTGTGAAGAGGGCCCGTGGAGCATTTTTAGAACGTCTTATTGAGGCTGTCTTCACCATGAAAAACAAAACTGGATTAGTCATTTGCTCAAACAATCTATGTTTATGGTTTCCTGACAAGCTACCTTGCTGTTATGTTGATGCAAAACCTCTTAGGGAGGATGACACGTGGATCGTTTGGCATAAAACGTTGGCACCAGAGATGCATCCCCTCTCCTACCAGCGGTTATTGTTTTTTAACAATGGCATTTTAGCATCATGTAATTCAGGCCTGAATTACCACCAGCTTTGTCAGGAAAGCAGGGATTCACATGAACGTCTAAGTTGGGCTGGAATTTGTGACGGCTGCAGTGTCTCTCGCTTGGTCATAATGATGACAATAACAATTAGTATTGATCAGAGGTGTCAAGAGATTGGTGGTGAAAATCACAGCAATGCCACCATTGCTAGCAATTTATAAATTCAGTGTTAGGACAGTCAAAGTAGGAAGAGTTGAAACGTCTGTTTGAATCTGGTTTCTGGAACTACTTACTGGATACACAGCAGAAGTATTTAGACTATTTATCACTGTGAGGAAAGCACTGACATTGACCTCCTTGGAGTTATACATGAGCAACCAAAAGTCAGTAACTTTCCTGTTCTACCCATTTTGCCGAAACTACATGAATACAGAAGTAACCACAGAGTTTTGGATGTCAAACTTATTCAGATCCTTACAGTACTACCCACAGCTGCACATACTGTAGTTACTAAGGCAATGGTTACATCGGGGAACAAAATTGCACATGTGGAGCTTAGAGGGTTTGTCATGGCACAGATCAGCAGAGTTTCAGGTGACTTGAGTGAGTCTGAATCTTGTCTTGGACCTGTCCTGGTAATATTTTTTGAGACAAGGCTCCTTTTGACTTTTTTCCGTTCTGTGTTAAGTTAAAGTACCAAAACTACTTAGTTTGGGTTAAAATACAATGTGTTGCAATATTTATCATATATTACAACATTCCATTTAGTGCATTTTCACGGTGACGACTCCACCAGTAACTGTGCCTCTGCAAAATTATGCTTCAACAATTAACTGCATCTTCAAATATGTTTTGAGGGAAGCATTATTTTGTTTTGAAATGAATATATACTACTACTACTATATATAGTGTTTTCTCACCTGTGACATCACAGGTAAGGCTTCCAGTTTGAAAGCGCCACAGAGTCAGTGTCAGGAAACAGGAGGGATGGATGAAGGAATAAATCAGAAACCCGACCTTGCTTCATTTTTATTCATTGTTTACATTTGGTTTTCACTTGCTTTCTAAATACGTTTAGACACCAAAGCTTGGTTTAGGAAAAATATCAAGCTTTGGTTAAGACTTCCATTTAATAACTACAGTAGCTTTAAGTTTAAGCAGTTTAGTCTGTTTCTCAGTGATCTGAATAGATGACAAAGAACCTTCTGGCCTACTAGAAGGTGGAGGACGTCCCTACTGACCTATATGTATTAATATAGGATGATAATTGGCATTTAAAATAGAAACGGTGTAGTTCCTCCTTACTCACTGATGTTAACTTTCATCCTGACTTGAATCTGAATCTCATTAACCCCTACCTCCTATTTTGAAAAATTAGTGTAAAGTATAATTTAAGTATCTAAACCAAAAAAAAAAAGAAAACCTTATTTTGCAAAAATAGTGTCACTCTTAACATTAAAACTTGAAGTGGTTTTCTCTCCAGCTCTCACCTTGTATTTGCCCCACTTCTATCTCTTCCTGTCTGTCTCTACAGACACTATATTACTGATCATTATCTGGGCTAGCCCTAACTCACTGCCAGTGATATCGTCCTGGAAAGCTGATAGCTTGGGGCAAAGAAAATCAAACATACCCTTGTATCTTTTTAATGAATCTGACCTTATATCTTTCTCATATCTCCTACCGGACTGTCACGGTTCTTTTCTTTTTCCTTCTGTTACCTTGTTAAGAGGTGTCATCTCCCTCCACTGCCTCCCATCACTCCTCTCTCCCTTCTCCATCTGCCTTTCATCTTGATCTGATCAGACCATGCTTGTGATGTCTCAAGGTGATCACCACCCACCTTTCCTCTGTCTGGATTTAGAGCCACTCCTTCTCTTTTATACGACCAACTTAGTTAATTATTTATGCATGATAAAGGAGGCTCATGGAGGAATTCAAGGCCCAATGTGTCTTGATGTTTGGAGTTATATATTGGCAAGTCTGGAGGACACATTTATCTTATGACCTCAAACAGCCGAGAGGGATCGACACCATATGTAATTTAAGAAAGTTGTACTCAATCACTTCCTAAAGGCAGCCACAACATAAGCAGTACCTCCACTGTAAAATCTGTGCTGATTATACTGAAACGTCTGACAAACATTTAAATGTTGAAATGACTGATGTGGCTGGGGATGATGCATATTTGGTTAGGAAATTTGTCTTTCCTTTGGTTTGAGTTTTTTCATTTACATAGGAAGCATTTTCAGCACTGTTTAGCTACAAAAGAACATTTACTGGATAAAACATTTCCATGTGTGACACTTGTATGTTTATAGGCTGTAGATCTTAGAAATTTAGACTTAAACTTGAACTAACTTTATTAATCCCTGCAGGGAAAATTGTTACAGCAGCAAAGGGTAAACAATAAGACCACACCGAATATTAGGGTATGAAGTGAATGTAAAAGAAAATAAGATATAAATTCTGATGTAGAAATAATCAACTGAATATACAAGAATGATACAAAAATGTGCAAATGACATGAGTATGTGCAGATGAGTTTACAGATATAATGAATGATGTTTAGAATGTAAAGTGTCCAGTATGTGAAGTGGTTAATTTTATTCATAACACTTTCATAACATGTATTTGTCCTTATTTTAGCTTGTATTTTTAAGAACATCTAACATGTAGCCTAAGGATTGATCGTTCTATTACAGCCATTGTCGTAATACATGGATCTTTACTGATAAACTTCCTTTTTGCTCTTTGTACCATAGATTCTTGACCATAGATATATTCTTTGGAAAATAAACACCAACATATAGCATTAGATGAGACACGCTTATTTCTTCATATTCACCTAAAAGCATGATGTTCTTCACCTCATCCACACCTCCCTTGTGGGCTGTGGGGGCGTTAAAGGGGAGGCATGCAGGGACAGATGTGATGCAAAGATACTCAATGAAGGGAAAGAGGCAAAATGCAGCATTGTTAATAACCGGAACAGCAGCAGTGGCTGTGACGCAAAGCTCAGCGTGACAAAGAAGGTACTTTAAAATGGAAATCATCTCGGAGTTATAATTCCATCAAATGTAAGCACATAGACATTAAGTACATATTGTTATATCCAACATTAATCACATCTTCTGGCACATCATCAACCCCAATACCCATTGCAAAGACAGCACACAACGGAAGTAAGTGGATCTCTGTGCGATATTGCTTAAATGTCAAATGATCTAAAACTGTATTATCTTCCAATATCTGCATTATTTATAAGTTGACAAGTAGAGTATTTTCTCTCACAAACAGTTAAAATTATGTTGAAAATACAAAGTAGAAAGTCAAAGCAACAAAAGTGAATGTAACTGTGATCACCTGACACAAAGATCTGAAACCTTGTAATCCATGAAACAAAACTGAGTACACCTTCAATTTCCAATCAGCTTAACGTACTACTCATACTAAGTGTGACGTCAAAATAAGTATGTAGTGCGTTCACATTAGATAGTATGAAAAGATTGAGTACGTGAGAAATACCCGGATGTATACTATTTCCGGAAAATTTTTAAGTATGCGCGGTGACCACACTAGTCATACTCAACCGCCCCATAATGCTTTGCGAGCTACCCACCGAAATGGAAGCCTCCGCGGGATCTGTGGCCGGACCGGAGCGATTTTTATTTTATTTTATGTGGTTAAGTAGTCATCCTAATCACCCCACAGATTTGAGAAATAGGCGTTTTCTGACCAACTTTTTAAATTTGTCAGACGCCTCACAACGTGCTACTGAATGCTAGCAGCTAGTTGCAGCAGCTCGCTTTGCATACAGAACAAGTAGCAGCTACCTCCAGTAGTCTGCAGCTACAATTGAAACGATTCACATAATCTGGCTAATAACTGCATGAGGAGTGCCGGCTTGAAATTGCCACATTAATTATGCGACTGTTTGTTAGCGTAAAATCGACCTGAAGCCGGCATTCAGCCGAGATATTTGATAGTTGTACTTCCGGTTTTTGTCGTTGGAGGTTTGAAATGCATTATGGGAAACGGAGTAGTATACTACAGTGTGAACGGTTGGCATTCTAATCATGCTTATAGTACGTAGTATACAGTATATACTCATTGAGTATGTAGTATGTTAGTATGCCATTTCGGACACAGCCTTGGTACAGTGTGCTACTTTCACAATCTACCTGTGAAAAAGAGATGAGGAAGTGCCTCAGTCTTGGCCCAGGAATTAGCAGTAGAAATCAGAGTTTTTGTAATGACTCAGACAATATAAAGGGCGTTGCATACCATTAACCTCTGTAGATGGCATCCAAGAAGAAAAACCTTTGAGATAGATTTGCTAGATAAAGCTTTACAAAACAACATGAGAAGTAGCCTGATGTATATCTGGAAGGAGATTCCTTTGTCACATGACGGTCAAATATGGTCCAGCATGTTTGGTATGAACCTGGCCAGGACCACCACCGTGACTGCAAAGTGGTAGTGTGATGATAGGAGGCTGCATGAGCACAAGAGGTGTTGGAGATGATGTTTATAGATGGCATCATGAATGCCTATGGAGACTGAAGTGCTGACCGACAAAATCAGTTGGCAGAATATAAGTTTTCCGGCGTGATAACAATTCAAGGCACACTGACAAACTCACACAAGAGTTTTTAAAGACCAAGTGAAAACTATGATCTAGCCAAGTATGTCGGCCGACTTGAAACCAACAGCACACCTTTGGCATATTTCAGTGAGAAAGATGACACAACCCCTCCAGTAAAGAGCAGAAGAAAAAGTTATCTCTGTGCATCTCTTCGGAGAGTTTGGTAACTTCCAGGAGAAAGACTGAGGAGGATTGAGTCTGTCATGAGTTTTTGTTTGTTTGTTTGTTTGTCTAATAGACAGGGGGAAATCTGTTTGTTCATAGGCTACCTGTTTTTCCCTCCATGTCCTTCTCTGTTTTGTGTGTTTAGCTGCAGTTTAGCGTTGCTTTTCCACATACAGCAGGTAGTTTGTGTCTGCGTCAGTCTGTGAAAAACTGATGGCTTGTGGGTTTTCTTCAGCTGCCAGAGTCTGTTGATCTGCTGATCCAGACATGAAAGACAGCAGGAGCGAGGACGTGTTGGGTGAGGAGGAGGAAGGGAGGGAGGAAGAAGGATAAGATGGTAATTCCAAGCCATGATTCAGTGTTTGATATTTGACCCACAGCTATGATCGATAGCTTCTCACGTGAGAATGCCGCCTGTGTGGCTGGCTGGCTGGCTGCATGTCTACTTCCACTCCATCCTGGTTAAAGGTTCACTGTCAAACAGTCTTTGATTGAAAGTGGAGCTTTGGCAAATCAAGCTCCAATGTCTCCACTGGAACAATTAAGAAGCAGTTGTTTGCTTGAAGGATACACCAGTGTTAATATTTAAAGAGGTGAGAAAGTTTTGCTCTTCAATCTGGAGATCTGCCATGGCAGCTTCTTAGCAAAAACCTTCTAGCTCTTCTAGCTGCTGCCCATTTTCTCTCACTCCTTTGTAGCCTTTGTGATGGAACATTTGGAGTTGCATTTCCTGCTAAAAACACAAAAGTAAATGGAAAGTAAGAAAGTCTCCAGTTCCTTGAAGCTGAATAGACGCAAAACTTTTCTGCTTTGTTTTTCTCTCTTTTTTCCCCACAGCTGAGATGTTAGTTTTTATTGTAACATTGGAATTACTTTGGTTTAGTTACTGGTTAGAATTTCAGTCCAGTTATGATTTCACAAGGACTTCATGCCACTGTTTGGTCTTAGTTTTGCAATGTCACATAAAAATAATTGACTCTGGAAACCACTTATTAATCTTTAGAAAATAAGTTGGTGAAAAATGAACCTAGTTTATGAACATGAAGTATGTTTATTTTTTTTTTATCCCAGCACCCTCAGTGATTATTTAGAAGGAAAAAATCAAGGATTAGAACCACTCAATTAATTTACAAAGAGGAGCAAGCGGGGGAAATGACATTTTTATATGTAAAGAATAAACAGTCAGCTAAATACAATCAAATATTTCATTAGCTTGGGAAATTAAACTGTACGTGCGGCAGACTGTTTTATCTCTGTGTGTTGTGTCCATAGATGTGTGAATGTTTTCAGCTTCACCTCTCTGACTGAATGTCCTACAAAAGGGCTGCGAACACTGGCAGCGGTGCTGGACCTGTCCGAAACAATTTCAGTCACACAGAGAAAAAAAAGATAAGAGTGGTCCATTGAGACTCATTCTGGGCTATAGTGCAAAGTCCAAGAGACTTAAGAGGAAAAGATGGAGAGCGCAGTGGAGTCGGAAGAAGAAAAAGTAGAAAAAGAAGCAGAGCGACAGAGGGAGTGGGTATCAGAGGTAAAGGTAAAACAGAAATGCTTCAATCTTTAGAGTCTACTGAGGGATGTGCAAAAAGAGAAATGGGAAATGAAGCACTCAAAGCAATTTAAGTGGGAGAAAGAAATAGGAGAAGTTGATATTTCAAAGTAGTCTTCTAAGTCTAAGACAGAAACTGGGTTAGGTACAGCCTGGTGTGATAAGTGGCCTGTATTGAATCTCAGAAAATTGACAGAGGAGAACGGGAAATTGGATGAATGAACAAGCAATAGATGGAAAATGAGCAAGAAGTCTTCAAAGGCAACAAAAGAATCACAACGACCAATTCAAATGCCAATGAGTTGGGAACAGAAAGCAAGACGATGGCTGGAAAAGCTGATACGAGGAAGAAGTAAAGTCGTATAAATGAATGTGCAACATGCTACTGACTGCACTTCTGCTTGTAGGAGAATTTTATACAGGAGGTGAAGACAGATAATGTTTAGCTGTTGGTATTTTGCTCTTTTTCTTTGCTCTGTGGGAAAAAGGGCACTCTAAAATGTTATCTGTCAAGTCCTGAAGGATTATAATGCACACACACACACACACACACACGGACCATCTTAGGATTCCAGAGGTAATGTCACACGGATAGCCAGCCAGATAAATGTTATTTGTCCTCTGCTCAGCTCCTGTCTGTTACCTGGGGCATCCACTGTTTTATAGAAGCAGCCACACACAGTCTCGAACTCTGACTGTACAATACTGTGTGCATGTGTGTGTCTCCGTGTGTGTGAGCAAGTACTGGCATGTATGTGCGTGGATGCAGGATATGACTCAACAACAACAGGATGGGGAGCATGACTCAACAGAAATGCAAACTCTTCTAATAAACAAGATGCCGACATCTCTCAGCTTGGCATGGAAAGACTTGCTTAACATGTGTGCGTGTATGCATGTGTGTGTTTGTGTCACATTTTTATTCACTGTGGGCTTATTTTTCACTGCAGTATCATATTTATGCAGCATAGGAATCTCTATGGAAACAGTACCACCATAGTTAAAGGTTGGGAGAACTCAAAAATGTCATCTGGGCAATAAAATTATGGCATAATGTCCTAAGTCATAAAAAAAATTGACAGAAAAGTTGACACAGTTTTTCACAGTTGTTACCAACAATGGGGAAAAATGGTGGCTTTACTTCCCACAGATAAACAACTATTTGCGTTTTTATTTGTTTCTATGCAGTTCAGAGCAGTTCAGCCCAAAAGCCCCAGAGTTTTTTCCTTGTGGTTGTTTGTTTCTGCTGAGTCACTAATGGCTTCACTGTTGTGCTGAGGAGTGCAGGATACACACGTGGACAAAATTGTTGGTACCCCTCAGTTAAAGAAGGAAAAACCCACAATTCTCACTGAAATCACTTGAAACTCACAAAAGTAACAATAAATAAAAATTTATTGAAAATTAAATAATCAAAATCAGCCATCACTTTTGAATTGTTGATTAACATAATTATTTAAAAAAACAAACTAATGAAATAGGGCTGGACAAAAATGATGGTACCCATAACTTAATATTTTGTTGCACAACCTTTTGAGGCAATCACTGCAATTAAACGATTTCTGTATTTGTCAATGAGCGTTCTGCAGCTGTCAACAGGTATTTTGGCCCACTCCTCATGAGCAAACAGCTCCAGTTGTCTCAGGTTTGATGGGTGTCTTCTCCAAATGGCATGTTTCAGCTCCTTCCACATATGTTCAATGGGATTCAGATCTGGGCTCATAGAAGGCCACTTTAGAATAGTCCAACGCTTTTCTCTCAGCCATTCTTGGGTGTTTTTGGCTGTGTGTTTTGGATCGTTGTCCTGTTGGAAGACCCATGACCTGCGACTGAGACCAAGCTTTCTGACACTAGGCAGCACATTTCTCTCCAGAATGCCTTGATAGTCTTCAGATTTCATCGTACCTTGCACACTTTCAAGACACCCTGTGCCAGATGCAGCAAAGCAGCCCCAAAACATTACTGAGCCTCCTCCATGTTTCACCGTAGGGACAGTGTTCTTTTCTTCGTATGCTTGGTTTTTGAGTCTATGAACATAGAGTTGATGTGCCTTACCAAAAAGCTCCAGTTTGGTCTCATCTGTCCAAAGGACATTCTCCCAGAAGCTTTGTGGCTTGTCAACATGCATTTTTGCAAATTCCAGTCTGGCTTTTTTATGAGTTTTTTTCAGCAGTGGTGTCCTCCTTGGTCGTCTCCCATGAAGTCCACTTTGGCTCAAACAACGACGAATGGTGCGATCTGACACTGATGCACCTTGGCCTTGGAGTTCACCTTTAATTTCTTTGGAGGTTGCTCTGGGCTCTTTGGATACAATTCCAACGATCCGTCTCTTCAATTTGTCATCAATTTTCCTCTTGCGGCCACGTCCAGGGAGGTTGGCTACTGTCCCGTGGGTCTTGAACTTCTGAATAATATGAGCCACTGTTGTCACAGGAACTTCAAGCTGTTTAGAGATGGTCTTATAGCCTTTACCTTTAAGATGTTTGTCTATCATTTTTTTTTCGGATGTCCTGGGACAATTCTCTCCTTCGCTTTCTGTTGTCCATGTTCAGTGTGGTACACACCTTTTCACCAAACAGCAGGGTGACTACTTGTCTCCCTTTAAATAGGCAGACTGACTGATTATGAGTTTGGAAACACCTGTGATGTCAATTAAATGACACACCTGAGTTAATCATGTCACTCTGGTCAAATAGTTTTCAATCTTTTATAGAGGTACCATCATTTTTGTCCAGGCCTGTTTCATTAGTTTGTTTTTTTAAATAATTATGTTAATCAACAATTCAAAAGTAATGGCTGTTTTTGATGATTTAATTTTCAATAAATTTTTATTTACTGTTACTTTTGTGAGTTTCAAGTGATTTCAGTGAGAATTGTGGGTTTTTCCTTCTTTAACTGAGGGGTACCAACAATTTTGTCCACGTGTGTATATTTTATGAAATCTGGTCAGAATAAATGGCTTGTTTTTGGCACAGTTTGAAATTAGACATGTAGAATAATTTTGTTGGAATATGATGACTTTAAACAGATTTTTTCCCAATGGAATGACCCAACACACATAGTTAGTTCAAGGACATCAGGGAGTTGAAAATCCTCTGTCCCTCTCTGTTGTTAAAGTTTCTTTCTCTGATAAATGGTGTAATTTGGCTTTTTTTTAATGATAGTATTTCAGGGTTTAGAGGGTTACACTATATGCAGAATGAAAAGTTATCCTCAAGATAAAATCTTTGTTACATGTAATCGGATGTAATAGTTTGAAAGCTCCAAACATTTGCATGTTTCACTGGAAACTGTCTCCAATCCGAAATAAGAGTGCTTCAGGAATGTTAACAAGCATCATTCTGCATTTTCTATTCACAACAAAGCTGGAGAGTTTGGATTGACAGGTTCAGTACGAGGTGGAGAATGGCTCTTGTCCTCCAGGCACATTTATCAAGCTCTCAAAAGAAACTGAATGAGAGAAAAAAATATGCCAATCACACACAGGAGAGAAAGAGAAAAGAAGATGGAGATTGACTGACAGAGATGCAGAGGTCTGCTTGGATTCCAGGAAGACCCTGTCAGTCCCACAGGGCTCAAGTAATGAGGGATTTCTTTCTGCTGGTTTATATGTTAAATTAGGGGTATCAATAAAAAAATATGGTTTAGCCGGTGTTTACTTTGGGTAGAATGAATGATGAAGAGACGCATCAAGATGCATGACAGCGTTGGATACATTTTCTTGCATGGAGGAGTGTGATGATGCATAAAAAACACAAACACAGAATTGAATCTAACAAAAGGTGCAAGAATCAAGGCACCAACTTACTTTCTCTTTGAGGTCAAGATGACATGGGCTGCTGTCTGTTGTGCGTGCGTGCATGCGTGCGTGCGTGCGTGCGTGCGTGCGTGCGTGCGTGCGTGTGTGTGTGTTCTTGTACTTGCTACATTGTGAGAACCATTTTCTGCATTTAACTATCAAAGTGAGGACATTTTTACAAAGTGAGGACATTCTGGCCGGTCCTCACTTTGAAACAGCCATGTTTGGGGGTGAAGACTTGTTTTTAGAGAACAGAGGTTAGAGAATTGAGGTTTGGTTAGGGTTAGGGTAAGGATTAGGGTTAGGCAATCAGTTGTGATGGTTAAGGTTAGGGTAAGGCTCTAGGAAATGCATTACGCCTATGGATGTCCTCACTAAGATAGAAGTACAAACGTGTGTGTGTGCGTGTGTGTGTGTGTGTGTGTGTGCGCGTGTGCATAGTTTCCCACACTAAAGTCATTCATATGAACAGGAAATGAACACTAAATGGTAAACGACAGAAGTGACAGCAGACAGGAAAACTTCAACACATGTACTGTATATGTGTGCATGTCAGATTGGGTTCCTATGGCAACCGTCAGTAGATGGCAGCAGTTGAGTATGTGTTATCACTTTGCTGTGTTTGCTCAAGGAGAAAAGTTGGTGGAGGGGAAAAAAAGAAATGAAAGAATAAGGGGAAAGCACACACGAGAAATGAAATGAAAGTTTGATAAAGAGCAGGAAAAGAATTGTTTTTTCCCCTCTGATGACAGAAGTAGATTGACAGTTTCCCCTCTGCTCATTATTTTGTGTTTGTGTGTGTTTGTCTTTGTGTGTGTACAGCTTGCACTGACACTGAGCTCCACAGTCTGGCTGCCAGACTGAAGGACTGGTTTGGAGTTCTCCACCTCGACGCCAACAGAGACCTCAAATCCTCTGACAGCTTTGACTCCACCGCTGGACGTGAGTACATCCCCTCACAATATGTATGCTTGCAATGCTGTGCTTTCCTGCTGAACAGTCACGCTTTTTTGGTCCTCATGGGGCTGGCGTTGATGTTGACACTGACCCCACTCTGTTCTCTGTAATGTCAGCATGTCTGAACACATCTCAGCTCTGCTGCCGAAAACACTCAAATCTTAGTGTGCTTCTGGGGAAAAAATACTTTTTAAAAATGTAAGTGACCTCTCTACTTTCGCCTCTCCATCTTTTCTTTTTTTCCACTAGACTTTGACACCAGCATCTTGCCTATCTGTAAGGACTCGCTGGGCTGGATGTTCAACAAGCTGGACATGAACTTTGACCTCCTGCTCGATCAATCAGAGCTGAGTGCCATCTACCTGGACAAGTATGAGCTGTGCATGAAGCCTCTCTTCAACTCCTGCGATTCCTTCAAGGATGGCAAACTGTCTAACAACGAGTGGTGCTACTGTTTCCAAAAGCCTGAAGGTGAGGGAGGAGAAGGAAGAATATCAAACAGAGAACCCATATGTTGAATCAGTAATGGAGGGAGGGAGGGAGGGTTTCAGGACATTGATGAGCATTACCTATGTTGAGTGTGCTCATTTCAGACTTGTCTCCTCTTGCACAATGATTCTAAACCAGAAGAGAAAGTAACTAAATGTTCAGCTGGGACATTAAATACAGGGATTAAACAGACAGCTTTAACTGTGGTCTACTCTACCTATCACAACCAGTCTCTCTAGGAAATTAGGAATTACTTCATTCTTTATTTTTGTGTTTATTGTCAGTTTCACTTTTAATTATGTGTTTTAGATAATATGTCAAACATGGGCATTAGCTGACAGTTTATTTGATCATGTTTCCTGTCTGATTACTGTAGTAAATGCATTTCCAGATCAAAATTGTGCCATATGTTATTAAATAAAGAAATGCTGCCGTAAGGGTTGTGGTACTGCATGATTTGGGAAATATCAAGAATGCATGAGTTGTAGTTAATGGCCCAAAAACAAGTGTGTCGTACTTAAAGGTAATGATAGACAGAGGAAGGTAAAGTATAAATTTAGACTAAGACAGATGCTGCTTCAGAGGATTGACTGAAGAATGCAGAAATAAGGGTTACCGATACAAGAAATCGTTAAACTGTCAGAGGAGGGCAACAGGTTGAAGTAACTACAGAGTAAAGTATATGAGGAAACAGACACTTTTAACTGTTTTGTGTCTTGTCTTGTTGTAGGACTGCCTTGTCAAACTGAGAAGAGCAGGATCCAGAATCAGAGTCGAAGAAAGAGCCTCATAGGTGAGTCTGAACACGTGGCAGCTGTCAGTCACTGGCTCCTTTGACGGGTTTGGGAAGAAACGCACACACTGAAAAGACGAATGTGTCTATTTTCAGTAGTTTCAAGTGGGAAAAGGCGTCATAGATATTAAACACACTGTAAAGGCATTTTGCACACATGTCACCTGTCCCCTACTGTGCGGCGTTCCAGCTCGCAACAAAACAGCTTGAAAAATGAGCTGAGACTGGGTCGAATGAAGGTAACAGAAAATGGGTGTACGTGCGAGCATGCGTAGCGCTGCGTGTTTGTGTGAATGTGTATGTGCGTTATTGAAAGTGACTGCTTCCCCTTAAGCAGGATGTATGGTTGTTGTCCTGCAACCTTCACAGCGGTAATTGATTGTTGATCTCCCTCTGTGAATACACAAGAACTTTGGTTGCAACTTCGGGACACGTAGATGTAACCTCTGCTGAGCACGGATCACATTATTTTCTCTATTTATATTGCTCTTAACGCTTTCCAACTAGTTTCCATGGCCTTCTTTCCTTCTCACCTCTCTTGTTATTTGACCCTTTTCTGTTACCTTAGACACTTTCCTCTCTTTTGTCTTTTAGGTTCATATATTCCCCGCTGTACTGATGAGGGCTACTTCAAACCAACCCAGTGTCACAGCAGCACTGGTCAGTGTTGGTGTGTGGACAAATACGGCAACGAGATTGCCGGTTCTAGAAAACAAGGCAACCCCAACTGCGGTAAGACCACACCACAACACACACGGAGCACATGAACACTTTCACAAGTTTTCAACAGCCGAAACCTGGTTTGATTGTGTTGCATTTGCCCTTATTGTCTCTCATTTTTCTACCTGTCAGTCAGTGTGCTTTGATCCAGGTGGACTGCTCTATGTTTCTTTTGTATCCCTTTCTAATCTGCTACAGACAAGAGCTTCTTTTTAATTCTTAACATACTACTGAAATACAAGGAACACTGCAGCTGCAGCTTTGTTCTATTTCTTTGCTGAGTAACTCTCCATGTCTGTCTTTATCTTCACCGGTATCTACAGATCAGTTATCATTTCTGAAGTAGATAACATTAGGCATGCCTCTGGAGCTGGTCCGGCTGTTTCTAATATGTCTGATTCTATCTTGCTCGTGTAGCTTTGATAAATGCTGCAAGTCAAATAGAAAAATTTGTCACACTTGTCAGCAGAGACCAATGTCAGAAGACGTGTTGTAAATATGGATTTTCAGCACTAACTCATTCACACCTTGTGGAACAGAATAAACTATTATTAAGGGCTTCGACATGTCAAAGTCATTGTTAACAAGCCAGCAGTGTAAATTCAAATGGAATGGTCAAAACGCCAATGGCAGCACTTTGCGGCAAATCAATTGCTGGGGGATTTCATTGTGGGGAAAAAAGAACAATAATTAGCAAGAAAGAATCCAGGCAGACATACTGATTACCAATCAAACAGCCAACACACAGGCACAGATTACAGCTCACTTGAATGCCAGTCTAGTCCAGAGCCAGTAATTGCAGCTTCCAATATTGATAAGGTATCTGTTCAGCCAACACACACACACACACACACACACACACACACACACACACACACACACACACACACACACACACACACACACACACACACACACACACACACACACGTGCGCACACAACATGCACACACATTACATTGACTTGCATTCATTTCCTGATGATTTACTCTAACCTTAACCATAACTACTGTGACTAATCAGATTTAAGTCCCCACAACATGATTAATACCCCCACACGCACATGCATGTACACACACACACACACACACACACACACACACACACAGACAGACACACACGCACACACACACAAACAGCATCAGTCCTTTGTCTCCGGTCTAACAAGCCCATCTAACGCTGGCCGAGTGGCCTCAGGCTGGAGTCGCCTGGAGTTCTCCCATTCTGCCTGCACAGAATAAAAAGGTAGCTTTGCAGCAGCTCTCTGCTCAGTAGCCTAAACACAAGGACACCAAACACTTTTAACACTGTAAGTACCACTCAATCACTGTACAGTTGCACCGAGGAGTAAATAGAATGTTTTGAACTAAACTCAGAAGGATTTTTTTGGTCCCAGTTTCAAATAAATGCTTGAGGCAAAAGCGGCGATAATGACTTCTGCATTGCATTGTGACTACAGTGTATTCAACATTAGTCCCTCATTAGTCGGACACCACTAAGCCTAGTTAAGCAACCCTTGTGCCTTCGCATTGTGTTGGGCAAATGAATAATGAAAAAGAAGCGTGTGTCCATTTCTGCTTCTCTTCTTTGCTGCTGTTTATTGTCTGGATAGGAACAGAATGTACCGGCCAGTCATTGATTAGGCTCATGACGGTCGATTGTGACGCAGTAGCTTATATCAAGAGTCGAGTGGCTCAGTTTGGTTGTACTTGATGAGCTAAATATTAACACATCTTGGCCAAGAATCTTTGCATGATAGCAATTATTTTTACAGCTGAGGATGATGAGAATGACATTGGTTTCCCATGTATTAGGAAAGAATTGTAAAGGACAAATTCAAATTTTTACCTGATGATCAAGCTATAGGAAAGGTTCAGGTATGACCACAGTTAATGCCACTGATCCATCCAAGTGTCGCTGAAACATTTCACTTAAAGTCACAAATGTCATCTTAATGGTGGAAATATAGAAAAAGCTAAGAAATCAACAAAGTCAGTGTGATTTATTGTCTGAACCATGAATGTATAGAATTTTGTGCAACTCTATTTAGATGTTTTACAGGATAAGTGTAAAGTTTAAACAGCCAGGGGCAACAGGAAAAGTCATACTGTAGTTGTTTGTGACTCTGGAATATTCTAATCCCTTTGTCTCTGTCTCGGGTCATTTTTCTGCAGATGAGGACCAGGAGACATCGGGGGATTTTGGCAGTGGTGGTGCCGTCATTCTCCTCGATGACCAGGAGGAGGAGCCATCACAGAGCGGACGGAGCCGGCAGAAGAAGAGGCGGGGCCGGATCCACCCCCGAGGAACCATTGAGGACGACGAGGACGAGGACGAGGACAAGGATGACGAAATCGGCTACATTTGGTAGCTCCGCTCCATTTTACTTTGCCATCAGCTGACCAGGAAACTCCGTTAACTCAGCACAGATCTGAAGCCATTCCAGTGTCTCCTCCTCCAGTTACCTTGGTGGCAGTCCATCTTTTGGCTCCCGAACCTGCTCTTGCAATCCCCGTCCCTCATCCGAATCTCTCTCTTCAGCGAACCTCATCCGACCTCTTCATTTCCAAGTGTTTCGCTCTTTCCTCACACAGAAACCAGAGAGCCTATTATATCTCAACAACTGTCAAGCTCCTGTTAGAATTCCGCTCAAGCTGTCCACTTTCCGCTTCTATCTTCCCTCAAACCTGCGATCTTTAACCCGTCTGAAATGGACCTTTCGCTATTGTCTCTACTTCCCCCTCTATCTCCCTTCACTTACTGTCCCTCTCCTTTCTCTGTATGTCCATATCAGAGTCTCTGGTCAGTCTGTGAGCCCAGATACATTAGCTGATGTATTGGATGTAAATATGTTTCCTCCAGGGAGGCCAGATTGTGGATTACCTTCCCTGTTGTTCCATCAGCGGTTCATTCTCATGTTCTGTGTTCCACCGTCGGGCTCCTTCCAGTGTTCAACAATGTTTCCATGAATTTGCTGCCACAGTTCCAGGCTCTGAGATGCTCCCACTCTGTTATTTCATGGAGGATTGTAAATTATTTAATTGTTGATCTTGAATGTTGCAGAAAGCCCAGGAAGCAATGAGATTAATGATGTATTGTCGTTGTTGTTGCATGTTTCTCATCGTGTTTCTGTAAAAGAGAGATTTACTTGGCCAGGTCTAGCTCTATGCATCTCAAACAGAAAGTGATGCCTATTTGGCTGCTACAATACTTTGTTGCTATGTTGATGCTGTCTAGTGTCTTTTTGGTTCTTCTCCCAATCTCAGGAGGTAGGAAGTTGCATTGCAGAATGATAGCAGTGTAGAAAAGCGAACTGCAAGGCCTACAGCCCAAATCTGTTGTGTCTCAGCCAGCTATTCTTTTACTAATTGGTCAGTAGGGCTGCTGAGGCTTTTTGACTGTGCATGGACACTAGAGGAAGAAGAAGCTGCTCCTGAGCTGGGAGGACACATGAAGTCAAGCAGAGAAGAGGCTCTGTTCTGCCTCCCAACATTGGATATGTTCAGTGATTTGAAATTGAAATCTTCACCATGTCAACTACGTGAACTTTTCTTTGTAACTTTGAAAATTTAAGTAAAGTGGCACTTTGAGTGTCTTTTGAACCTTACAGGTCTGTGTCCACGTGTCTCTTGTTCTCCCAATGATCCAGCACCAACCTCACATATTTCATCTTATTTCACTAAATAATGATGAAAAAGACTTGAATAAAAACACGTCTTGCTTCACTTTGAAAGCACAAACATGTTTGTGCATGTGAGTTTCTTGTGCTTCTTGGTTTTATTTTTCTCTGCAGCACAACAATCAAAGCCCTCCATCAATTCTAACCTTTTCCAACCTTGAGAAAGCAGCGTCCCCTGTTAGAAGCAGACATAAATGGTAGCAGCAGAGGATACTCTTATCACTTGCCTTTGAGAGAGGAGAATCACAAAGCCAGCAGTGCCCAGAAGAACATAAAAGCTTAATGAGTGTTTTTGTAATATCACTGGCTAATGGGACAGCTGACCCCACTGACTTGAAACGGCATGTTCAGCACTTTGAAAACACATTCTAACAACAATTGGAGGCTAAAAGTACAACCAAATCTTCTTGCTTGAAAAAGCCTGTTCAGCAGTTCACAACACGCTGTCAGAGAGAAAAGACAATGGGCTTAATGTGCATCGAATTATGTCAAACTGTGAAAAGTATACAATAACCAAATGTCATAAGACTTCATGACAGAAATTGCTCCGAAAATGTCCCATTTGCTCATTTTTTTGTACCCCAAACACCTTTTTTTTTTGCATTGTATCCTCATTATTTCTGGCCTCATGATACCCAGATATTAGAAGTAACTAAGTACATTTACTCAAGTGCTCTACCTGACTACATTGTAGAGGTACATGTACTTTACTTGAGTATTTTCATTTTATGCTGCTTCTAGTTTACTGCGTTAATTTGCTAGCTTTAATTGCTTTTAAGATTTTGTGCAATAGAAAATACAACACCACTGAAAATTATAAACCAAGTTAAAGATTTAACCAGTGGTTTTTAACTTCTTTTTGGATTCTGACGTCTTCCAAAAAGGAGCGTGGAGTCAGAGTCACGTTTCAAATGTCAATGCGATGTTAACAGCTCCACCCAAAAGGGATTTTTCCTTCCAAACTTCTCACATCATTTCATTTCAATAAATGTGCAAATGATCCAATGTCTCAGCAAGCACCAAAGATTAAGAATTGAAAATAGATTTGTGAATCACATCTTTGTTTTTTCTTCTTTCCTTTTCTATTAATCAGCTGACGAGCTTTCAGATTTATCTGTGGACACTGTATATAAAACTGCATTTAAGGTATTTCAAACTAGTATCTAATGATGTTAAATACAGCATAAAAATATCAGCCAGAGGGACCCAAGTAGTAGTTTTACTTTGTTTTAACTACATTGTGCTGTGCATGCTTTAGTACTTGTACTAAGCTTAGATTTGTTGTCTAGTACTTTTGCTGTATCAGCACTTTGACTTAAGAAAAGGGCCTGAATCCTTTTTACAGCATTTATACTGTATTACAAAGCCTTATATGAATTACTCTTATTCCTTTCCCATGAGAATTTTGCTTTGACAAAAACAGCCTTTCATATCTTAAAGGAACACATTCATATTTTGAGAAATGCTACTTATTTTCTTCCATTCTGAAAGTAGATAAGAAGATCAATAACACTCATCTGTGTGTGTGTAAATACACCAGCAGCTATGTCCAAACACTTTTCACACGTCACTAACTGTTACAATTGTCCATTCAGAGATAACAATGACCAGAAGTCACATCAGACGAGGTGTCATGGGACAAAGAACACAGTGAGTATATTCAAATAATCACAGTCCCAAATCCCACGTTCATATTTTTGATCATACGGCAGCTCATTTATTGACTCCAGCTAAGGCAAGACACACATAATACACAGTCTCATTATTGTTTTCATTTTGCTCTGCTCTCCCACTCACTCTCCTAGAGTGAGTTCCATCTTCATCTCAGTAAGGGGGATGCGTTGTTGTGTTTTATCCTCAGGGCATTTCCTTGCTCTGTTTCATTCCTCTATTTGCTGCTTCTTTATTATCCACAGATGGCTTCCCTGTCGGGTGGATCCTCCAATCAACCCAGGGTTTCCTTGGAGACTGATGATGGCTACAAGTAGCGCTTTCATGCAATTGGTGGATATTTTGCGATTAAAGGGAGCAGTTTTTGGAGATTGTCATTTAACATCAGGTGTTTTTTTTCTCAGTCATAAGTTGGTTTTTAGAAGGATGTGTCTTTTTGGTCTCTTGATTATTTCCAAATATGGTCGAGTCATAGTTCATAGCAAAATTCAGCTACTAGCATGTTACCTAATTCACACAATTTGCTAAACCCAGTTCAGCACATAAATTCTATCCAATCTCAGTTTGTTTCTTCACACTGTCTTTGTGCTAACTGGTAAGCTTTAAAGCTGCTGTTAAGGTGAGTTTAAACAGAGTCCGTCCAGCTGTTTCCCCGTTTTTTCACCCTTTGTACTAACATTGATTAATTCATTTTAACTCTTGGAAGAAAAATGAAAAAGCACATTTTCCATTTTCTAATATTCCTTTGATGCATACAGTCATTTATAAGAGATATAAATGACTCTGTGACTGATCAATCAACCACATAAGGAAACTTAAAACCTAAGACACCAACCTGATAAATCTGAAATATCTGGTGCAGAACACATGATACTGTAGAAGAGCTGAGCACCATATTTAAACTGTAGTGAAGCTGTCAAGTTTTTCATGTCAGATCAAATGTTACTTTAGTAACATTTTTAAAGATGAAATATAGTTTTAAATACAAGATATCCATGTTTATTTAGAAGTCCCATAACTTACTGATGGACTGTATAAGGAAACACGGGCAATCTGATACATCACCCTGATCAATGCCTTCCTTTCACACACTGAAATCCATATAAAGTTGCAGTGTACTATATCTCATTAATACTAAAAAGTTAAGAAACATACTTGACTAGAGTTCAGTGAAAAGGACAGGCTGCAAATGGAGTCTGCTCCTGGCTTCATTTTGCATATCTACGATGTACCTGGGCCAAGAGCCAAGATTGGCACTTTGCAGGTGAAAATTCCTAGTAGCTCTCCAAAGTCCTCAGGGTTCAGAGCAGTGCTCGTTTTTTTCCAGGTAGTTCTCATGCTAGCAGTGTGATCAAGGACCGATTTAGACCTGCAACCTCGAGGGAGTGAAATTAACTACCTGACAGGATAGGAATCCAGCCGTGCTCCAGAGTCCCAGGACCAGATTTGAGGATCACTGGTCTAAAGCCTGCCTATGTAATTGGCACAGACATTGTAATAAGTAGGGATCATCTCACACTAATCTGTCACAGCCCACCACTTCCACTCACACTCTCTTTCATGCTTGGCTGCTGCTGCACCAGCCAGCATGGGGAGCCTCTGGACAGATCAGACCCCCGCATGCCCCCCAGTGGAGGTATCTTGGATCATTCACTTCCAAGTGGTAACCAGTAACACTATCACAAATTCGCAAATTTCTGCCAGAGAGGTCTCTCTGACAGCACTAATTAGCTGGGTGCAGGCTCCAGCTAATAAATTAAACAGGTAACAAAAGTGGGTGCAGTGGCGCCGTTCCTGACAGAAGTGATAAATTAAATTGGGACTTGCAGGTGAGGAGTCAAGAGAGAGCAAACCACATTAAAAAAAGAGTGTCACGCACACACATGCATTTATTTACCTATTTAGGGTTTCTAATTCATTTTTCTTTATGTGATTATTGCTACTGTATATTTCAAAGCCAACTCCACCTTGTCCACCAGGACTTAATGCTGCTGTCACAGTGGAACAAGCTCATTATTTTTAATGCAACACAAATGTGACTTGAATTTGTAACACAGTGTGTGACACCAGTGCCCTCTGGTGGTTTGCTCCTAGTTCGGAGAAGAAGAAACAGCTGGTTTCAAGAGATTCTGACCCCAAAATGTTGGCTTCTGAGTTGAAGGGAATGACTATATTAGTGCTGGAATGAGTAGGACTCTGGATCTTTTTTGCGTGTCATTCGCCATCTTTCTCTCACCTGTCAAGTCTGCCCAACATTACAAGCAATAATTCAAAGAATATCGAATCTCCATCGATAAACTTCCACAGATAAATTTTAATATCTTTACTGTAATGTAATTTTCTTCTGTAAATATCAATTTACAATTTCATAAAAGAAATGGTTAACATGGCCAAAGCACAGGTTTCGCTTGAGAAAGGCACTTTATGAAAATAACAGCCACCACAAAGAGCTTTAATCAACAATGTTCTATTGTTCATTTGTATTTTATGTAGTTTTTTCTGGTAAATTTGCAAATGTGGAAGGGAAAACCTCCTTGTCTTGCATTTATAGAAAATAAAAGCTTTGGGTTATGGCTGTATAAGAGAGGCACTGGATTTAAATGTTTTTGTTTGTTGCTTTTCAGGGCAAATTCATGCTTCTTCATTTATGTTAAATATAAAACAGGTAAGACATTTCTTCTTGGCAGCAGTCACTGTGTACTCTCAGAAGTCAAACATCTCCACGCTGCTCAGATGGAGCTCTGAGCTGGATGGTGTCTCCTCTCACCAGCGGTTACTCTGAGCTGCAACCTCCACATCCATGATTCTTGGAAGTCGACCGCTAGCACCTCCTTCCAGGTAGCCTGTCTTCACAACAGGCGTGTCCGAGAGCCTCCTCGTGCTTTTGTTCAGATCTTGATCAGAAGATAAAGAACTTCATCATTTTCACAAGAGGAGGGAAGTGAAGTCAGCCACCGTACCAGATGGAGAAGCAGATATGATTCTAAGCCGGGGCATCAGACTCTCACCTGAGATTGCTAATAACATCTTCCGTCTGGCTCCAAAGGTGGAGACACCCACTTCCTTCAGATCTTCATCAGACAGAGTGAGGAATGTCTGGTAGTCAATCTGGATGAGAACGGAGAGCAGTTGCATCATGATGCTCATTCATAATGCATAACTCTTGTGAGAGTTTGTGTGCTTGTCTTTGTTTGTGTTTCGGGCTCCTGCACAGATAACCTGAACTTAAAACCAGAGTGCTGCAGGTTTAACTGACAGCGAACTGAATCAAAAATGCAGTTTCTCCCGCAAAATAACTCATTGCAACTTCATGTTTGTGTTTACCTCTTGCTGTTCAAACACGTCGATGTATTTGATCAGGCCAAGTTGGCTGAGCAGCTCAGGCAGGTCATCTGTCATGCGGGGGGAGGAGCTCCGCTGACTGCAGGTCGACGCCCTCCTCGACGAGCATGCACCTTCAAAGTAGCTGCTGGTGCTCATGAAGCTCTCCACTAGACATTAAAGTTCACAGGAAAAGGTTAAAAGTGGCAGGAAGAGACAGAAAGAAGATGAGAAACAGGGGTTCAGTGTTTTGCTGACTTTAAAAGCACACACCGGTAAGACTTACAGGGTTTGTCAGTTCTGCTTCGATTCACCGAGGATGTGAAAGCAGGAAAGGAGGAGGCGGATGAGGAGAAAGCAGAAGGAGGTGAGGAAGGGGAGGATGAGGAAGAGGTGGAAGAGGAAGAGGCATTCAGGGATGAAGATGTAGATCCACGTCTGTCCCTCCAGTTCTCAGAGTCGCTGCCGTTGCACACCTTCCCTGTCTGAGCAGCCCAAGACTAGATGGAGACAGAAACAGTGGCAGCATTAAATATTAACATTTCTTTCATCTGTGAATGTTTCACACAGTCGCAGCATCTTGTACTTCTGTCACCATCCCATCTTTTCACCTCTGCTAGAAATCATGAGGAAAAAGTGTCTGCAACTGGTCGCAAACTCTAATGAGAAAGGCCATTTATCATGTTTCTAAAGCAGCTCATTGGTCCGTGTGGGCTGACCTGTGGCTATAGAAGTCTCTCATTCGAAATTGTCAATGCAATGAATCCAGCAAATGCCTCCTCCCAGTCGCCCGTGTCGCAGCAGAAAATTGTAGTCGAATGCCTCTTGTTCTTATTATCCTAAGTGAGTCTGCCTCTCCATCTCTGGCTGCTGGGCAGCCATTCACAGCGCTCTAAAAGAGCAGGGGAGATGAGCTGAAACAGCTCAGGTAAACAGGTTGCCAAGGAGTGGCTGTGTTGACCGTGGCGATGGTATCAGACCCCAGGTAATTGAGCGTACAAATTGGCAGTGCTTACCACACAGTGAGATAAATGCTTCAAACTGTTAGAGGGCAATAGCAATAAATGAGACTGTGTTAGTGGGCCACTGTGGGGAAGCTTGTTTCACTGCAATGGAACAAAAACATGGCTCCAAAACAATTCAGGTCTGCAAAAGTAACTGTAACTATAAAGGACAAGCTATAAAACTATAAAGCAACTATGAACAAACTGTTAAAACCAGCCAAAAGTTTGTCAAACAAGGCATTCAGTGAGCATTAAGCTCATCTATACCTGCTGCTGGTGGTTGCTGGTGCTCAGGTAGGGCTTGTAGTTGCGGCGGCTGATGTTGCGAAGCTCTTTGACTGCCTCAGCCGGCATAGATTTGGAGAAGCCAAGGCCACTCCAAGTGTCTGTAGGTGTTCTGACTTCTGTGACCACAGGCTTCCTCTGCATGGCTGAAAGTAACACAAACGAACACACAGGAGCACAAACTGTGATTTTTCTGGCCAACGATTTCTATATTAGGTAATATTATCTGCAATATTATCTTCATCATTTCCTTTAACACCTTCCACATACGGATAATTTGTTCTATGGTTAATGTGAAAAATATGGATTGCAGCATTGTTGCAAGGAAAGATCTGAATGAGAAGACACTTGCAGAAAGCTGTACAGAAATATATGCACTTGAAATAGTTTCACATTCACACTGATGCTATCTGTGGCACGCATCAATACTCATATCCGCTGTCTGTCCTTTATGAAAATGCTCTGCAGATTTTGCCTTTGATATTCTAAATTGAATTAGCTGGGTTCGTGCATTAAACAATGTCTCACACAGTGCGACTCCCCGTCAGTGTGTGGCACGCTTAATAAAACTCAGACTGCTCATACTTAGATAAGTATACACACTCAAATGGCAAACAAGTGACCCCGGGTCCACTTCCACACGTGAATGTGTGATAAAAACTGCAACAGCACTCCACAAAGAGTGCAATATCAACAGGCTTATGACTGGAGGGTTGTCATTTGTGTGTGCATGTGTGTATCTCAGTGAATAAATGTCCCATTCATATACTGGCATATGGGTATCTTAATGACTGCGAGGCAGATGGCCCATTCAAACTGCTAATTCATAATCCCATAAAGCAACACAGAGGGAATTTGGTACCATTTGGCTGCAGATCTCTTCAGTATCTCTCATTCTGTATGATGGATGAGGTGGGTTTCGCTACGTGTGTGCTCATGCACGTGTGTGTGTGAAGGTGGTGTGTGTGTGTGTGTGTGAAGGTGTACACACTGTTTCTGGATGAGCATGTGTGTTGTCTGCATTGTGTATCCACTCCGTGTGAATTAAGTGGGAGTGCCAGAGCTACTCTATTATAACTCTGGCACAGTGCAGCACCATAAACAGGTCCCCTTCATCAGTTGTCTTGGCAGCGAGCAGTGCTGGAATGGGCCTCCTCTATCAAATCCCCTCCTCTGCTAAGGGTATTAATGCGTTGCCTCCGTAGCACACTTGAATAAACCAAAAAAGCCCACTTCATTGGGTTTAATCATATGACATTAAATCCTTCTCAACATTGATATGACCAAAACATGTGTACTTTCAGAGCAAACTAAACTATTGTATTGGCAAAATGTTTCTCTTTTTTCTGTGAGATTAGATGAAACGATTTGCAATCTGTGTCCTCTCCAGCTCCAAAAACAACAGCTTGGCTGTATAAAAGTGGAGGGTCTCACGAGCGAAACAACAATTTACCCTAAAAATTTGGGTGCCAACTTCTTCTACCAAATGTATTTATTATCAAACAAAGGGAAGTCTTCTTTAGCATTGCTCTAATTGCTGCTGCAGAACGTTTCCGAAGCCACAGTGAGACATGGAGACATATTAAACATTTAGGAGCACTAACCTCTGGTTGCCAGCAGTTTCTTCTTTTCATAGTCGTAATCCTGCAAAGCACAAACAGGAAACAGAGTAGGTAAATAATGCATGAAATTGAATTTTTTTTTCTTTGGTTACTGAGGATAGGCAGCAGAAATCTAATTTACAGCAGGGACAAACACTCGTATGAAACAGTTCTTCCTGCTGCTGTGGCCGTAAACTTGTTAATCCTCCTTGCAGTAACCTCTGAGCATGAGAGATGACAAATAAGAGGGGAAGGAAACAAACACAGAAGTCAGCTCTCAAAATCAAATTTCACTGGGGTCAGGGATGTGCAAATCAACAGGTTACATAACACCACAAATTAAATGTTCCTGCTGTTTCCATTCTAACTCGTCATCTAAAGAAATAAATCTTTCTTTCTTTCTTTCTTTCTTTCTTTCTTTCTTTCTTTCTTTCTTTCTTCCTTCCTTCCTTTGATTGCACATCCACAGAGAACCACTCATAAATAAAAATTTGTCCACAGAAGCAGTGCATAATTTTCTGAGAAGACATGCAAAAACACAAAAAAGGAGAGATTTGCAGTTCCCATTCCTCCTCACCTCAGCCTTGGATGAGTCAGCGCGTGCATTCTGAGCCAGAGTCACGTCTCTCCTCAGGCTGTTCCTCCTCTCACTCCTCCCTCCCTCCATCTCTGCGTTCAGCAATCTGCCATATTCAGGAGACGAACACACACAGATGCTAAGACAAGGTTAAGTGAAACGGTGATGGCTGTTTAGGGTTTATTAACCCTTTCTTTCCCCTGACAGCTACAGTTTTCAAAGACAGCGTTATGATGCTATGAAAATATAGAGTGTGTTGAAGGAGCGCTGATTCATTAAAACTGCTTGAATCTGCAAAGCATCTCCTCCACAGAACCACAAAAGAGCAAAAGAAGAGACTAAGCAAAAAGCAAATATATATGAGGTCAAGACTTTCTTTTGTCTAATGCAGTTTTCTATGTTTGCAAGATCTGTAGATTTTTGACAAATCTGGCACATGCAGGTGTGTATGTCTCTGCAGCTTTATTAATCACGTTGCAGGAGGTAAAAGTCTGTTCAGAGTCACTGCAAGGACTCACCTCCAACTTCTTACTTTCCATACGGTTGGTTTTTGAAGTTACAACTCTGGTTTTTGTTTTTTATGTAGCATAGAATTGCATTTAAGTTAAGACTAAAGAACAGTATCTCAGTTTGTTGTAATATATATCGTATTTCTGTGCTCACCTGTACGTGAGGGCCTGCCCTGTCGAATGGCGTCTCACTTGGCTGAAAACTTTGGAAATTTCAGGACCTTGGAGACTCCCCCTCCGGACATTCAGCCCCACCCTGCTGATGCTGTTCACTGCATCACACACCTCAGACGGCGACATCAGCACGACCTCGGAGCTCTCATCCTCTGATTGGCCAGACTGGTCCTCATTTTCAATGATCTGTGGAAGAGGATAAAAGTCAGTTTTGGTGTCTATAGATGATGTCTATACCAGGAATTTATTGCGAGCATTGACACCTTCTCCAGCGGCCGACCATCTGTTCCCTTCAGTCCCGTCCTGCCCTCCTCAGTGGGAGAGGTGAGGCCTGGTGGAGGTGAGGGGCGGAGCTTTGTGCCAGGTAGCACCTCTGTAGCTGGAGCAGGTGAAGTGCCTGATCAGGGAAGGAAGGGAGGAAATGAAAGAGTTTAAAACACACACACACTAGAATTTACTGAATTAAAAACAAGACCAGACAACTCAGCTACAAAAATTCCATCTTCCAGTATAAAAGAAGACCTCAGGAAATATCCAGGAATTCTAAAAACACTACATAAAGCCTTGATTATAGGTAAAAAAAAAAAAGTGGTAATGTTGTAATAATGAGTGAGCGTGCACTAAACAGCGATGAAAACCCCATTTTGCAATATGATTCATGCTTTTATGTCTGATTCTCTTAATGTCTATTTACATTCCTTCAAATGAACACCTAGCAGCTTTATACTGCATCAAACCATCACACAGTTCCTGTGCACAAATGATCCAATCAATCTGACTTCTTTGAGAATATAAAACATCTTGGTATACTGTGAAATGTAACGCTATGATCTGCCTTTACTTAGAGAAGAGTTACTGTTGCTGATTTTATTATTCATCCTATCTAATTCAGGATTCAAAATATTTCAGAACATTAAGTTATTTGCTTTCGCTCTTTCTTTCTCCCAAAAC
This sequence comes from Acanthochromis polyacanthus, assembly GCF_021347895.1. NCBI lineage: Eukaryota > Metazoa > Chordata > Actinopteri > Pomacentridae > Acanthochromis > Acanthochromis polyacanthus. Next base: position 20,480,831 of record NC_067122.1, read on the forward strand.
CAAAATATGTCTTTAATTTTATGCAAAGATAGAATCCTTCAAATGATTTGTTTAGCCTATGTGCAGCTTGCATCTTATTCATCTCAGTGACCCTCAGATTAGATCAGTGGGAGAAACAGTCAGGGGTTGCTTGCATTGGTCCCTGCTACAATGTTTGAAAATTCTAAATATACAGCTGTGACTTTGCAGTTTCCATGATATTTAAATGAAAGCACATACACAGATGCATGCTCACCCTGCTCAGAAAGACGAAGCTGCTGCAGCAACATGTTGAGCCAGTAGTTGGTCAGTCCACCGCTGGGTAGGACGGGGTCAGGCGTCATTTCCGTTTCCTTGGCGCTCTCACAGGAATCCAGCCCGAGGAGCAAACGTCGGGCCTCATAAAGGCAGGAGATGTTTCTTTCCAGACCCTTCACCACCACTGACTGATAAACGGCCACCAATACAAATAGTTTCATCAGTATTCAACCTGCATATGTAACTACAGGGAGGAATAGGTTTACATCCAAAATGTGAACCGAAGTGAACATTCATGAAATCTTTCAGTGGATATTTAATCCAGTGTGAATGAAATAAGCAATCGCAAACTCAACAGTGTCCTAGATTGAATATGAATAGAAAAGGGTGGCAGCAGCAGCCAAGAAACAAACAAAATTAACATTTCTTTTTAGATGGTGACTCAAACAATGAGCAGCAAAGCTACAGGGATGAAATGTACCTTGCTGGTCTGTTTTACTTTGGGCTTGACACTAATGAAGACTCCCAGATTTTGCATCATCTGAGCCAGCTTACAAGGATCTGCCTCCCCATCTTCACGCATGTCAAACATCAAACACACAGGCAGACAGTCCTAGATGTGTGCACAAACATACCACACAGAGAGCAAAATAACAAAAGATTTTTAAGAAACTTGTGGTAAATGTTGTCGTACACTGCCCAGCCAAAAAAAATAAAAAGTCACCACCTGGATTTAACTAAAGCAAATATGTAAGAGTCTTCCATGGGATAATTACTGAAGTGATGAAGATGTTTCAGCAGCAACAACTTATTTAACCCTAGCTGATGCAGTGAGGAGCTTCTCATTTCTTAAACAACTACATTGGAAGATGTTAATCTGCCTCAGAAGGGTCAAATTATTGGCCTGCATCAAAAACCTGGAAGTATGGTGAACCATCATCTTTGAGGAACAAATGTGGTCAGTCATGTGGTCTGATTTCCCCTGTTCCAAAGTGATCGGTTCATCAGGGTAAGAAGAGAGGACGATGAAGTGATGCACTCATCATGTCTAGTGCCTACCAGCCTGTGGGGGTTCGAGTTATGATCTGGGGTTGGTCAGGTTCAGCAACGCTGTGTTCCCACAGAATGAGGTCAGCTGACTACCTGAATATACTGAATGACAGGTCTTTCCATTGTGGAGTTTTTCTTCCCTGATGACATTGGTATGTTCCGAGATGACGATGCCAGGATTCATGGGGCTCACACTGTGAATGAGTGGATCAGAGAGCATGAGACGTCATTTTCACACATGGATTGGCCTCCACAGAGTCCAGAATTTGTGGGATGTGCTGGAAAAGACTTGGCACAGTGGTCCAACTCTTCCATCATCAGCATAAGATCTTGGTGAAAAATTGATGCATCTCTGGACAGAAATAAATGCCGTGACATTGCAGAAGCTTATTGAAGTGCTGCCATGGCGAATGAGTGCCGTTCTCAAAGCTAAAGGTAGTCCAACAAAATATTAGAGTGCGCACCTTTTTTTTGGCCGGGCAGTGTAAATTATAGCAGCAAAAACAGATCCATTGTATAGTTCATACATTAACACACAGACAAAGAACAGGACGAAAATAACTGTTTTGATATTTGCAAGCAAATGCTTGCTTCCCTTCAGGATGCTGTTGAGCACAGCTGTGCCAAAGGAAAACCAGAACACCCAACTCTACCATGAGCTGCTGCCGAGCCAGACACACTCCGTCGGGGCTGCCCTGGATGAGCAGTGAGGGAGGACTCTGAGGAGCACTGAGGTCCGGTAGGATGATCTGGGTCTGGGTCTGGTGCATAACGCTCAGGAAGTGAGCTCCGTTCTGCCCCAGCAGGAAGAGATGCTGCTGAGAGGTGACATCCAGCTGGCTGCTCACTATCCCGCCTGTGACCTCAGACCCCAGCAGCAGGTCCATCAGGATGCAGGTCGCCTTCTGTCAGGTGACGGTAAACATATTTACAACATGATAATGTATGATATAAGGTCACTCGTAAAAATACTGGCTCTTTAGCAGTTCTTCTGAAGGTTCACTGGTTCTTCTGTGTGGTTCATTAAAGTACCATAGGTCATTTTGTTTGGTAACAGGTGATAGTATTAAATCAGAGCTGTAACTAAATATCATTTTCATTGTCAGATCAGCGACAGATTACTTTCTCTTTCAATCGATTAATCATTTAGTCTATAAAACATCAGTGAGAAATGCACATTACAGTTTTCCAAATCCCAAGCTGTCGTCTTGTACCTTATTCTCTCTGACCAACCGTCTAGAACCCAAAACAATAAATGTATCATAATGGAAAGAACCCAGAAATGCTGCAAATACTTACATTTGATTTTTTTTCTAATTTTGTAGCTTAAAGACAATCTCGAAAATGACTCTTTAAAGAATCTACCATCTTTTGTTGTATGGTGATGAAAGGAATCATTTTTGATGATTCTTTGAGGTATCTATGGGAGTTCTACAAAAAATATCATTTGGAAAAAAAATGGTTACTTAAGGAATCTGTTGCTAAAAGGTTGTTTGTGTCAAATCAAAAATACATTTTCTATGCTGAATGTAGAGTAAGACCAGTGATTGGTTTGGCTGATTATCAGATACAACATTCCACATATTTCCAGTTATTGGTATTTTTAAAAACTGTTTTCTGATTAAATAAGTTAATTTTAACATGTACAACATTGATTTTTTATCTGTAGTCACAATCTGTGTCCTCCAGCAATGTCCTGCCCACACCACAATCTGCTTTAGTACACTTCACAAGCAATACCCCTACAGCACCAAAAGATAAACGCTGAAAAGTCTTCTGTTTTTAAACAAAAACATTAATGTTAATTAAGCAAAAAGCGTTTCAATTAGGTTTTGTGTTGGAGTTATTCAAAATTTAGACACCAAGATTTTAACTTATTTTTCATTTCTGTATTCATAGTGCAAAGGTATTTTCATTCTGTCAGTCTTCTTGACTAAAGATAACATGGCCAGATGTTTTAATCCCATAAAAGGTTCTTGTGCGTGATATTTCTCCAAAAAAGAAAAAACAATACAATACCGTGACAATGCAGTGCATAACAGAAAAGCAATAAGATATGATGCAGTACAAAAAAAAACAAAAGTAAGTAAGCTAAAATAAGGCTAGAATAGAAAAGTAAGAAGTAACACTCGCAATGATATTAAAGCAGTAAAGTAATATGACAGACAATAATGAAATATTGTGCATTAAACTGGAATATTTCACATGAAATAATCATCATCAATATCTGCACTGACAAAAGCAGATCAGTCAGCCTCTAAACTGACCTTATTCTACTCCGTGTGAACTGTAAACTGGATCAGAGTGGTTGTTGAAGTGTTTCATGCTGACCTTGACGGTGGTTGCGTTGCCCTGCAGCCCCCAGACAGTGCAGCAGCTGCCATAAAACGGAGTCTGGGCTTGAGGCTGAGCTGGAACAGCCCTGAAGCTCACACTGACCCCCAAAGTCTGCACCACCTGCTGGATGAGAGGGGATCCTGCATCTGGCAGAGCCTGAGGAACCAGGCTGACCGGCAGGTCAAAGGTTAAGGACAGTGGCTGGAGGTCCTGGAAGGAGAGGAGGAATGAATATGATGGACAGGACACACGGAGGGGAGGGGTACATGTAGAGATGGAAGACAAACAAAGACAGACAGCAGCAGACAGGCAGCATTTTGACAAATACACCTGTCTTCTTTGTATCAACCATCCTATTAATCACTCTATTGATCTATGTGTCTGACAGGAGTGAAGAAATTGAGTGCTGAGACTAATAAAAATCTCTCTGTCCAAATCATAGATTGACCACTCACTCTTATCCTCCGCCTGGCTTCCTCCACCCCTTCTATGGGCCCAGCTATAGAGACCTGGGTAAAAATTAGGAAAACCAATGACATTTAAATGAATTTGTTTTCAGTTTCCTGCCATAATACCAGTTAGCTGATCATTGTTACCTGGTTGCTTTTCTCCCCAGTAGCATTGTAGCGGTTAGAGTCAGGGAAATGAATGTGACAGGATGTGACCTCCATCACCTTTTTGATGTTTCCACCACCTTTTCCAATCACATGGGAGTGTTCTGTGTAGGCCACGTCCATTTTTAGAGTCACCTTGTTTACCTGTTTTTACACATATATAAAACACTGGTGTCATTTGTGCAGATTTACACATTCACAGTAGCACAAGCAATACATACCATGAGCTATTTTTATATCAGAATAAAAAAACTTTGTTTAGAGTGAGGCAGTAGCAGTGAAAAAAAAAACCCCATAAAGGCAGGCAGTAGCAGTGAAAAAAAAAAACCCATAAAGGCATGCATTGCATTGTGCATTGTTCACACAGTTGTTTGGGAAAACTGAAACTCAGGTGCCAGAGCTCTCACCCTGGTTTCCAGCACTTCTAGTATCTTCTTTTTGGCTTCCACAACATTGGCTCGCTTCCCTTCCACCTTCACATGTGGATCTAGATGGAAATAGGAGTTTTAATGCCATGAGTTTTACTATGTTCCAATAATGCCTCACAAAACTAAGAGCACAAATTTGATGATGCATGAAAAAGTAAGAATTTGTCACCTTTCTTTGACTTGGCTCCTATCTTCAGCTTGGATGGCCATTTCACCTGAGTGTTAGTTTCTCTCATTACCTGTGGAAGCGCAGACAATAGGAGAGAGGAGGCAACAAAGCAGGAGCTGTCACTGTATGCACAAAGACACACACATATCCTAACACACACATAAGCAGAACAGACACACAGCTGATCTCACTGATCTAAGAATACAAAGCCTCGTTTGCATTTCAAAGGCTGCAATTATCACCTTCATAAACCTGTAATTACTGGGTGGAGAGCATGAGACAAATTGTAGCAGAAACACTCTCACTCATCTGTAAGCTACATTTAACCAGGAGGCTTTAAGCATGGATGATTATAGATATTTTTCACTCAGGAGAGCAGCTGAATTATTATTGTTTCATCTTTTGTTTAATGAATAAAATATTTTCAAGTGTGGAGCTCTACTTACTCTCTCAAAAAACTCCTCTCCTGTCTCACCGTCTTCATGCTTTGGAGCTGAAAGTGACACAGCAAGCAAACATCAACAACAGCCAGATAAACATGAGCAAATATTTTTCATAAAACCTGTTGTGTGATTTGCTGTGCCGGTCAGCAACTTCAAGTATTTCTGTTTACAGCCGAAGTTTTCAAAATGAAACGTGTGTGCGCAAAGTCAACATCTGACTGTTGACTGACTGAAATTTGCCCAGCGAGCTGAACAAGAGGTTACTGGGAACATAAACATTTTTAAAAGGCCATCGCTCCATGGTGACATTTACAGGGTTCAGGAGGAGCCCCAGGAACGCCGCCCCCCCGCCCCCCTCATCACTACGGGTTACGCTGGCTGGAGCTGAGGAATGGGATGAGAACAGTATGGGGTGGAGCAAGAAGGTGGTGGTTGGAAAAGGCAACCACAAATTAGCCCAGAGACAGCTAATCACATCAATGGCATTTGCTGACGCAAAGACCTCCCACTTTACCAAAAAAATTAAACAACAACTGCAAAACCAAGACGCAGGAATCAGAGTCTCAAATGCAGTGTGACAGATTATTACCTTGAGGGATGAGATAGAACATTTACTGCCTGACTGAGGTTGCTCTCACAGCCGCAGAAGTACAGTCCCAGCTGTACACGCATTAAAACAACCCACAGTTATCAGAGCTGGATTCGCTCAAGCACTTCCCCATCAAGAGCAAACATCAGCCTCTATCTGTAGCAGGAGCACGCTATCAGGAAGAGTTTCCCCAGTGACACAGGGGAGGCATTTGTCATAAACCTGCCAAGGAGCGATAACTAACAGAGGCAGTTACCTCTGCTTCCCAGACAGGAATGATAATAGCGAAAAGGACTTCTGAATGCATAAGCCAATGCGGGTCATAAATCACCATGATACCGCAACAGGACTTTAGTGGATGGCAGTTACTGATGGGGACAACAAGGGCGCAGCCAGCTGGAGGCTCTGACAGACACACAGGGTCAGGTAGATAAGAAGGAGCACACTGGGAGGCCACGATAGGCATCAAAACACAACAACTATCAGAAAATGCAGCTGATGAGGCTGAATGTGAGGAGAAAACCGCAGGTGCATGGCACTGATAGTAGACTCTAACGAATTATATTAGGTCCTAACCAAAAAAAATAAAGCTGAAGCAACAGTTTGTATCTGTCTTTTTGAGTTGTGAAAAATAATTTTCAAATAATGTTCAACCAACAAGCTAAACAGAACTAATTGGAATTAGTGTCAAGTTCTACAGTCAAAATCTTGTATCTATTTACCAGTCTACTTGAAAATGGTGAGGTGTGTTATTAGGTGTGAATCCTGAACTGAAGAAAAATTAAGTTATTGAGCCAATTTCATTAAGTTACCTCAAGTTAAGTTTAGTTTTTATTCAACTAATGCAGACATTTGACTTTAAATTGCACATTATATGAAGTTGATGCAATTACCATCAGTGTTATGGCATCGCAACCCATCAAAATAATGTTTGCACCTTCAAATGTTTAGTAGAATCTGCAAATTACAATCAAGCAAATCAGCAAATTTTGACTTTAAGTTACTTTTAAAGCATAAAGAAAAGCTGAGAAATTATTTTTTCCACAATGATGCCTCTTGTACATCATCTTATTATCTTTTGGGAAACACCTGTGTCATTTCCAATCAAAAAGGGTTGAATAAAAGTAACTTTAAGACAAAATTTGCTCGAATAATTTCGGTCTTGACTGTAGATGCTGCTGTTTTGCAAACATACATTTAATGAAGTCATCCCTTGAAATATTATTAAATTTGTTGTTTCGCTCACCGTACAGCATGGTCTCCAGCTTCTTCCTGTCGATCCTGAACCTCTCCTCCACCCATTCTGGGTCCAAACTCTGCCCTGTTGAATTCTCCTGACCCAGACCCGAGCTTCCTCCTCCTCCTTCCTCCTCTTCCTCATCCTCTCTGTCACACTGGGCCTCTCTGGGCTCAGTCTTTGCTGCTGAGTCGGGTTCTATGCTAGTTTCCACGTCAGGCTGCTGGGCTGCTACGGTGGCCAGGACTGGAGAGTTCTCCTCGCTGGTGGTGGTGGCCATAGCAGAACTGAGCCCTCGTCAGTGTGTGTGTGTGTGTGTGTGTGTGTGTGTGTCAGTGGTATGTGTCCATGTGTGTGACCAAGGAGACCAGCAGGGAGAGAAAAAAGGGGAGAGAGGGGCAAGTAACACCCCCTGTGCCTTTTCTTAAAAAAAAAACCCCGCCCCCTTCATTTAATTTTGGACACCAATCTAAGGCTTTCTCTCTGCCTTTAAGCTGCTGAAGGCTTGAGGGATTTGCTGCTACGGCTTTTATTGCACGGATGCATGAGGAGTCACTTCATTGCACCACACAGGCAACATCTTCTCTCTCCCAGTGACTGCAGACGGACTAAGACAAGTCTACAACTTCGACCGAGGCTCACTTTTCTCTGAACAAATCCGCAATAATCCTCAGTTCAACGTCCACAGATTATGCGGATAGATAGTGAAAGTCAATGATAAGACAGGATACGCATCTGAGCCACACAGACACAGAGACACACACATATCTGGAAAACCATCCTCTCACCAGTGCACACAGCTAACAAAATAAACAGTCCATCCAGCCATCCACTGCACCTCTGTTCATGTCTGTCCTCCCTCCCCTTCCTCTAAATGAGACGCAGAGGGTTTGAGATTCCAGAGGTCGGGGTGAAGGGGAGCCGAGGGGAGAGCTGCAGCAGTGAGAGGAACTTTCAGCAACACTGTGGATTAAAAATGAAGAACGTATTCCTGTTCTTAAATGCACCAACACAACAATGTAAAAATGCCATTAAAGAGAAAAAAAAGTTCTTCATAATCAAACCAAAGCCTTTTGAACAAATAGAATGATAATAACAAAGACAGCACATGTATCTTCAGGATCATCTTGCTGCTGTAGCTTGTTGACTCCAGTGATTCCCAAACTAGAGATCAGACCTCTTCAAAACCGTCACCAAGAAATCTATCAGGTCATGAAATTATGGAAGCAGCAGGAAAAATAAGAAGAAAGAAGAATGGCAAAAAAAAAACCTAAAGTTTCAGCAACACATTATTTAAAATAGTTCTTCAGACTTTTCTACAATCTTAACTTTAAAAAAAAATCTGTGCTTGTTTTTAAATGAAACCACTGGCGAGTTGGCAAAGGAGGCCAACTAACACTTATTTTTTCAGAGAGAACACAAACCAAAAGTCGTCTTTTTATATGCTGAACAAAAACATAATTTCGACACGTGCTGTTTCTATCTGTTCTTTTTACCGCAGGGAAATAAGCACCACATGAAACATCCACGTATGCAGTCCACTGAAAATGACAATGGGCAGGTTGAGAGCAAGCAGGAATCACAAGTCAGTAACAAGTCACACCTGCATCGTGTAGACAATGAGGTTGTCAGTGCCGCTTTGTGGAAACTTGTCCCATTGTTCCTGAAGGACTGGAGAGGTTAACAGACATTTTAGGGGACAGGATCATGCTGTCGGACATGTCCAATAAGAGCATCATGGGACAGATTGTCTCACATGGCATGCCTGTTTCATACATGACCAATTGTGGAGTTGTGGACGTTCAAGTGTCTGACTGACACACTAGTATCCAGCAGCTTGTTCTTGTCTTTCTCTTGTCATCTGTGGCATCTTGTCATCCAGTGTAGCGGCAGCATGGCTCGGTGGGTAGAGTGGCCGTCTTATAACTGGAAGGTTGCCGGTTGCCAGTTCGATCCTCAGCCCATCGTGCTCATGTCAAGCAAGACACTGAACCCTTAATTGCTCCTGGTGGGTCATGGTTAGCGCCTTGCATGGCAGCTTCCGCCATCAGTGTGTGAATGGGTGAATGTGACGTATCATGTAAAGTGCTTTGGATAAAAGCGCTATGTCTATGTCTATAGGAACTGGCTATAGCATAGACATTTAATGTGATTGTTAAATGTCTATGCTCCTTATGTAGCTTACTACAACTGTAGTTTTCTGCAAAAATCACTTTAAATCATTGTAAGTTACTGTGCCTTGAAATACATTTAGTATTCTATAGATCTTAAATTAGAAGTGTTTTATTTATAGTATTGTAGAGCAGATTTATTTTAGTTTAATGTTATTGTTTATCTGGTTACTATCTATCTATCTATCTATCTATCTATCTATCTATCTATCTATCTATCTATCTATCTATCTATCTATCTATCTATCTATCTATCTATCTATCTATCTATCTATCTATCTATCTAAATAAAGATGAATTTTAATGATCATATGAGTGTTTCGTGTACTCATAATTATTATTCTTTAAAGCCACATCTGACCAGAGTATGGAATAACCCAATGGTCGAGATTTTGTCACATATCAAACAACTGTAAAACCTTTAGTATACAGTTTGGCTAAATCTAACGCAGCACAAACCACTATAAAAACAATATGATACATGAGTAAAAAATTGCTTTCTTTCAAATGAGGTGGAATGGAAATATTGAATAAGAAGCAGCATTACATTGTGCTTGAGTTCTCCTCCTAAACCACATGGCTCCATTACTTTGTTCGTACTCAGTGTCAGGAAACCAGTTTGTGAAGTAGCAGGCAGTCCACGAGTCATAAACTGCTGTGACGGGAGAAATGTTTTAAAATGTGCCCAAAAAGAGAGTTAATGAGATTTCAGAAATTGCTTAGCACTTATTGAGTCCCCTCTCTGGTTCAAATTTCTCAAATTTGGGAACTCCAGTAGAGACTGAAACATGGGTAAAGACAAACTGCTCAATTAGTCAGCTCTGGTGGGACCCTGTTTCCAGCTCAGCTCCATGTTTTCCATATTGCCCAGACAAATTTGGCCCCAGGCGAATCAGCAAACATTATTTGGCAGTTCAGGCTTCTTGCTAACATTACAAACGATCGCAGGCTAGACTTCTTCGCCTGAGGAGGCTTGTACGTGAAATACGTGATGGCTGTGTCACCATGGCAACTGGTCAAGGGGTGAATTATTCCACATTTAATCTGACTTCACAACAGCAGATCTCCTTTCTTCCCCCCGTGGCCTCGTTTACCCCCATCTGACTGGAAGAGTGAGTGTTTCCAGTAAAGCGTCGGAGCGTGCGTCACTGTTTGGAGGGCAAAGAACAGGCAAAACCATCCTGTGGAGTAACTGATGAGCTCTGTAGCGTTGGCCAGATCAACTCCTCAATTCTTGAATAAGTCAAACAAGTATCTCTCCTTTTTTATCTAGATTTTACAAACATTTGTGTGTATGACGGAAGTGCTACAGCAGCAGAAGGTCTAACAATTAACAGAACATGCATGACATTTTAATCAGACTCCATCACAAATCTTGGTGTCCCTAAAATACCGCTTTCCTCATGAGTTGAGTCTGTTGACATTCTTGCTTTTACAGGAATTAAGGTTTTCACTAATATTCCTTCAGATATTTTTTTCAGCTTTGCTGCAACATTAAACTTTAAATAACCCCGCGCTGGGGAAAAAAACACTTGAAATATGCACTTACCTATTTATTCAGACACTTCCCATACGCGCTAATGTGAAATCTATTTACTGAGATTTTTTTCAGCGTAACATTGCTATGGTAATAGCTTTTGCTCACAGCCTTGTTTCCATTAAAATCTTATTTTGAACATAACTGGATTCATGAAGCTCTGCAGTAAACAAATCAAGTACAATGGCCAGAATGAGCATTTTGACAGCATGTAGGATCAGGATTTTCACTGAGTTTTAGCTGCTGTCTGCGTCTTTTCCTGTGTGTGTTTCATCTGTCTCCTTACAGTAAATGCTTCCCTCATGAATGTCAGGTGTGTTAGTTGAAAAAAAAATATTTTCCTTGACCTCTTGGTCCCTAACCAAGATGGAAATTGCAGTTAATAACTAATTACCTTAATGATGACTGAATTCTGTGGGACACACTGAGACACTTGAATACAAAAAAGATATTATTAATATCAGTAACAACCTATGTGCTTTTCTGATTATAACAAGTCAGAGTATCTTCTGTTGACAAAACTTATTAGAGTAAAGATTCTGAGGTGTTGTTGGGATCTTGACACTTTGGGAGCTTAGCCCAGCTAAGAAATCCTCAGATTTTGACCTGATAATTGTGCCATTTTCAAGTAATTTCAAAGTAAAATTGCTATTGAATGTGAGACAAAGTGCTCTAGGCAAAGTGAAGTCATCTTTCTGTGCTTGTCCCATATTCCACAAAAATATCACAAAGAATACTCATTGGGTTTCATGTAGAGATGTGCTTTGGAAATAATTGTTTTCATACATTTTATACAAAAGTAACTTTCACCAGGCCTTTGAAAATTCCAGGAAAAAATGTAATAATTTAGAATTCTTCTAAACCCAGTTGTGCTACTTTATTACTTTACCATCTCCCAATGTTTACATTGTATCTAGTCTTTAGTTACTGTTTGTGCCAGTTTTTTTTTTTATTAAAGCTGACATTTTTGTTAACTACAACCCGATTCTGGTGTCTGAATTAGGACCTCTTTCAACACTCAGCCTGACAAAAAGGTTCAACCATAAATTCCCATAATACTAAAACCTCAAATAAATAACTAAGAATGATCAGACAGAATCTCCTAACTGTGTAGCTGACAAAAACACACCAGAAATTCTGTCCATCGTGTATGAAGGACAAGCTATCTAACTTCAGCACTTTACAACATGACAATAAAAAACATTAATTCATGGGATTTTCTAATACAGTGAAAGAGCTCTATTTTGTCACTCAGTCTTTATTACCTCTGTACAAAATAAAATAAATTCAATGAAACACGAAAAGACCTCAGTTCTCTCTCTCTCTCTCTTTTTGTTTTTTAGCATTTTAGATTATTTTTCTTTTTATATGGAGTGATGTTCATAAATGAATACAAGACACCTCTTCTGTTCAGGGTGGGTTTGCAAATGAACCATTTTATATGCTGCTTATTAAGCCAAGCAAAAGAAGCGTCAAACCGAAAAAATATTTTTGAATTATTTATTTCTGCATTTGTGAACAGGAGGGTTAAAAGGGAGGGTTAAAAAGCAGTGCCATAGATACTGTGAGGCTGTAGTTCCTTCACAGACCACAGGGAGGCGCTGTGAGACTTGAGCTCCTCATAAACAACCCTCGAACTCTGCGGCGTTACGTCATACACTTCCTGGTTGGATCTCTTTCGAGGCGTCTTGTGACTGATTTTTTTTTTAAATTTACCTCCGTCCAAACCACCGGAGGGACCCTCATACAAGAATCGGCAGGAGTCGTTATTACCGGGCCGGACACCCGGTACTTTACCGTAAACATGCCCGGTCGAAGATAAGTACTTAAAGTTTCTGAAAAAGACGAACCATGTGGAGAGTCCAGAGTCTGGTTGGCAGAGGTGAGAAACATTACAGACAGGAGAAAGTCTTCCTGTCCTTGTTACGACGACCTAGTTATTTCAATTTAATTATTAGCACGTGTCGCACTTTTGAGAAATAAACGCTGTTTCTTGTGCTTCCCCAGCAGCAGTATCTTTTTATTAAACTTCATTAAACGCCATACATTCTTGTATTAAGTTTACTCGGTTGGTTTATTTTGGTCCAGTGAACCGGGATCATGTTGCTGAGCTGCTACAACCTGTTTCAGACCTCTCGATGTTTCTAAAAATTCACAGAGGTTGTATGTAACAAAACACTAAAATATTCATTGAAGTGTTTTATTGTTCGCATATAAACACACCGTGAATTATTGCTTCATTTAGGTACAGAATACTAATGCACATCTCACTATATTATAATTTATTTATAAATGATATCGTAGATTTGTTAACTACTTGCAAAAAATGGCTAATAAAATATAATAAGGTTATTTAAAGAAAACGAGAAATGGCAGAATAAAAGGAAAGCAAACATCTGCACAATCACTAGAATTGGAACTGGCTATAAAAATATCTATGTTATGTCTTTATTCTACTTAATAAATAGCTGTAGTAGTTTTTTCTCTTTCTTTTTCAAATTAAACCACCCTTGATGCTTTGGCAATATTGTTAACATGATATTAATGTCAGTAATGTGTATTGAATTGTAATTTAATTGAAAAAATTCAATATTTTAAGCAGTGCTGGTCAGCCGATCAGCTGCAAAAATGGCAAATTTGTCCCCAGTGAAGCTTATATTTCAACATAAATGAAGAGTAGTTTTTCTCTAATAAATATTTTATTTTGGTTTAAATGAAGCAGTATTTTCAGTTGCTCCGTAAACGTAATTAAACTGAAATAACTGCATGAGATGAAGAATTTAAATTTACAGAGCATGTTTTGTGGTTCTGAGGCGACTCAACCATCTAACCTTCCTGGATACTTTTTAACACTGAACATTAATGTTTAATTTCTGCTGGGTTTTTTTTCCATTAAATCCTCCTCTCAGTGCTGCATCGTTGCCATGGCAGCAGCTCCCTGCGACTCCCCCAGAACCACCATGTGGAGGACGAGGTCATCAGCGGCTCGGCGGTCCTCTCCACCTCTCGACACTCCTCCGACAGCAGGTGCTCTCAACACCTCCGTCTTTTCGTTTTCACTGTTCAAACTTCAGGTCTGACACAAAAAGATTAGAAAGCGAGAAGAAAGGAACATACAAGAAAAGCCTTGAGCGTCTCACTTTGATGCCAGGACTTCTTTGTACTCAAACCGCCGGTTATATTATCAGGTGATGAAAAGAGAACGTTTGGCTGAAGGTGAGACCTCAGAGACTATCTTCATCCCTGTCCTTTGTCGTTCCTTTACCCCCTTATTGAACCTTCTTTATCCTTATTGCCTCCCTTTCAGCTGGTTGCATCATCTGGCAGCAACCTGTTTGTGTGTATAAACAGTGTAAGTTGAACGAACAGAAACAAAGCCATCTGCCTTAAACAGATTGCGTCTGTGAAGCCTCCTCACAACAGACAGGAAACAGAAACATATATGCAATTGTTGGATTTTCTTTGTACTTTTATTGTTGCAGCTCTCAGAAAGAGGAGGATGGAGAGAGGAGGAGGAAGCAGAGGAGCTTTCAGTTCGGTTACGCCGAGCTTCCACGTTACACAGCCTTGGATGCTGTGGGATGGGTATGTCTTTCTGTTGCTGCATTTTCAAATGAAATATGTAACCCAAAGGCCTGCTTCATCAGCTTATCATTTGTCTGTAAGTAGTTGTAGGAAAGATGTCAGAAGGCTCAGTGAGAAACAGTCTGGACGGCTAGATGAATGGTGCTTGGTGCATTAATGTGGATTGATTCATAGCAAATTATAAACGCAGTGACTAATTTAAATCCACATGTCAGAAAAATCACTAACGCAACTAATCACTGCACATTGAAGTGGAAACTAAGTCACAAAGTAAGGGCCAAAGTCTAAGACCTGACCGTGTTCAAACGTTAAAGATCTTCAAAAAATGACCACCAAGAGAAGCCAGCATTCGGAGGCAGCAGGATTTATTGTCGAGTATTTCTTAACAGTGATTAAAGTCTGTAAAAAAAAACAGATCCTGAGCTGTGCATCGACTTTTATGCTGTGAGAATTGGCCGTTTTTCCACACCTACAGGGCGTATGATTGGAGGGACAGTTGTGACACCATTAAACTTCTCTAAATCTATTGGTCAGGTCGTGACATCAGGTTATCATATTTCACCCCCTACAGAGGACATGCGCATTAGATTTTCATTGGATCATCTTTTACAGAGAACATGCCCAGACATGTTCAGACCTTGCCCTATTACTTTGAGACAGATTTCATGCATATTATACCTTCATTTATTGTTATGTTTCTGGTACCCCTCTTTAGCAAGTTATATTGTTTTTAGTTGACACCATTATGTTTGGAGTCCTCCATATGTCATTTTCTGAAAAGCATGTGATCCGTCTTCACACTAAAATACGTGTTTTTCTTGATGATCTTCCAGCTGTCTGTGTCTTCCACAGACACACACACAATACCGTCAAGCATCAATCAGTACTAGAAATTCATCATTATGTATTTTATACATATGTTTTCACTCTAGTCTTCAATCTAATAGCATTTGACATAATTATATCATGTTTTACTTTTAGCGCGTTATTCCCACAAAAATTACACTACATCTGCACAAGTTCCTGCAAATATACACTGTTTACATATTTTAAGTGTACAATGAGTGGATTGTCAAAATTTAGATTGTTTTCTCTTCTTTTTTGTGTTTTTTTTTTACCTGGTGGCAAACAGTTAGTTTTTGTAACACAGTGCATGCTTCCACTGTCTCATGACGCTGTAGAGACTAGTTTGTGTGCTTCAAAGCAGTCAGTGGAAGCAAGCTTAATTCACAGTTTCTCTTTTCAATTTTTTGCTAATTTCATAACTTCCTTTCAAATTTACTTGACAAGTGTAGTGAAACACAGTTATAGTTTCTGTATCTGCGAGGGTCTACGAGATGTCAAGTTCGTCATCTCCCTAAATGCACCAGACTGTGCAGACTGGTTATTCTAATGCAGCCAAAAATGTGAGACCCTGCAGCGATTATGCTACAAGGATAAGACAGCAGTGAACATATTCAGCAGTACTGTTTATACGTGGAACACTTAAAAGCTGATCTACTCCACGTATGTAACAAAGTCCTCTATTGAAAAGTAGCATGATAACAACAACTAAACATCCAGGGTGTCTGCAGCTGTCTGTATGCACATCTACACAAAATATCACCAAAGTTTAGCCCAGTTGTTTTGTTCATCCGGCCACAGTGAGTAGTTCTTCCCATTTACCTACTAGAGGGCTTATCAGTGTGCAGGAGTCTTCAGCTCTCCATGACACATGTTTGGCCATTCCTGCTAAAGAACATGTAGGTAAAAAGAGTAGTGGTGCACATCTCGTGTATGAAATGTCCTTGTGACAGTGGAGCTGCTGTGTCTTCACAGGGTACAGCAACGCTTCTGTTCATGCAGATCTGCAGGAGGATCCACTCCCAGTTCTCTTCAAGCTCTGAACCCAATCCGACCCCTGGAACCTTGACAGCAACTTCAACTCTGCACAAGTGCGGCTATCGCATCCTGCTTGAGATCTGTGAGTCCTTCTGGCATCAATAGACCAGCAGGGTGTTGATCTGACAACTCAAACTTTACCATCTCAACTCCAAACTTTGCTTTTCCTTTAATCCTGTGGGATCAGAATTCTGACGCTGTTTTGTTTCTTCTGTCTGATTTCGGCAGTGTCTAGACGTGATGTCCTGCCCAGAGGAAGGAATGTGTTTTGTCTGCAGGAGGTGCCCGAGAGGCAGAACTATGATCAGACTTCAGCTCAAAGCAGCAGCAGCAACAATAGCTCTCATAGCAGCAGTGAGCAGGACCATCTGACTGCTGACAGCTCCATCGCTGACCACCAGAGGGCGCTCCTGACCCAGGATTCACTTGTACCAGGTTTGTTCTGTCTGCACAGCTGTATGCTCGGTTTGTAAATCATAAGATTTTATTAACCGAGCATTCATTAGAGTGTAAATAATACCTTATCTTGTCCGACTTACAGAGGAATCACTTCTGTCAGCAACCTGTTCACAGCAGAATGACACCAACAGAGACACAGCAGAGAAAACGGATGCTGCTAGCGAGGTATAAATCTGCATCTTTTCATTTTTGTGAACTTCATTTGAAAGAAAACAACATTTTTTTTCCTTTATCTTGGAGAAGGACTGACTGAGATGATTCCTAATCATCATTTTTTTTTATTATTATTTGTTCTTTTTTTCTAGGAGATATTGTCTGATGAAGAGAGGCTGACAGAAGCAGCACTGAACCTGAGACAAGTGGGAGACACCAGCGTTCCTGTCATCCTCAACATCATCGGTGATGATTTATTGATGCAACCAGTTGAGACAGAATGTATTTTCTTTGTTTTTGTCTGTTTATAGCTAATGTCTCAATCTTCTTCTATACATCAGGTCTAGAAAGTGCCAAGAGGGACAACTATGAGGAAGCTTTCACCTGTTTTCTAGCTGCAGCCAATCAGGGCTACAGTAAAGCTCAGTTTAACACAGGGGTGTGCTACGAGAAAGGCAGAGGAGTCAGCAAGGACATGGAGAAGGTGAGACCCCAGAAGCACGAATTTAGTTTCCTCACAAATTGGACTGAGTAGGTGTTTAAAAGTCTTTCATCTCACGGTCTCAGGTATATGTTGTTTGCCCTTATAGACAGTAATATTAGTTGTAACTTTTTCCGGAGTGTGTTTGGAGGCTGTCAGGAGAACAAAACTGTACATTAAAAGCAGGATTGTACTTGCAGGACTCTGTTAAATCCTTTGATGTGCTTCAGTCGGCGCTGTAAGTCCTGTAACAAACACTGTTGCTACTGGTAGCCACAGTAGTTTGGAAGCTCATCGTCTTGTTAATGCAGTCCTGCGTGGTTTATTTGGTGAATAGTTGCAGAAATCTGAGAGATGCGCTTGGATATTTGTGCACTGATTGTGGATAAAGTTTTGTTTTCCAAGAATGTTCCACCAAAATATGCTTCTTTGGCACTATTTTGCAGGAGTTCTGTCACTGTATCCTGCACTAAGCAGAGCCCAAGATTATTAATACTGGTTTAAAGCAGTACAAACAAGCTAGAGCATTTTATCACCTATAACAGACTGGTAATGAGGTGCAGCCAGACCATTCTTCAGAAGAGACACAACCCTGATATTTGTGGTTATGCAAGACTTACTTGCATATAAATGTATGAGATTAAAAAAAAAATCCAAGCTTTCTTATCGTATTCATATTTCTCTTGTAATTGCTTTATTTTAATATCCCCTTATGTTTTCTCTCCAAGGCTCTATATTATTACAAGCAGGCAGCAGCTGGTGGCCACAAACAAGCTCAGTATCGCTACGCAAAGCTGCTCCTGACCAGCAGGGGGCACCAGAGTTTAGAGGAGTTGGACGCTGCTGTCAGCTTCCTGGAACAAGCCGCTGCAGCTGGACTCACCAAGGTAGGAATCATGACAAGTCTTCTTAATTCATATAATAGCTTTTTTAATCTAGTGGAGATAGCAACAAGAGCTGTTTACACGGACTATTCAGTGGAGTAGAATGCTTAAATATAACACCTGTGCTTTTTCTACTATGGCAACTAAAAAAAAGATTTTGTTTTTAACTTGTTTTAGTTTTAGAATGTAAAAGCCTGAAGAAACATCTTATTTGACTTTGTTTTTTGCTACACTATTGCAGACAAAAAGTACTGTATCACCTCTTTGTTTAGAGTTTAAGTTCAACATGTTAGAAAACTTGGAAAAATACAGTTTTATTGTCTCTTTTTAGGTGAAACCAAACTGAACCTGGGACGTATTCCAAAATACTGGTTTATACATAGTAATAGTATTTAGCACTGTTATCTGCCTCAGCTTCAGTGCAGCAAGATACCAATAAGAGTGTTTTAAATATAAAGACTAAAGACTTGCTAATGAGCTGTTAGAATCGCTTGAGAACTGGAAGAGACTCAAATTTCATGTGGATGTACTGATTCAATAAGCACGTCTCTTACTGTCGTTCAGCCATACCGATGTGTGTGAGAAATGTTGTTAGCTGATGTTGGTTTGCTTTTATTACGTTAAAACGTTGTTCCACTGCTTCTCTTCAGGCTCAGGTCTGTCTGGCTTCAGTCTATTCTCAGGATCCAGTCAGATATGGGTGCAGGTCTGTCGAGTATCTGAAGATGGCAGCAGAGAGCGGAGTAAGTGATCTTCTAGATGCTTCTAGGCTTTTATCAGTGGATTCATCTCAGGGATCTCCTCCCTTCCTGGTGCCATACCTCAGTCATGTTGCCTTTGAGAAAAGATGTCCCGATCATCTCCTGCGTTTAATAATTAGAACATCACTGCTTACATGTGCTTGAAACTTTCTGCTGCAGTTGTAGTAAAGCTTATGATCAGCTGCTGTTACTAGAAATTACTTGAGATTTAGTTTTGTTAAACAGTCTTCTTTCTGTTCATGTCTATAAATTCCTGGAGTTGTTTTTTCAAATATAAAATGCCGTTACATATTTGACTCTGCATAAAAGCAAAGTCAGGTCCTTTTCAAAGATATTTCAAAGATCGTCCTTGAAGGTTTAATTACTTGAACCCTACCTTCCTCTTTGTGCTCAGGACAACACAGCCCTGCTCTTCTTGGGTCAGTGCTATGAGAGCGGCTTTGGTGTGCAGCAGAATTTAAGGACAGCCACTGAACTCTACAAACGAGCTGCTCAAGCGGGCAACAAGACAGCTAAGAGCTTGATAACACCTCCTAATGACACATACAGTAAGGGTAAGTACACATGCTCTGCTGGAAAGATGCGCATTTGTGTTAGTCAGTATTTGTTAGCGATGACACTGCATGCGATACGGTTTTAATGAGCCAAGACAGCAGTGATAAGATGTGATTTCTGTTCTGTCTCCAGCAGAAGATGCAGCGTTGCGCTCCATCCGTTCAGCTCCGTGTTTCTCTGTAGACGACCGCCAGCTCCAGCAGCAGCTCTCCTCTCTGGCCACTCGTGCCCTTCCTTCTACCAGTCGCCCCAAAACGCTGCCTCTCCTGCCTCACTCCTGGAGCACCGGGAGTTTGTGCGTCACTCCATCGTTGTCCACAACATCTCTTCACCTCCACCCCTCCAGCACTGAGAGAGGAACCTGCCAGTGGACTGTAGGGATCGGATAGAGGTCCAGAGGCAGCACAAGCCAAATGGAGAATGTATGTCAAGTGAATTGACAGTGAATTGTCGCCTAAAGGCAAAGGTCATTGTGTGTTAGGTGTTGTGAAGTCTGGATTAGAGTGAGTGGCTTTTGTACTTGGTCAGGTGTGTGTGTCTGGATGAAAATGTGTTGGTGTTTTTTATGCATGGAAAAGCTGTTGAGCACAAGGTCTTACAATATTGTGGAATCAGATGAGAAGCTTTCAAACATAGTGTTTTATTATGAGCTTTCCTGTGGTAAAAGTTCTCCAGTACATGGAAAAAATGTGATCTTGGTGCCTTTGGGTGGGTTGAGAATCTCAGATGGTTCCTTGTTTTTCTCTTTCTGCTAATGTGGAATAAGTCACATAAAAGCAGGCGTAGAGCAGCTATGTCTCCTGTCAACTATTACACACATGACAAAGTGCTTTTTATTGATGTTTTATTTTAAGCTTCAACAGTATATTATGTTCTTAGATGAAATGGTTCTTTCATATTAAAAGAACGGTTTCAGAAGACACTACTGCATGCTTTGTGATAGCTCAAACTGTTAACTAGCCATGCCAAAGTGAATTATGATGCACTGAGAGGAGGTTGTTATATTGTGAAATGCACATATTAACAAAATAAAAGAAAAAAACCCTAAAAATCTGTTTTAAAACTGTTTTTTATTAGTCAGGGAGAAAGTAAACAGTGGTACAGTATAATCAGGGCTTGATGTCAACAACTTTACAAACGGAAACATTGCTTTTAGGACAAGGCTGAGTCAACCCTCATGAAATATTCATCCACAGAGGAGTGGAGCTGCCTCTGTGTTTCAGGGACTGATATGTTAAAGTCTGTGCACCTCCATAAACCATTCACGTTCCCATAGACTAATGCATGACGTAAGAGCCCGATGATGTGTGATTTCATTACCTGAGTTGCAAAATAACACCGGTAGATTTATTGTGGTTGCGTCTCCTCGGTGCGCCGAGCGTCCTTGCGTCCGCGCCGCTGATTGGCCGGCTGGGCTGAGGAGCTCCACAGCGCCGCGCCGCGCCGCTCCGCTCCGGGATCTTCTGGCGCAGAGAGAAAGCGCAGCTTTGGCCGCCAGCAGCCAGCAGCGAGCACCGAGCCGGGCTGGGAGGGCAGATGATGTGATGTGATCTTATACGGGCGGCCGGCTGCAGCTACGGGCGGACTGGGGCTTAAAAGCGACTGTTGACCTCGGCCCTGCTCACTGGCTGTGTGCGCGTCGTCGTGGGAAGGGAGGCGCAGAAAGCCCGGAGGCTGACCGAAGCGGTGAGTAGATGTAAATAGATGCTCTCGACGGGATGCGCTCCCCTCCCAGTGCAGCGGTGGCGGTGCTGGGGCTGGAGAGAGACAGACAAGAGAGGAGGATGCTAAAGGTTTTTGCTGCGTCTCTTCCACATATTGACAAATCGGTTTCAGCAACATTGGAAACTCCTGTTCTCCATCCTCGCGTTTTTTGCTTAGATTTAAAGATAGGCTGCTTGTGATGTGTCAGCGAGGGGAGTTTATTAAGGAGGCAGCAAGAAACGAGGGGCTAATACTCCACCCATGACATCATCGACTTTTTCCAAGTTCATTTTCTCCCTTGGCTGTGCTTTCATCTGTTGCATTTCATTTTCTAAAGCAGTGGGTGCAGCTCCTAGTTAAGAAGAGGGGCCTGCCATTACAAGTTGATAAAAGATGGTTTCCCCTCACCTTTAGCTCTCGGTATTTAGACACAGCTTCATCTCGAAAGCAAATTATTGATGTAAAGTCACAAGAAAATGGTATTTCTTTGACCTTCAGGTGGAAACATTGTTGTCTGTGGGCCCTGTATCTACAAGGTGAGCAGAGAAGCATCCTGTTTGGACATCTTGCTGTAAAAATAGAAAAGGAGCTTTGTGTTTGGTGTGTCAACAAGTTTTATCTTTACTCATGCTTTTTGTCATGCAAGTAAATCTATGAAAAACTCACTTCTTTACTACAATGCAGCACATCCAAGCAAGGCAACCAACTGGATGTTGTTGTTTTTTGTTTTGTTTTTTAAAAATGCGAATAGACTGAGAGTTTTATCAGGATGCATGTTGCATTGTTCTGGTGCATCTCATGAATGACCTCTGCTGTTACGGGGAACAACAGATTTATTGAGGACAACAGTCCAACTACCTCTGTGTGTTGACTGTGCCCCACTGTCCTGCAAACTGCTGTGTCATTCTGCTCACTTTCTCCCTCTAATAACCATCCTTCCTCCTCCACGCTCACATCCTCTCTGTGCCCCACTTTGTTTAACTAATAGAGATCTGACTGCATTGCCGGAGAGAAAATAAAGGAAGGAAGAAAGGGAAAGTCTGTCATATCTGTCTCAGATGGTCCAGTTTGTCTACAGCTCAGACACAATAATAAAAAAGGGACAATGGGGGAGTTGAAATGCTGTTTTCTTATCACTCACTGTCGGTTTCCAGGGTTGTGTCAGGATGTGTAATTCAGCCTCTGAGTCATGCAACATATTTGCTGTGATTTTCAGCTTCACAAACTACATAATCTGTAGCTGTCTGGTGAAAGGCTTGTATCTCCAAAATGTCAGGTTGTCCAGCTTTTAGTCGTGTGTTTGTGCATTCACAGGGGCAAAGAGTTCAGAGGAATTATTCGAGCCTACGGGCTACAGAACAATCTATTAAAGAGATAACACGAAATTTGGATTTGCATGACATTTAAATGACGTAGAGACGAGCTTCACCGGCTGACAGCAGTGGCTATTCTGATGAGGCAGTGCAGGTAGTTTGTACCTGTTGACAGTGTTTTTGTGTGTGAGTCACAGGCCTGGAGAGCGAGCGCAGATTCAGCACAAACAGGTAGTTGTGGTTGTTTGGCTCAGTGACAGAAGGACAACACGACAACCACCCAGGGAGAGGAGAGCGGATAGGGGTCCTGCATGAACAAAGTGCACCGTCCAGGGATTCTGCTCACTCTAAAAACCCTGCCTCCGTCTTTTCCCAGGATCTTGTCGTACTTTGAAATCTGCTGTGTTTGAGTTTTCCATGTTCTGAGAAAAGGCACTGGTGATGACTGCAGCATTGTGTGAGGTGTGTGTGTCTGTGTTTAGGATCATTTGAAAGGATGTTTGTATGTTATGCATGCGTGCGTGAACATGTTTTCCTACCTGTATCTGTGCTCAGGTGTTAACCTGGTTTCCACAGCCTAATTAAATAATTTCAAAACAGAAGTGATAGTGATGCAGCCCGTATATGTGTCACGTCTTAAGATAATAATGATTTTCTGCCATTGTCTTCGCTGTTACCCATCTGTCTGTATTCAGCATCACAGAGCTCATCCACCAAGAGATAAAAGAGACACGGTTAGCTAGTTAGCAGGAGCTGCCTGCCACTTCTCCTCCCCACAGACCAGCTTACTGCTCAGCTGCAGCCTTGAATGTCAGTCCTGGTTGAATACATTGAGGGTCTGACTCACTCCCGATATCATGCAAATGCATTCCAGATTCATGACTTTGATGCAGTGTTTTTAACACTTCAGCAGTGACACCTTATGTGTAAAAGGGGCGTGAGGCTGGAAAAGAATCTGCACCCATAGTGCACTGATGAAAGCCTGGTTGAGCTGCCGCGAGGGAGATGTTTTATTGGCTTTATGTTCAGTTGTAGGATCAGAGGGATGCAAATGAGTGACACGGTGCTGAACAGCTCAACTTGATAATGTTACCCATCTGTGATGATGTCATGGAGATATGCAGGCTTTTTTTCTATTCTCTTCTGTTCTATTCTAATTAATATTACAGCAGTTTTTGGGATCGCCTGAAAGCTGAGAGGCCAGAGGGTCTAGCTTTGAAAAATATGCATACCAAGAGACTAAACATTAGCCAACTGTACAGATAAGTGGACATGAAATAAGCTCCAAACCAAGAACAAGGAGCGTTATTGACCATCGGGAAACTGAAGTGAGGAATTAGTCCGATAAAGCTTCCACTCTGCCTGGTACACACCTTTGTCACTTTAAAGAACAAATTTATGAAATGTATATCTTACATTATAGTTTATTTTATGTGTTTATGTTGAAAAAGGAATGTCCAGGCTTCTTAAAAGAAATCTTAGTCACTTTCAAGAACAAAGTTACAAGATGTATATCATAAATGTTGGTTTATTTTATGTGTTCATGTTGAAAAAAAAACTGAAATTCAGTTACTATACAGTACCCTCCATTATTATTGGCACCCCTGGTTAAGATGTGTTGAAAACCTTAAAATAAATTCAATTTTCATTGTAGAAGCATACTCTCACACTGAAAATTGATTAAAAAAATGTATTATAGGAGAAGATTAGGTGCTGTTTTATTAGAAAAAGGGGGTTGCACAAAGTATTAACATCAGGGGTGCTAATAATGGTGGCACACATGATTTGGTGTAAAAGAATTATTTCTTAATGTGTGATTTTTTTTCCCCCACTGAATTAATGCACTTGAATTAAAGGTTGGATTTTCCTCTTTTTTTCATTGTGGTCCTATATTATTTAGAAAAAAAAGAATTTATTAGAAGCTAAAGAACACATCTTAACCAGGGGTGCCAATAATCATGGAGGGTGCTGTACTACTAGACTGTATTAACGCTGAGGTGTCAATATTAGCATCTTCATCAATCTTCTAGTATAAAGTAATCTCTAGCTCGACTTCTTACAGTGTGTCTGTTCTCCCATCAGCTCTACCGCTGCAGTGTTCTCCCAGTCAGCCATGATGTCCGTACAAACTCCTCCCCTCTCCCGCTCTGGCTCCTCCCCCTCCACTGGTGGTCTGGCCAGTCGCAACGCCTCCTCCGCCGCCCCTCCCACCTCCCTCAGCCTTCGATCATCGTACAACCAGCTGCTCGGTCGTGACGTCATCAAGGAGTCCATGGAAACAGGAAGTTCGGCCACCTTGCCGAAGAGTCGTCAGAGGTACACGATGACCAGCGTTCGGAGCGCCATGGGGATAAGTGACAACTTGGCTTTGTCGTCTAAAAACCAACCTGTAACCAGAGGAAGGGGCCTCCCAACCAAGTCATCCTCCAGCTCTGCCCTCTACTCCTCCTCTTCCTCCTCCTCCCTGTTTAATACAGCCAACCCCAAACTGGCCAAGAATGGCGCCAACATGCAGAGACGAGCCGAGAGCCAGCAGCTGGAGCTGAGCAGGGCCAACACAGAGGGCAAGATTCACAATGATCTCATCAATAACCCCAGTTCGGACTGGCTTGAATTTGGGAAAGATAACTCACAGCTGCCTCCGTTTCGAAGAAGAACCAAGAGCTTCTTGGAGTACCACGGGAAGGGCTGGGATCTGGACCTCTGGGGGAACAAGGAGGAGAAGGAGGAGAAGAAGCAGCAGCCTTCACCAGAGAAGGAGCAGGCCAGTCCTGCCAAAGAGAGGGAGAGTCAGAAGGAGGAGAAGGACGGTGACAAGCAGAGCTGCCAGGAGGAGAAGGAAGAGGTGGAGCCTGTGGTGGAGGTGGACGAGGAGGAAGACGAGCCCACACCGACACCAAGACAGCCTCTGCTACCAGTGGTGGTTGAGGCCCCTCTTTCCTCCACCTCCTCCTCTTCTACAAACAGTCCAGAGTGGGTGCCCGACAACCACAACCACCTCCAGAACCAGGCTCCAGCCCAGCTCAAAGAGGAGCTCTGTGCCCCGGTTCAGGCTAGTCCTCGTAGTCCTGCGAAGCCCCCTCGGAGCTCCCAGCCCCGGGTGATCAAGGTGGAGCTGCACCCCAACAACGAGAACCAGTTTCTGCAGCAGTACCCACCGTCTTCCCCAAAACAGGCCAGAGCTGCAGAGAAAAGCACCCCAACAAGAAACCGGCCTCCACCTGCCATGCCAGATCCAGAGCCAGAGACTGGGGTCCCTAAAGTGGGCTTAAGAATGGATATGACTCCTGACACTCCCTCAGAGGATGAAGACTCCAGCTGGACCACCCTTTCCCAAGAGACGCCCTCCCCTCAGACTCCACAGGAGACAGGTTCGATATGTGTGTCTTCGTCTTTTCATCTGATTTTCATTTGAAAAATTTGCATATCTGTGTCAGCCTTTAATCATGCCTCAATTACACCCTCCTTTCATTCCTCCCCTCTTTCCGTCTCTCAACCTCCTACAGTCTGATCTGGAAATTTACCAAAAGCCTCTTCTAAAGTGAGCAACTCACTCTAGCAATACTGCTGGAACCTTTAAGGCCCCCGTGTGCAACCTTATGGTGCAGAGAGTGATTAGGATGGACAGAAGGATGGGATGCTGCGGATAGCAGGGTGTGAAAAAGGAAGAGAAAAAAAGTAGTGAGAGTAAAGCAGGGCTGGGTTTTGAAAGAGATGATTGTTGAGGATGCATGACAAAGCAATAGATAGAGAATATGAATGTATGGAAAGAAATATAAGAAGGGCAAGCGAGAGAGGAAGGGAGGGAGGCTGTTGCGCATTGTGTCCTACCACAGGGGATGAGCCCCTGAGTTGCTATGACAACAGAAACTAAGTAGGGACAAACTGACCATCTCTGAAATTTACTCTGTCCACCCTCGTTTGTGTGTGCGTGGCCTCTTGTATGCGACTATTTCATGATCATTTGTGTTTTTGCAAGCATGCATGCATATCTATATACAGTTTGTGTTGTGTAGTATGCTCATTTGTAATATGTGTTTGTGTGTCACTGTCGTCCATCAGCGGATGTATGGGTTGAAGGGGAACTGCCCCCTGGCTGGCGGGAGATCTCGGACTCATCAGAGGTCTATTTCTGGCATGTTCCCACCGGCACTACACAGTACGACCGACCTGTTGCCTCCAGCAACCAGCTCACCTCTTCCAACGTCGACCACGAGCCACAGCAGGAGACGCAGGAGTCGCTCAAACCGCCCAGTGAGGTGAGGGGACCAACAGACCAAACACAAACATGTGAAAAGCATTCATATTTCAGTTGGCTGTTTACCCAGAATGAACCCATTTAGTTTTTGTTAAAGCTATTATGTTTATTGTTTTTTTGTCTACATATTCAGTCTCCAGAGAGGAACTACACGCATTTCAATTGAATATTTATCAATAATTCTACTCACAGACACGCTGAAGAGATATGATTACAAACGGTTTCTGTTTTCCTCAGACAGAAATCTATTATTTGTTCAAGGCTAAATGTTCACTACGCAGGTGACAACGATACTCGCACATATACAGTATTTTTTTATGAAAGCCTAGCAATCTTAAGCTGCTGGTGAACAGTGAGATGTGGTTGATCTCTCCAAAAAAGCTGTTAGATTTGTTTTGGCAAACATTTGTAAACTTTATTTTCAAAAGACTTTTGAAAAATGTCACTTAAGTGAAATGAAAATGTTAAATGAAAAATATGAATGAAAAATATATTAAAGTACATGGCAAAACATGTATATTTTTTTTGTATTTTTGGCCTTGTTAACATATCCATATGGTGTTTTTAATACATATATGCAAGAAAATGTGTGTGAAATAGACAGTTAACACCATGACTGAGCATTTTATTTCACTGACATCATTTGTCACAAACCTATGGGGTTAATCTTGTCATTTTGCAGACTGGGGCTTTCTGTGACATCAAACATACAAGGTTGAATCACTCCATTATTACAGCTTGTCAGTATGTAGTGTAGTTTTACAGCAAACCTGTAGCTGAGCTGGTGTGTTCAAGCTGAAAAGTGGATGCTTCATAGATCCGCATATTTTAAAATAAGCAATGGTGTAGTGAAATAAAGAGCCATTTTACAGCAGGACAGGATTCTTTTTATGTAAAAAAAAACATGTCTATTTAACGTTGATACACAGAGATGAGTTTTTAATGAGAGGCGCTTTAACCGTTTTCTGGGAGGAACCTTCATTTCAAAGGTTGGTGCCGTAACTGGCAGCAACAACGTCTTTGTTCGATTTATTGGGAAAGCTGTTGGTGATCAGTGACGTACCCACAATCCTCTTTGTGTCTCTCATCCTGCATCTCACTCTGTGTCTTCATCTCCACCCCTCTCTCTCCCACAGCGCCCCAGCAGTCTGATATCTGACAGCTCCGTGGAGCCGGTCCCCTCACCCTCCGGCTCCTCCCCCTCCTCCCCCTCCTCCACCGCCTCCAATGACATCACCTCTTCTGCACAGAATCTCAACAGCACCACCTGCACAGCCAACGTACGTCACCTTTGTTTGGGTGTTCACCTACCGGCACTGAAAGTTCAGATACATTTTGGTGACGTTTTAAGGGCTTTGTTGATAAATTTTGGGATACATGAGGAATGTGTCGCTTTTCATCCTAAATTACACCAAAATCCAAAAGAAATAATTGCTCTTCATTCAGCAAATCACTTTTGCAAATCAAAGGGATTAAATCCACTGCATGTATTTTGTCAGTACAGTAAAATCTGTAGCTTCAAAAACTCCTATTTCTAGTCTAGCTTTATGAAAGACATTAACAATCTTTCTCTGTTTTCAGTGCTACATTTATAATATTTAAATCAGTAGTGATCTCTGTCCAGGCCAGTCTGAAGTACATATCTGTCATATCAATTTAATATCCATTTTATCCTATTCACTTATTATAATGCAAATTCGATCAAATACCATATGAAAAGGCTATTCACCTTTTTTGAATGTCTCTCCGTCTGTCTCATTTCCTCCAGGAACTGAAGGACTATCCAGTCTATCCAGATCCAAGTCTTAAGGCATTTGAAGGGGCCACACTCCGCTATGCATCCCTTAAACTCAAGTAATCCACACAGATAGACATACTGATACATGAACATGATATTTTATCGTACACATGATATTTTTTAATGTACCAGTGGGTAAACTGTGACTGATTGTTATGTCTGGTATTTATTTGCAGTCCTCCTGCTCAGCTGGAGACAGTGGACCTGAACAACACATTCTCTGATCCAGAGGCAATGGTGAGCTCCAAACTACAACACAGAACAACAACGCACTTAAAAATAGTCTGAAATGCCTTTGTGACAAAGAATGATTATTTGCTTGGATTTTTACATTACAAATTCATACCTGAATATATCAGGTGAACTGCTCTATTGTTTGCTGATTATTTGTTTTGTCTGATAACCTGCTTGGACAAACATTTTACCATCAGAGGTTCCAAATTGTATATAAGAATAAATTCACTTATCACAATATAAAAGTGTTACAAGCAACTGTGGTGAGTTACAGCTGCTTCCACTCACCGTTTGGGTGGTTGAGACTTAGCATTAATTCAGACTTCAAACTATTTAGATGCCACCATTACTCAGTACTGAAGTATATCACCTTTAAATGACTGTGGCAACATTTATAACATTTGAGGAGCAAAATATCAGCCTGCAACCTGTATTTGTTAAAGTAAGGAAGTCACCAGGAGTTGTTTGCAGTTATGTAATGAACCTGTTCACTGGTACCCTGGGCACCCTCCTTGTTTGCTGCAGCGCCCCTTAGTGGTCTCTTTGTGAACTGAGGTATTGTGAAGTGTTTCGAGTCAGAGAAGTCTCAGCCGCCTCCCTGTGGAAGAATAACATAAAGACAAGTTCACCCCACAGACAGGTGGGATGATCACTTAGAAAGGAGCAGAGGGATCTTTTCTCAGGCAGGGATATAATACAACTACAGGCACAGCAAAGAAGACACATTTGGGAGTTGGATGGAAGTTTTGTGCATTAAGAAACAGAAAAGTAAAGACATGTTTCAGGATGTTCCAGATCAAAACATACCACATGCTATATACATTTTCTTGGTCTATCTGTTCTTTTACTTTATAAAAAAAAGGACAAAATTAAACCACAATGGACTGAAAATTACTTTTTAAAATTCAGATTCCAGTGAGACAAAAGCTAGAACTATTCAAAAACCTCTATGGGAAATGAGAAGTGTGGGGATTCAGTTACGATCTCAGTATGTGTGAAAGCTTAATGAGAAAGAAACCAGGAGAGAATAACACGGTCTGTGTGTGTGTGTGTGTGTGTGTGTGTGTGTGTGTGTGTGTGTGTGTGTGTGTGTGTGTGTGTGTGTGTGTGTGTGTGATACTGTTACAGAGCTTGAGAGATGTTTCCTTTTCTCATCAGAGAAAAGCTCCTTGATATAGACAGAAAGAAAGAAAAGGCAGAGAGGAGGGAGGATGGTAATGGCTGCTGGCCTGAGGCGGTTTACACACATGCTGAAAAATCAGACACATACACGCATGCAGTGTTTCATATTTCATGTGTTGCCCCTCTCAGTCAAACTTCTCTCCGTTATTATTCTGCTAACTCATTTATGACGGTACAGTAACTGCTGCTGTACATTGTTCTGTACCATCAACTTCAGCAGAAACTTTGTTTGAGAAGCTGTTTGTCTGTCGTTCATGTGATGTTCATGTTCCTGAGTTAAAATTAGGATCTGAATCAAGTATTTGTTTAAAGCATAAAGCACACTGATGAATGTGAAAAGAGACGTATAGTTTATTGCTACCAGAATCTTAATTTTCTTTGTATGTTTGGCTGTTTTTATGCCATACTTTCTTTTACGTTCATTAACGCTGTCCTCATTAAGTTTAATGCTGGGAACTGTGGTTCCCTGCTAACAGTATATGAGCAGACAGATGATTGTGCAGGTTATAGAAAGCCCCTAAATATGTAAAACCTACTTGATCATCCAAAATATTCAGTGAACTTCCATCACAGTTTGCAGAGTGGCGTCCTGGACTTCAGAGTCAGAATCAGAAATACTTTATAGATCCCCTGAAGGGAAATTTCTTCAATTCAAAGTCTTAGAAATTACAATTCAATTCAATTCAATTCAATTTTATTTATATAGCGTCAATTACAGTCAAATCGTCTCAAGACGCTTTACAGAACCCATATGCCTGACCCCCAGAGCAAGCCCAAAGGCGACAGTGGCAAGGAAAAACACCCTTTTAACAGGGAAGAAACCTCGAGCAGAACCCGGCTCAAATAGGGGGGACCCATCTGCCTGCTGGCCGGGCGGGTTGAGAAGGACAGAAGAGGGCAAGGGGGAGGGATGGGAGAAGAGGGAGGGGTGAGAAAGCAAGGAAAACACAACACACATTTGAATACATGCATGACAGGATATGTGACACAGACAAAGTATAAGCTAACATTGAAAACTGACTCATAGTTTACTCTTATGATGTACGGCTCTGACATTAAACATACTCCTTATATAGCTAGCAGTAAAATTCAAACAGTATGTAAGTTAGCATAACAGTATATTGAAGGCGATGCAGAGTTGACTCGTGGAAAAAGGGAATTGGAAGCAGAGGGCTGGTGGAAGGTCAGTAGCAGCATCCCACAGTGGATTACACAGTACAAAAATACAATATATAAACATAAGTAGATGTACATGTCCTAAAAATATAAAAATAAATAGAATAAAGTGTAAGCATAAAATGTAAATTGTGCATTGTTCCAAGAAAAATAAAAATGTAGATATAGGGTGTAATAAATACTAATTGGGTTGTGTTTGTGTTTTTGCACAGAGAAGTAGTTATTGTAGTTATTCCACATTATTCAGTGTTAACTAAAGAAGTGGAGAGGAAATTAGAAAAGTGTTTGCAGGTGAAACATACTTAACAAATTTGCTGTAGTTGTCTGCACACCAGTGCAACCAGTGATTACTACAGATGTCACAACATACATTCAGTTCCAGTTTTGCCCCTTAAACAGCTTTGTTTTAGACTATCTGGCTAAATGCAATGTCATTTAGGAGCAATTATTATGATAAGAAAACTGACAAAATGATGGCCTAATTTTAAGTATAATACAGTGTAATTTTCTAACCTCTATACTTAAAGGATTGAAGGACCTTTATGAATCCTTAGAAATACTAATAAAGACGACGTGTGTGTCTGCCAGTCATTTCCAGTTCGATCTCTGGGCTGGGTGGAGATGGCAGAGCAGGACCTGTGTGAGGGGAGGAGCAGTGTGGCGGTTCACCACTGCATCAGACAGCTGTCCTACTGCCGGAGGGACATACGGGACTCGGCCGGCGTCTGGGGAGAGGTCAGTCACTTACAATGCACAGTATGTTTATGTTTCCGAGTCTAAAAACCAGGATCGGATTTCTTAGTTTAAACATCCGTGTCTGTAAGTGGACTGTTGATAATGATTTAGTAAAAAGAAAAATACAATAGAAAAGAGGAGATCTGTTTTGCTCTTATTTTTGAGCCCTGAAGAGTTCAAAGACTCCCTCTGGTGAAAATCAAGATTTTTTTTAACCTGTTTACACGTCCATATGATGTTTTTTTTAAGACGTTAGATGACAAATCATGAACCATATAGGTAGTCGACACTATGTCTCAGTATTTTTGCATAAAAACTGAAGCGTATCAGTGACAGCCTGTAAAACATGAAATCAGACAGATTTATTAACAAACAAAGGAAATCAATTCTGTCTACTATCAGGGTGGGACTTTTCACCTTGAAGAACACAGAGAGAAGAAGTAATGTGTTTTATTAACAGCTGCAAAGGTTCAAAGGGAGAAGTTGTGAGCTTTTATCTAACTTTACCAACACATTATTTACCTGTTTGATAATGCAGTGAAGGTGAAGGCTAATGTGATCTGCTACTCTTACATTACTAACATCCTAGAGAGAAATACATAAAATACATTATCACATGGGATGTTTTGGCTTGTACAGTTGCCGTACAATTTGGCCTTTTTCATCCTGAAATTCAGCTTCTGGTTTGAACATAGGCGGCTCAGTTGCTCCACTGTTACATCTTGTGATTGTGTAGTTTAAAGTAGTTTAAAGTGTTTAAATCGAGTTGAAAGTGAGCCAGTGTGCTAAAGCTGCAGGTGAGCTGCAGATGGGTTGGTGGAGATGGAATTAATGTGCATCGTCATAGATTCACGCATTCTTAAGGTGTGATGGTATTATTTACACGGAAAAACTTCTTAATATGTTGTTTTTATTAACAGAGATATGCTTTTAGGAGCTTATCAATGTCAGAAAGATACTGGAATTTATAAGTTGTCATATCTAAATAAAAAAATAAGTAATTTGTGTTACAGAAATTTTGCAGCTTCAGACTTTTGCAGCTTCTGTCCAGCTTATGAACCACAACTTCAGCACATCCTTTCTTATTGTTTTACAGGGTAAAGGGATGCTTTTAGTGCTTCAGGATCGGATGCTGACCCTTGTTGACCCAGATGATCGCAGCTTGCTTCACTCTCAGCCTATCAGCAGCATCCGTGTCTGGGGCGTTGGCCGAGATCATGACAGGTAGGAAAATATTACAAATTTCTTTAATAAAGCCATGTTGTTGTTGTTGATGGTGGTGGTGCATTGCGGATTTGCAGTTCTTCCATTTGATGCCACTAATTTAATAATTCTAAATGTATTTCTTCCACAATTTCAATGAAATACAAACAAGAACACACACTAACATGTAGATCAAACAAACAGACATTCTGTAACAGAGCTCATACAATAACATACTGAAAAACACACGTGTGTAGAATTCACACTGTTAGCAGCTGAATCAGGAGTTTTAGCAAATCATCAGAGAATAGAATCAGCCTCATTATTATTCAGCCCATATTTGCACAAACTGGATTCAGAACACCTTAATTATTCTTATTGCTCGATGTTTCAGTTCCATTCTGAGGACCTTTGGGGCCTTCAGTCATTTGGCAATGTCCAACAGTCTTAACCTTTCAGTATTGAGCTGACAGTCTGCTGAGGCTAGCAGAGCTACTAATGGCAAGGGGGGCCAAACTAAACCCTCATTGATATGGGCCCCTCAGGGTTTCCATTAACCCACAGAGCAGCCACTTCAAACACTCACACAAACCCTGTACGCATCTGGAAACATTTACACGACCTTTAATATGTATGAGATACGTATGCATATTTGTACAGATGTGAGCTTAACATACACACAGCGTCCCTTTAAGTGTAGTAGTATAGAGGTCTCGTGTTTCCGTGATAATAAATGCTAAACCACTAAGAGCTGAGAGGTGTGGGAAATTCACTGTGTGCCACACAAATGAGAAAAGTGCTGCAGTCCAAGGAGCAGTCTGGTCCTGACATGTGTAATCAGCTGTTAAGGGATCGGGTGAAAATGGAGTTGAAAATAGCATCAGTGTAAAAAGGCTCAGTCTCACTTCACTTGCCCACACTTGTTACCTTATTTTTTTCATATTTCTCCCTTCCTGCCCTGGTATCTTGCTGTCTGTCTCTTATTTCTGTCTTACCATTCGTCTTTTAAGTGCTGCTAGAGTCTCTCTCACCCTCCCACTCGTCTTCTCTCCCTCCTGCCTTCCTCCTTTTTTTAGTACCCTCAGCAGTAACTCTGCCACAACATTAGCTGTATGTGTGTGAGTGAGATAAAGAGAAAGAAAGAAAGAAAGTCCCTCCGCCCTCTTCCGTCTCAGAGGATTGAGAAACTTTCAGTGGCTGTCTCTCTCAGCGGTAATGGATAAAGCGTGTAGTGGAAAGACGAGGGGAGGGCTGACCCAGGATAGCTCTCCCTCTTATCCTTTATTCTCTCACCACATCTCTTTCTCTCTCTTATGACATTACAGCTTCCACCCTCTTCATCCTCTTCCTCCCACCAGCTCCTTAAAATCTGCACTCCACAGTCTGCAATCCCTCTGCTTGGTTTTAGACTCATGCATGACTTTGGATGTACCACAGTCAAAATCAGAACATTTTTCACTTTCCACTTTTGTAACGCACAAGTAGAATTTTGTCTTCAGCTTGCATGAATATCACATCACATATTTCATCATTTACCACAAAACAAAACATAAAAAGCTATTTAAAAACACTGTTTTAGGTGCAAGTTATAAAATGGCAAGAAATAAATAACTTCAATAATATTGTTTAGTAATATTATGCATAATTAGGTGCCTGACACAGAGGATTCCGAGTGATACTGGCCTGATCATTACAAACCATTTTAGCTGACTTATTGTTTGCAGGGTGTATTATTTTTTTCTAGGATTTTTTTTTTTTTGGCACAGGTGACTCTGAGTAAAAAGTTATGATTCTGGGGATGACATGAATCTTCTTGTAAGATTTTGGCTGTCTTTCATGCAGCTGTTTTGTCATGGTAAAAAGCAGTTTACTGTCTGAGTTTGGCCATTCTACTGAGTAATCAAACCTGGAAGCATAGCTAAAAGCAACAACACTTTCCCTGATGCACTCTGTTTAAAAGGCACAGGTTATAGATAGCATAATACTACCCTGGCTGGAAGTGTGTGTGACTCAGAAGATATGTGATACTCTTTAACCATATCACACTTTCCGTGCACACAGCAAATTGTTTTAGAGCATCCACCATCAGACAGCAGGATGGAGTTTGAGTTTCCTTTGCCAGAGGTTGGAGTTGCATGGTCCTGTCACTAGAGTGCACTGTAATCAAAGTTTGTTTATTCAGAGAAGCAGAAGCAGTGCTACCCAAAAGTGTGTGGACACTTAATTGTGTACTTAATTTTGTGTGTGTGTGGTTTGTGGCTTGTGTTAAAGACAGAGAATGCATCGTCTGCAAAGGAGCTAAAGTCTGCATGTAATAACTGTATAGAAGCACTATGTGGTGAAGGGCGCTGATCTGATCTGCACATTTTGTTTAACATTCTTATGAGGGATAGCCAAGAGAAGCTTTGCAACCTGTGTTCTTGAGATTATCATTATATTATTGCTATAATCTGTCAACTTCCAGATATGTAGGTGGGTTTACTTTCATTTCCATCCATGTGGTTGTTTGTACAGCGGTGAATGAAATGTGAAAGACTTATTATTACTGCTTGCATTGTTTAATATGTAAGTGTATGTGGTTGTTATGAGTGCACTCTTGCATTCATAGCTAAGTCAGGAATATTTTTGTGTGCTTTTGTTAAATTTTACATTTTTTACTAATTATTTAGTGATGCTATCTTGGGCTGATGTTGCAAGATTAGACTTGGTGGTAGTGATGTTGCATTCTTTGTGGCCTATTTTGCACGCTTGGTCTGATTATGTGGTGTAATTTCTCTTTTGAAAAATTAGTGACAACTTTAGAAACAAAAACATGACCAAAAATACATGGTTTCCATGCAAGCATAGAAGAATGTGACTGATCTGCACCTGGAAGAGCAGGGTGGAGACTGTTATAGCAGCATGTAAAAAATGGCCGTGGTTTTAGTAATCCACGTATTTTACTCAAGGGCCTAGTGTAGTGCGTGATAGGCTTGAGAAACTTTGGACTGGTGTGCTGATCTGTTGTGGACTGATTTGACAAAACACTGTGTCTGTGTGTTTCATTTTACATGTTTAAAATGTACCATTTTTACAGACACGAAGAAAGACACAGTTCCATTGCAGGCTATGAAGGTCCCAAGTTTGACAGGTAGACGTCAACCACAGCTGCTGGTCTCCTCTGGACTTTTTTTTTTTAAAAAATCTCTCTCTATATATATATATATATATATATGTATATATATGTATTTATACATCTTTGCAGTTATCTTATGAAAATATCCCCCCAAAAATTCTATTGGGCTTTTGTTTTTTCAAAATGACCAGAAGAGACACTGGTCCACTGTTGGCTGGTGTGCCTCGATGTTCCACTCTTGGTGAAGTAGGTTTGTATGAGTGTGTGTGTGTCTGTGTGTTTAAAGTCAGATGGGTAATGTTGTTAAGTGATTGAAGCTGGTAGGTGGTGATACACAGAAAGAAGAGAGATGTCTTTGTTAGTTATGTTTTAAATGCCACTAATTGACTGAGAAAGACAGGAGAAAAGGGAAAAGCCGGGCACAAGAACTGAACTTGTAAGCTACAGCAGCGACTAGGAGATAAAGGATGTATCTGCATGGAAGACCCCTTTCTCTTTGCTCTCTCCATCATCTCTCTTTCCATCTGCTGTCTCTTTCTTTATCCATCTATCTGAGGAGTATTCCCAGCCTTGCCCTGGATGTTCTCCTTCTCTCCTTCAGCTTGATTCAATATGAATGAGTCCCCCTGTCTCTTAAACAGGGTGGGACGACGGGGGAGGAGGGGTTAGCTTTTCGATGATGAAGTCATGAAGCTATATCTGGAGCACTCAGCAAGTCTGACTGCGTGCACGACCCCAGTCGCACATACACATGTTTGCATGTTTGTGTATGTGCATGTGGGCTTGAACCGATGAAGTCATAGGTCTATATGTGGAGTGCTCTGTTTGCGTGTGTGTGGTGGTGAATGAGTGGGTGTGCATGCGTTCGCCCCCACTTCTCCATCCCATCTTTCTGTCTGTAATGCTCTTGTGCTATTTCCACTCTTTGTCTCCAGCGCTCTTTCTGCCTCCCTCTTGTGCCATTGGCTGCACGGCTTTGCCTCTTCTTCTTTCTCCCTCTCTTTGTCCCGCCGTCGCACTATAGTCGTGTGAAAGCCTTCCCTCCTTTTTTTCCCTTCAGTTTCAGTAAGGCAGAGACAAAGATAGGAGGAAGAGGCGAAGACAGTCAAGAGAAACAGGGAGAGTAGGGGAAAGAAAGCGTGGCAGTGCTTTTAGAGTGAGAGAGGAAGAGAGAGGCATGCTTCCCTGCTCGCACTGAGCAGGACACAGCAGGACCTCGCAGGAGACTCTTCAGACCAGGCGAGCAAAGCAAAGGAACGCCAAGGGAGATAGGAGGAGAAAAGGTGTAGTAGAGGGAAGAGGAGAGGGAGAAGCAGGGGGAGGGGAAGGAAAGAAGGAGAGGAGAAAGGGGAAAGGAGCCCCAGAGGATTAAAAAAAAAAAGGATAAGAAGGAAAAAGAGAGGAGGCAGACAGGAAGAGATTTACCCCAGGGTACCGTGGCGAAGGGGCTGTAGCAATGTCACCGTGGCGAAGGAGCTAACGAGGCAGGGAAACTAGTTGTCGGTAACGGGGCGAGGATGTCTGCCTGTGTGAGTACTCCTATTTCTAGTTCATTCATTCCTCTATTCTCCATCCATCCATCCATCCCTCCACTTTCAGTCATTTATTACTGCCTCTCTCTCTACCTCAACATCCCCTTTTCTGTTGATTCCTAACTGCCCTTATCATGTGGAGGGCACAGCACATGTCTCCTGGCCCTACTTTAATTCATTAGCCATCCCTTCATTTGGTCACTCATTTACTTTTCAACCTCCTGCTGTGTGTTTGACTTCAAGCTGTGTCCCTCTGTCTCTCTCTCTCTCTCTCTCTCTCTCTCTCTCTCTCTCTCTCTCTCTCTCTCTCTCTCTCTCTCTGGCTAGCCATCAGGTGTAGGGATTTTTTTTTTTCTTTCGCGGCAGCAGGTTTTCAGTCGGGAGTCACTGTGACAAGAGCAAGATGTTCAGGGAGTCAGATAAGAAAGAAAAATCAGAGGAGTGGAAGAAAAAAGAGGGAGATGAAGTAAGCAAAGGAGGGATTGAGAAAGACAGGATTAAAGGAGCTGGATGTGCTGCAGGGATGTTTCAAAGTGTGTGTCATGGCTGTTTGGAGCTGTTTGATAGTGCACTTGGTTTATGTGTGTGTGTGTGTGTTCTGCAGTGCCAAAATATGACTATTTATGACACACACATCTTGCGCTGCCACACGAATTTAAGTGAGGATATATGCCCGGGTGAACATATGTGTGTGTGCATGATAAATGCTACTGTATGCATAGGTGGAGTTTCCCTCATTCTCTCTCCTTTCTGTAAGCAGAGGAGGAGGAGGAGGGGAAAGAGGAGGATGAGGGATGAGCAGGGAAACACTAGGCGAAGAAACCAAAAGCCAGAGTGAAATGATTTACGACGTCAGGGGGGCCGCTCCTGCTTGTTTTCTTGTCCTTGGCATGTGACACTTATTAG
This sequence comes from Acanthochromis polyacanthus, assembly GCF_021347895.1. NCBI lineage: Eukaryota > Metazoa > Chordata > Actinopteri > Pomacentridae > Acanthochromis > Acanthochromis polyacanthus. Next base: position 20,519,558 of record NC_067122.1, read on the forward strand.
GATTGAGACAACACTGTTGAGAATCTGATGATGTACGTTTTTAGCGGCATCGCTGAATAGGGGTCTGCTGTCTGTGTGTTTATCTTGCTATTTAAGTGAACTAATGTTGCCTTTCTCCACTAGTGGCAACAACAGCAGAGGCGCACGCAAACACACGATAACACACTAATACAAATACACACAGATTCCACTTTTCATTCATATTCATTAGTGGGCAGCAGTGGGACTCTGCTGTTGGTTATCCCCTCCAGCTCTCACTTTATTTTCCCCCAAATGCTGACCTTCTGTGGAGAAGAGAAGAGAAGAGAAGAGAAGAGAAGAGAAGAGAAGAGAAGAGAAGAGAAGAGAAGAGAAGAGAAGAGAAGAGAAGAGAAGAGAAGAGAAGAGAAGAGAAGAGAAGAGAAGAGAAGAGAAGAGACACGCAACCCCAAGTATCATGAATTTTTCAACTCAGAACACACTCTTTCGATCTCCTCCAATGGAGTGAGTTTGCGTGGGCACATTTGGCTTGTGGCGGTCATGATGCCTCCATGTAACCGCAGCTTATTTGCTAATGTCAAGGCCCCTGTAGCCTTAATTAACATGCAAGACCCCTCTGATGGCCCACAGGGACAGAGTCCGAGCACCTAGACCCACTCGATAGATGCCAGAGTGATTGATGGCCTTTTCCTTCCCACTCCTGCTCCGATTTGATCCCTATACCAGCGTCTCTCTCTCTCTTGCCCTGCAAGTCATCGCTCCTTCACGTCAGCTCCCTCCATTTACCCACAATACATCACTCCTACTTCTCCACACACATACACACCGCTCTTGTCAGGACTTGTCCACCCAGGCTCCCAGAAACCCTCATTCTCTAAAGGGTCATTATGGTTGTAGAAGTCGAGTCCCTCCAGCCAAGAGACAAATGTTAGACAGTCACACACAGAAAGAACAAAAGCCTCAAAACATGTTTCCTTCTCCCTCACATTTCCTTTCTCTCCAGTGTTCTCTTTCTTACATTAGCATTGTTAGGCACACCTGCTGTAATCCTTGTCTTCCTGACAGATTACTCCTCCTGGTCCTCCTATAGATTCCCTCCCTTGCCCCCACCAGCCAATAAATCTCCTCCCGATAAAACCCTCTCTGGTCCTGGTCGCGGTGGACAGAGATTGCGAGGGGATGTTGCTGATGCTCGCTGATCATACAGGGCTGAACGCAGCAGGATCCTTGTTTAGTCACGGTCTGCTTGTAGCCCTTCCCCTTCTTCACACTACAGACAGCACAAGTGGCCACCGTTTAGGACGAATGCATTTGAATCCTTTAATGTCAGCATTAATTATGTTTAAGTGGAACTGCTGCTGATATGTCTACAAGAATAATTAGCTTTTACTGAAAATCTGATACATCTGCCAATCAGAAAAGGTGACTCTACATCCTGTTGATATTTTTCTTCTCATATTGGTTTCCATGCAGTTGAGTCACTGATGACTTCACAGTTGTACAGAAGAGTCCAGAATAGTTTTTTTTTTTTTTTAGAGAAACTCTGGTATAAACAAAGACTGTAATTTTGGCCAAAAATTTGTATGAGACATGTAGAATAGTGTGAGTTTGGTTAAATATCATAACTTTAAGCTCAGATTTGATTAGTTCCTTATGTAAGACCCTCGGGAAGTTGAGAATCCAGCATTTCTTTCCAGTTTTACAATTTCTGACTGTGATAAAGGTACATTTTTGGTGGCCTTTAAAAAGAATTACATGCTTTTCAAACCCTGAACAGATTTGGGGATTTATGGAGTGAACAATTAATCTTGCTTTAAAAACGTCATATAATTTAATTGAAGAATGCAAATAAAAACCAATTCCGACGCGCATCTGTAACTAACAGTTCATTTTGTTATGAATGAATCTGCTGACTATCTTCCTCAGTAATCTATAAAGTGCCAGACAAAGAAAAAAAGCCCATTATCACATTTCCTAAAACTCAAAATGATCTCTTGTTTTTTCTTTTTCTTACATCAGTCAAAAAACCCGAAGACATCCCATTTATTACCGCATTTGTGTGGTTTATTACCACACAAATTTCCTTTAAAATGACTTGTGAATGATCATTTTATTATCAAAGTCTGTGACATCTTTTTGTCACTTGAGTAAGTGATTAACTGAATAATCAATAACTACAAACTTTAATGTAATTACAATTTGATAGATCAGTTCACTCAAATTACAAATAGATATAGTCTAACCTAAGGCAGTGTCTTCTCATGGTCGTAGTAGTTTAGATAAACGTATCTTTGAGATTTGTTCCTGCAGTCAAAGATAAGAGAGGTAGATGGACTTTCATCAGTGCGGATCCGAGTGAGCAGATCTCGAAATAATTTCCACTTTACTCTTAATATTTTACAGAACACGCACATTTTTTCTGACTCATCATCGGCCTGTAAGTGAAAGGAAACGTAAGATTGATTTTAGAGGAATAACCCTCTAAAGAATTCCCCACTATAGAGCGAAAGGCTGCTCATTTCTGTACTGTATGTGCAGGAAACCTAATGATTTATGGCACATGCAGCTAATTAGGTTACGGGCAAACACTATGATCCAAACTGTGCTGCGAGTAGAGCTTGGAATAACTCCACGCTAACTCGACACCAAATCCCTGCACTCTCCCACACTCCCTCACACACATTAGATACATGAATGGGGGCGTCTTACTGAAGTGACATCTCACTGAAGCTTTGTCGGAGTCGAGAGCAATGGCGCTTATGTACAAAAACACACACACACACTCACACACATTTCAGAGCAGTGTGATGTATAAATGATCAAGAGCTGGGAGAACAGCAGGACATCATCTTTCCCCCCTGCTCTTGCCCACCCCGACCCCCTCTTTCTACCCCTCATTCCCCACACACGCTCTCCATGTCTTTGCATCTCGCCCACCCACCTATCTCTGCTCTTAAATATGTAATGAAATATGACGAGTGTTGACACATGGGGACTGTGTGTGCTTCCTCTGCATGTTGCCCCTCCCTCCCTCTCCGGCTTGCCACAATGAACGCTCAGAATTGGGTCACAAAGCTGCATCAACACAAACCGGGGTCGCCTCTGTTTCTGTCTTTCAGCAGAACACCATTTTCACAATCAGCATCGTGAATATGCGAGTTTTCTTAGAAATAATGCAGAGATATTGACGATGAATCAGACGGAGGTGTAGTAGTAGCTGCTGCTGCAAAGATGATCCACTGTCTGCTTCAATCACAGAGGCAGCATCGTGTGCTGCCGTTTAATGCGCCGCGCACAACAGTTTTATTTTTATTTCGGCTCGATTTTGTCCTACTTCTTTGCTGCCTCCGGCGATAAGCGGTGATTGTGTGTCTTTCCGCCCATGAGTGTGTGTTTGTGCACCGAGAAGCGGGGAGTATGTGTCATGTGGTACCGGTGATGTAGAGGGGGGCCTCCTCTGGCCTCGGGTGCTCATTTTGCTGCTCATCTCGGTGCTGTAAACAAGTTTACGGTGTGGAGAGGTAATTACGCACAGACATTTTGCATTAGGCCTAATGGCTGTGGGCCATGACTAATTCACCAGGTCGCTGAGGGGTTTGCCCCGTTCGGTTGTCACACAGGCTTACAGCACTGCAGTGCCACTGTGGATGGGAGTGATTTTACTGTTGCCGCTTTCAGTTCGTGCCAAAACAGCTCCAAAAATTCTGCTTCATGGACTCATCACTGTGTTTTTTTTTGGTCACGATGCCACTTTATTCTTGAAGGAGCAGTTTTGGATAATAGGGCTTTTTGAATTTCTTTAGACAAGAAGTTTGATGCTATTTTCATATGAACTCCTTGAACTTGATGTTCTTTTGACATTTTTCAGATTTTTTTTTTTTTTACATTTGCAGGGTAACTTATCTGTACTTCACCATTAAATACAGCAGAGAGTCAAGTAAAGTCAAGTCAGCTTCAGCTGCGTTGCGCAAAACCACAATTCTGTCTCTTTGAAAACAGACACACATTATGGAGAAACAAACTGAAAACATTATACTGAGCAGTATCAACCGTAACAATCCACCATTGTCTGAATGCTAATGAAACATCGAACCTACTACTGCATGTACAACTGTAAATACCTGACGGTGCACCATCAATACTGCAGTAAAACTAAGCCAATTTCTGTCAGCAGCTCTGCTCAGTCCTATTAGTGCCTCTGTGAGGTGTGTACTTTACACCTCGTCTTCCGGGTTTTATCTTTGAGTTTTATGACCCCTTTTTTATCACCATATTCTACTTTCCATTACAATAAACTACGATTAACTTCAGTAATGAGCAACATTTGCTGTTTTCTGCAAACACAATTAGTGGCACTCAGGGGTCCAATTTTAAAAAACTGCTTCTTCACAGCAGTGTATTGCAGCGTTTATTGAGTTTGGACTAATGAAAATACACGCAAATTACAATGGTCCATCATAAGAGTTTGAGCTGAGCATTTATAGGACTGTCAGCAAAACTGTTTACTCACTAATTCTGCTCTTGAAAAGGATTCTTTCCTATTAGCAGCAATAATTTTTATGAATAATAGTGTAGCTGTGAATGGAATACTCATAGAGCCTTGCAGAGTGTGCTTCTTTACTAAGGATGATTTCACGTTGCATCAGGCTTTGAAGTGTCTCACAGAAACATTGCAAAAAAACAGATTTTTTTTAAAAAAGAATGAGTAATTGGAAGGACACAGTGGCTAACCATTAATACACCTGACCGTTGTTTGGTTATTCTCTTTGCAGTGTGATGAAAGGCCTTCCCTCTGAATCATTATCCAGCTGTTTCAGTGTTGCACACCTGTCACAGTTCAGAGTTGAAACTGGATCAGATCCGCGTTCACTTTGGACTGCAGCCAAAGTCACGCCGCTGTCAGTGATAGTACCAGTTCAGATGCATTCAATAACATATTTATACACACACACATGCTCTGTACATACACCTGGTTCTCGCTGCCTCCTCATCTACTTTTTGCTGACAGGGGAGCCACGACTACTTCCTCCCGCAGACATTTCAAATCAGCATTTGGCTGGGCAATTAGCATATGTAAGTGTGCGAGCATGGCGGCCAGCGTTACCCAGACACTCTGTAAAGCTGTTTGATAATTGAAGTCTGTGTGAAGTCTGTGTGATGCATGGTGCTCTGTGCGTTTGTGTGTGCATGTGACAGATGGTTTGGAGGAGACATGAGTCTCTACTGAGCAATACTGGAAGCTACAGAGCAGCAGAAAGAATGGCAGAGCAGGTTGGGGACTAGTTACATTTGTGTTGTTTTCACTGCCTCTTAAAACGGCACTTTTACTGCACCAGCAGTGGCATACTTTAATTTTATTGCGCCGTTTTAGCATCTGAAGATACATTGTGTGGTTGCTCTCTGTAAAGTTTTCAGAGCCGCTTGAATTTAAATAATACTCTAAAATCAGTGGAAATTGTCTTTTATCCGTGTTATTGAGCAGTTGGATTGCTTGTAACTTAATAAAAATGAAAAGAAAAGGCACTAGAAAGACCATCAACACTTTTGGGAACAGTTATATGACGCAGATTCAGTCCTACTTATTGGTTTACTGTTTTAATTTTCTTATTTTTGTGGGTGTGTGGGCAAAAAAATAAATGGTGTATTCATTTGTGCTTAGATTTTTAGTGGAAGTAGTTTCTTTATTTTTGTGTAAGGTGGTTTATTTTGTCATTTGTTCTTCTCATGTAGGTTTGTAGATATGTGTAAGTCACAAACTTTTCAAAAATAGAATTATGTTTTGTCCCTATATCTTAATTAATAAGTAACCAAACTCAGCATCAGTGTTCTACTCACACAGTTCTGCTGTGTTTTGCATTATAGATTTTCTGTCCAGATTTCTTCATATATTTGCCACTGCCAGCATCTCATTTTTCTTTACGCTCTTTAGTGTTTGTTGAATGAGAAAATCATTATGTAGTCGGGGGATCTAAACATAGAAGTAACAGTGAAAATGATTTCAGCATTAAAGATACATTTATTTAAATTCATATATTCAATCAACTGAATGTTCAAACATGTTTATGACACCACTTTTAATACCAATATCTGAAGCACTGTGAGTCAGAAAACCATGTTTTTTTAAGCCTCCAACTATATTATATAACTCTTCCAGTTGGGACCACTGTTGGAGTGGTTTCACCTGTCTTACCTGCTAATTGATATAATTTATATTATGAGATAATAATATCATAGTATGGGCTTTAAATGCAAGGAATGTAATTTAAATGATTTTTTCTCATAAAGTATGCCTCTGACTGGTACTGTACTCTACAGTTTTAAAGTGACAATAACATGAACATAAAAATCAGCCTCTTAGAGTGAAAAATAAAGCTTTTATGGCAGGTGGAATATCTGAGTAGACAGAAACATTGACATTTTTTGACCAAATTTACACCATCATAGAACTGATTTGTATTATTGCTCCACTGATTAGCATGAAGAAAATAGCAAAAAAAAAAAAAAAAAAATGATCAGGACCCCACCATTCTTGAAAGTAATGTTACTACCCAGATTCTACACATAGTCAATTCAATAAATTGTCAACACTTTAAAACAATCTGTCAGTTGAAGATGGTCGGCATGAACTTTTTTTAGCCCCTTGATGCCTGAATATATTTACAATTAACTTTTTTAAAATTGTGTTTAGCTTTCCAGCTGATGCTAAATTAAGTGGAGACTGTTAATTTGTCTATTTCACATAGGAGATATATATATAATAATAATAACATATATAATAATTCGGTCCCACTCCAACCGGTCCTACGAGAAACCAGTGCTTGCAAAAGGTTCCGAGGTATGTATTGAGTATGCACAAATAGGCATTGGGGGAATGGATACACTATCTCGGCTGCAGTCTGAATGAAAGTGGTACGTTGGGAATTCATGACGATGGACGTCAAGGGGTTAAATTTGGTGACTTGAGATGGAATGACCCTATGATGTATTTTTGTAGTTTTTTGTTTTTTTTTTGATAGCTGGATGACATATCATGAGTGAGATAAGCAGCTAACATTGCTGCTCAACATTTCCAGTATTGGAACTGCACATACTAGAGAAATCACCAGTGCAGAGCTACATCTGAGATATTTTAAGACAAAAATCAATGACTTTAAATATGACAAACCTAGTCCATGTGTGAGGCTGGGATTCAGCTATATATACACACACTACAGTTACTACTACACACTGTGCTGTCAGTGCTATTGATGGTAGGTGGCTGCTGTCAGAGTTGCAGATGCTGACGGTTCTGTGGAACTTTCGCAAACCCAGTTCAGCGCACCTCTGCAGCCGTGACCTCATTTAATCTCCGAGTTGTACGCATCCTCTCCAGCCGAGCCTGCCTCACAGCCGTCAGGATCAAAGAGAGATTGGTAGTAGTGAGTCAGTCATCCTTTATTGAGCTGTGGAAATATGTGGAGCACAGAGAGGGAAAAAAAAAAGAACACATGAGTGGTGGGAGTCTTGCTTTAACTCATCTCTGTGCTTTGGTGCTTTCATACCTTTCATCTCCTGCTTCTTTTTAGCTCTTTTTTTTTTTGCCTCTCTACCGTCCAGCCTCCAGTGGGTCTCACATCTCGTTTCCATTCCTCTCTGCTACACTCCCACCTTTTCATTTTGGCTTTCTGGCCTCCTGCCCTTCATCACTCTGCTGTCTCCAGATTTTATCTATCTATCCTCTCTGCTCGCTTTCCCGCCAAAATTTCCTCTGACATCTGGGAGGTCTTTCATCCTGAGTTCTTGAACTTCGGATGAATGACATTTGGTCATTTGACGGCTGATGCACTCCCTGTCCTTCTCCACCACAATCAAAAAAGTAAACTTATCTTTTTCCTCTGTCTGTCTGTTTCCAGGCTAACCTACATGGATGGATGGATGGATGGATGGATGGATAGATAGATAGATAGATAGATAGATAGATAGATAGATAGATAGATAGATAGATAGAAATGTATTACTTCCCTTCAGAACTACATACTATGTGGTGCAGGGAACTTATGACTTCATTGTTATATAAAGTTTTGGCAACAGCTCCAGGTTTGGGCTTGGTTTTTTGCTGAATCTCAGCAGGTTAAATGTCAGCTCGCTCCCCGCTTGCTCTCCATCATCACCTGCAGCGTTTTGCACTACAGCCAAATTTCCACTTCAGTTGTTTCTGCTTATCAGACAACAAGATAATTATAATGTTCATACTCATACACGCAACCAAAAGACACCTAAAAAACGAAACATAAACAGTGACAGCACCCGCTTTGTACGAGCAGCTGTGCTGGCATTACAACAGGTGATCCACCTGAGACACCATACCATGGCTTTGTTGGTTTGTTCCAATGGCATGTGTCTGACCCAGCTTAAGTCATTGTTTGCCAAAATGTCACCATTTTTGAAAGAAAAGTCTATTTTCAGGTGTGACAAATGCTGGCTGAGTGGTGTTGAAATACCAAAACAGGGAGAAAAAGACACATTTCCAGATAAACGGACTGTTTTGCTGTAAAAGTCAAATGAAGTCAGCGTGACCATGACGGTAGTGTAGGTTTTTTTTTGAAAGGTGGAGGTGTGTTCTGAATTTGATGCGGTCCTTTCATCAGTAATGAAGCACTGGCAACACTTTCACTGTTACACTGACATGCAAATTAGTTACAGAGAGAGAAGAATGGCGCGTGGTTTTGAGGCAAAAGGAGTGCAGCTTTTGTGACATTCTGAATTTTTAACACTGAAATCCAGTTTCACCAGAAGTGACGGACGGTGAACACAGCGTGGAATTAGGAGTTGAGCAGGAGGAAATAGAATAGGAGGGGAAAAAATCAGGGATGGATGTCAGAGAAACACACTGAGAACAAGATGCAATTTAATGCGACATATGCAGAAATATTTACATGTGGCGAGTGAGAGCTTTTAGGCAGTTTACACGAGTGTTGATGTAGCCTCCATATGGCCTGTGTGAGTATGTGTGTGACTGCTGGCTGGTTGGAGCAGCAGATCTGATGCTCTGACACCGGAGTTATGACGATGTGGTGTGTGTGAGCCTCTCGACTCCCTCTCACTAAGTGGATCGTCAAAGAATCAAAGGCAGTCGATGTTTGAATTAGCCCTCTGTTCTTTATTCAGCCTGTGCTTCCTTTGTAGTGTTCCTGATAATAGAGTATCACAGGCTATATGTGGTGCAGCTGTGATGAGTTACACTGTTGATACGAATCAGCCTGCGTTGCATCTTCTTTCTTTTCTGGGCTTCTCCTCCCGTCGTGGAAACAGAAGCGTGAGAGATGGAGAGAGCTGAGGAGAGCGAAGGGAAGATTAAAGAGCAAAAGTAAAGAGATGGATGAAAGAGATTTGGAGGAGGGAAAGGTAGAGAGGAGATGGAGTAGTGTGTGTGTGTGTGAGAGAGAGAGAGTGTGTGTGTGTGTAGCATCCATGTAGTCACATCCCACAGGGAAGGTATCCTGTGTCATAATGTAGCAGAATGCTAATCCACTGAAATGAAAAGTACACAGTGCTGAGCTCCAGTGCACACATGCAACACACACACACACACACACACACACACACACACACACACACACACACACACACACACACACACACACACACACACACACACACACACACCTCACAGGGAGACAATGATTGAAGTCAAAGAGCATTTTGCCTGTTTCTGGCTCACTACGTTGTGTGTATTAACATTGCTGTTGTTGTTTTTTTTCTTTTCCCTCCTTCCTTCCTTTTGTTTCTCCTTCCATCTTTTCCCAATATGCAAATTACTCATCCTACATTTCTTCCTCTCTAATAATGTCCCATCTTTCTTCTCTCATTTCTTCCCTTCACCTGCATCCTTTCTTCATTTTTACCCCTCAACAACCCCCTTCTGCTTCCTGGGACACAGAGAAAGGTAACTGCTTCCTTGTGTTGTGCTCAAACGTGATCTTGCTTCGCCACTGTTTTCAGTAATCGTTTTGTCAGGACTCCCAGCCCTGTGTGCAATCACATCTGTCACTACAGGCCTCAAATCAGTGACTTTTCTTTGCCCAGAGTTACTGTTGCACTTCACGGGAGCGACTACCGAAGGTTTAAATCACCGGTGTTAAATCATCAGCGAGCCAGACTGGCCATAGGCTATTTCCTATTAAGAGTTGCATGCTGCTTTATGGCATTTTGATCCCCCAGAGAGCGAACAGAAGTCATAAAAGAGCCATTTGTAGTATGCCAGGCAAGGCCACTCATGCTGCTTTGGTGACGCACTGCTCAAATGTCCCTGAACGAAGTGCACTGGACACCACACACACACACACACACACACACACACACACACACACACACACACACACACACACACTCAGTCGCACGTGCTATCACGGTTTCCTTCCTGGCCACAGGCGCAGCGCATTATCGACCCAAAGTGTGTGAGCACACAATTAAGCAGAGGAGACAGGCCAGATAATGGACTCATAAACACAAAGAGCCCCACTGTGATAAATGCCAGCTTTGTTTGCCGTATTTCTGTTTGTGTCTAAGGTTATTTTGGAGCGTGCAATGTGTGTGTGTGTTGGTGTGTGTGTGTGTGTGTGTGTGTGTGTGTGTGTGTGTGTGTGTGTGTGTGTGTGAGTGTGTGCGTGTGCATCTGGTGACACTCCCATCCAGTTGGCTTCTCTTCATGTCCTCACTCCCCTCCTTTCGCTCTGTGTTGTCTGATTACTCCGTCATTTCTGTCCTGGCTGGAAAAGCATCCTCCTACCTTTTGTTGTGCCGCTTGTCTCACCTGTTAATGAGGAAGAAAAGCATCTTTCATCTTGTCTGTGTTTGTGTGTGTATGTGTGTAATATATCCCACATGCAGCTGTTTTTCATCTGCCTCCCACACTCTGCATAAAGTTTCCTTCTCAGCGGAGCTCCTCCTCATTCTCCTCATTTTTCTCTGCCATGTGGCACCACTGTGAAGCTCCTGGCATGTGGTTTCCTTGGGCACTGATACACATCTGCCTCCGTAAATGCATATGGCTACATGTCTGTCTGGGTCTGTGTGTGTGTTTGGGTCTGTGTGTCATTGCAGGAATGTCGCACATTAAAGGGGCTTTAAGTAACATGTTCTTCTTAAACCCTGATTGGTGAACAATGAATTGCAGCAAAGCTTTGGGCTGCTGGTAAATGAGACAAATAACGGAGTCGCAAATTCATAATAAGTTAGTGACCTAATTTGAGTGCTGCTCCAACAAGAAATGCCTAGAGGAAAGGTAAATATATCATGATGCAAAATGGGGTAATAATAATTTTGTTGTCATTCGTGGCTTTTATTTCTTGTGCATGAAATGTAACCTGCAGCTTTTCCTGGTAGCTTTTTTTCCCTCCGTTGTTGAACAGGCAACAATGCAAACAGGTGCGCAGAGAGAATTGAAAAGTTCTATTGTCTCAGAACAGAAGACAAGTCCAAGGACAAACTCTCTTTTTTTAATGTTTGCAATGAGTCACCTCCTGACAGTGAAGATAGGTGGAAAAGATGTAAAACCGACTCTGGCAGAACAGCTCTTGATAAGAGGAATGTGGAACAAAATGTGCTCAGACATTGGAGTGCAAATGGAAAGTAATCAAGATATTTCCAGAAACTACAGATGAACACTAAATTTAGCCCAACAAACTAAAAAAAAAACGCTGAAAGAAATGTAAAATACGTAATTGGCTATCGCATCTACATATTGTCCCAAAGCTAAGTGCCTTCTGGGAGACGTCTGAAGGCCGTAAAGAAGTGTTTGATCACAATATCCAATAATGTTCAAAACTGGTTCTCCAAGGAATAATACCAGAAAGCTTTGAGGTGAAAATTGTAATCTATTTGCTAAAAATGCAGCTATCAGGAGCCATTCAGGGTACAAAGTGGATGAAGGTATTCTCTCCCACATGCAAAGTATGGAATTAAGATGTGCTATCAAATGGAACAAATATTGTTCCAGAAAAAACACAAATTTACAAACAGATGAAATCATGTAATGTGAAGATAATTCAACAATTCTGTATGTTATTAGCTCTAAACAACCCACAATCAGTCTCTGTTCTCATTTTTCACACGCTCGCCTCAAGGTGCAGTAAATGCTGACATTCTGTAATTCCCTTCTTATGGGGAAACTTTCTTGGCTTTTACTCCCTTTTTCTCTGCTGTATTATCTTTTCTCTCCACCAGTTAATTGAAAACTTCTCCATCCTCATATATAATCATAAATGTTACAGGGCTGCTGGGAAATGCAAAGAAACGTAGCTTACACAGTTCACTGGAATTTAAATCAGAATAAATTTACAGGCTGGAAAATCACTTTCCTGGAGAAATTTAATCTCTGACTCACCTGCATTACAGAACAGCAGAAATCCATACTTGCTGATTCTTACTTATTGCCCCTTTAACCAACATTTGGTTTGTGTGCTGTGAAGGTGTATTGAGCTCGGTTTTGAGTTTGTGTCTCACCTGCATCATAAATGAACTTGTGATGATTCCTGCCTTATCTCCACCCTTCAGGGATTTTGCCTATGTGGCCAGAGACAAAAACACGAGGGTGCTGAAGTGCCACGTGTTCCGATGTGATACCCCTGCTGCAGCCATCGCCACAAGTCTCCACGAAATCTGCTCCAAGGTGGGTGTCATTAGCGCCGCCACCTCCACATGAATGAGCCTATCTGCTGCTGTGAAGCAAGTTATCAAGCTTTAATCAGTACAACTACTGAGGAGTGGGGAAAAAAATCTTTTTCTGGTGCTGCAGTTATCCAGAGCTACTTTTTAAGGCTGTAACTTAGATGTTACTTTTACATGTACAGTATGTTAGAGCTAACTAATGGCCAGGAAACATTTTCAGAACTCAGATGAGAATTTTGTCATCATTTACTCGAGAAGTAAGAGCTGAGAGGAGAGATAGAGAGAAGTTTTAAAAGCCTTTACGGTGAGAAGAGGAGATGAAATTCAGATTACATACCACATGCAGTGTATATTCAAGGAGTTTTCTGTGTGTGTGTGTGTGTGTGTGTGTGTGTGTGTGTGTGTGTGTGTGTGTGTGTGTGTGTGTGTGGTGCCAATGAATCACATGAATGCAGCACTTGATTCATAGTCACACCTTCTCTCTCACTTCTGATCTTTAAAAAAACTCAACGATCCACTGACTACAATAAAGGACACTGCACATTAATATTATGACAGTGAAAATGCTCACTATGACTGCCACCATTGGTTGCCACTTGTGTAAATCTCTGAGTTTTGAGACTTATTCGTTCTTCTAAACTGGCAAAATGTTTTCAGTGTTACTTGAGCCTATAACTCATCAAAATCTGCTACAAGTTCTCACCTCAGTCTTGTTATGAATGATAATCTTTACTTCACTTCAAAAGCCTGACCATAATTATAATAACTCATTATCATGTAAACACACTCAATGTGACCCCATTCAGTTCTGAGTCATAAAAGTATTGCAAAGTTTGTATTCTCAACATGAGTCACCACCTGTATTTATTTATTAAAATCATATGCACATTCATAGATTCCAATTATTTTGGAGGAGTAGAAGATTGAAGAACCACTTTGGAAAAAATGCCTTCAGAAATTTGATTAGAAAATAAATTACAGTAGGTTCTCGGTTTACGACGTCCTTGACCTACGGCGTTTCATGGTTACATCACCATCTCTCATAAATTTCTTAAGAAAGTCTTGTCCCATCATTTCGACGTACAGCGTTTGCAATGTTAAAACAAATTTTGTGCGGAACTAGTTGGTGAGTGGAGCATTCGAATACGTTGTCATGTAGCGCTATAAGAGGAAGACGGCTTTGTTTACGTTCACCGGTTGGATGCCACATAGGTCAAAGTATGTGCGTTCCAACTTGCGGCGAAAATCAAGTTACTTCGCGTCATAGGAACAGAAATCCGATGTAAGTCAAGGACCCCTCATGTATGAGTTTAAGGGATTCTTGTAGTGAGATAGATAGATGAGTGTAGTAGTGTGTTGTAGGCATGTAAATATATTCTTTTATCTTTTGAAGGTGTGAGGTTTGATAGCGATAAATAATATCTCATTCAGGTTGTCTCCTGTTGTCTGAACTCTATCTACACTTACAGTAACAACAGATACAATCTTCATGTGTTTGTCTTTCATGTCAGCTAGTTGGTCCACAACTTTGTTCTAAACTCGACAGCTACCACACAGATGAGATTCAGTTTTCTACTTGATATCTGTTCATCTTCCCCAAAGATTGACTCCATTTATTTTGGTGATCCCTTCACGTTCCTTTATTGCCATTTTGACATTGACACTCTGCGCTTTTACTGGAATATCAGTGTGTGGATTGTGGAGAGGTTTGCTACAAATATCAAAGTGATTAGAGAATGAACTGTGGAGACTTTGATGATTCCCAAAGTTCTCTTAGGGCAACACCAGCAGGATATTGAAGTTTCACTGTGAAATATTTAAACATTGACTGGATGGATTTGCACAAAATCTGTTTCCCGAAGAATGATCTCAACCTACTTTGGAAGAACACCCTGACTTTTCCTCTTTTGCCACCATGAGGTTGGAATTTCGAATTCTGAGGGAAATGTCCTCACAGCTGTTGAACCAATTACCATGAAATACCACTCTATTACAGAGAATGGACGTATGATGAACAGTTAGTCATGAAGCAGCTGTGATCTCCAAGAACTGACACTTTGGGAAGATCTCTGTGTCCAGGGTGTTACTAACACCATGAGACTTCTCAAACTTCACCGGGTTCTCCAGCCACGTGTAGATCGTACCATGTTCAGATCAGTGACGACATCGTACTGCTTAAAGCCACCTTCACCAACTTCAATCTGATCTTGGGGCTTGAAGAAGTCACCCTGATGGACCACGTAGCAGTTGGGCAGTTTCTTGATCAGGCGGTTGGTGAGCGTGGTTTTCCCCCCATTGGTTACACCGCCGATGCCGATGATGTACTTCATGTTCTCTGATTGGCCAAAACTCAGAAAAAGGGTCCAAAACACCAACAAAAACTGGGCCGGGAGTGATCGGACGTGGAAGAAAGCTGAAAAAGAGAAGGTTGCACTGGAAACATCAACTACTCGAGTCCTCCGTGGCACTTGAGTTTAGTGAGTAAGGTAAGAGTAGAAAGGGAGCTGCCACTCAGACGAGGTTCTTCCACCGAGAGAGGACCTCTTTCTGTTGTTGCTGCTACACATACTGCCCTAGTTGAGGTTTTAGGCGGAATATTCCTTTTAATCAGCCCCTCAAGTCTCTGAGGATTTTGGATGGAATACTCGGTTGAACCAACATTTTAGGTGCATGTCCAGGAATCTTTGGTGGAATGTTCCTTTAAGGTGGATGTGTGAGGACCTTGTAGGTGGAATACTTCCTGAAACCAACCTTTTAGGTCAACATTCAAAGATTTAAGGTGGAATATTCTTTTAAACCAACCAAAATGTCATGTTTTGATCATTATCAAGTGAGAAACCTCAATCCAGACTCCTCATAATGACGTTTGAGATTTATGCTGCTGTTATTTGTTTAGTCCAGACTAAATGACAGAAATCCACAACTGTAATTTTATTTCAGGACTCAGTTATTAAATGTCAAAATAATCCATGTGACTCTAAAAACTCAACAGCTTTACAAACTCTGAGATTAAACGCTCCACAAGGATCCAAAAGATGTTGGACTTCTACATGAGAGCTTTAATTATTCTTCGTCTACTTCCTGAAAAGTTTGGTCAATAAAAAACACCAAACTAATATTTTCCACTGTCGCCTTTGGGCTTGCTCTGGGGGTCAGGCATATGGGTTCTGTAAAGCGTCTTGAGACGATTTGACTGTAATTGACGCTATATAAATAAAATTGAATTGAATTGAATAGCTAGTCCATACTGTGAGGTCCCTTCATAGAGTTGCCTGCCTCAGACACTGGAACACATTACAAGCTCCTCCTTTGGCTTGCATCCAGCTGAAGTCAAAGCCCTTAAGGTCAAGCTACCTCTTCCGCCTGACAGCCACTTGGCCTCGCTTGTACAATATTTGACCAAAGGCTGCTCCACTATGGCTTGAAATATGCCTAGGCAAAACCTCTGCTGCACTGGGTGCTTTAACACACTTGTGGAGACTGCCAACGCTGCCGTGCCAAGCCAGACATATCCAAAATGGCAACCAAAACACAAGCCATACCTACCAGATTGCTGGGCATGAGTTGAAATAAACTGTGGGAATGATTTCACATTTTTGATGCCTGATTTTTAGCCAGAAAATGTCCATATTGGCTGCCTCAACTAGCAAGATTTTGTTGAAGTCTAACTTCTGCAATATGCAAGACTAAAAGTAGTTCCTAACAAATATCTGTTTTCCCTGTTTGAATAATGTTTGCAAAATATTGACTTACCCAGGTGCTTTCAGAAGTTACAGAAACAAAAAAAGAAACTTTAGTGACCTGTAAAGGTGGATAACATGTTAAAGGAAAAATCTGAACCCTTGACCTCTACACTCCAGTGTTGCCAACTTAGCGACTTTCTAACTAAATTTAGCGAGTTCTAGCGACTTTTAGGACAGCAAATAGCTACTTTCCTTACTGAGGAGTTGGCAACACTGCTACACTGAGGGGATCTGGTGACTCTGTAATGCTGTGGGGGTCATGTTGTGGACATGGTTTGGGTCTATTTGTCCCTGTAGAGGGGAGGGCCACTATGAATCAATACAAAATTCTTCCAAGTGATCAGCTGTATCACATGATTAAATATTTGATATTTTGCAAGGAAAATGGTAATGCTCCCATCCTCAAAGCATCAGGGGTCAATGAACAGTTTCGAGAGTATAAAAATTATATTATTAATATGTTATGGCATCATCAGATCTCAATCCAAGTGAACAATTTTGGGAAATTTTGAACCGATGCTTGAGTTAGACAGCGCTCTCCAGCACCATGATCAAAACACTAAATGAGGTAATATGTTTTGGAAGAATGGTTTCATTCCTCCAGTAAAATTCAGAAACTTGAAGAATCCATGCCAAGTTACTGTTCTGGCAGCACATGGTGGCCCAGCACCTTACTAAGACACTTTTCCTTTCATTTGTCACTTGTCTATATGTCCTTGAGTCAGAAAGTACTGATAGACAGACCAAGTGTAACACTGGAATACCAATTCTATCTGCAACATTATGAAGGTCACAAATTATATTATTGCAGTGTAATGGTAATATATGAAACATAAAGACCACTGATGCTTTTTACAACACTGATACCAGACAACACTAAACACACAGTTCACTTGTTTAGATACCCTTGGTTTTTCACACAGACACACACAAAGACACATAGAGAGAGAGAGAAACATGGCCCTCTGGATATATAGAGACTCCAGTCTGTCCTCAGGCCAGCAGTGACCTGGAACTACAGATCTTCTCCCTTTGAGGCGTGTCGACCCATTTAGAGAGAAAGTTTTTCCCCCCTTTAATTTCTTCTTATCTTCAGGCCCAAACTGAAGGCAGAATGTGCATCAATGTGTCAGTATGTGTGTGTGAGCGTGGCTCTTCACACCTTCATTCTGCCTATTTTAAACACAGTGGTAGTTTTCTGTTTACTGCAGGGGAGAAACTTGGTGACCTGAGCCTGCAGCTGCGTAGCAAACCGAACGGGCATTCTCAGTGTGTGTGTGTGTGTGTGTGAGAGAAAGTGTGCGAGTGCATGCGTCTTCTTGCATGTTCCCCTGTGAGCAGAGTTGCAGACTCACCATAGACTTTGATTAATGACACCTACAATTAATCAGTATCAAGTATCTGTAGCAGAAAGCGAGCGCGGTGGCTCAGTGCAGGGGCCATGCAGAATATTCAACACTCTTTAAAGAGTGTGTACACTGCAGCAGACGGAAAGTAAATAGAAAGAAAAGACAGCTTCTCTTACAATTTTATATCATTTAGCAGAGAAGGGACAAAACAGTAACATTCTATATTTGTCTTATTGTGAAACAAAATCCCATTAAAACACTAAAACTAAGAATTACCTGATCCTATAGCATGTATTACCCGATACAGCTTATTCCAAGCCTCCATTGTTGTCCAGAAACTATTAAAAACAAATCAATGGGCCACACCATTACACTGGGTGCCATGAGCACTGTAATCTATTTGGATTCAGTCTACCACACACTCTCCTGCTGCCTTAAATACTCAGTGTAGTGCACCAAATCTGTGGCTGGAAATAGTAATCAACAAATACACTGTTTACTTCTGTTTGAAAAACTGCACATTTATGATCTGTTAGATCTTTGGTAGAAATGTATTACCTTCAGTGAGTGTTACAGAAAAAATGGGGAAGTATTGAGAAATGGACTGACAATGTGGATTTTATGAAGTCTTTAAGGACAAAATGTTTGCATCAGAAACACGATCATAGAAAAATGATATATCAAAATTATTTTCAAGTTTCACTGAGTGACTTTTGAACTGATAACTACCAAATACTCGTTTCTTTTTCAGGGTTCTAACTACTTATAGGCCTGTTAGTTTATTTTGACAAAAAAAATCATTTTTATATACTAAATGCTAAGAGATTATTTTCTCTGTTTATCACAATCTGGTAAATTTAAGTGATTAGCAACAATATTTATTCTGTTGCATTATTATTTTTGTGCAGTGTCAGATTTTTTATTTATTTTTTTAAACTCATAGGCAGGACCTTACAGTAAAGTGTTTCAGCCATAAACTTTTAGTCAAGATCAATCCTGATCATAACTACCAAATATTGATGAATTTTCACAATTTTAACCCTTTAAAAACAGTTTGTTTACAAATGATCACTCTTTTGTCACTTTTAATGAAAAAACATAAATTAAATATTTTCGGTATATTAAATGCTAAACGTTTTTTTGGATATTACCTACTGATCAGTCAGTGATTAGCAACAATATTGATTCTAATGCACTCATATTTTTTGTGCAGTACCAGATGAAAAGAAAACATAGAACCTTAAAGACAAAAATGTCTACATCAAAAACTGTGCTATCAAAATATCAAAAATCCAAATATAACATTTCAATATTTTTTACTTTCACTCAGTATATATATATATATATATATATATATATATATATATATATTTTTATCAATAGTAAAAATACAGGACACATCAGTCAAATTCTTCTATTATTTGTATGGTCCAGCTGTAAGTCTTTGCTACAAATCATTTTCTGGTGCTTAGCTGTTTGTCAGATGATCTTATTTGAAACTAGTTGTTTTCAACCAACATTTCCTCCTCTTCTCCCCATTCATATTCTGATTGCTTTCCTCTTTCTTATTTTTCTCCCAATTTTTTCTCTTAATTCCCTCTCCTACTTTTTTATTTTCTTCTTCACACCCTGTGCTTTCTCCATCTCTGTCTTCATTTTTCCTCTCTCCTTGTTCAGATTATGGCTGAAAGGAAAAGTGCCAAGGCTGCAGCTGGCAGCTCCTCCCAGAACGGCTCCGATGTACCCCTACAAGGTACACAAACCCACAGTGGTGTTTCCATCACTTCAGAGGACATCACAATGACATTTGTTTCCTTGAGACTTATGCTAACGCTAACCATAACTATTGTTTGCATGACCCTAACCTTCACCCTGCATTTCAAGCCTTCAACTTAAAGTGAATTTACACAATGCAGACTTGCGTTTTTGTCCCTGAAAGGGAGGCAAATCTCCACAATGTGAATGTGTAAACAGATTAATGTCCCCACAACATAAGTAATACAAGCATTTACACACACACACTTTTTCTTTGAGTCGTTTTCTTTTGTAATTCTCTCGTGAAAGAATTGGATTTGTCAGCTGTGTGCTATCTTCCCTGTTGTGGTTTCTGTTCTCCCATTACAGCATTCCTCCACATCTAAAGCGATGTATGCGCTTTTTAAAAGACAACCTTATTGCTCCGGGAGCAAACTGTGGACATTTATTAATAGAAAAGATAGCAGGGTCTGGTTCACTTTTACACAGATAACGCCAGCTCCAGAACAACACCTCGTTCAACAATCGCAGAGCGTTATCCTCACTGAGCTAATTTTATTCGCAGTTTTCCCATTTTTTTCTAAGTCTCACTGCATGTTCCTCTGAGTCTCAAGCAATTACAGGGAGACAGAGAAAAAGCCCCAACGCTATTCATTCTTGGCTATAACTTCAGCTGGCTTCTGCTGAACATTGGGGAAAGGAGCTCCGGCATCAGAATATAAAAGAACTATATCGGCTCTTCACTTACAGAGGCACTCAACCTCATTAAAACCCAATTAGTGTTTCTTTGAGGCAAGGCCTGGTGCTCCACAGCCCACATCCCAACCTCAGGATCAAAGAACCTATTGGTGAAAGATCCCTCACATCTTTTAAAGCTGTAACTTGCTTGAACTCATAGACTCTTGACTTAAAAACACAGTTGGTACCCAGTAAGATGCTTTGCCCTTGTAGTGGATAGACGAGTCGATTAGCTCTAGAGTTTGGCTACAGCGGGTTCTGCAGAGGACGGAGAACAGTTCTAGTTGTTGGCTGAATTGGTTCTCTTTAGGGTAGCTGCTGGTGCGCAGTCCCAGGGTGGGACTCAGCTGAGGAGATTAGCACCGGATGAATTGAGGAGATTAGCACCAAATGATTTGGGATGAGCGCCAGCACCAAGATAATGGCCCTGCTGTCCTCATCAGATCTGGCCTGTCTGAGATTTCCTTAAAAATGGGATTAATGTATGAATGGGCTTTCACAGTTCATTGTTCATGTAACTACAGATTGCAGAGCTTTAGCAGTATACACTAAATATGTCAGACATTAGGGGGAGTACGGTGTTGAGATGAGTCCAGACAAAAATCATTGGCGTTACATATTCATACTACAAACTCATGTGAACCTAAGTACTCAAGTTTTTGAGTAACAAGCTTATCACTTAATCAAATTTCTACTGCAATCAAGTTACTTAGATTTAGAGTAACTGCTGGTTGTGTTTGGAGAGAACTTTGCACACATCTGACAACATCAAACAACACAAGTGTGGTCAGATTTCATTGCTGTTCATTCTGCTGCTACGTTACACTTAGAGCACTTGTATAGAAATTGAAAATCCAAATATTCTGTGAAAAACATGCAACAGTACCAATGAAAATTACAAATATAAATTTTACTAATTTCAGGTTCCAGTTTGTTCACATTTTTTTTAAATCTGTGTGACAAGCAATAGAGCAAAGTCAGCAACTTATATCACCATTTATCGTGTTCTTTTTAGCAAAGTGGCGATTTTTTTTAAAATAATGTTTCCTCCCAACACATTCATGCACCACAGGTAACTACTTCCGCTGTATTTTACCCTATCAGAAATCATCCCAAGCTTGTCAAGTTAATTGGGTGTTAATAGTGAGGTCTTGAGTGCAGAAGATGTTAACATTTTTGTCGATTAACATGCAGGTGATACAACATCTTTGATCATCCTCATATATTGTGTATGGCGTCTTTTACAAGCCATCGGCACAGCTGGGTTTTCGTGCAGAAACTATCCAGCCCTCTAAATCCCTGCATGCTTTTCTGTGTGTGTTTCTGTGCCCTAATCATGTCAACAGCACCCTAAATTATTAAAATATTCACCAGTGTTTGTTTATTTCTCTACTTTAGGCCAATTACCATGTGTGTACATCTCTTTTGAAATTTTGTGTTAGATGTTGTTGTGTGATAACATTTTCTCTGGGCAATCTGTGTGTGTTCTAACGTGGGTTTGTGTGTTCTCTGGCGGTAGAGTTTCCCATGCCAAAGACTGAGTTGGTGCAGAAATTTCATGTGCTGTATCTGGGGGTGACATCTGTGTCTCGGCCTATAGGTAAAACTGAGCCCATACTGAAAATTGTACATCATAAACTGCTATGCGTCCTCAAGTAAACTCCTCCATCTGCTGTCTCGCTGTTCAGACTCTGCTGTGTTTCGTCCCCAGGTATGGACATCATAAACGGGGCCATAGACAGCCTCCTGTCCTCCACAGGCAAAGAGGACTGGACTCCTGTCATACTGAGCATTGCTGACACCACTGTGGCTGTCATCAAGGAAAAGGCAAGGGAGATTTTTGTTGCTGTCCCAGGGACCAACAAATAAATAAAAGATGTGAATGCTTGTCAATTAGAACGGATGGTCTAATAGAGCTCTGGCTCTCATCTTTTGGTGGCTGTGCAGGAGGAGGAGGAGGAGGTGCTGGTGGAGTGTCGTGTCCGTTTTTTGTCCTTCATGGGTGTCGGACGGGATGTGCATTCATTTGCCTTCATTATGGACACGGGGAACCAGCATTTCCAGTGTCATGTGTTCTGGTGCGACCCCAATGCAGGCAGCGTGTCTGAGGCTGTGCAGGCAGCTTGTGTGGTGAGTTCTGACAGTGAAGTGTAAAAGCAATTCATTGTGTTGTTATGGGGGTTATTTGTTGGACTTTGTTATGCTCTGACAGAGGCATTTAGGATAAGATAAGATAAGATAAGCCTTTTTTATCCCACAGTGGGGAAATTTGTAGTGTTACAGCAGCAAAGATAGCGCAAACATTTAAGGAATGTAGTATAAAACCAAAAATAAACCAAGATATCTATAAGGACTAGTTCTAAAAATAACATTTTTGCACGTCACTGGTATCACACTGATTTTTGATGAATAGAAATGCAGATGGAGTAATGTTTTTGCAAGTAGAAAACTAACTAAATGGCATATATTCTAGTGCATGTAGAAAAACAGATATTGCACAGGGTTTTTAAAGTTCAATCTATTCATAGTTCACACAATGTGATGATATTGTACTAAAGAGATGTGTAGCAGGATTTTTTGGTGAAATTTGAGCTATTTTGGTTATATCTGACCTATTTCCCTAGGTTAGCTGCAGCAAGCTTTACACACGTGGACAAAATTGTTGGTACCCCTCAGTTAAAGAAGGAAAAACCCACAATTCTCACTGAAATCACTTGAAACTCACAAAAGTAACAATAAATAAAAATTTATTGAAAATTAAATAATCAAAAACAGCCATTACTTTTGAATTGTTGATTAACATAATTATTTAAAAAAACAAACTAATGAAACAGGCCTGGACAAAAATGATGGTACCTCTATAAAAGATTGAAAACTATTTGACCAGAGTGACATGATTAACTCAGGTGTGTCATTTAATTGACATCACAGGTGTTTCCAAACTCATAATCAGTCAGTCTGCCTATTTAAAGGGAGACAAGTAGTCACCCTGCTGTTTGGTGAAAAGGTGTGTACCACACTGAACATGGACAACAGAAAGCGAAGTAGAGAATTGTCCCAGGACATCCAAAAAAAATTATAGACAAACATCTTAAAGGTAAAGGCTATAAGACCATCTCTAAACAGCTTGAAGTTCCTGTGACAACAGTGGCTCATATTATTCAGAAGTTCAAGACCCACGGGACAGTAGCCAACCTCCCTGGACGTGGCCGCAAGAGGAAAATTGATGACAAATTGAAGAGACGGATCGTTGGAATTGTATCCAAAGAGCCCAGAGCAACCTCCAAAGAAATTAAAGGTGAACTCCAAGGCCAAGGTACATCAGTGTCAGATGGCACCATTCGTCGTTGTTTGAGCCAAAGTGGACTTCATGGGAGACGACCAAGGAGGACACCACTGCTGAAAAAAACTCATAAAAAAGCGAGACTGGAATTTGCAAAAATGCATGTTGACAAGCCACAAAGCTTCTGGGAGAATGTCCTTTGGACAGATGAGACCAAACTGGAGCTTTTTGGTAAGGCACATCAACTCTATGTTCATAGACTCAAAAACCAAGCATACGAAGAAAAGAACACTGTCCCTACGGTGAAACATGGAGGAGGCTCAGTAATGTTTTGGGGCTGCTTTGCTGCATCTGGCACAGGGTGTCTTGAAAGTGTGCAAGGTACGATGAAATCTGAAGACTATCAAGGCATTCTGGAGAGAAATGTGCTGCCTAGTGTCAGAAAGCTTGGTCTCAGTCGCAGGTCATGGGTCTTCCAACAGGACAACGATCCAAAACACACAGCCAAAAACACCCAAGAATGGCTGAGAGAAAAGCGTTGGACTATTCTAAAGTGGCCTTCTATGAGCCCAGATCTGAATCCCATTGAACATATGTGGAAGGAGCTGAAACATGCCATTTGGAGAAGACACCCATCAAACCTGAGACAACTGGAGCTGTTTGCTCATGAGGAGTGGGCCAAAATACCTGTTGACAGCTGCAGAACGCTCATTGACAAATACAGAAATCGTTTAATTGCAGTGATTGCCTCTAAAGGTTGTGCAACAAAATATTAAGTTATGGGTACCATCATTTTTGTCCAGCCCTATTTCATTAGTTTGTTTTTTAAAATAATTATGTTAATCAACAATTCAAAAGTGATGGCTGATTTTGATTATTTAATTTTCAATAAATTTTTATTTATTGTTACTTTTGTGAGTTTCAAGTTATTTCAGTGAGAATTGTGGGTTTTTCCTTCTTTAACTGAGGGGTACCAACAATTTTGTCCACGTGTGTATATATAGACATTTGTGGTTTTTGTATTCAGTGTAGATGTAGACAAGGAAAGAGAGAGCCTACTGACACACTAGACAGATCTTTGGCTGGTTTCTAACCATGACTTAAACATTCTTATAGTGACTCACATAACTCTGTCCTCTTCTTCCTCAGCTCCGGTACCAGAAGTGTCTGGTAGCCCGGCCGCCCTCCCAGCGCGCTGGCTCTTCCACCTCGCCCTCTGCGGACTCAGTGACCCGGCGGGTGACCACCAGTGTGAAACGCGGCGTCCAGTCTCTCATAGACACTCTGAAAACCAAGAAACAGCCGTCAGAACTCCCTCAGCAATGACCGTCACCCACTGACCACTGCACCTCCACGACCCCTCCCCAACCTGGAAGCCACTCACACTATCGCCACAACACTTAATCAGTACCAGCCATGGTAACCAATGATGTACATACAGTATAACAAACGTCACTGCAGATAATGGAAAGAAGAGCAACCCTCAAGTATGCCTGATGATAAAAAGAAGAAAAAAAAAAACAAGAACGCTCACCTGTTTTGTGTGAAGGATTGGAAAAAACTGGTGTCACAGGTTGAACTTTGACCTTTGAACGCTGCTTTGTCCGAGTGGAACCGACCTCCAGTATGTGGATTTCTGAGATAGATGGATTATTTGATCACGTACTCTACAGACAGGACACAGGATTATGCAGAAGAAGAAAAAAAAATCTAATTTCTATTGATAGACTGGTTACGGAGTCACTCATCAGTTTACTCTTTTTTCTTGCCATCTCTGTCCCCTTCTGAACTCCTGGACTGGATGAGCTACAGCAGCCTTCCAGGACAAATAAAGGTGTTGTCCTGCTGTCATTGGAATTTGACAGGTGAATGAGAAAAGCAACCAAGAGCAGACAGACAGTCAACAGTCTGCAGCTGCCCACCCAATGGCATAAAAATGTTTCAGTCCCTTCAATGTGCGACAGACGTGAAAAAGACAAAAACTTAACATCTCCCTTATTGAAGGTTTAAGTGATTGTAAAAATGAAGTGTATGTAAATGATTGTATGTAGGAAGAAATAATTTAGGGCACAAATCCTGTGGATATGAGGGAAACGTGAGATGTTGGTGACAGAAAATGGAACAGAAGTGAGGTTTGATTTTGCATGTTTTCTTGATGGGGTACGTTTTTTGTTGATGAGTTAAGGGTCTCGATAAGAAGACAGGTGAACACACAAAAAATAGATGCTGTCAGCACAAGTCATCTCCACTTGATCATGTCTGAATTAACACTGGCACAAAAACATCTGGCCTAGTCCTAACCCCTGCCTATCTAGAACTCTTGACCCCTTTTTTCTAAAATACAATTAAGGATTGTCAGTCAGTTCCTTTCTTTAGCGGGTAGAGCAGTAAAAAGAAAGTGAAACAGTTTTTAATGTATTTTGAAGTTTTAAATGAGTTAAGATTGTAATTTTTTGCATATATTGTAGAAAAATGACTTTAAAAGGTCAAGAATGTCGCATTGCTTCTGTTCAAACTTTACAAATTCCTCAGGAATCTTTATGCAGATATCCAAGATTTATGTTGAAGCAAGAAATTCCAAATCCAGGCTTTGACTAAGGCACATTGTGAAGCACCTGTGGCTGTATGAACAACAGTGCACGGTAGTGTTCGTCGTGCTCAGATGACATGGAAAAGATCAAATCTGTGCCATACACTAAGGATTAACTTTACTTTCTCTTCCTCAGTAAACCCAGCCAGTATACTCCCACTCACAAACAAAATATAAACACACAGATATGCACATAGAGCAGTAAAAAAAAAATTAAAGAAAGTCACTGTCACTGCTGTCAAAAACTTTTTACAACACTCCAATGGCTCGGGGCCGCCACCTGCACTCCATATGAACTCTTTGAATGCAGTTTGATCTAAATGGAAAACACTCAAAACAGACGAGAGATGCTATAAATCATTTCATTTCTGTTCGTCACCCATCTCCACAATGTGTAAATGTAATCTGTTGTGACAATAAATGCATTACCAAAAGGAAAAAAGAGCAGCTTCTTGAGTATGTCCTTTAATTTTTCAGGTCTGTGGAACCCTGGTAGAAGAAGGGGCAGTATGGCTCAGTGGGTAGAGTGGCGTCTTGTAACTGGAAGGTCGCCGGTTCGAGCCTCGGGACGTCGAGCTCATGTCAAGGTGTCCCTGAGCAAGACACCTAACCCCTAATTGCTCCTGGTGGGTTGTGGTTAGTGCCTCGCATAGCAGCTTCTGCCATCAGTGTGTGTGAATGTGACATATCATGTAAAGTGCTTTGGATAAAAGCATTTACCATTTAAGCTACTCATCGTGTAGCGACATCAAAATGACATTGGACCAGCTCTATAAAAATATACAGCTTGACTTGATTCTGACTGTGGCAAGGTTGTTCTTTATGGCACACAAAGACATTATCATGATGGCATTCAACAGGGCACTGACACGCTCTGTGTAACTTGAATATGACCGGACACATTTTGATGACCGGACACATTTTGATGTCCGATGTAGACACCGCTGACTTTAATTCAGCATTTGAAGCAAAAGTTAACACTTCTGTAATAGATGAGTTAAAGTTTGTGGGGTCAAAACAGATAATGGGATTTGCCGATAGCACTCTTGGAGAGATCAGCACTTGAGCGAGAGGAGGATACAAGCTGAGCTGGTGGCTTCCACCTGTTGTAGTTGAAGCTGGGGCTGAATCCTGTTCGAAAGGGCTGCCGAGGTGGGAAGACGTTGGGGAAGTGAACGGAAGGCAGCACGAGGACCATGGGCTTCAGCACCTCCTTCTGAGCTCTACGGGGACGAACAGCTGGGGTCGCACAGGTTGCTGGAGGAGAGGCAGGATGCAGAGTGGGTGTGATGGTAGTTGTAGTATTGACTACGGGGGCGATGCTTTCAGAGGGTGCGCTGTTTTCTGGTCTGGAGCAGGAGGAGCTGGAGTAGTCTTGTTTGGAGTAAGAGATGGAGCTCGACACTGTGCTCTTTAAGGCTTGCAAGGCCGGTGTTTTTGTTTTTCCTGAAGCACAAAAACAATGAAGTCAGAGAAGGAGGACTGGATTTTTGGACTTAAGTTTAGAAAGCACTGTAATAAAAAAAAATAGAAACTGCATGCTGAACTACCTCTGTTGAAGCTAAACTTTATTCTTTGCCGTTTCTCATCATCTGTTAAAATATTAAGCTACCGTCAGCCGCCAGTTAGCTTAGCTTAGTACAAGCTTAGCACTAGAAACAGTAGGAAACAGCTAATCCAGCTCCCCTACTGTGAACAGAAGTCCAGTTCTGTATGTGTTTAATATAGAAATCAATGAGCCTTAGAAGTGCTAGTTGTTAGATTTCTTTACCTTTGGCAAATACAAGGCAAGGTGTATCGCCCAGTTCTACTTTATGTGCCAAGTTAGCTGTCTTTAGCTTCATATTTAATGGACACTGTGGAGAGGGGTATTAATCTTTAATATTCTCTGCAATGTTAACTCAGTGCAAAAAAAGATAAGGAGCGTGTTTACCAAAATCTTAAACTAATCAACCGGTTGCGCCTGTGACTACATACAACTGAAATAACATGTATAACCGTGGTGATCAAACTCACCTTGTGATGACTGCGTGTTAGTAAGTTCTTGTTGCCCCCACAAAGTAGCACTGCTACTGCCCTTGGTCTGCTGGTTTTTGGGGTGAATACGAGCAGAGAGGCTGGGCTGAGAGGTGCGAGTATGGGCTGCTTTTTTCATCCTGTTTGTATGTCCATGCTGCTCTTTTCTGGGTAGGGGGTTGGAACGGATCTTGTCCAGTATTCCCTTTGCATTTGCCCTGGCAATGACTTCCTCTGGTGCCTCTTTGACTTCTGATTTAGGCTGTTGAAAACAAACAAAACAATGTTTATTTCCTAAGATACAACCTAAAGCATTTTACAATGAAATGTATTAAAACGAAGCATCTTGTATAATGAAGGATACAGCTACACTTCCAGGTACAAGCAGACATTACAAACAAACATAGACCTAAAAACTAAAGAGAGGAGAGGAGAGGAGAGGAGAGGAGAGGAGAGGAGAGGAGAGGAGAGGAGAGGAGAGGAGAGGAGAGGAGAGGAGAGGAGAGGAGAGAGCCACCATGTCCTTGCTGCTGGCTGCAGGGTCACCTGCTGTCTCAGCAGCACACACAGCAGCCCACTGCTCCCCTCCATGCCTGAATTATTCACAAGCACAGTGTACACTACGGGGACATGAAGCCTATGTGAGGTTTTACATGTATTTTGTTTTATAAGTTTTCACTTGCACTTCAAATGCAAATCTGTAATTCTCTATACACATGTGTGTGCATACATGGAGCTTGAAAGTGCACATGTGAGCATTTCGCATGCGTTTACCTGAGTGCGTTGAAACACACTGTGCACTCAGGTAAACACGTTTTAGAAGCACCTCTGTAATGCAGTGACGGTAGACGCACTGAACTTCATTGATGCTAACTCATACAGACAGGGGGCGCTGAATTATTCAACAGACACTCTCCCTCGCCTCCCTTTCTTCCCCCTCACCCCTGTAAATCTCACTTCTCCTCCATCTCCACTAAGCAACTATGCCATACTCTGTAAATCGCTCATTTCCGCCGACATTCTGCCAAACTTAGCTGCCACAGCGTTTCCTGGAGATGAACCCTTTATTTTTTTTCCTGTTTGTTTTTTGCAATGCTTACGTCCAAAATCATTTTGTCCAATCTTCTTTGGCAGCTGCATTCAAATGTATGAAACTCACTCTAAACAAAGAAGAAAGCAATGCTAAAGTGAAACATGCACTATTCTGAATTTCCTATCATTACTGTCCAAATTCATTCCTTAGGAATAGTGTTCTTTTAGCGGAAAGTCCACCTGTGATGTGCTCTGCTTCGTCTGGAAATTAGGCCAGAAACACATCAGTTGAATGTCTTTATTGTCCCCAGCTGTTCCTGTATGGAACGCTCATAAAGAACTTGACTGGGCGCTGCAATGACAGCCAATATAAGCCAGACAGCATTCAAACACTTATATAATTGCTATTTTTATGGGCTTTTCAGAGTGCCACAATAACTTTTGATTAGCTGAGTTTATTGGAGGTAGGGAGAAAAAAAACCTGTTTGAGGCACCATTACAGCAGTTTGATTATCTTTTCATTCCTATCTGTGGAGGTATAAAACATGATGGATGGCCAGAGAGAAACAGACACTACAGTACGAGAGAGCTCCGTCACACCCGGTGGGGGTACGATGGCTTAATAACCCCGCACCGGCATCAAAAGCATAAGAGCAGATTTCATAATGTGAGGGAGTATGTCATAAACGTGGCTATGTTGTGGATTATGAGGAAAGTGGGGAAGACATCGCAAATAATTGATGCTGCACCTTTACAAACCCTGCAGATCCACTGCAACAAACTGCACCTAGAGCCAGATAGAGCTGGGCAGTAACAGTCTAGTGTCTCTCTTAACAACCACCTACAAAAATAATAGAGGCAGAGGAGGGAAACAGGCAAAAAAGAGGAAGATGAAAGGATTGGACAGTGAAGTTGGCTGAAATAAAAGACTGAGGAGAGACTTCATTAAGCAATGAAAGCCTGTGACTAGAAAACACAATAGAGTCGGAGAGCTTCCCAATTACCAGTGTTCATAAAAGAGTCAGAAAATCATCAGGAAGCTCCTCTCAAACCCTGATATGACTGAAATTGCCACAATAAACCCACATTTCTTCAGAGACTTCCACAGTGTCATATTTTGAAGAATAATTCATAAACTCCTCCGCAGACATAGTCACACAAAAAGTAAACTGCATCCAGTTTCTCCTACTTGTTTTCTCCGTTGAGCTACAAAAACCAAGACCAACGCTTAATTCTAATGCAGGCTCTGAAGCTGGCTTCAGTCTCTCTCACTCCTCTCATCCCCTAATCTCATTCTGACTTACCTCTAATGTTTCTAAAGCTGACCCAGACAAAGTGCTTTATCTTCTGCTTCTTTCCCCTATTTCTGTATTTATTCACACTCATCCCACCACCTGCTCCACCTACATCTCACACTTTCTGCCTGGTTGCTACTTAAACCTGTGAGGGACTCCTACATCTGTGACCCGACATTCTCATTTTGTCCAGCAGCCGGACTTCCTCCCACCACTTCTTTTTTCTTTCTTAAGGGTTTGACCAAGTACCTGCCACAGACTGCGACGCTCATTTTCACCTGATCTCAACTGTAGTAGGTAGTAGTAGTTGGTTCCCTGTGTACCCTCCCTCTTCTGTATAAACAATACAATAATTCAAAGGGTTCATGCTTCGGTTTCCCAGTGGTTGCTTGTTTCTGACAGATAGCAGGCAGTGCAGTATACCTTCTTCATCACAAATCTCACACTTAAAAGGTTTGGCAATTAAATCTATTTCACTTTAACTGTGTTGTGTGTATCCATGACAGAACCAATAGCATGGTGGTGTTTCAGGACTCAGGGGAACAAGAACAAGAGAGTTTCTCAGACACAAAAAGCAGATCATCCAGTGTTTCACTCCAGTGTATTCAGTCTGTGAAACAAAGTAAGAAATCCCGCTGACATATATCTTCTCATTGCAAAGCACTTTGAAGACTGAAGAAACTGCCAGGCAAATTTACAACAGTCAGCCAAATGACACCCTGGTATCACATTGGCAAAGCCCATGGACAGGTCCAGGACTAATGATGAAACTTTTCTCTCATTTGAGACCAGACTGCTTGCCAGGGCCAGATGTTAAATGAGCTAAATTTGGACCTACTTATCTCTTTGGCTGCACTGCCTAAAAGCAGCAGCAGTGAACTGCATGCTATGCCAGGGTTAGCTTAGCTACCACAGACACTATTCAACAACTATAATGTAGACTAAGGTTTATTTAAGTCCGGAGCTCGTTCAGCATCCAGACAGAATGGCAAGTCAATCTGGCCCCAGCTCATACTTCGTGTCATGAATGCAATACAATGGAATTGCAGCTGGGGATTATTCAGAGGCATCCTGTCCCCAGTTGAATGTGGTTTTCTGTCGTTGACATTGTTCTCATGGAAACGTTATCTGCTTGAGAAAGTGTTAAATGTAGTTGCTGCTGAGCTCGCACACTAACGTTACACCAGAGAATTTGCTATCAGCACCTAAGTGCAGAATGTGTCTCATTCTACTATTACTACTGTAAATGTAAGGATGAGTCTGACTCAGAAATAAATATGAACTAACCATCTGAGCTGTCTCTCCCTTGGCTTTTTTCTGGTCTAGTCACAAGGGATGTCACATTTATGGTGCAATCGTGACTTTAGGAGTCGCAATAATGTAACTGACTGCAGACAAACTATGACATTTCTCCAACCAGGTGCAGATGTAGTTTGACTACCTTGATAGTCGTGAGCTTGAATGTAAGTTACTTAAAAGGTATAAGTGAGGTAATTAAATATTTTTGTTATTGGAGAGATCATCCAGATCTCTGACCTTGAATACAACCCAGATATCTGAGTAGTAAGTTTGAGAATCCTTTGATGCAGATCCTAAAAATTAAATAGAAAAGGTGCTGACTTTGCATTTCAGGAGACAAATTCCTTATTTTGGAGTGTTTTGAGGCAACAATTACAGGCCAATAGGGTGAGTAAATCTTAGTAAAATTAGTGCTTGGTAATTCACCTACATGTCCACTTCAACGCTCTCCATTTCTTGTGGTCACAATTATACTTAATAAAATATTAAATCACAGTGACCACAGATTTCCTGCAGTAGATCAGTCTAACATCAGGATAAGCAATATAGTGCCATTTTGGGGGTGAGGATATCAAAGTTTAAATCTCTTAGCCATGGCGTTGCTTGTGAGGTTTCTGCTGATGCGATGCTTACCTCTCTGCGAAGAACAGCAAGAAAGCAGCCATTGCTTTTCTTTGAAGGCTCCAGTATGAAGAAGGGGTCTGTTGTCTCTGCAGCCTCTGCATGGTCAGAACAGCTGAAAGGGGAAGGGCTAAGCCTGGACAAAACATACACAACTGTGACTGCTACAACTTCATATAAAGTACATTAAAGTAAGAAAATGCACAACACACAATGAATTAGTGTTGCTAATACCGATTATGATTAAACCATATAATAACACAATAAGTGACACAGCTAGTGAAATACCTAAATTGTTGTATTTCTGCATACTCACTTTTTGTAGATTGACAAAAAAGATCAATTGTTTTAGCCGTGAGATGCACACAACCACCAGGTGTTTACGTAAAGTCAGGTTGATCCATACCAATAATACCATTCGTGTTTTATTTATGCTAGCCCGAGGCATTGTCAGCACACCAGGCCAGGGTGCCGTAGAGATGAGTCAGTCTTGAGACATTAAGTCTACAGGAACTGTAAACTTCAACAAGACTTAAGTTCTTAACCCCACAAACACCAAGAGAAAAGGAGTGAAAAAAGAGAAGGGTAATACATTTGAAAAGCTTTTTTTCTTGGGCCTTTACACAGCATTCAGAGAAATAAAATGGCACCTTTGATTATATTTTCACTGAGTCTCCCTGCAGCTTCTGCCTGAGGTGTGCTAAGGCACTGACAGAAGCCTGAAGTCTGAAGTAAGATGGACAAAAACCTGGAAAAGCTAACCGACAGACAGCAAAGCAAACAAAGAAAGAAACAATGAGGGAGACAGATGTGGAAAGTACACCGGGGTAAAGAAACCGCAGCTGACCTGAAGTTTGCTTGTTTTGCTTCCCCCTCCTGGTGTGAGCAGGCTTTGGCTTGCTGCAGGGCTCTGCTCACTACCTCCATATTCTCCTCCGGGTATGACGAACAGGTAGAATATACTACTGCCAACACCTTGGGGACTAAACACAAAACACGCATGTTTCTTCATTCCTTTTATGATGATTAAATTTGATTATTCAAACTGAGTCATCCTCTTCATCAGGCACCCCCTTTGAAGAAGAAATGGGCTCTTGAATATTAATTTCTCCATACTGTTTATGCGTGTACATTGCTCATTTTATTTAAATGCCGCTGGCTTGTAGATTTTTTAGGCTGCTGGCAGTCCGACTTCCCTCATTTGAGCTTTGATTTCTTTCTCGCTCACTAATTATAGCCAGACAGAAACAATTAACACCCGGCTGAAAACAAATAAAACCTACTGAGATGTGGCAACGCAGCTCCAAACAAATGAGGAGTATCACTTGTGAGGAAGGGAAACTGAGACAAGAAGATGAGAAAATTAATCCATGAGACCAAAACGTTTGTTATTCTGGTGTCCTGGTGTGGGTGTGCTGCTCCACAACAGATGTGTGTGTGTATGTCTGTGTGAGTATTCGTCCATACATGCGCCTTCATGGAGGCACTGAAATGAGACCATCGACTCAGTTCAGCCGTGGCACTCAATACATATCCACCATTACAAGGATTGATCAATGGCTGTGTCATTAGAGAAGCTGGTGTTCTTCAATATAGACGACAAACGTGACCTGCTTGATGTAAATAAGACAGACGAGACACAGACAGAAGAGCGCTGTATAATACAATACAGACTGATGCTCAAAAGTGTATCTCATGGATGCTTATTAACAGTGAAAACAGCAAATGAGCATAGAGTCATTGACTTCGGAATAGAACTGTAAGATCTGCAAAAAATACGCTCAAATATGATAGCATGCCCTTCGACTATGTTTATTTCTACAGTATGTAAACAATACAAAGCACAATCACTAATCACTTGCTTAAAATATGCAAGGAAAGCTGCAGAAGACTGTGGCTGACCGGCACAGAGCAACATTAGCATTCCTAATTAAGACTCAGGCGATCTCCAAGGAACATCACGGGCTTCAGTCTAATGGCATATGAGATTAGATAATTAGGAAGTGTAAGCTTCAGTGTGTCAGAGAGGTGAGGGAGGCTGCACGCATGAGACTGAGATCATTTGGTGCATCTGTCTGACTGTGTGTGTGCACGTCTACATGAGAGCAGGTGGTTGTACGCTCACACTTCAATGCATGATCAATATCCTTCCTCTGCAGCGCTACCAGAGATTCCAGTTTGCTCTGGGCTATGGAGCCTTGGGATAGGTCCTGCAGCAGGTTTGTGTCTGACAAAACAAAGCAGAAGAGCAGGATATCAGTTTAATTAATTGTGCTTTAGAAGGGTGTACAAACAACTGTAATATAAATGACACTCACAAAGATGGAAATAGAAATTAGTATCCATGGCAATGTTTTTAACTTTATCATTTATAAATAGAAGTAATTAAGTGATTGATTTAATTTGAAAATGTTTTATTTTATATTTAAAGTTTAAATACCCAAAATATTGAATTATTTACGACTGCTTTTAAGCCTGCTACAAACACAAAGCTTTGTCGTGCAATATGGACGCACAACATCCCCATTTTTGTACACGAGTCAACAGAATGTACCTACACTACACCCTGCTGTGTCAGTATGGTGTAACATGGTGTACTGTAAGCTATGTCACAATGTGCATTTCAAACTACATCACCAGTTTATGGCTCTGCTGTAGTGCACAGATCGCTACCTCCATTTTCTTGCAGTATGAACTCGACTGGGTTGCTGACTGCAGACACAGAACACTTGGGTGTCAACAGGATAACGCGCACCTTTTGAAGCCGCTTGTCGCCACCGTCCAACGACTGGAAAACCTCCAGTATCAGCTTTACATCTAGGCAGCACGCACACACAGAATAATGATAGCCAGCTTAACCGGCAACACACATTCTCTCACTGCTCAGATTGTATTCACCATGTCCCACAGTATTTCTTTGGAGAAAAATTCCCTGCCTGAAGGCATCTTTTGCAATTACGAAAATGTAAACTTTGCCCCTTACCCAAAATTGGTATTCTAATGACTAGCTGAAGTGGCATCAGAAAATATTATTTACATAAAGCCTCAAATCTCAGCAGTCAGGTTTAAAGCGCACTGGCTACATTTTGGAGTCCCCTGATCATTTGCTGACAGCAACTACAACAACTACCAGAATCTTTGTTATAATTAGTTAGCACACAAAAGCCTGTCAACATATGAATTAATAATTAATGCATCAGTATGCTGAGCGCAACACGTAATATCCAGCTTCCCCATCTTACTTTCATTCCAATAAAAGGCAAAGAACAAAAATGACAGCCTGATGTCATTATAAGACTGTGGCATTTAACAGACAGGCGTTTTCTCTGCTTCCATCTCTTTCTGTTTATCTCCTCTTTTGTCTACAAAACAAAAACAAACAAAAACTGGCAACACATCCATTTTGTGCTTACTCCTGCAGCCCGTGGCGGAGACGGCGAGCTCTAGCTCCGCCCTCTGAGCATCCGTACAATCGCTGACACAAATGTAGACGGTAGGCTGGTTGTTGCTGTTGGATTTATGTTTCTCAGCAATTAGGGAGGCAGTGTGGGAGACAGTGAGGCCAGAGAAGCTGCCCACCATGAGTACATCTCCGTCCTCTGGTAACAGGGAGCACACTGCATTTGGGCCCAGGCTGCATGACTTATCCTACAGGCACATTAAGTAAAAGGCATTAGACTGGTAGAAAGACTTCAACCTTAAACTCATCCATTCAGGTTAGCAGCATCACTAGGAACTGATGGAACATAAACTAAGATACGGGAGGAGAACAAAAACAAGGACATTTTAAAAGGGAAGAGGAGAGATGATTAATTAGGCAGTAGTGTTGAATATTTGATTGAATTTGGCCGCAAAATCTGATTTAATTGCGTTGTGGTGCTGTGTGCCGCTTATAGTTTGTATGGCAGCTTGACTTTTACGGAGGAGAAATTAAATGATTAAACTGTCCCCTCCTCCCAAACAGGATAATTCTTTATGGCCCAAAGTGAAGCATGGCCATATGAGTGGAAGTGATGTGAAATATTTGTATCTGGGCAAACTAATCTGAGTTGGCATAAGGGATCTCAGTCTAATAATCAATTTGAGCAAGTCCATTACCAAAGTGAAATCATAAATATCAGAATGGATTGATGCGGCTGAACAGATTTCCAGAGCCTTGTTAAAGTCTACAGAGGGGAGGCTGCTCTTGCCAGAAACCTTTCGTCTCTGCACAGCTTGTACCTGGATGATCAGTTTGTGGTCACGAAGCAGTTTGGTGGAGTACAGTTGAGCTTTCAGCTGAGCGGGGAATACTAGGCTATCCCCACAGTGGGGATCCTGGCAGAAGGTCTGGCCCTCCAACTGTCCAATCGATTTCACCTGCGAGAAGCCCCCACTCTTCAACACACTCTGAACCTCATCAAGACTGGAAGCAAAGCAGAGGCGCAGAGAAGAGAGCAGATTAGTGGAAACCCAAGAGGAGGGATCAGGGAAGAAGGTCAGGGGTGGGAGAAAGAGGAAGACTGTCATCATAGATAATAATAGCTTGTAGAATTGCTGTGTGGCCTTTTAAAAGACTTTAATAGTAATATGTGCTATAAAAGCCATTAAGATAGACACACACCCACACACACACACCATTTGTCCCAACAGGTGACCTTTACAGTCCCAGAGCTGGTCGAGGGGTGTTGCTGATTGAATCTGTCTACAGCAGCAGGATTTACACCTAACTGAATCAGCCTGTCAGGCGCGTGCAAGAACACACATTGGCACACACACATACACACGTATATATACACACACATTGTCTGGTTTTTTAATTGGATGTCAGCTGGGCACCTGGCCCATAAAACATTGGGCAGCACCCAAAGTTAAAGGTCTGTGTGTAAGGGTATGTGAGTCTGGATGCTTGCACACATTCTGTGTATGCTTACAGTGCATTCCCGTGTTTATGTCCAGCTTTGAGTATGTACTCTCTGTACGATTTGTGTGTGCTCAGCTCACCTGCTCTTCAGCGTGTTGACCCATGCATAAAGTGGAAGGCTTTTTGATCTCTCCTGCATCTTTTTCACACTCTCTGGCAGAATACACTCAATGGACAAGAGACCACGTTTGATCCTGCAGCGAGCCAGAGAGGCTGCCAGCTTGGTTTTAAACCTACGTATAACACAAAAACAAAAGAAAAAAAAACTTTTATACCAAGGCTATCAAATTCCTTGATTTGTATTTGCTTTTCCAATTCCACTCCCAGTTGTGCGAGTGGGTTCTTTCTTCTTTATTTTTCATGCACTCCTTGACATTTTTCTTTCCCTACCTGAAAAGGTACTTCTCCACATCTCTAACTTCTTGTATGATCTCCTCCTCCCACTGGCATTCCCATGGGAGGAACTTCCTGTCTTGGAAGTCACAGAGCATGACAGCAACCAGACTCATTTGATCACTGGGCTAGAGCAGAAGAGCAAAAGGTACAGTTAATTGGTGACTTCCATTTTAACAACAGAACAACGAAAAAGCAGCAGCAAGAATAGCGCTCTGCATGCGTGACAGATAAATTTCTCATCTTGTTAACACAGCTGAGAAACACGCTTGCATCTGTTGAATGGTTATGCCTCAAAGGTCAGCATATGTTGCATATCTAGAACAAGACAGCACAACATGGCATTTGGTGATTTTGAGGTAGCTCTGCCATGGCTGCCTAATGAAGGGCACTGTGCAGTGATACTATTTATCTGGATTGATTTGGAATCTAAATTGTATCTAATTTGTAGAAATTGACACACACAAAGTACTTCAAGGATGTCCTGCCATGACCCCACCTCTACCACTTGATTAAATCTAGGTGGAAGCCTGAGTTATGTCTCTACCATACCACCACAATTATCCCTCTCCCTGCAACTCTCTGTCCCCTCTCTCTCTTTCTTCCCAGGTATATGCCTCTCTTTCTGTCCCAAACTGCACCTTCCTCTCCCTGAGGGTGGGAGGGCACCAGCCATATTAGTGGCAGATGGTGTTCCATGACAGCAACAGCTTGCCACATCCTCACTACTGGGTTAATGGGCAGAGAGGCGAGAACGCTACAAGGGCTTATGCTGCATCTAAGAAATCAGCCATCACTTATTATTCATTCCAGAGGCTTTAAATTTCATTTTTGGAAAGGTCAATTTCTGAAACAGGTTGTGGCACTCCACTTTTCGGCTCTCGTCCTCCCTCACCACCTCAACTTCCACTTGCCCTTTACCAAGGTTAAACTCTTGGGTGTGGGAAAATTCCCAGTCATTAAGTTGCCTGGCAACAGTGTCCCATGGTGGGAAACTGGCCTACAGTAAACATGCCAGCTCTGTTTCTCCAGCTCTAATCCTGGACTCTTACATAAGAATTCCAAAATTTAAGTTAAAATGCCTGTTAACCAATGATTAAATTTAGCCGGGTGTCGTGAAACAGTCTGTTGAGTTTTATAGCTTAAGCAGTTGTAGTACAAAGCATTAATATGTACCACATTAATAACTGTCAGTTGAAATTGAGTTGAGTTTTTAAATTAAACAGACCAAACTCAATGTTTAATATTCTGGACTTACGTTTGTAAGTTAACTGTGATTAAAGTCTCATATGGCTCATTTTACACGGAGACTGAGCCAGTGCCATGTTAAATGTGCTTTCTACCTAATGTGTTTGCCTCGCTAGATTTTAT
Source organism: Acanthochromis polyacanthus (assembly GCF_021347895.1). Lineage (NCBI taxonomy): Eukaryota > Metazoa > Chordata > Actinopteri > Pomacentridae > Acanthochromis > Acanthochromis polyacanthus. Next base: position 20,558,573 of record NC_067122.1, read on the forward strand.
ATCATCTCTCAGGCTATTTCCACCCTCCTTGAGATTTAGGCTTCATTCTCCCTTTCTATTGTGATCAAATGTGCTTCAAGCTCAAAGTCTATCTATAGCTTCATTTTTCACCCTACTTTTTTCTCCCAATACCCTCATGTACCCTCAGCCTATTCTCTCTCCTTCACCTCTTTCTCCTCTCTATCAAGGTTGAACTTTATAGATGCCAGCAGTGTAAAAGAAGGTGAGAGTGAGTTCTAAAGACTGTCTCATTGTGTCTGGGCTTTATTGTCTAGCCAGAGGGATGCAGAGTAACGACCTGCCACCAACACCTTAGGAGAGCCATTCATTTCACCCAAGGCTGTATTTCATGTGGCTACAGTGCAAGTATACATCTGTGTGTCTGTGGGGACCGCACCACAAACACACACACATATATATATTTTCTCCATGTGTATTAATGTGTCTGTATATGTTTAGGGGCTCAGTGAAGTAGACAGTGGTTGTCCACAATCTGTACAGCTGTTTTGTGTTTACACTTTCACTAGCTTTCATTACTCTTTTCCTCTGCCAGCTCAGTAGACACACAGTGGCTCTGTATTCTGTGCATGCTTTATCACCATCCAAAATGTTAGAGAAACAGCTTAAGCAATCTTCCTCTTTCTGCAGCTTTTTTTTATGTGGAATGCTAAAAGTAGGGCAAAAGTACATGCCAATCTCCCCCAAAGGATACCTCTTCATTTAAGTAGCAGGGTGTTCTTCTGCGGTGTAATGGATGCAGGTTCACGGCTGTGCTGGGAATCATTCTTTTACGACTACATGGCATAATAATAACACTCAGCACACTGGTTCCAGGACAGACGCAAGACAGCCCCTGTGCAGAATACGCTCACATGCCACATGCAAACCCCCCATCCCTGGGCTGTTACAGCATTTTGATTTCATCACGAATTAATGGGGTGTTTTGCTTGAGAATGGTAATAAAGGAAAATATACACCCAGATGTGCTCTGCCAAATTGTGAATTTTATATATATAGTATTCCAAAGGGAGCGATTGTCATTGATTAGGGTAGGGAATATAAAGGAAACAAGGTGCTTTAGGAGTTGATCAAAGGAATGCATCAGTATAATAAATCAGTATCACTGTTACTGATTAGAAGTCTAGAGAACAGAACAAAGAGTATGTGGAGTAGAGACAGCAAGACATTAATATTGGAGCGTGTGTAGGAAAACTACACACACAGGGATGGCATGGTACACTTCAAAATGCAAGTCTAGCCTTTCTCAGAAACAAAAGAATGTTAATATTTGGCAGCATGTTAGAAGTAACGTGCATCTCTGTTGATATACACCAAGGGACTGAACATGTTTACCTCTCGTAAACAAATGCTGTATTAACAATGGAACTAACTCACCACTGGCTGAGTGAGATAAAAGCAGCTGTCAATCATGATGTCCTCCAGCAGTTCTTGATCTGGGCAGAAACAAAGTAAAACAAGGTTAGTTAGAAGGATGGAAATGTAATAAGGGGGATTTTCAATCATTAATTATGTGCGCGAGCAATGATGATGCATATTAGTGCATCTTTTCTATCAACGTCTAATTATCCCTGGAAACCAATCCCCGACTCATTTAGAGCAGGAGATAAAGGCACAAGAAATTGCTCCTATCCATTAACTGGTAAAATATATGCTACGAAGGACAAGCCCATATCTAATGATGAAAACATGTCAAGGAAAAAAGAGTGAAAGAAGCAAAAGAGGCTCCTTGAGGCACCCCCAAATGATGGTGATTTAATTTAAAAAGATAATTAAATTAGATCGGGGATTTAATTTCCCGTGATTAAAAGCTTATTTGGTGCGTAATTAGGCCTAATCTGATTCTTCATTTGCCTCTTTTCTTTTCATTTATTGTGTCTGTGGTGAGCGGGTGTGCAAAGTCGAAGGACTGATGACATTAATGACATCTGAAGTCACAAACACAATACATCTAAACATGATCAGCGAAATTAAATACTACAGGCATGCATGTTTTTCACACCAGAGCAAAATGGATTATTATTACTCTTGGTATCTTCTTTATTCTATTCAGCGCTGTTCTATTTTGAAAATGATGCAGTGGTGTCTAATGGAGGGACATGATGTTCTTATTTTACTCTTGTATATTGTACAATAACATGACTTACAAAAATCAGACTAGATTAAACATCTGGTAAGTTTTTTTTGTATTTCATTTCTTACCAGGTTATCCGATGCAACTTTAGTTGACATTCTTTATCAAATCACAACAGTAGTCTAAAAAATATAACTATAAAGTATTAAAAGATGAGAGCTGCCTATCAGATATCATGGTTCATGGTGTTTTTTTCTTACCTCCACACCCTGACTGTCATATCATAAAAGCAGCAACTGTCACACGAACCAACAGGATATATTCTCTTGCAATATACATATGAACTAACGGACTTATCCTTTCCTATCTGTGAACTGTGGGCTCTCCTTTTCAATATGCAGTAAAGGCGAGACAGTAACATTATCCAGTCTATCATGCTCGGATTAAGGAACAGTTGCTTCCAAAGTTACTCTGCAGGTAGAGTGTTTGCTCACCACACACTCTAAATGGGAAAAAGGATCATTTCTCTAATGTGGATGCGTGTCTAATGAGATTGGAAACCACCTCTATGTTACTGCAGAGGAGTAAGTAAAAGGTGAAAATGAGAAGCAAGTGTGAAACCACAGTTCTGAAATGAATATGTATGTGCAGTGTGTTTGTTGCCAGTGTGGTTGCCCTCTTGGTTAATTCCTCTTCTTGACAGACACACTTCTAAGGCTGCAAGTAAGAGGTAATCCCAGAGCCCATCCACAGAGACACCATGGAAACCACAGACACTGCTGCTAACTTATCACATCATCACAAATCATGCTGCACTCTGGGTCTCAGCCAAATGCACACTGGGCACCCCTACAGCGTGTAGGGCAAGGAAAATGCACAAGTCTGTATGCAGATACATCCACATGCACACACATACACTGGCGTATACACAAATGTCTTCAAATGATAGAGCTTATCTTTAATTGAGGAAACACTGGCATACAACAGCAGCAGTGGTCTAATTTATAGTTGATGTAGATCAATAAGGGTTACAATTGTAGCCATTACTGCAGAAGGTCTTAAAGATAAGCCCTTACGAGATAACCACACGGTGCACACTGCAAAACAGGCCCCAGAGGGGGCCATGACGGTTGGGTCTGTAGAGGTCATAGTCTTCCACATGCTATAAATCACACAGAATGAAACACAGAGACATTTCAGCTATAAATCACTTACAGTCTTTACACAGCAGTGCCGGGTTTTACCTAAGGGGGGGTGCAGAATTTGTTAAATCTGACATTGACATGCAACAGTCGCTTGAAGTGATGAACAAAACATGTGTCTCCCATCAGCTGAAGGCACTATTCATTGCAGGCCTGAGGTTGTGTGCTTTGTGGCTTCCATCTAAGTATTACACAATAAGCAGTGACTGATGGTGACTTTTGTCAAACAAATCCTTGGTGCAAGGACCAGATCTGAATGCAGTCACCTTCTCTCTTCAGCCAGGTCTTTGTCTCACAATGTTCTGCATCACTGCTCCTAAATGCACATTAATCTAACAGGCGACCAGCCAAAAAAAGGTGCTTGCCATAAGTTATACATTCACCTTTGGACTAAATGTCCAATGTATCTTAAAAATTGTGCACCTGCACAATTTAATATTTGCTGAGGTATACTGGTGGTAGCTGCTCTGATTGTGGTCAAGGACAAAAAAAAAAGACCATCTTTCTCTCTTTCATGCTAAAAGTCCAGCCAAACACAAACCGGTCCAAAGAACCTTTCTTGTTGCACATGGAGAACAGCAGCCTCAGTTATTTGACAGTCTGGCAGCCCATCTGGACAGTGAGACAGAAATACTCAGAGGAGTAGCCAGTAGAAAGAATAGAAAACCAAGAAAAGAGGAGTGAAAAAGAGGGGGGCTTTATGGCTGGCGACAAGGTCAACTAAATTTTTACCAGTAAAGACACACACAAAAAGACTTTGCAAAACATAACATCAGCATATAGCTCTAGCAATATGAACACCAATCAACAAGAAAAGTAACCTTGACAACATAATCTGCCTCTAGGTCTCGCAGATAGTCGCTCAGATTTGAACAGTGCTTTACAGAGAAAAAAGAGGTCACAGATATAGAAAAGCCCACAAGACAAAAAAGAAAAAGAAAGATATGTAGGAGAAGGTGAAGCAAAAAGAGAAGGAAAATAGACTTACCTGTTTTATTTGTCATTTTGGTGATATTAAGTTAGTGAAATGTTAAATCTAAAGAGTAAACATTATCACCAGAATCAATTCTATATTTTAACTGAGTGACAATTTCTGCAACAGACAGGTCTGTGTCCCCAGCCACTGACACACTGAGCAACTTTTTTTTTTTGGGGGGGGGCACATGAGAGTTATAATCACAAGATCAATACCAGTGCTCATTGGCATTTCACTCTGCCTGTTTTTCGCTGGTGAAGCATTTCTTCTTTAGGTTAGCAACTGACCTCAGCTCAATTTTGGATCAGTCATCGGAAGGCAGTGCACAAATGACGTGTCTGGTGTGCGTCACCGCCAGCATGTCACTAGCAAATCAATTTCTGCACCAGAAGTCGGCCTGGTCGTAGGAGGAAGAAGAGGAAAGATTGGCTTCCAGGCTTTGTCATTTCATCTACACCCAATTTCACCACACAGCAAATGTGAGAAAGATGCCAGCATGTGACTAAAATCCATATGTGACCAATCGCATCTCTGCAACATAAATAAATAAAATTGCACAGGTTAACTTTGATGTCATAAAACAGGTCTTATTTCTTGAAACCGTGGCTCAAATCAAAAATGGTAAAACTAAAGAACCCGGTGGATGAATCTCCTTCTTGTCCTAGAAACTTCACAGTTGTGGCTTTTCAACTCCTCCTTTCTTTAAGTTATCTGTACTGTCAAGCTGAAATTGCTCAACCGGATTCCAGAAATGTACAGCACAGGGGATAGAAACCGCAGAAAAGAAATATACTAAGATAGTACTGATAAGACAGGGGAATATTTGTCTTTGAAATAAGCCCCGAACAAAAACGGGATTCACTTTAAAAAGAAATGAAGCTCTGCAATAGTTCTCAGTTCAAGTAGGTCATTTTTCCTAAGCAGTGATCAAGTTCATGCTCTTGTCCAGATTAACTTGTTTTAATGTTCGTACAGGAAAAGCATATTTCTCAGTGAGGACATACAGCCTCTCAGAGAAAGGAAAGGGAATAAAGATTATTCTGGCATTAAAATTCTCTCTTATTGTCCTCATCAATCTGCTCGGTTTCACCTGCTAATGTAAGCACTACAACCGACAGCTGTAAAACTCCAACGAGGTGCTGGAGCTCGTGATGATGGATATTTCTGAGCTGATCTGCATTAACTGTGGGACATGTAGGTCTGGGGCTTATCCAGGTTCAGCGGGCGGATAGTGAGAAAGAGCAAAATCATTCATGGCTACAAGGGTGTTCCTGCTACCTGACCTCTCCATCCACCGAGAACACGTTAAATCGATTCCAGCTGGCTTCCTCCACTGGCAGTCGGCTCGCCTCCCCTGCATTATCACCATGGTGATTACACACCCCTGTGATTTCGGTCACCCAGACCCCACCCTAATCCCAGAAAACAGATTATGGCCCAAATTGATTTGCAGCATCACACAGAATTCCCACTGGTCATTCAAGCATTTTTTTTCTCTTCCACTTGCCCTTCATCAATCTATCTATATCCAATTCTATCTGTCAATTAAGTCCCCCAGAGCTATTCATTCTAATTTTAAATGGTTTGCTTTGCCGGGGATCAAACGGGTTTTACTTGCAATTTAAAGTACCTGAAATGAATCAAAATAGGAGTTGCTGAACACCTTTTTCTGATGTCCCCATTCCAAACTCACCCAAACTCACCCAAAACACAGAACACGAGAGAATTAAAAAAGGGTTAGCAATCAGCTTATTCTGCAGGCGGGTGTTTTCATCACTGTTAAACCAGGAGCAAACAAAGTTTTACTGCCACTGTGGAGATGCAACCCAATGCGTTGTATTTTTTTTATTCCTTTTAACAATAAAATGGATTTAAAAAGCGAGCAGTTTTAATATTGTATCCAAGGACAGATTTCATTCTGTCCTCAGTGGCAGGCTTACAGCAGCTTATGTTTGTACTATTTCAACCAGTAATTGATCATATAAAACAATTTATGCTTTGCATTGCACTGAAAGACTTAAAATATAAATGTTAGCTTATTATTTATGGTCATATGTTCAAAAAAATAATGCTTTCATTTTTTTAAAACATTCATTGTGTCATTGACTATAATCACATTAGAAAATCATGTTTATTAAGACCCACCTGAGCCTTGGATTTGCACTTTTAGTAGAATTGTGAAAGGGCAAAAATCAGTTAAAAAAGGAAAATGTTTACTGTTGGGAGGACAAGTGGTCAAGGACCAGATTTGACCAGACGCTGCTTGTCTTGTATAAGGCTGTCGAAATATACTGTACATGTCAAGGTTGTGAAGGAAACCAAAGCAAGAAAGAATAGAATGAAGAGAAATAATGAATGAAGGTTCAATAGATCAAAATAAGGCCAGACTACCAGTTTCTCCCAAACTTACATTTCAGTGTTTTGAAGGCCAGCTCATAACCTGCTTGTTGCATCTTCTGATTTTTGACCTCAGGCAGCTTGAGCCCTCTCTCTTTGCCATAATTCACCAACCGGCGCGCAGCAGGCTTCTCCCGGTGGCAATTCTGGAAGATGACTGAAGCCAGCAGGTACACTCTGTCTGGCAAGCGCGTCTGATCTTGGCTGGTGATGGGGGGCTCTGGAGGACAGGAAGGGACGCCACCGTCGGCTGGATTATGTGGAGGAGTTGGGTCTGTGTAGCATTGGATCTGTGAGCCCGACTTTTTTGTCTTGCATGTGGAAGAGCGATTTAGACGCCCACTAATATTTTTATTTTTCCCCATCTTCTCAGAGATGTGCTTTCACTGTGGCACCTGAAAACATGACAAAAAGCATGTAAGATGTAAACAGTCCATTATTCTACATTTGAGAGTCTGGAGATAAATTTGGGGCAATATGGACTTCACTTGCCATAACCCATGTAAATCACATCATAGGAACAACTGGGTTCAATTACTTTGAAAACATATTTTTGAAATTGCAAATATTATTGCAAAATGTGTGCAGCATATATCTATGGGTCATTCCATTTTGAATCATGAAAGTTTTATCAAATGTTTTGCTCAACCAACTCTGATTTGCCTGAAATTTTCATTGCATAAAATATGATTATATATAAAGATATTTGCAATTTTTTTCTTGATATATCAAGTACTTAACTAAATAAGTTAATTTCTTTTTTTTTACTGCCAGTCAATCCACTTAGAGGATGTTTTTTTGTTTTGAAAATACGTCAGAAACAATAAAAGATAAAAGCCTGAAATATTCTGTGTAATTTTGAGAAGAAGTTCAATGCAAATCCAAAATGGTCGAGCATTTTGATGATTTGAGATGGAATACTCAGATAGATCCATAATGTGAAAAGTGGGTCGTATTTCATTCAAACTTTGATTTTGTATCTCTTCTACACATTATGCTGCATTATATTTAGTTTGCTTTAGCATGATATTTAACAAACAATGGCCAATAACTTCTGTAAAACGTTGTGACAGCTGAAGCTACATCGACAAACAAAGTTTGGCTTTGAAACAAGTGAGCTAGCTAATCTAACGTTAGCACAACACTGATTTATCAAGCAGACCTTTATGTAGCAGCTCAAGTAGGAAAGATTTCGGTGGGATTCACGTTACCTTATGAGAAGAAAGTCCTGCACTGTCTTCTAAAAACAGTGTGCTTGGTATTCTCCATATTTAACCGTGCAGACAGGTGGGTTAACGATGCTAGCAGTGTTTGCTCTGTTGTCCTTCGCTAACTTTTAACTGCCAGTAAAGTCCCCCGCTGTAAACCTCGGTCCGTTATGAGGCAGTAAGCGTCTCCGCGGATGTTTACAGGAAGCCCATCTCCCAGAGTCCTTGGGTCCTTTTATCTATAATTTTTATATTAAGAAAAAAACACCACGACACAGAGTCCCCACTTAAAAAAACAAACTTTCTAAATGCCCGTTAGTTCAGCAGAGCTTTTTAGCGTTACACCGTCACCATGGCAACCGCATGCTAATTTCAAGGTCCTGTTCTTCACGGATCAAGAAGTAATCTGTTTAATGCTGGACGTCCTCCGCAGCACTGCAGGCTTGTTAAAGTTTTACTGAGCATTATATCAGAGCGCAAACCACAACACTGATGGACAGTAGGGCATAAACTTGCAGATGGCATCCAGCTGCTGTTTTAAAGCTCAGGTCTATGATGGGGAAGGAGGGGGGGGACAAGGGTGTAAAGTACAGATCCTCTACCTTTCTCTGCCTCCTGCATCCTTCCCTTCTGATTGTTTGCCAATTTGCACATTTATCCATTAGCTTGAGGGGAAAAAAATCCCAATGCTTATTTATTAATATGTTAAGGGTTTTGTAGGAAGGAATTTCCCATTACCTTCAGCTACACATCCCTGGTACTTGGTGATTTGACAATGTTATGTGAGGAACTTAAAAATTTATTGTTTTATAATGAAAGTGATAGTAAAGGTATCATTTTTGTACAAGGCTCATCAGCTCTAAATTAACCGGAATGAATCCAACTAAAAAAGTAAGAAATATTAATAATTTCTACATTCATTATCTTATATTTATGCAGGCAAAAGTTGGCTGGTTCTGATCAAAATGGCTCCTGAGACAGCAGGAGTTGTGTTAGAGTAGCCTTTTCGGGATTTTAGTTTGAGTTTTATTATAAGAGAGACATAGTCCATTATGATTTATTTACCCCTAATAAATGCATTCATTTAAGCATACTTTTTGTGCACACATTATATTGAATTGTATCTATGTTGACAGAAAACAGACAATATTTTTGGTTTACACTATATTTAGACAAGTCATCCACAACAATAAAATCCCCTGCCTAATATTGTGTGAGTTCACCTCATGTCACCAAAACAGCTCCGACATGTCTGGTAGCAGATCTGCAGGATGCTTAATCAGATTGGAGGCCAATTAGACTCTTGATCATGTTTTTTGAGTCTTTCCTGAGCACTTTTTGCAGTGTGGGGGGTCCTGTTGGGAAAGCTGACTGATATCAGGGTGTACTATTGCCTGGGGGGATGTACTTGGCCTTCAACAACGTTTAGGTGGGTGGTTTCATGTCATCAAAACATCAACATGAATGCCAGGACCTGAGGTTTCCCAGCAGAACATGCACAGTAATGAGACAATCAATGTTATGCGCTTTACCTGTCTGTGGATTTCATCAGTGTAAGTCTCTTTCTAGTCATGAATTTTAACCCCTGTTAGCCCACTACCAGGTCAAATCCGCTTTGAAAACACAATCAGTGCCATGTTTTTTTGACTCACTGAAGTAGCAGCCTAAACCACCCGACTAAAATGGATGGAGCATTTGTTGTGCTTTATTTCTGTTGCACCAAATTTGGTAGAGTTGCAGTAGAGAAATTTAAAAACAAGTTCAAAAACAGCAGCGTCTACAGGCTCATTGTTACACGGTTGTTATTAAATTCATAGTTTTGATTATAAAAGTAGCTTTTCAAATCTCTCTATGGTCTGGTGATAAGAATAAGGAGGCTTATTTTATTTCAGAATTCTCCCAAGTGTCTCTGATCCACAGAGCCCAGGGCTGCTCATTTTGGCCTTGCGTTTTTCAGCTATTACTGAATAAATTCTGGGATGTTTTTGGGGTGGAAATTTTTAAAAATAGCATTGGGCTTACGGGGTTAAGTACTGTGCATGCAAAGTATAAGATTAGTCACAGTGGCGGAAGAAGCACTCGAGTAGAAAAATATTCAATTAAAAGTAAAAGTTCAGCTTTTTAAATTGGCAGGTAGAATTGAGGTAGAATCAACAATACATATATACATTCTAGTCAAAGTATTATAAAGCTAATAGATCAACAACCTTTATGGTGATACTTCACTATTTCAAAGACTGGTCTCACTGAAATATGAGAACTTTATTTTAAATATATAAACTTCTAAACTTCAACCACTCATAAAATATACCACACGGGCTTCAAGTAACGTGTCAGCGCTGTCAAAACTGAGATCGCCCTCTCAAATGCTTTGGTCAGGGGCCATGAACAAGCTATCAGAGGTCTTCAGCAACAGTCGCTTTTTCTCTGCTCATTCATTTGTCTTCTGGCTGATCCTCCACACTTCAAGTCAGACAGCAGTTCACAGCGTTCATTTTTGTAGCTCTAGCATTAGCCGGGACAAAATTATTTCACTGGAACGACAGGATCCATTATTTTTCTATCATCCACTGGTTCAATCTGAACATTTCAGTTTAGGAAAAACTACCTACACACAACCTAAAATCAAACATCTGCAAAACGTCTGCTCTCTCTTTATCAGAGCCGATCCTCCCTGCCACCCTCAAACGCTGCAGTCATAAAATATTAACATGCTGGGAAACAACAAGTACACCGACATGTATTTTAAGCACAATATGCACATAAGTAAAAGCATCTGGATTGCTTATGAGCTCGTCATGTAGCATTTGTGCTTAGTTATTATTGTATATGCAGTCAATTGCCGTAGTAGTATTATTGAGGAATTAATGTGTAAGCAGCATGTAAACATTGTAACTGGTTGAGATGGAGTGAATCTGACTGCTTTATCCACTGAAAGCTTAAGGTGACAATGTGTTTATGCAAAGCTCTGCCGTCAAATAGAAGTGGTGCAGTCTTTGAAGTGTTGTGCATAAGATTTAAACACTTCTGCAAAGCATCAAAGATGTGTGGAATTCATCCCAGTAAATCAGTGGTGAAGTTCCTGCATCAACACAGCCATCCTCCCATTCCGCGTGTAAATCTCAACAGTGATAGATTATACTTCCGAGTGAAGTTTTGTCAGGCACTTGGTAATTTCCCCAGCAGTCTTTCCCTCAGTGCCCGAGGTGCTACGCCTGTCCATATTACATGGTTCACACCTCTCCTGTTGCAGCCTGACTATCACTTTGGAGAGGAGGATTAAAAAAAAAAAACAACTCAACACCATCTCTCCCTATCTGTCAGACTTCTGCTCAGCACAGCCCACAGAGGGGAGGCTCAACAGAACAATCAAACACACGCTGCCTCCAGCCCAGCCATTTTTTTTTATTATTATTTTCCACTGACTAACTCACTTTCATTAATAGCCTTCAGGTTTAATCACTGAATAGCAGTGAGTTAGACATATAGTCTCCTGCCATACGATAAACTGGAGGACTGGAGGAATTAATGGTCTACAAATATTGTTTTCTCCTCTCGGTAGTGAAAATTTATGAGTGGATCTGTGCAGAAGACCAAAAGACAGAAGGAACGGTTCTGAGGTGGAAATCTTGTGCTCTTATGTTGGTACATGCAGCTTCAAACAGTAAGCTTTGGGGCATCAACTGCAAGAATGGTCTGTGGGAAATGAGCGCCCCCTACTGCAAGATTAAGATATTGTGGTGAAAACTATGAGAAGAGTATTATTTCTACTGCTGTAGTGCATTATTGGGACATAAATCGAGAAGGAGTTTTTCTGAGATCTTTTGAAGGAGCAAATATGTTGTAATGTCACAATACAGAAAGATTTAAGTTCATTTCAAAGCTCCAAAACGTTATTAAAACACACCTACGAGCCTTTCTATTGCACTGGTGACACATACTCCTTCATTGCAGTGAGCACGGACAGGGTAATTGATTTTCTCCCATGTAGCAGCCATAAATACTCACAAGCACACCCAGTGCACAGCTGAAAATATTTAGGAAATACATCAATTACGGTAGTTTGAGTTGCTTCTGGGAAAAAAGAAAAATAGAAAGGTATTAAACAGCAGAACAGATTCTTGATTCTGGTCTCATCATAGAAGATTGGGAATTTTTCCAACAGTTACAAAAACATACAGTTGCCTATTGTGTCTTTAAAAATCCTGATAAAAATATTGGAAATTAAATAGGTAGACATTTTACCAGCAGAAACAATCACCCTGTTTTATATGCTGTATGTTAATGTTGCAAGTTCATGTGGCATTAATTATTTTACATACATTTAGGCTTATAAATCTGTGGAAATGCATCATATATGTAACTGGTAAATATGTCTAGTGAAAAACACAATATTCCACATGAAAATGTAGTGTGAATGAGTATAAATTTGTGCAAAAATTTTAATGCGTAAGTTAAGTATCTTCAAGCTCATACAAGATTTGAATGAATGCATGATTTATTAGTTTTTCTATTATTGCGTTGCTCCTCATGTCCTTAGTTGTTTTGTTTCTTCCTTTCCTCTCGCATGCAGCCACATACACTCACACATACACAAACACATTCCCTCGACTTTCAGAGTTCAAGAGATGGGTTTTTGCAAGAGAGAGGGAGGGTGTCAGAGTGTGTGTGCACATTGTGTTACATAATTGATGCTCCATATTACCTTACATCCTCACTGCCCTGGCTGTGCTACAAACAAAGCTTGGTCATTAACTATTCACTGGATGATTTTAAACAGAAAAATGATTCTGCGGATCCGAAGCGTGCTCTGACGCCGTGCCTGTCAGCCCCCGGCGTCTGATTTCACAGTTGTGAATAAGACATGTGCTGTCTCCAGTGGTCATATTTTAACTTGACAGCAGATCCCCTCACGTGTATTCAGTGGACAGATGATGAAGTGCAATAACATCAAAGCCATGTGTGATGGGGATTGTAGCAGGATGCACATTTAAAACAGTGCGACACTATAGATTGTATAGGTGGAAAAGTGGTCACATGCATAGATAAGAATGCAGGAGATTTAAGAGCAAAACTCAATGCATTGCTTTGACTTTAAGCAGAGCATTGCCTGCATTCATCCCCATAATCTACCCATTTTGTTGTGTTTAGGGTGAACACAGAAGACTAATGCTGCTTTGCGTAGTACAGCTATTATGTGCTTAATTGAGATGTATGTATTTAGCCAAACACAATGAATCCAAACTTAATTTTATTTTCAAATATTTGTAATCTACTGTGTACTAAGATTATTAAAGAAAAGTCATAAATTTCATATTCAGTATGCTTCAATAATTATGTAAAAAAGAAATTACTCCCTCCGATTATTTGTATTTGACCAAAAAGTGTCTACTGAGTCAAAATTTTTTTTTTTAAAATCTGTAGCATCACAGCTTTTTCACGGTGCCTTTCCAATGATGAGGATGCTCATGAGGAAAACCATGATGAAGAAAATCCACATGAAGAACCTGTCCATCACCTTAGCGATCTTCTTCCACTCTGCTCCCTTGGCGCATGTGGCCCTCTGCTCTCGAAAACAGTTTGCAATATACTCAACGTTGCGCACCAGCTTGGTGTCCACACCAGGGATGCCACTGCCATGGCTGCAGAACACACAGGGGCCGAAGGTGACAGTGGGACCTTGAGGTGGAGGCTTCTTGTCTTCAGGGCAGCAGGGAATCTTCTGGTCCTCAGGATAACACGGCACCTTCTGGTCTTCTTTATAGTAGTCGCCCATAGAGATTTTACCATTAGCGCTTTCATACCTGCCAGGTGCAAAACTGGAGAGGTGGCTGTTCTCGTCTCTGGTGATGTGGTGCTGGACTCTCACTCTGTGTTGTTGTTGGGGTTTGGGAGTCTGAGGTCTGGGGTATTTGTGACCCTGCCGGTCCTCTTGGTTACTGTGTCTCCCAGGTTTACCGTTGGCGTGAATGTGAGAGTTGATGTGCTGATGACGGAACTCATCCTGCGAGGAGTGAGAGGATGAGGAGGAGGCAGTGGCGCAGTTCTCACCCACTTCATAGACACAGAAAATCTTGGACATGTAGTCAATGATGAGGACTTTTGCCCAGTGTGGAACTGGTTTGGCCTCGGCACCACAGAAGTGAATGTTCATGATGAAGATGGTGAGAGCTGTGGAGGCTGTAACCATGGTCATGGTGGCTATATAGTACTTCCCTGTGTAACAGATGATAGAAAAACTTCCTGTTAGACTCTTTAAAAGACAGCTACAGTTTGTTCTTTTGTCATCATTTGTTCTTTGTTGTTATGAAACTATTTCAATACACAACTGTGATGCTGACATTTTATTAAAATATATACCCACAGTTAACAGTATGGTTATTAGGGTTATAACTTTTTGAACTTTTTTCCAAAATCAAAGTCCTGCATCATGATTGGATGAACTTTTTGGTATAATTGAAGAAACCAAACTCCATTTTCAACACTCTTTTAAAAAAAAGTCCCCCCGAAACAAAAAAGCATTAAATACACATTACAGCCAATGACATGGTTTATAAAGTGAAAGCAATAATAGAAACTGATACTCCAGTATATTATGATGGCAGTACAACTTATCATTGATCCATTATCAGTCATATTGACTTGTAATGGCCCTTGTGACAACTTAGCACAGTTTTGCATTTCATATCATTGGCTGTAATGTGTATTTAATGCTTTTTTGTTTCGGGGGGAGTTTGGTTTCTTCAATTATACCAAAAAGTTCATCCAATCATGATGCAGGACTTTGATTTTGGAAAAAAAGTTCAAAAAGTTATAACCCTAATGGTTATACACAGTCTATGGTCTGTTTTAGAGGTTGGTACCAGTTATTTTTCACTGCAGTTTATGTAAAGAAAGCTCAAAAGATCTTTGAGCAGTATAACAAAAGTATAATGCTATAAAATCTGAAAAGAAAAAACAAATAGAAGTTGAATTTCTTTCATTAGTTATTTTACAAGAAATTGGAGTCAACATGAAAAAAAATCAAGGGCCCACAGGTGTTACCAATACTGCTGGAATAAATGGTGGCCCTGAACACTATAGATTTTTTATTGCTACATTAGTTTCCATACTTGCCTCCTGTGTGCTCTGTGTAAGTTTAGCCTGCAGTACAAATAGTCCCTAAATGACTGTCATGTGACTGTTGGTCCCAGCTGCATCAGTCATAGCTTCATGGTTTGGCTGTGGAGGGCAGAAGTTTTTTGATTTTTACAAAATTTGTGAGACATGTAGCCTATTTGGGACAAATTTTTTAATCAAGACATGGAGAATAAACTTACTTTGAGAAAATATTCAGGTTTTAAGTAAAAGTTTTGTTAAGTTTTCGTACGGCCAAGGACCATCAGAAGATTGAACATTCTACTATTATTTATGTTTCCAGCTCTGCAATTCTTGGAATTTTGACAGGTTTGAAGAGTTAATTTCTTGCTGTTGGCTAACTAGGGATAAAAACAGGCTACAGCTAACGATGTTGGGCATGTTATTAGCATTTTGGACACATATTCTGCAATGGACTGGCAAACTGTCCAAGATCCCCACTTCTTGGCCATTCTCAGCTGAGATAAGCCTAGCAGACAAATATTATTGTCTACCATTTGAACTTAGCATTCTATATGGAAAGTTAAGGGATCGCCAAAGTTATTGCAATTAACCTCAAATTAAAAAACACAAATGTAACTGTAATGATGGTGCATTCCTATTTGACACAAAGCAAGCCGCTATAATATTCCCATAGATGCTACAACTGCCTTAAAATTCAGTACAAGTTGGTTTTAGCACCATTCTGAACAAACAGCTTCTCACCTATAAGTGGCACACTCTCTGACGGCGGCATGCTCTCAGCCACCATTAGCTGGAAGACAGTCAGAGCCAGAAGAACCGTCACCCCGAGGGAAACCTTCTCCCCGGAGTCTGCAGGCAAGTAGAAACCCAAAGGAGCCAAGAAGGAGATGAGGAAACAAGGGAGGAGGAGGTTGAAGATGTAAAAGGAGGAGCGTCGCTGCAGGAGCACCGTATAGGTGATGTCTGGATACGGGTCGGAGCAGCAGCCGTACATTATGACGTTCTTGGTTGCCGGCATCCCATGGCACTCCCACTCTACGTTTTCCACAAAGTCTGACAGGTCACCGCTGTCCATGCCCATAATGATGTCTACCTGGATGAAGATAAATGATGAGTACAGAATAGAGTTGGTAAACCATTGCCACAACACAGATCGTCATGACAAACTGAATCGCGATGAGTTCATCTTCCACAACATGTCTTAGTTGTAAAGTGAGTGCCATCACATGTTCACGTGTGTTTCTCCAGACCTGGTTGCCATTGTAGGTCCAGGAACCAAAGGTGAGGTTACATTCCTGGCTGTCAAAGGGGAAGTAGGAGACGTCCACTACGCAAGAGCTCTTGGTGATGGCAGGTGCATCCCAGGTTATTTCTCCATCGTAGCGCAGTCTCACATTGGTGTCCATCGGCCCTGAGAAGTCATCGTCAGCTCTAGAAGACATGAGCCAGTTGAGACAAAGTCCAAAATATGTGCCATTTCAGTAAATAGTGGTGAGTTTCAGAATTTTCTCCTGTTATGGTGGTGAGTTAGAGCTGAAATCCGGAGGTTGGCAGCTAAAATTGAGTCTCTAGTGTTTGGCTGTGAATTATATGTTTTTGGCACTAAGGTATCTGTGTATGTATGCTTTAATATGAGTCAATAAAAATAGTCATGCATTGAAACATGTATCTATGAAGTTGACCATTTCTTAGAGATATAAGCTTATAAACATGCATTTTTCCGACATTCATTGTATTTCTCATGTATGTTTCAGTTTCTATTTGTTATTCAATTCTTTATAAATTTTACAAAACTTTGTAAAACTGTGGTTTCAAACTGTTCTACAACTAAAACAGATTAATATTGTAAAAGTATAACAATCTTACAATGTATGTGTCTTTATGTGTGTAATGTTGCCTCTTGCTATAAGTGGCCTTTAAAAATAACACCACACTTCATAATGAATTACAATTTTTACAGTTCCTAGTATTGAAGAGAATTGCAATACTAAGTTCACAGAAGTCAGTAAGTAAACGTATCTAATTCCACAGTTCCCACATAGATAGAAAGATTGGAAACGTTAAATAGTGCAGGCGACGTACGGGCGTACTTGTTATAGAGGACAAGGTCAGGCCTCCACACCAGGCTGCTGGGGATCTGGATGACGTCCAGTCCGTCATAGTCATCTTTATTCCACTTCAGGTAAGCATCGTACCACGTCTGCCTAATCCACAGGTAGGCGATCAGCACCTGGTTCCTCTCATCCTTCACACACAGTCACAACCATACTAGTCAGAAAAAATCACTTGTGAAAGCATTCATACAAATGCAGGCAATTAAATGCAAAGGTTTTGTCACTTCTAATTATGTATTTCATTGATGTGAAAACAAGAAAATACAACCCCTGCAGCTGGCATTAAGAAATCAAATGTTAATGCACTGGTTATTTTGACTCCATGAACTATAAAATATCGAAAAGAAAGTACGAAGTTCAGGGAACTGTCCTGCACACCCAGAATATTTACAATCTACCCAGAGAATTTCAGTGATTCTGAAGTCAGCGGGACTGTGAGGGAAACTTCAAAAGCTTCAGCTTAAAATTCATGAAGCAGTTTATGGTGGATTTTGAGGTCTGCATTTGGTCTTTGTTGCACTGCACTGTACAAAGTGTATTGAGCTGTAGATAAAGCACTTTCTTTGAATGGGTCTCACTTATCTTTCTGCTTTGGTGATGGCAGTTCAACTCTATGGATGCCGTCTGTTTAAAAGTACACTTTATACCTTTAAACTGGTCAGTGAAAATGTAAAAATTAGGTTTAAGCTGCTTTATTATCGTGTCGATGACATCATGACATCCACATTTCTTTAGAATTTTCTGCTGCAACTCAAACACTGTTTTGTTTACGGAGGTGACAGAGTAAAGAAATGGAATGAATGGTGAGTCTAAGGACAACATCATGTTTGACATTTTGTGTTTCAGTAAAGCAAATACTTAAACGGGAAAAATTTAAAACTTCAAGTTGATTTTCCTTAAAATTATATTGCAGCAATGCTCAGAGGAATTAAATTATTTATGTGTATCTAATTTAAAGCAGTA
This sequence comes from Acanthochromis polyacanthus, assembly GCF_021347895.1. Classification (NCBI taxonomy): domain Eukaryota; kingdom Metazoa; phylum Chordata; class Actinopteri; family Pomacentridae; genus Acanthochromis; species Acanthochromis polyacanthus. Next base: position 20,576,626 of record NC_067122.1, read on the forward strand.
GCATTAATACTTCTTGTATTACTCAACTAGGATAAACTTAATTCAGATGTGTGTGACCAATTGAAGCACTTCATTTCAAGTTGGGCCAACAGTTTTCATTTTTCAGTGTAGAAGCCATTTTTGTTTTAGTTTCTGTCTTTACTAACAGCATGATGATCACCCAGGATTTTCTGGTTTTGGATGGAATCCATTTTTCTCTCTATTTGAGCAGTGTTTCCTGGAATGGAATTTGCTGCCATATAACTGCACACTTCATCAAACACTGCTTCTTCTTCTTTATTCTCCAAACATACCTTCGGTGATTGAGAACACATAGTTCAATTTGAACTTCATCAGTGCTCAGCACTTGTTTCCAAAACTGACTCTTATCCAAATGTTATTTTGTGTACTTGAGCTGCTGACTGTTGTGATGAGGGTGCAGGTAAGGTTTCCTTCAGTTGACTCATGCATGCAGACAGTGTTTGTACTTCAGTGCTGCACAGTGGAATAATGTACCACCACTCCTGTGCCAGCTAAACTTTCCTGCGGCTCCTTTGCAGTCAGATTTTTTTGGTCTCGACTTCCACAGTGTCTCTTAACTGCCATTACTTATTAACATTTCAGACAATGGAAGCGCTTTGATATCTTTTTATAGCCTTTCTCTGCTTTGTAGGAAGCGATCAGCTTCATTTTCACATCCTCCATCAGATGCTTATAGGAGTCCATGGTTGGTGAGTGTTACCGCAAGGTTTAAAAGAATTTATCAAACTCTGCAAATATCATCAACTAATTTTTGACCAACCTTACAAGTTAATCAGTTAGCTAAGGCCAGCAATGATTTAATGAAAATTTGAGTACTTTACAAAAGAAAAGGGTCAAAAACTTTAGCACAAGCCCCAATGACTGTTTGTTTTCATATATTTAAATTGATGAAATAAAAAGTAACAGTTCATTAACAATTTACGAAAAGCTCGTTTATTTAAACTGTGATTTCTGCAGGTATTGCATTTACTTCTTTTCATTAAAAAAAAATCAGCAAAATGTGCAATTCACCAGGGGGTGTCCAAAGCTTTTGCGTACAAATGTATATCCAAACACAACAGACACCCAGCAACAACAGCTTTAAGGGGATCCTCTTAATCTCCTTCTCAGTTCACTGCTGCTCATGAACATTGTGTCGACAAACACGCCTCAGATTATCACCAACAGCTGAAATCCAGCCCTGTCTGTCAATATCAGGTGGATGAGCAGAGTGACTGGAGGACGAGGAGAAAACACATCCAAAGAACACATAACCGCTGTGGGTAATAGGACACACACGCAGACACACACCTGGACATGACAAACAGACGACAGACATCCTGGTTTTCTATCTTCCACACACACCCAAACACACATGCACAAAACAAGTGCTAATTCACTGTGGGGTGGCACGGCACTGAACCTGAACGGGAACCTGAACCAGCTGAGTAACAGTAGGCCTGGTCTTTACAGTAGGAGCTTTAACTGTCACTCATGATCACCTGCTCAGACAAACTTCTATTTTGAGAGACAAGCAGTTTTAAAAATCTAATAAGAAATTTACTGTACTTCCAATCTTCATGTTGTCATTCTATGTTCAGTATATCTGTGGTGTAAATTATAAGATAGTGTGACTTGGATTTGTATGCGTTCTGTCAAATTATTAGAAAGTTTTACTGCAGTGCGACTAAGAAATAGCTTCCATTCTCTGCAGTGAGTTTCCTGCCCACTGGCTAAAGCATCCTATTAAGTATAGTGACATAATAGCTGTGTCGACGTTTTCATCCAATTCTAGGCTGCAAATCACAGCATCGTCAGTTCACACTTAAGTTTCTTATGGTGTTGTAACAAAGCATATGGTCTAAGTTTTTACCAAAAAAATAGCCACAGTGTGAGGCATCAAAACAATCCTCACATATTACATCACATCATTTGGAGTTTTTATAAGCTTGTATGCACAAATATTCTGCACAGGAATTAAGCAGATTCTTCAGTTAAACCATATTAGCAGTGTGTCAAAGAAATTTTATAGCTCTCACTTGGGAAAGATTATTTTAGCTGGGGATTGTGCCAGAATATCATATTTTGATCATTGGCTTCTGATTAGGTTAGCAGTGTCCATAAAAAGCATTCATTCCCCCTTGGAAGTTTTCCTCTTTCATACCATTTTGACATTGAAAAATAGTCAGTTTAATTTGGTTTTCCATAGAGTCTTTCACACTTAAGTGAATATTGATTATAAGTCAATATAATGCCAATCAACTGATAATATACAATGAAAATGGGTGATTGCATCAGTATTCACTCCTTTCAAGTCTGTGTTTGCCAAGAATCACCACTACATTGTGATGGTGCCACCACCATGCTTCATGATGGGCATGCTGTGTGTGTGATGATGTGCAGTGTTTGATGTCCGCCAAACATAATGTTTAGTCTGAGGACCAGAAAGCTTGATTTTGGTTCCATCAGATTAAAGAACCTTCTTCCACTTAACTTCAGTCTCTCTTGGACATTCTGGCAAACTGTTGTCCAGATTAAATTTGAACTTTATTCAACAGTGGCTTTCTCGCTGTCACTCTCCCATAAAGTTGTGATTGGTAAAGAACAGGAAACAGTTGTTTTATGCACAGTCTGTCCACTTTTCACCTCAGAAGCTTGAAACTCCTTCAGGGGGAGTCACGGGTGTCTTGGTGGCCTCCCTCACTCATCTCTTTGTTGCACAGTCAGTTTGTAAGAATGGCCTGTTTTAGGCAGACATTTCCTATAATCTATGATGGATTTAAGGGGTTAATACTTTAGGAATCGTTTCTTCTACATTTTGCATTTGGACTCAATTGACATTACTTTGTAGAATTCTGTTTTTGCTTAGAAAACTTTGTTAAAATCCTGTCAAAATAATGAAATTGATCTTGATTAAAATGCTGACAAGCAATGCAATGTTATAACTTCTAAGTGGGTGAGAATGTTTTATATGAGCACAATGTGGAATGAGATTTGATGAAGAGTTTGTACCCACCATGTCTTTGATTTGTGAAAGGGTGATCTGTAGGGTAACGTTGAGGGCTCTGTCTGTGTCCTCCACAGGCCGCAGGGCGCTGGAGTAATTCTCCATCAAATCATTTAAGAGCTTCTGGGCATAATGGCCCTGAGCAGAGTGAACCACTGAAGGGAGAGAAAAAACTGGTCTTCAATCATGTCCCAGCTTTTAACAATAGGTACTTTTGAATGTATTTCTCTGAAACCATACTGAGACCATTCTGTTGTTCAGCTCTGTCACCTCTGGAAAACCTGCCTCTCAGTTAATTAATAACAATTCTGAAGGAGAGTTGTAAGATTTTCCTTTTATATATTTCTCACTGAAGTCCACAAATGCTACATGAAGGCTAAACAGTTTTCTCGATTGAACTACTGAAGGAGTAATTCTTTCATGTTTATTAGAAAATTTCAAGTGATTTTGGAGCCTTTGTTGTAATCTAAATTTATAGATTAAAAATATTTAATCAGTAACAAAGTTTTTCACTTCCATTACATGTCGCTACAGTTAACTGTTTATCTTAATGGTTTAAAAGCCACATGTAAAATTCATCGTCTGCGTAACAGCACTTTGCTTCAAAGCTACTGCGCGTAATTACACACACAGCAGTGCGTTTAACTTAGATTAACTCAGAAAGCTTCTTTTTTCACTAAAACAATGGAGGCTCAAGCTACAAGCCACAATCTGTTTAATTACTTAAAGATAAATAAGAAAATGCTTTTTTTTTTCTGCAAGGAAAGAGTTCGGGTTTGACTCACCTTCAGGAAGAAGCATCGCCAAACAGATTATTGAGATCATCTTGAGTTTATCTAAATACATTCATTCAGGAAGAAATTAAAGGTAACCTCAGGCAGCAGTCTGGGTTTCACCCCCGGATTGGACTACATGATGCCCGTTCAACCCCAATTGAACTCGGCTGCAGATAGCAGGGCACCATTTCCTCCGGCCGTCCTGGCGGTCGGCGCAGGTTTTACTGCTTAGCAGGGGAGGCAGCATGTCTGCTGACTGAGACACGGAATAAAACTCCGGCTATCACATGGCAGCGGCAGACCGAGAGAAACAGGATGCCCACGAATCATCGCCTCACCACACACGCTGCTATTCACCTGTTAGAGGTGCGCAACCAGGTGGGCTGCAGGTCTGCTGCTGCAACAAGTACTGCCAAGAGGAGTTAAAGATGGAAATCAGAAAATGAGTCACCCTGGTGCACTAAATGAATATGCAATAAAAGAATAGTGTTGCTAGAACAAAACTTAGAAAGGCAAACTGTCATAACATGATGGCTGAGTTATTCAATTTGAGCCTCATTCTGTAACTTTGATTTTCTGCATCGAAAACAACATCTTGTTTTAGTCCACCAACTTCAGTAAAGGTCAGTCAGGTCAGGGGCACCAGAATTGAATGGGAAAGGCACATTATTTCAATTTCAGCAGTAAAAATACACACACCTACAAAGACCTTGGGGATTTGCTGCATTGATTGGGGGAAAAAATCAATTATTTAAAACATCTTGATGCTCTGCACTGAAGGTGAAGTGATAAATCATAGAAATAAAATATGTTACAGCCTTGAGAGTATTTACAGCATCTGTCATTTGACATCACTCACTATGCCTGCTATTTCAAATCTATGATCTTCAGTACTTTATATATATATATATATATATATATACACACACGTATATAATGCTATATGGACTTCTTGCAGAAAGAAGAGGCCCAAACTGTGTGTCACAGCAGGATTTCATACAGAAATCAACTGCTGTTTGCTGAGGAAGCTCTGATAAAATTCTTCCTTCACAGTGGAAATGCAGCCCTACACACAAGGCATAAACTTAATTCTTAACATATAAAAACAATCCCTTCGGGGTTTTAGATGTATGTGGTTTACACTCGTGCCATAATAAAATATTAAATAAGGTCACAAACATCACTGTTATAACAAAGACACCAGAATCCTTCACAGAAATATTGTGGGACTTGTTATTTTCCAAAGCACCCAAACATCAAGATGATTTAAATCTGCTGCAGCATGGCTGAAATGTGTTTCATTTATTCTTGTGTGCATTTTAATAACAAGGAGTGTTGATCTCAGGGCCATTACAGAAACCAGTGAGAATACCGTTTCAATCTAATGTATTCACGTTTGTGTAGTCCATTCTCAGACGCTTTGAGGAGTTCCAGATGGCAGACATAAAAGAGAAATATGCCAGCATCCAGCGAGAATACGAAATGAGCTGATGTCATTTGGGATACCTGAGCTGAGGCCAGTTTAGTGTGCAGCAGGTGCAGTGTTGTACAGTTAAATCCACTGTAATATTGCCACTGAGGTCTTTTGTGGATCAACACTAAATACTGTTTATTAGAAAACAAACACATCACTGATAGCTGTATTTTTTTCAGCTTGGTGCACAGTACAGGCTAAAATAGTGTTCAGATTATTGCCAGGGTTTCTTGGATAGGTCCAACATGACACAACATGCTACCTAACAGGCCATCTGTTATGTTCATTCTCAGTTTCTCTCACGCGTAAGAAACATGATGGGAACATTGTCACAAGTGCCTTCCTGGTTGAGACTCAAAATCTACTTTGACTGCTCAAAAAGGAACTTAACACACCAGTTGTGCAAGAGTATTGCACTACTACTATGCCAAAAGACTGAAATGCACAACCCATGCACATTCTTGCTTGTTCCATTTTCACTGCAATGCAATTCCCTGTAGGTTCATTTTCTGTTGGTCTAGTAAATTTAGCACCTCAGCCTAGTTTTTATTCAAATGTATGCAGAGACAAACAAGCTCAGAAACAAATGTGAGGTCCAACACAACAGGATGCATAAGTAATTCCTTAATTTATCAATATAATGACTGAGGTTAGTCTTTACAGAAAATGACTGATGCACTGAATGTTATATTATTACCATGGGGAGTTTTATTTGATGTCGCTAAGCTAAACATGTACCACACAAGAAAGTGTGTTTTTGAGAGGCAGCAAAGAAAAAGAGAGCATGAATTAATTTACACAGACTTTAATATCTTTATTTACAGATGAATCATTGACATATTTATCTGTTGGCGTAGTTAAGATGATGCAAGATTTTCAAACTCGTTTGGAACCATTTCCATCCAGACTTGTCACAGGTTGTGTTGCTGCTCAACATCTTTTTTTTTGTTATTTTCTCTCAGTTTAAAAACAAGAATCCAAATGTATTCCTGTAGGCGGCCAAAACCAAATAAAATTTTTTTTAAAAATGTGTGCACGGGGGAAGTGGAGGAGGAGGAGGAGGAGGGACAGGTGAAGTGAGCCATGTCAAGAAAAAGTGTTGGGAAAAGGATGTGGGTATTTCCTGCAGGAGCTTTGGGCCCGTCAGCTGTCGAGTGCAGAAGAGGGAGAAACGTGGCATGTAGAGGAGTATGGCTACTGTGTGAACACCTCTGTGACACTTTGAGCTGCTTTCAAGAACACGGAAAAAGCCGACCTGCATGGTTTATTAAATAATTACAGCATGTGCATTTACTGTACTGACTTTCAACCCCTTTTTAAGTCATGCTATTAATGTCCTAAAAAAAACCTCCAAAAGTTCAACAAAAACAGTAGCATCCATAGCATGTAATGTCTGTTGTACAAAAACACAAAAAAAAATCTCCACCACAAAACAAAATGCAATACTTTGCTTTGTGAGCTAGATATGCTAAGTGAATTACTGTCATGCAGCATCACAGCTGTCAAAAATAAAAATAAAGCATGAGTGTCTCAAATCTTAATTTTCGCTTCATCATAGAGCACGCTATACCACCAAAAAGACTATAAAGTTTTTAAAATTTGGGGATTAGTGAACTCGCAAAGGCAGTGATTTTGGATGCAGTTCATGAAATTATTCGCATGTTTAGAACTCGGCTTAGTCCTTGTTTTGAAAAGAGGCCCAAAAGTGTGTAAAATCAGGACCAGGTCCAAAAGAGCCCCCTTGGATGGCTTGACTTTCTCCAACAAAGGTTATCACAAATGAAAGTAAATGCACTGCATAGGCAAGGATAAGCTGCTGACAGCCGCTTCTTGGACCGAGCCAGAAAAGCTGGGAGATTGGCAGATGGGGGCGGGGTCTTAAGTCTGGCATTTGCTTCAAAGACAGGGAGATATGGTTGGATTTCTGATTGTAGCACTGAGTGGAATGTTGAATGAACTAAAAGAAACCAGTGATAAGAGCTCACAGAGCATTGATTGGAGTGTGGTACAGCAGAGGTGATGAGTACAGAGGAGAGGTGCCACACAGAGGGGATAAAGGAGGGGTTGAGAGGAGGGGCAGCGTGGAGGCGAGAAGTCCACTGTGAAACAGAGGGTGTGATGGGGGAGAGACGCCTTCAGACAGCGGGAATTTGGAGGGGAGAGGTGTGAGGAGGGAAGAGACGGGGATTACGGGAAGATGAAGAGGGTGTCAAAATTCAGTTGCTGAGCAGTAGCTCTGTCGCTGTCTCCACGTCCCAGGATTTCGACGACAATGCCACTATTACTGCATTCTGGGGACAGAAACAGAACCAGTCACAACTCCAGTTTCACTCTGCAGTGCAATGCACAGTAGGGGAGAGAAAAAGTTCAGATATGCTTACTTTTTCAAAGCCCATGGCACAGAGTTTGTCTATTTTGCGTGTGTACTCCGGACTGGAGACAGGAGCGCCTGCATAGACGTGAGACCAGAGTCTCGCTGTCTGTTTAAACATCTCTGGATTCTGCTTGTACTGTATAATAAATAAATTAATGTGAAAAACACCTTTGCATTTGTGTGGAAAAGGTTCAGCACAGTACTGTCACAACTCTAACACTTCATATTGAGTTACAGAGGTGTGTTTTTGCTTTCTCTGGACTACTGTCAAGAGAAAATGGCAGATTTCAAATATAAGAAAACATGAAAAGGCATATTGTGACACAGTTTTCATTACATAATTAAAAATATTCATGGCAACAATTGTTATTACATCCCTTTGAGGTAGTGCACTTATGACTCATCTATACTACTGTGCATATCTTGCAACACAACAGATGACTAATGACATAATTCTGCAACAGGAACTAGCAGACCTGCAGTCTGCCCAGAGCTGCCAAGCTCTCTGCTTCCATGCTGTGTGGGCATTCTTGAGTTTTAATGGAGAGTAGATCTCATGTCATCACAAACTATTAGTAGTGAAATATATGTAAATATAAGGAACTAGTACACTTATCAGATTAGTACAGATGCACTCAATGTACCTTATGCAGTAAAACAGCGATTAGTACAAAATGTTAAGGCAGTATTTTCAGCTATGTGAGAATTTAAGGTGCCACATCTTCAAAATAACCTGAACAGAGCTCAGATTTCTATTAAATACATGGTCTGCAACCAACTGTTTAACAGTAAATCATGTCAAATGAAAACCACAAACCTCACTGACACCAGATACAAGATTTAACTACTTCACTGGCAGTTTGTGCGCTTCATTGTGATGTGGGTTGGTCACAAATAGACGACTGTTACTCACTTTACAGGGGATTAGTGATTGTCTGTAGGTGTAATAATGTGCTCGGTAGAGTAGGATAATCTTTTCACCAACAAAAGCTGGCAAAGGGCAAACAGCTCCCTGCCTACACGTAGCATTTAAATCAGTTTCACATTACTGGTGCAGCACTGAAGGCTATTTAACCTGTAACAATGATTAGTGTTGAGCACAGGAAAAAAAAACAAAACATACAATTGTGAACTTGACAGATTTTTTAAAAAAAAAAACGAAAAAATGATGCTGCCTATGTCAATTAACACAGGGGGTTCATTTAAGACCATCGTTTCCTCAAAGTCAAGTGATGAATAATGCATCATGTTAATGTGCTAAACAGGATGAACCAACTTCTCCAGTGATCTTTAATTAACACGAGACATTCTGAGAGTGCAAGAGGAGTCTTCCATATTTAAAAGGATATATATATATATATATATATATATTCTCATCGAAGGTATCAAAACTATGAATGAACACATATGGAATTATGCTTTGAAGTAGCCACCCTTTTCTTCGATTACTGTTTTACACACTCTTGGGACTCTCTCCATGAGCTTCATGATGCACCAACAACGGTTTTCCAACAGTCTTGAAGGAGTTCCCAGAGATGCTGATCACTTGTTGGCCCTTTTACCTTCACTCTGTGGTCCATCTCATCCCAAATCATCTGGATTGGGTTTAGGTCAGAACAAGGACTGTGGAGGCCAGGTCATGTGACCTAAGCAGCACTCCATCACTCTCCTCCTTGCTCAAACAGTCCTAACACAGCCTGGAGGTGTGTTTGGGGTCATTTTTCTGTTGAAAAATAAATGATGGTCCAACTAAATGCAAACTGGATGGGACGGCGTGTCGCTGCAGGATGCTGTGGTAGACATGCTGGTTCAGTCCGTCTTCAATTTTGAATAAAGTCACAACAGTGTCCCCAGCACAGCACCCCCACACCAGCAGACCACCTCCTCTATGCGTCACGGTGGGAACCATGCATGTAGAGACCATCCGTTCACCTTTTCTGGTCTCAAAAAGACACAGTGGGTGGAACCAAAGATCTCCAATCTGGACTCATCAGACCAAAGCACAGATTTCCACTGGTCTAATGTCCATTCCTTGTGTTTCTTGGTGCAAACAAATTTCTTCTGCGTGTTGCTTTTCCTTAGTAGTGGTTTCTTAGCAGTTATTTGACCATAAAGGCCTGATCGGTCAGTCTCCTCTGAATAGTTGATGGAGAAATGTGTCTGCTACTAGAACTCTGTGAGGCATTTATCTGGGCTCTAATCTGAGGTGCTGTTAACTTGTGATTTCTGCGGCTGGTGACTCAGATGAACTCAGCAGCAGAGGTGACTCTTGGTCTTCCTTTCCTGGGGCGATCCTCATGTGAGCCAGTTTCGTCAGAGGGCTTGATGGTTTTTGTGAGCGCACTTGGGGATACATTCAAAGTTTTTCAATTTTCCGGACTGACTGACCTTCAGTTCTTAAAGTAATGATGGACTGTCGTTTCTCTTTACTGAGCTGATTTGCTCTTTCCATAATATGGATTCTAACAGTTGTCAGATAGGGTTGTCAACTGTGTACCAACCCAAGTTCTGCACAACACAATTGATGGTCCCAACCTCATTAAGAAGTCAAGTAATTCCACAAATTAACCTTGACAAGGCACACCTAGGAAGTGAAAACCATTTCAGGTGACTGCCTCATGAAGCTCAGAGAGAGAATGCCAAGGGTTTGCAAAGCAAAGGGTGGCTGCTTTGAGGAATCTAAAGTATAAAACATATTTAGAGTGATTTCACAATTGTTTGTTTGCCACATAATTCTATATCATGCTTCATAATTTGATGTCTTCAGTATTTATCTACAATGCAGAAAGTAGTAAAAGTAGAAAAATGAAGAAAAAACATTGAATGAGAAGGTGTGTCCAAAATTTTGATTGGTTATGTGTGTTCATATATATAGAATTAAAATATAATTAAAATTAAAAGAAACATTTCACATATACACTAGAGTTCAAAGAAAGTGCATCACCCCTAAAAACTGTAATTGTGGTCTGAATAACTTATGTATATGACAAGATTTCTTACGGATTGCATCAGACAAGATTGACACAACCAAGCAATGGCGTAATCTTGCATCAGCGGGATACAAGGACACTGCAAGAATCGCAGTCATTCTTTGCGTGTGTCAGGATGGAGTCTGGTGAGCATTTCATTTACATTTTCACTTAAATTATATAAGGCCATCTGACACTTAAATTTTAGGAAATGCGAGGTTTGTATTTATGATGCTTACACTGAACACAGCACACCATCAAAAAAAAAATACAAAATATGAAATGCCTCAGTGATACACTTTCTTTGAACACTAATGTGTATAGTGCACAACTGTGTGGCTACAATAAAAGATGATTTTCATTATCAGTAAATCTGACAATTATTTTCTGAATTCATAATTCTGAAAAAAATGTCACTGCATTATCCTCAATGTCTTACTTTGTCCAACTACCAGCAAGGAAGAACATATGACCAAGAAAAGAAGATTGTTCAAAAATACATACTAGTTAGTTTTCCATTCATCAATGATTACAGCTCTACAGTTGCCATTCCTTCCAAGTTCTCTTTACTATCTGGAAAAACTAAGCAGTTTCCTCAGATGCCACAGAAAACACATGAAACTGAAATCACACTATTTCTGACAAAAACTTCCAATGATGCTACAATATTTGGGGTATGATGTGGTAACAGAAGGCAGTTCATAAAAATGTGATAACAACTATTAGTAATGGTCTGGGAGGTTCAATTAGGTAAAAGAATTTAGAGTTTAAAAGTGAAAACACCTACCTGATTGGCTACCACTGCATCCTGCGGATCATCTGGTTCAGCAGCTGCCAGTAAGGCTTGTAATGACAAGAGGACCGTCCTCAGTGTCATAGCTGCTGCCCTGAAACAAAACACATGCTACTGTTTAATGCATCCACCACTGACAGCAAACTTTCTTCATGGCATCTACAGATGTGTTTTCTAAACACATTGAAAGATCCTTGATCCATGTGTGGCAGAACACATTAATTGGGCTTGATAAAAACAGCAACAAATGTGTCCACATTATCAAGTTCAGTGATTCAGTTAACATTGTTAGACTTCTTTTTATATTATATCAATGCTATCAAATTAACTTTTGACAAGTCATTATGAGCAACTTAACTTGGTTATGTCTTTGGTAGGACAAGGAAATACTGTCTTACACAACTAGAAAAGTATTTCATAATCAAGTCAAGAATGCGAAGAATGCTGGTGCCCATGTACTCACCACTGGTCTTTGAGAATGTCCAGACATATTGCACCTGTGACTGAGCTGATGTTGGGATGCCAGATCTTTGTGATAAACCGCACCTAAGATATTAATAGAAAAACAGAATGAAGAAAATCACTTGTGGATTAGCACAGTAACAGAGTATTTTGCTTAGGGATAGTCATCAGTATCAATACCAGTAATATATCCCTACCTTAGGTGGATTGAATGGATACGTCTCTGGAATTTTAATTTCTAGTTGATATCTACCCCCTGGAAGAAATAAAATGGTTACGACAACAATTTAAGGATGAGAACAGGGATATTTTAAGTGTATAATGTCAGGCTGAATGTTAAGAAGACAACTGTTTTAGCTGACATTACTGAGGATTAAATATGCGAGTTGGTGAGGCCTCAAAATCACGTTGGTGTCAGTGACGTCAAATACCAAACAAAGTTGTGCAACCATGCATTCAGGTTAGCGGGCGGTGTGTCTACAAGAGCCCCTCACCTTCATATGGCGTGTCAGGTGGCCCTGCTATCTCCCCTTTAAGTTCTGTGAAGTTCTCATCCACCAGATCCACCTTTATCTGGTTTTTGCTCGTCTGAAAAGGTGAAAAGGCAAAGAAGCATTAAAACTTCTGCACACAGACAGACTACAAAGCGTTAAGCTAGCATGCTGTCAAACACAAACCTGCCTATGCAGCATAAGTTGACACCCCCCGCAGCACTAGCTAAAGTTGACCTCAACTTGTTGCTCACATCGTACAGATTTACATAACAGGTTATCTAACGTAAGTACAGTTGAGTCCATACAAGATGAAGAGGATACATGTGAAGAGTAAACTTTAAGCACCACTATAACACCAAACTATCTCTGCTAGGGCTACCCCTGCTAGCTTAGCGACCACAGAAGGCATGGTAAGCTAGCCAGTAATGTTAGCAATATGAACTTGAGGCTCATTTAATTCCAGTAAGGCTTTAAAATTGTGATATACTGCATTCAAGCAACAGTAACTTTCTTGGCTTTAACTCCCCCAGAGTGGCATTTTAATATCTATCGCTGGTGGCTAATCGTGAGGCTGGAGGCACAGCCGTGTCTGGTAGAGTTAGCTTCAGCTACTAGCTCGGCGATTAGCAAGCTGACAGCTGAGCCAGCGACGCGTCACTCTCATTCAGCCTCGTAGTCACAGAAAGAACAAATAAAAGCCGCCATTTCAACATTCAAATGTGACAACCAACCTCTTCGCTTTTGAGCACCTCCTTGAATTCCCGTTTTATCCTCTGAACTGCGATGTTGGCCATGGTTCCCCCGTGTTCCCGTCCGGTTGGGGCCTCGTCGCCGTCCGACCTGACTAACGTTAGCTAACGCTGCTAGCTCGTTCTGCCTACAGTCGCTCTGCACTTTTTGGACACAACCTCAAAAAAAATAACAGCTGCACCGTCGTTCGTCGTAAGTGCCGTCAGTCCCCTGGATCAGTGTGGAGTTATAGTTGGTTAAAAATAAGCTCGACTCGTGTCTCTCATCTCAAATCTATGGCAACACAATGGTTGATGGTACTGAAAACATTTTAATACCAAACTGCATGCAGTCTGGAGGAGAGGGGGTCATGTGACCTGTATTGCCATCCTGAACGCCTTCTCTGATTGGCTAATCTGCTCACGCTGAATAATTAATTATTATTATTATCGTTATTATTATTATGATCATTAAAACTGTGAGACCAGTGTATTAGAAAGCAAAAACAGTGTGCCATTTTAGGATCGTGTTTTATTGCACAGTTACAGTAATCTCAGAGAAACCCTAAACATAAAAAAGGATTTTAACACTGTGGCAGATTACTTTTAACCAATATCATGTTAGTGCCTATTTTTTATTCAACAATGATTTTCTGGTAAACATTTTGTACTTTAAAAAAAACTCCCTCTCTAGTCTTTTAATACACCCCCCAAAAAACTTATATCTGTCTTTTAATGCTACATATTTAGATGTTTTATTCCATGAAAATAATCCCTTTCTGCCATTGTTTCCTCTAGAATGTGTGAATCTATAAAGTTCCTGCCTCCATCTCTGCAACTGAAGCACACCAGCTCATCTCTGACTCTGCTCATCTGCTCTAAACTGCACTATGTTGTTTTATTGTGCAATGGCAACTTGTAATATTTGAGTGATTCAGCCATACATGTTTAAACTAGAAATGGATTCTGAAGAAAAATGATGATACAGAAAGCCCCACCTAGCAAGCTGACAGATTAGTTCAACAGGCCTTATTTCTCTGTAGCACATAAAATACATCATTTATACATGCTGACATGGTAAATATATATACATACAGTGGGTACAGAAAGTATTCAGATCCCTTGAAATTTTTCACTCTCTGTGTCATTGCAGCCATTTGCCAAAATCAAAAAAGTTCATTTTATTTCTCATTAATGTACACTCAGCACCCCATCTTGACAGAAAAAAACAGAAATGTAGAAATTTCTGCAAATTTATTTTAAAAAAACTGAAATATCACATGGCCATAAGTATTCAGACCCTGTGCTCAGTATTGAGTAGAAGGACCCTTTTCAGCTAGTACAGCCATGAGTCTTCTTGGGAATGACGCAACAAGTTTTTCACACCTGGATTTGGGGATCCTCTGCTATTCTTCCTTGCAGAACGTTGGTGGACAGCCATTTTGAGGTCTCTCCAGAGATGCTCAATTGGGTTTAGGTCAGGGCTCTGGCTGGGCCAGTCAAGAACGGTCACAGAGTTGTTCTGAAGCCACTCCTTTGTTATTTTAGCTGTGGGCTTAGGGTCATTGTCCTGTTGAAAGGTGAACCTTCGGCCCAGTCTGAGGTCTTGAGCACTCTGGAAGAGGTTTTCCTCCAGGATATCTCTGTACTTGGCCGCATTCATCCTTCCTTCAATTGCAACCAGTCGTCCTGTCCCTGCGGCTGAAAAACACCCCCACAACATGATGCTCCCACCACCATGTTTCACTGTAGGGATTGTATTGTGCAGGTGATGAGCAGTGCCTGGTTTTCTCCACACATACCGCTTAGAATTAACACCAAAAAGTTCAATCTTGGTCTCATCAGACCAGAGAATCTTATTTCTCATAGTCTGGGAGTCCTTCCTGTGTTTTTTGGCAAACTCTATGCGGGCTTTCATGTGTCTTGCACTAAGAAGAGGCTTCCGTCGGGGCACTCTGCCATAAAGCCCCGACTGGTGGAGGGCTGCAGTGATAGTTGACTTTGGGGAACTTTCTTCTATCTCCCGACTGCATCTCTGGAGCTCAGCCACAGTGATCTTTGGGTTCTTCTTTACCTCTCTCACCAAGGCTCTTCTCCCACCATTGCTCAGTTTGGCTGGACGGCCAGGTCTAGGAAGAGTTGTGGTCGTCCCAAACTTCTTCCATTTGAGGATTATGGAGGCCACTGTGCTCTTAGGAACCTTGAGTGCTGCAGAAATTCTTTTGTAACCTTGGCCAGATCTGTGCCTTGCCACAATTCTGTCTCTGAGCTCTTTGGGCAGTTCCTTCCACCTCATGATTCTCATTTGCTCTGACATGCACTGTGAGCTGTAAGGTCTTATATAGACAGGTGTGTGCCTTTCCTAATCAAGTCCAATCAGTTTAATTAAACACAGCTGGACTCCAATAAAGAAGCAGAACCATCTCGAGGAGGATCAGGATCAGCATGTGAGTTAAATATGAATGTCGCTGCAAAGGGTCTGAATACTTATGACCATGTGATATTTCAGTTTTTCTTTTTTAATAAATTTGCAAAAATTTCTACATTTCTGTTTTTTTCTGTCAAGATGGGGTGCTGAGTGTACATTAATGAGAAATAAAATGAACTTTTTTGATTTTGGCAAATGGCTGCAATGACACAGAGAGTGAAAAATGTCAAGGGGTCTGAATACTTTCTGTACCCGCTGCATATATATATATATATATATATATATATATATATATATATATACTAAAATAAAATTTAAAAAAATCAGTGGAGGAGATCTTAAAAGTGTGTATCATGTGCATTCTCATAAACACTAGTTGTCTTCCAGTTCTTTGCAGTTTACACAAGTAAACATTCAACAGCTGTTTTAGTTTGATGATTCCAGCAAAATCTGTGAGTCTCTCATATAGATCTTAGATTAAAGTCACAGTTATACGCTTTTAAAGACACCTTGACATCTTAAAAGAAACTGCATTATTCTTGACAGAGCAGAGAATCCTCAGAAAAGAACTTTATTAGAACTACTCATTCAAAGATATGGTAATACAGCAGACATTAAGATGTGTTTTCAGTTTAGCTGCATTTAAACTATACTGGAAAGAACCTCAACCAGTAATCATGGTAACTTTCGATATGTTATCCCTCTAATAAGCATCCACGGGCAAGTTATTTAATGTACTTCTTTGTCTTTTTTCCATTTCTATCAAAAGAGTAATTCATTTTTTCAGCATCTTTCCTCCTTAGACTTTGGTTTCCTCTTAGCTGCAAATGATGACACTAGGGGGCATCATTGTCTCATAGAGAATCACAGTCTGTAGCAAACAGTAAATACAGTGTTGGACGACAGTGAAGACTATTTGAAGCTTCTTTTTAATAACTTTAAATCTGAAATAAGCTTATAATGCATCATATAAAATTAAATTACAGTTAGCAATCTGTACAACGACTTATGAGCATCACGGACTGATTTTATTACAATGCTACAGTCATGGCATTGGCATGTGTTCTCTAAGGTTTGCACCGATGAAACAGCCTGTCTACATATTTATTGTAAACCCTTAGCTCACATAATCAGTAATCAGGTTTTTATAGAACAGCAACACGTCAGCTTGCTAGTGCCTTTCAGTATTCATAGTCATGTAACCGCAGACACACAAAAAAAAAGCCCGACTATGACTCTGTATCTAAAAGAACCGAGTAAAATGGATGTAGACATTTTTTCTGATTGCTGGTAAACCCATCACATGTCTGTCACAACTGAAAAAACAGGCACTTGTGGAGCAGACACCAGTATAGATTGTGAATAAGCCACATACTTTGTCTACCACATATTACTGAGTCAATCTGCCCTACAGTTTGCCCTGAAGGGCAGGTGGACACAAACACACTGGTGCTCCTTCCCTTCTTCTCCTCTGGTCCAACCTCCTCTTCCCTCTCCCTCTGCTTCCTGTTTGGTTTCTCTTGGTGATCATGACAAAGACGACGAGTGCTACCAGGATAACAGCTGTTATCAGGAGGCAGCCTCCAAAAACCAGCATTGCTTTGTTCTTGAACATCCACAAACACACAGAGCAACGTTCGTGCAGCTCAGTCGGCCTGCAGGTCTGCGTTGTGTCATTGTTGGGGAAACCGCTGTGAGTAATGATTTCTCTGTACACAGCAAGGGAGGCTTTGGCTTTGGTTTGGTGTTGAGCGGAGGTGAAGAGGCCAAACTGGGGGGCGTGTCGATCTTGTAGCTTCCACACATAGAAGCCCTGCAAGTTGACTCCATCTAGGTGCAAAGCTGAAAGCAAACGAAATTAAGCAGTAAAGTGAGATTGTGTATCAACTCTCCAATCTCTCTGACTTGTCCAACAATGCGAATACTTCATAATACCAAAAAAATTACAAACTTTGCTTGCTTGATGGTAAACTCATTATAGAAAACATAATGCTTGCATGTGCAAAAACAGAAGAGCCATAAAAGGGCAAAGTATGAACACAGGACTGATCAAACTGTCGCTCCTGTTTTTCTCTCCTTTCCTTTCTGTTTTTATGACCCTCACAGTTTCTCATTAAGTGTGAGGTTTTATAGTAGGAAGCAATAAGGTCATTAAACCTGTATTACTTGTGGGGCTGGACCGGTATCTCAACATCCTGAATGCTGCAGTCTGGCCATTTTGTTCCTACACAAACATGATAAGGCAACACGTTCTGGATTTGAAATGCACGCCTCACCTTTGAGAGCCTCCTGCAGGTAGCTCCTGAGATAGTATTGCCTGAGTGTATCCTCAACAGGAGCCTGGTCATCAACCCCGCTTCCTGTGACAATGATAGGCAGAGCTTTTCCATATCTCTGCGTCATCCAGCTCAGCATCTTTCTAAGGCCCCAGGGTACAACAGCCTGCCCCAGACTGGAGGAGGGCCAGGTGGGATCAGAAAGGGTCAAACAGTCATGATCAGGGGGCTGTTTCTGCTGAAAACTGGACTGTGTGTGGGGATGTGGAGACACCAGACGGGTGGTAAAATGGTTCAGCGCAATAAAGCTTAATGCCCCCCTCAGCTCCTCCTTCTCAGGCTCAGTAAAACTAGGTAGAGGGGATCCGGGGAGGCCCATTACTCTTGCTCTCTCCTCCAGGTATGCCTTCATTTCATGTGGGTAGTCGCCCTTCCACTGCTTCTCCTCATGTCTAGTCTCCAGCAACGGGTCTAAGAAACGACCAAGTTCAAACAGGAGGAATCTTTCTGCTGCAGCCATATGTGATTCCAGAAATGGGTTGGCAGGTTTGGCCCAGTCCGCATGTAGAGCAAGTGATACCAGACCTCGCTGTTGTCTGTAGTAGTCCCTCTCATATAGCCTATACGCTTTTGCATGAGCCAGAAGAAGGTTATGAGCTGCTTGATGCTTCTCTTCTCCAGCAGAATAAACATCTATCAGTCTGTTTGGCTCATTAATGGTGATCCAGTATTGAACCCAGGTACCCAGCTCCTTGTAGCATAGAGCTGCGTACTTCTGAAAAGCTTCCACTGTGCTGTAGTTGAGCCAATCCCCAGAGGCATGCAGTGGCGCCGGCAAGCCCAGATTTGGAACTTTGTGTGTCGGGTAATACAAAATAACAACAGCTTCCAGGTCCAGCTTCTTGAGCTCGGTCAGGACACATCGGTAGTACCTTTCAGAAGTATAGTGTGTAGATAAAGAGACTGAGTCAGATAGAGGTAGTGGATATCAGCTTTATGTTGTTCCCAATCTGAGCTGAATTTGTGAGCACTAAAATGATGAACATTAATGTTTGTGTGTTGGTGTATTTCTACCTCAGAGCTTCAGTGTTCACATTAGAAAGATCTCCCTGGGGTAAAATCAGAGACCAGTTTAGTGCAAAGCGGTAGTGAGATGCCCCAGTGGATGCAAACAGGCGAAGATGACCATGAATAGCCAAATAGTCAGTGCACTGGGCTGGTCTGGTGTGGAGCTTCACTCCTGGGACTGGATGCAATGATCCGTCTCCTGTCAGGTTCCAGCTGTACACATGTGGGTCTGTAAACTGTGGGGAGAAAGGGTAGAAGTGGACCTACAAAAACAAAACAAGACAATAGTAGAAATTACTGTTATATTTTTTCCCTTGTATGTAGCATTATTGCAGTTGTTGTGTCATTCAGTCTCTCTTATCTCACCTGTAAAGTCGAGTCAGCGATACCCCAATGAAATTCACAAGGAAAATGGCCTGTAAACTCTCTGGAGGTTTCCTCACTTGGGAAACCATTGTCAGCAACAACCTGCCTGTAGTACTGAGCAGAGGTCTTGGGGGTCCTGGTTCTATCTTGTTGGCTAAAGTCGACATAGAAAAGGCCTCGCCTAATAGTGTAATCATAATTCCACTCAAATCCATCAACCAATGACCAGGCAGAGTAGCCAAACACCTGCACGCCATCAAACTTGATAGCTGTTAAAGAAAACACAGCAATAACAGAGTGAGAGGAGCTTACATATTTGTTTTATAATAATTTTATTGCTTTATTTGACTCCTATTTGTAAGGTCTTCACAATGCTCTGCTCACCTCGCAAGACTTGGTTGATAAAACTCTTCATCAGATAGATGGCCACCGTGTCTTCCCTTCCCACTCTGGCTTCAGAGAACCAGCCTCCCTCAGCCACCAGCACACTCGGGTCCCCATACTCCAGCTTTATCCAGCCCAGGAGGCGTCGCAGGTCTGGGGTCACAGTCTGCCCATAGTGGACCAGGTTCCGGCCCAGACGAAGATTATTAGGTCCAAAGGACAGAGCAAAAAAGTCAGCAGTTTTCTGCACCCAGAGCTTCTCCTCAGGAGTGAATGTGGGCAGAAGAGCCCCGTGTTTATCTTTTAAAGAGACTGGGTAGTCCCCATTTCCAAAGATGGGATTAGCAAACCAACCAAGGACAGCCTCTATTGACTGCTGACAAAGCCCAACATTGACAGCTGTGGTTTGGCCTCTTTGAGGTTCTACCCAGTGGGAACCCAGGACAATGGATACTTTACCCATCTGAGTTGAGCGAAAGTGGTTGTTGTAGGTGTGCCATGCTTTGGCGTGTGCCTGGAAAAACCAGCAGCAGACACATTAAAATGTATAACAAGTATAACAAGCGTATTTCACTGAAAACATGTTGATATGTCTCTATAGGAGGGGAAAAAGATGGAAATATACAATTAATGATGGCTGAATTCCCTTTATCTGATTCTATTGTGGTCTGGTCTTGGTTAGTTTTGTTTTTCTGAATCCCATTTCCTTGCGTGTCACTTGTGATGTTATTTCATCCCATTGTCTATTTTGATTGCCCTCAATAGTTCCACCTGTGTCACCTGCATCTTGTTTCTCCAATTAGTTCTAGGTATAGATTGTCTTGTCTTTCCCTCTGTCTTTGCCGGTGCATTCGTTTTGTCTCCTGGAATACCTGTCTGTTTACCATTTGTTTGCATACCTCATGTTCACCTGCTTCTGGGATATGTGAATTGGTACAGGGCTGTCATGATTAAATTACATATGTGGCAAAATACTTGCACTTTTATTGCTATGACAAATCAGAAACAGGTCTATCATGCTGTTCAAACACATCAAAATATTAAACTACCCACAAAGCAAACATCTCTGCCAAAATTACACACATTTTTTGAATGTGTAATATTAATAGAAAATAGAAAATTTAAAATTGTTAATACTTGTCTTGATCCTACATCAGAGGACACAAAGAGTGGGGAATCAAAGAACTGTTTTATCTAAGTTTTTTTCCTAAGTATTGCAAAAGCAGCAGTGGAAATAGAGTAATCAGCTCTAACTCTGCTAAGATAGCACTTAGCCTTTCACAAAACGTAATTCAAATTTGTGATAGGTTCTTACAGTATCATGCAATGAACAGACACATCAGAGAGAAAGTTTCAAATGGGACTAAAAATAAAACTCCTCAACAGTAGTAACAGAGTAATACAAAGTAACTTATTATGCAGCCGTGCATTGCTTTTTGCTCAGTGTTTGTTGTACGCAAACCATCTGTGCCTGACTGCACAAACAGTGATTATTAATGAACCATATCTCCATGACTTCCTGACGCACACTGTTTCTCTCCAGCACAAAAGTGCTGATGTGGTGGACTTTGACCGCAATGCCTCTGTAAGTGTCCTGTTTGCTGATCACAAATCTATCAATATCAATGCGATTCACTAGTCGTAAAGGGAACTAAATTTAAAATGAGCAGGGATGTTCTGCACTCGGTTGCTCTAGCTGTACAGTTGAGCTTCATTAAATGTGACTTCCTGTCTGCGTTTTCTTCACTGTTTTGTGACCTAAAAATCCCTTCAAAGACGTAAACATTCAGTGACATCATAAACTGATAAAGCTGTAGGAGTTCAAAGTTTACAGACAGTCCATGTATATGATAGAAGAAATTCTGCATGTTGCTACAACAGAGGTAATTCACACACTGAGTTCACATTAATGCACAAATTCTACAGAACTGTTGAGGTGACCCTGTATCACTTACCCTGATCAGGTTGTGGGCCACAATGAGAGAACCAGCTGGACCCCCTTTCTCTCCAGGAGCATGTACACCTGTCCCATAGCCTTGCACAGCCATCAGAAATGGATTGTGCATTGTGAGCCAGTACCTAACACGACTCCCAAATGTATGGAAACAAAAGGCAGCATAGTCCTCAAAAAGTCCCACAAGCGTGTCATTTTTCCAACCTCCATATCGCTCCTGCAGCACCTGAGGCAAGTCCCAGTGATGGAGAGTAACGATGGGCTGGATTTTCTTTTCCAGAAGCTTCTCTATGAGGCGGCTGTAGTGCTCCACAGCAGCTGAATTGGGCTGACCTCTGGCATTCCCATCAGGAAAGAGCCTGGGCCAGGAGAGAGAGAAAGAGTATGATCTTACACTAAGATATTCCAGTGCCTTCACATCTTCTTCCCAGCGATTGTAGCTGTCACTCGCCACATTGGCAGTCATTCTATCCAACTTCTCAGTGACGGAGTGGGTGAAAGAGTCCCAGATGGAGGGGCCTTTCCCATCCTGGTTCCAGGCTCCTTCAGTCTGGTAAGCAGAAGTCCCAGAGCCCCACAGGAATCCTGAAGGGAAGGTGCCATGAAGGAAAGACTGGTCTTTGATGATGGGGTCCAGCTTTGGCTGCAGCCAGATATTCCTGCCCTCCCCAAGAGAACTGGCTGCCTTGTTCCAATGACACAACAACAGTAGGAGGGAGAGTAAGAGGCTCTGACATGTGGGTAGAAAAGGACGGTTCAGCATAGCGGAGGAGTCTTGTTTCAGAAATCCACTTTGAGGGGACATCAGTCAGCTGTTTTTAATATCATAAATCCTCTTGAGATTGACAAGAGATCCATAATGTTGGTGAGCAAGGGGGAGAAATGGTCAAATCCAGCAGATGGAAGCATTGGAGGCTCCGAGGTGCTGCAGTGTCCATCTGACAACTGGATTCGTCTTCCCTATCTCTCCCTCAGTGTACTTGTGCTCCCACTCAGCCCCTCCCTATCACATAATGTTCACACATACAAAGGTTGACTGATATCCACACACACTTGTATTACTATACTTTTGAGACGTTTCCGGTGAATTATTTTCACCTGTGCTTCCGAAAACACCCCGTCACCCTTTGGTTATATCACTAAATTACCAAAAAAAAACAGAGAATCACAACTCAACACAGCTTAGAAAGATACCACAGAGGAAACCTTGTGAGGACGCACGTACAGGCACAGAGCTCACAAGCACAAGCTGTAAAGAACCTTCTCGTGTCAATAATTAGCTTGTACTCTGATCTTCGCTTCAGAACTAAGTAGTACTTCACATTGTGGGCTATCTGTTTCCAGTGAACATGCATGGAGTGTTTGATTGCACTGAGTTAACAGACTTCAGTTTTCAAGTCTAAATTTAAACACACATCCAGCACATTTATTGCATAAGAGGCAATGACAGTAAAAAGTAGTACAGCAGGATACTGAATCAACAGGCTGCTTTTTTGATGTCTTGTGGCCGAGAAGCTGCTGATCACGTCTGGAGTGTTGGTTCATGATTTGATCAAACCACACCAGGTGAGAACAGTGACACCTGCTCGTGTTTCCTTATTCAATTTAGCTCCACTCGCTATATAAGCACCAGTCACTGACCAGAGGCAAAAACAGCACGGCTAGACTAAAAAACATTGCTGGGAAGTGTGTGGCGTGTGTGTGTATGTGTGTGTGTGTGCCACTGTCCATCTGTCTGTGGACACGCTTGTCTTTGACTAAGCTTCCCTATCACAATAAAAGGCCCATTAAAAAAAACCCTTTCTCATCCTCCTTCATTAAAGCAGATGTCCAGAGTAAACAACAAACCCGCCTAGGATACGCTGTGCCTCGAGGCATTAGTGGTAAAAGTCAATTGAGTTGGAAAATGTTCGTCTACCACCCAGATTGACCTCAGCATGGTCGCTATGATACTACAGAAAAGACACCTCTGAAGCACTGACTTGTAGTTCTTTTTTTTTTTTTTTTGATCAAACATACTACGCACATTTCAGTAGAATCATGTTTTGTGATTAGTGCGGTCATGAAAAGGCCACTTTCACATGTCTCTTGGTGTGAAACAAACCAAACCGAAGGTGGACATCAATCACAGTGCACCAATGAAGCACTGTCTTCCTGAGGATTAAATGTTTCTAATGAGACCAACTTTAATAAATATCTAAATGAACCAACACTGATTAGGAGTATCAGATTTCTATGCTTTCACTGTTCTCACATTCTGAGATGTTATCATTGTGAAGCATGGCAAATAGTTTCCTATAGAAAAAGCACTTCACAGTTAATAAAAAAAGGGGAAGTGAAAAGAGGATGTTACCAGAGTTAAATATGATTGGTCAG
The DNA here is from genome assembly GCF_021347895.1 of Acanthochromis polyacanthus. Taxonomy (NCBI): domain Eukaryota; kingdom Metazoa; phylum Chordata; class Actinopteri; family Pomacentridae; genus Acanthochromis; species Acanthochromis polyacanthus. Next base: position 20,600,555 of record NC_067122.1, read on the forward strand.
AGAATTACTTTCATTTCTGTGTCTGTTTCCTCTTGTTATTTACTGTAACAGAGATAAAAAAAAAAAGGGACACATGCAGATCCTGCAAGAGAGGTGATGCCAGTCAAGCATTTCTCTTCTTTTTTTGCTCTGGCTTCTATCAGATATTTTTCTTACAGTGATTAAATTTGTTCCAAAATAGTTTTTACTGCATTCTGATATTTTCATGCTTCAGACAGAACACAGAGACCGACTCGTTGAGATTTTAAAAATTTAAAAATCAGCAGGATTCCAAATACTCACCCGCTTTGAAATCCATCTGACCTCAGTACAGGTAAGTGAACTCTTCAGACTGGCCATGTATTGCATTGTGTTCGCCGTAGTGCTTTTTGTTTCGCATTTTGCGACCTTATTACAACATTTAGATTACACAAGTCCACACATACAGACAGAAAAAATTAGGAATCAAGAAAATTATAAAACAAAACTTTAGAAAACAACAGTTCAACTTATTGTTAAAGCAAGGTCAGAGGGATTGCGGTGTAGAGGGCAGACAGCCACAGATTTCTGGGACTGCAGGTCACACCTGACCTGAGCTGGATAAGTAACACCATGACCACAGTGAAAAAAGCTCAGCAAAGGCTTTATTTCATCAGGCTGCTCAGGAAAGCTGGTCTGAACCATCGCCTTCTCACTCAGGCCTACAGAGGACTGATAGAGAGTATCCTCACCGCTGGCATCACTGTTTGGTATGAAAATACCACACAGGCAGTGAGGAAGGCTCTGCAAAGAGTTATTAAGACTGTGGAGAGGATTATAGGGACAAAACTTAGTTCCATGGACTCTACGTACGTGCAGCGCTGTCGGAAAAGAGCAGAGGGTATCACCAGAGACTCACTCTACCCAGCTCACTCTCTGCTCCGACACAAACAACCTGAGACGCAGCAGAGCAGACAGCATCATTACTCGCAGAACCCGCTTTTTCAACAGCTTCTTTCCTGCCACAGTCAGACTGATGGCAAAACAAAACTACTGAACTCAAAAACAAACAAACAGTAATAATAATCTAATGCTACCTCACTTTAATCACATGTGCAATATCTGTGTTTTTATTACCTGTGAAAATCCTTACAAAGTGAAATTTGTTCTCTGATGAATGTGCAATACTTGTTACAAGTGCAATATTCACAATACTCTCTCTACAGCCTGTCTCTATACTTATATTTTTATATTAGATTTTTGTATTTCTTATACATATCTATATTTTTTGTTTCCTTCTGTATAGTGATTTCTTATCTTAAGTTTTGTTACTTAAACTGTGACTCTGAGAGCCCCTCCACAAGGGTTCCAATGTGTCTGGACTGTTGGTTTTATGCACAAATGGCTAATAAAAACCTTGAGACCTTGAGAATATGTTATTTTGCTCAATTCAGTATTTATAATGTGACTATTAAAATAATAGAATAATAATAGTAGATGGTGATACCGGTATTTAAATTAGCTGTGGGATTTTCAACTTGGGGAAAACCTTGAAACGGTCATTGATGCTTTTTTTTTTTACAGTGCTGTTAAAACTGTTGCAACTGGAATTTTTCCATCTGCAGCAAAAAGTCCCTCAGTTTCGTCACAGTTGCTCCAAAATACAGTTGTCAGGATTAAAACGGGTAACAGGCTATGATCATATTAAACCAATTCTTTCATCATTAGAAAGTTTACTTCTCGCTAGCCCAAGCCATATTTATGATCTTTTATCTGTAGTTTCGATAGGTTTTACGACTGTGATTTATGGCTATTGCCTGTTAGTGTGCAATTGCTCATATTGTGTTTATGATTAACACTGTCATGATTTCTGCTTTCACACTGTAAAATACCGTTTTGTAAAAGTGCTATATTCATGTGGTTGATTATTGTTGATTCTTATCAACCTTATCCCTTATGAAAGACAGTTATTTGTTAAATAAGACTCTGCTGTGCACAAGCAGATGACTCTGTAGGTCAGTTTAGTCAAATTACATAAATAGAATATCCACTAAGCAGCCAGTTTATTAGGTTTGCCTTGCAAAGACTATCCATCCATACTTTGGACAGGTTGCCAGTTCACTGCAGGCCTAACACAAAGACACAATCACACACACCCACAGACAATTTTAGAACAGTCAATTAGTTGTCCATGCATGTCTGTAGACTGTGGGAGGAGGCCAAAACACCTGGAGAAAAACCACACAGAACAAGAAGAAAATGCAAATTCCACACAGAAAAGGCCCAAGCTGACCAGTCAGTTTGAACCCAGAACATTCTTGCTGTGACGCAACCATCAAAGTCACAGTAACGCTACACTACCTCAACATCAAACGAATGCACTCTAATAAAACAGATTATGAAGGTTCAGTTTTTACTAAAACTGTTTTAGACAGATACTGTATCTGCTGCTACTTCTATTGTATTGTCCATCCCATTTACATCACTGAGGGGAGGCTAAATACCAGAAATACCAGCAGTAGAGTTCAACAGCACCACAAACTCCAAAATGATCATAAAGTTGAATCAACACCTCTCTAAAGCAGTTTAATCTCTACCTGAATGTGATTAACCAACAGAAAAATGACACCCATTGCTGTGCGGTTTCTATTAAACCGTATTAGTTTTAGCTAGGTGTTCACAATCAATTGCAAACTGAGTGCATTAATCAATAATAACATGGATGTTTCTTTCTTTAATGTTATTTAGGCAAACAATGAAGCTCACAACTGCTGTCCTCTGGGCTGCGGTCATGTTGGTGGGACTCCAGGAGAGCGCTTCATCCCCTGACAGCAACGTAAACCGTTCATCCCAAAACCTCTCCGTGGTCCCGACAGACCTGCCACAGGATGTGGAGGTTTTAGACCTTTCCTGCAACCACATACACCAACTTCACAAAGGAGACTTCAGAAACACCACCTTTCTCAGAATCCTAAACATGTCTTGGAACAGTTTGGAGGAGATCGATGCAGAGACTTTTCTTGACACACCACTTCTGGAGGATCTTGACTTGTCACACAACAGCCTGAAGAACCTGTCAGGTCAACAATACCTGGTGCACACAGGGAACCTCCTGGTGCTAAACTTGGCCCACAATGACATTTTTAGTATGACATTGGGAAGTGAGTTCAGTTCACTGGTCAAACTGGAAAGATTAACAGTTGGAGCAAAAAACATCAGTAAAGGTGACTTCAAGAACATTGCTGAGGTGAAACTACGCACACTGGCCCTTTCTCTGGAGGGTAAATTTGGTTATGAAGCAGGCAGCCTGAAAGATGTCCACGCTCAAACACTTCAGATAGCCTTCAATAAGAACCAAACAATGGACCATGATCTGATCGCTGATGCTCTGTCACTCTTTGCTGAAGTAGAGATGATGAATCTGACGAAGGGCTACGAAACCCTAAGTCAGCTGCTGAGTCAGAAAAAGGAGATCCACACTTCTCAGCTAGACCTCACCAACTTAGCAATTCGCTGGAAGGAATTGACAGAATTTGTGAATGTGGTTTTAGGTACATCTATTAGCCATCTGAGCGCCTCTGATGTGATCATTAACTACCCACCTCAAAGGGACACCAGTGTGACCGGGACATCCAAAATGAAGTCCTTCACAGCCAGACGGGCTACAGTCACCTCTTTCTTGTTTTCACAGGAGTCAGTTTACAACTTTTTTATCAACTTGCCAGTGGAGAGTGTAGCACTCACAGAGACTCCAATTATCCACATGACATGTCCATCTTCACAGAGTCCTATCCTCCTGCTGGACTTCTCCAACTGTGACATATCTGACTCAATTTTCTCCACAGTGAAGCGTGAAGTCATTAAAGAATGTGAGAATCTGGCCAACGTGAGGAAATTGATTCTGGTGGGCAATAGTATTAAAAACCTTCAGCTACTGAGCAAGCGTATCCAACACATGACATCCCTGCAACACCTGGACCTCAGCCTCAACTCCATCATTTATGACGGTTCGTCGGCGTGTATCTGGCCACCAGGTATCAAAAATTTGAATCTGTCTTTTACCGGTGTGACAGATTCAGTTTTTAATTGTTTACCAAATGGAACAGAGACACTGGACCTTCAGAACAACCAGATTTCTGTGGTGCCACCAACCATCTTTAAACTGGAGAACCTTTCGTCTCTGAATCTAAATGCTAACAAGCTGCGGGACCTGCCAGTATGCAACACCTTCCCCGTACTGAACAAACTTCTGCTCCAGTCAAATTCCCTCCATGCCCCATCTGTGCATAGGTTAGAAAGCTGCCCCCAACTGAAAACCCTCGATGTCAGTGACAACCCCTTCACTTGTACATGCTCTCTGCTACATTTCATAAGTCTTGGCATTAAGTCAGAAAATAAAAGAAGTCAAACAGGAATTGAATTGTTGAATTGGCCACTTGACTATTATTGCTTCTACCCAGAGGCTGATAGAAAATCCACTTTGAAAGACATCAGGATCCCAGAGCTCTCCTGTAATCTGATCCTCCTAGCCATCACTATCTTGGTCCCAGCAGTGGCACTGATTTTAATAGTTATGATCTTGTGCCATCGTCTGGATGTTCCCTGGTACATGGGCATGATCTGGCAGTGGACCAGAGCCAAACATCGAGCAAGAATGCAACAGGTTCGACCTGAAGAGCTGGTAGGTGTTGAGTTTCATGCTTTTGTGTCTTATAGCCAGCATGATGCAGACTGGGTGCACAATTCCCTCCTTCCAAACCTCGAAGGCCCTGCGGGAGGACTCAGAATCTGCCATCATGAGAAAAACTTTGTGCCAGGAAAGACTATTATTGAGAACATCATTGGCTGTGTGGAGAAAAGCCGCCGCTCTGTGTTTGTGCTCTCCGCTCACTTTGTGAAAAGCGAGTGGTGCCATTATGAGCTGTACTTCGCCAGCCACCAGCGTCTCTCTCGGGGCTCAGACAGTATTGTTCTGGTTCTGCTCGAGCCTCTGCCTCAGTACCTGATCCCATCCAAGTACTACCAGCTGAAGTCCATGATGAACCGCCACACCTATCTGGAGTGGCCTCAGGAAAGGGCCAAGCACAGGCTGTTCTGGGCCAACCTCAGAGCTGCCCTGCAGGCTGATCTACCAAATGAACCAGTCACAGAAATACAGGAGTGACGATGGAGGGGAGACTTTAAGAGGAAATGAACAGTGAATGGGGCACTGGAAAGTTTCTAAATGAGAACAAAGTAATACAGGTATTTAGATGCACCAGCGAAACTGTGTAGATATTGTAGCCTGAGTTAAAGCATCTCATTTTTAATTTTGTTTTACAAGCATTGAGCAACTGACGCGCTTGAAACATAGAAATGACGTAATAACATGTCAACTTCTTTAAACCATTTAGGCGACATTTAATGGAAACATCAATAAAAACTAACTATTTGATCAAGACTGTAGCAAAAACAATAAACTTTACAAAAATGAGTATCAAAACGCATTTGATTTTTTTTTTGTCATCGCTGACTCCCACAAAACATCACAGTATGAAATGTGGTTAAGAACGTTAAGTTACCACCTCAACTTTGTACTAGTAGGGAAAAAACTACAAACTGTACAGTGATTATGACATCAACACTGTGTATACAGCATTGTTTTTAACTCTCTGTAAAGAGAGGTCCACTTTTAAGGCAAGAAGAATACATTGACCTTTCTTAAGCAATGATGGATGATAAAAGACATGAGAGCTAGAAATGTGTCCTCTGTAGAGAAACACCTTTTGGAGTCATAAATCCAGTCCAACTGCATTAAAACTGTGCCAAGGTTTAAATGGGACAGGCCAGGTGTCAAGGAAGGGACTGGATGATGATTATTTTCTCATTGATACAGAAACGGTGGAGCACGCTGAGCAAGTTCTCTCCACAACGCGACACCTGCCTCTCCATGGCCAAACGGAAGTCCTCCTTCACTCCTTTGGTGATTCCCCGTGTCACCGTGTGGTGTCTGCAAGAGTGAAAAGATAAAAAATAAACACAAACATAGACTTGGTCAGAAATACATTCTTATAAACTGACTGTCATACCTATGCAGTAAAGACAAAGGCATGGAAACAGCATGTTACCTTTTCCTTACACACATAAACCAGCCAGTCACGTTTAAATAACATATTCGATTATAATAAACCAAAATCACAAAAAAACATGTCCACAAATGAAATGAGATCAAGTGTTATGAAGAGGCAAAAAAAACTAAATTTACTGTACAACACCAACATCATCCTCAAATAACAACAACAACAGTGATGACCACAGAAAGACGAGTAATGGCTCAAATAAACAAACGCCGACAGGAAAGCAAAGACGACTAACTCTTGATGTAAAAATGACAGGCCCAAATTAAAACTGGGGGATGACAAGCCTTGAAGCTGGGAATGAAGGAAGGGTGACTGGTGTGGGCGGGATGGGGACTGTGGGAGGAGGGGCCTGGGGTACCTGTCCATCGTCTGCACCCCTTGTAGCAGAAGGGTATTTAACTCCACCCCCAGGGCGGGGCTAGGATTCCTGAGGGACAGCAACATTCAACAACTCTCAGTCAGTGAGGGTGCATTCAAGTGTCTTAACTTCTACAGCAATGAATGAAGGAGTTTTCATAGCCTTGTTTTTTTTTTTTTATCACAAACCCCTTTTCTTAATGAAGGCCCACTCCATTAACAGTCTTTTCAGTTCAAAGTGAAGTTTTCCCCACAGGCCACGTCTATGTAGATCATCAGTTGATAGACCTGTCCTCTTTACCATCAGGCTTCTCAACTGTCACATCTAAATAATCCACACTGAATGTTTGCTTACCTGCTTGACTGGACTGCCTATTGTTTACTGCAGTGTTTAGAAAGAAAAATTAAATATCAACCACGTCTACTTCTACTTAACCGGAACCGCTACATACTCAATATGCAACACTGTTAATATACACTCATTATCTTTACTTTTTTACATAAATCCTCTGTCATTAACATATCTATCAGTATTTACTCCATTTGCTCTAACGGGTGTCAAGATCCGTTCCTGGAGGGCCACTATCCTGCATGTTTTTGATGTTTCCCTCTTCCAACACACCTGATTCAAATAATCAGGCTCGTTATCAGGCTTCTGCTGAGCTTGATGATGAGCTGATCATTTGAATCAGGTGTGTTGGAGCAGGGAAACATCTAAAACATGCAGGATAGTGGCCCTCCAGGAACGGATCTTGACACCCCTGCTCTAACCTTTATTAAAGTTTTTGTGTTCTCATCCAACATATTTCATTTTGCTGCTGACCCTGCCCTGTATTACGCTACAATTATTCCAATTATTATGGCTCATAAAACTGAACTGAACGTAAAAACACACCAACAGAACGGGAGAGTGCAGAGTCACGATGCCAGCTGAAAAAGCTCAGAATGGGGGTTGCTTACTTAATTAGCATTCCCTGATTGGGCAGCAGCTCCAGCTGAATCCTCCCTCCGTCTGGAGTACGCAGGTATGCAAACTCCTCCAGCATGTCAATGTCTGAGCAAACTCATGAGCTCATGGAAAACAACGTCAAAGACATGACAACACAGATTCAACACAGGATGCATCAACCTTCTGTCATCAAGTTATACCATGTTAGAAAAAAGGATACTGGTGACATAGTTGAAGAAATTTTCGTACTGGAAGCTGCCCTGCTGACAGATTTTATCCACTGCCTTTAAAAAGAGCATCTCTCCCTGCGGCCAGTCGTGCTGCAGAAGCACCACCACATGACCAAGCGACAGGTCGTCACGATTGTCCGTGAAGGCACGAAGCTGATGTGGCAAAACGAGAGGCAGAGAACGACTGTTTGACAAAGTTTATCGAATTCTGTATCCAGCCTTGAAAAATATACAGTCCAAACATAGTGCATGTCTTCACAAAGATACCTTGAAGCAGGCGAGCATCAGCTGGAGACAGAAAGGTAGCACAGCTTTGCTGGTGCAAGGAAGTAACCTCAAGTCATTACCTAGTAAAGGCAAAAAAAGAGGCAACATCCTGACGAAATTCCAGTTGCACATCTCTCTGTCACATATCAGATGGAGGAATTAAGAAGTCTTGGTAAACAATTTGAGTAAAATATCTAATTGCAATTTTTCTGACAGATTTTGCAATTTGAGGTGTGTTAGAAGCTTCCGTTCAATAGTCACAGTGTAATACCTTTAAAACATGATGGAGCATGACCACATGAGATGCAATCAAAAGTGTGACAACCACATTTTCACACAAAGGATGACGGCAGGAATTTGCAAAACCACTGACACATCAGTTTCAACTGTGGATCAGACCACCTGCATAGTGTAAATACTACGGTGTAGCCTTTGCAGTTGACTAATTGCATTGTGATAAATTTGAATTTGAATTTGATTTATTGTTGAGACCTAATCTGTGTCTTGAAACATCAAAGAAATAAAAGTAGTTTCAACGGTTGATTGTTTCTCATAATTATGCAAAGTGCAGAAAACTAAACTTGTGGTTAAAGTAGTAGTACTGCACTGTAGTACTATGGCATTAGTGTTCACAACATTATAAAAACATACTAGTACACACAATATGAACCAATTTCAAAGACAATACACTTTAATATTGAGTTATCAGTCTTGCAAAAATCTATTTAAACGTGTTTAGAATGAGAATCAGTGAGTGACCTCAGGAGGTGTTTACCTTTCCTACTTTTGGTCTTGACTCTACCCTGATCCTCTGCTGCCTTTGCCGGTTCTTGGTTTGGAGGTACCAGTCCACCAACAACATCAAGCAGCTTGTCACAGGCCATCTGATTAACACATTGTGTACAATACTTGAGGGAAGGGATATCATGCAACATTTCATTAAAAATAAACAGTATGTATTTATTCTGTCACAGAGTAGCAGACATTTTTTTCTAGGTCAGTCCTTTTTCTAAAATGTATCCACGACCAGATGCAGATGAGTACATTTGGTAAGCTACTGCGTAATTTAGGTTTTAAATGTTCAAAACTGATACAATGCCAGGTATGAACAGTTGACAACTGCAGTTTATTGCAGAGCAAAGTGAGCAAAAGGTTGTGTTAAACATGTGAAACGCAATCTGTGAAACCTTTAACCCACAGTAGCAGTTATAACTCTGTGTAACAGAGCATAACTTTATCTCCCCCTTCAGGCCAGTTGGAGAGACAGATTCATCTGTGACACAGAACATTGTATTTTTATGTAATGGGGTTAACTTCATCAAATGAACATAACATAAAACAACCCCCAAGTATATATAAATGCAGATACAGTCTAAAAGTTCCATGAACAACATATCTCTACAAAAGTGGTTTTACACAAACAACTGTACATCAAAAATGTTAATCACTGCTCAGGGGAAAAGTGGAAAAAGTGAAGCATGCTTGTAAGTGCTTGTCTTGAGACTCCTAACAACCTGACAGATACTGTGAGAGTGCGGTTGTGTGGATGTGTGTACCCTGTACTCTCCCAGCGCATAGTGGCACGATGCCTGCTGTATGAGGGCCCTGTGGTGCTCCAGACTGGTCTGACCAGAAGGGCTCTGCTGCCCAGGCTGGGGCTGCTGCACTGCAGCCATCTGGTGCAGGCTGGAGAGGGCCTTACGGTACTGCCCCTGGAGACAACACATGCACACGGAATTATTATACAACCACAGACAGTTACATGATTAATATGCTGTACTAACTGAATTAATACAGAATAAAAATAATCTATATGCTGTGTGTGTTTGTGATATTTTTATGCCTCTTTGCCCCTATCTTTAACTACTGAACAAGTAAAATCTATTATTACTATGCATCTGGAATTTGGAGCTCCTCCAAGGACTGAATTTCACCGCAGGATCAAAACAGTTTTATTCAATCGGTGTAAAATGACAGAATATTTTGATCCTCTTTTCAACACAATGCAACATAATTAAGTACTGGTTATACAGAACATAGAATAAAAAGCAGCAGGTGTCTTGTAATAAGCAGAAAAATGTGATAAATCTTGCCTGGTATATAATCATATCAGTGAGGAATATCCTGAACCACAGCCAGCTGTCTGTCTTCCACGTGGCACAGATCTTCTTGAACTCTGTAAGACATTAAAATGCAAAACGCATTTAAATAATTAAGACTTCCTCCTTACAAAGAGTCGAATAAAGTTATAAAGCAAAAACTCCAAAAAGCAGCAAGAATCCATTTGCATCCGGCGTGGTCACTGTGGTAGCTACTTTATGATATTCTAACAGGACTGGGGTTGGACTGGATGTGCAAACAAAAGCAGAGAAACACTAGAGGTGCTTACCACTTTCCAGACCATCGTGGGAGTGAAGGAGGTCCCAGCTTTCTCTTGCTGTGCGAAAGCTCTCCAGAGTCTCTGACCAGCTGGGCATCTCTGTTTTGTTCATCAAAATGTGTCGACCGCGGCCTTTCCCCAGACCGTCCTCATCATCTGAGCTCTACAATGACACGCACAGTAACCAAAAAATCTCACTTCAGTCATATACTGTAAACCATTGAGGAAACATTCCACAGAACATATTAATGGAATCTGTTCATCCTTTTCTGACACTCACATGAATCATGTACAAACATCTAAATGATCTCTAATTTGCCCTCACCATAGTCTTCTCTCTCCCATCAGCCAGTTTGCGTTTCTTATGCGCATGTTTCATTCCTCCTCTCTCCAATTCCACATCACTATACACTGAGCTCAAATCCTCGACAAGGATCCATGGGCCTGAACTTAACGCAGTGACTCCTGCAAAACATAATCACACAGTTTTAATCACGATTTTTGAAAAGATGAGATGTACATTCTAACAAAAATGTGAGAGGCTGACCATGGAACAGTGCAGGCTGTACAGCTGAGACATAGAGGAAGGCACTGCGAAAAAGGACGAGTGCAGCACAGATGACCACCTGACTGCAGCAGCGGGACCTTGTTTCTCCTTCCAGACCAGGCAGGTAGCGACACAGCTCCTTCACTCTCTGTAGCATGTCAACATAACTCCTAGAGAAAAGACACACAGATCTCAGCTGTTCTAAAAACATACACTACTGTTCAAAAGTTTGGGGTCACCCAGACAATTTCATTTTTTTCAATGAGAACACACACTTTCATTCATGTGCTAACATAATAGCAATGAGCCTTTCAACACCATTAGCTAACACAATGTAACATTAGAACACAGGAGTGATGGTTGCTGGAAATGTTCCTCTGTACCCCTATGGAGATGTTCCATTAAAAATCAGCCGTTTCCAACTAGAATAGTCATTTACCACATAAACAATGTCTAGACTGAATTTATGATTAATTTAATGCCATCTTTATTGAAAAAAATGCTTTTCTTCCAAAAATGAGGACATTTATGTGCGACCCCAATTTTTTTTTATCAGGCAGTGTATTATTTTACTTTTATCAGTCACCTTCAGATGTCCAACAGAACTGTTTCCTTTAATGTGATAGTTTTTATAATCAACATAAAGATTTTATATTATTATTATGCATGGAGATACAAAAATAATGTCAGTTTGAATCCTGCTGCCTGTGCTAATGCAATTCAGCAGCACCACAAACAAATGCCTATAAAAAAACATAACTTCATAAAGTAGCATGTGACTGTAAATTAATTTTAAGAGTCACCTCTGTGCATAACAACCCAGTAGTTTCTGAGTGTACAGACAGATACACTACCTCTGTCCCTTGTCTCCCTGCCACTCACAGCGGGCTCCCACCACACCAAGGATATCCAGCAGCCTCTCCCAAGGCTCCGCTACCACTGATGATTTTTCTGACAGGCCGTCAATCACATAACGCTGTGAGCCACGGGAGACAGCGGGTGACTTCAGAGTCCCCCCTTCCTGAGCGCCTGAAGGAAAAAGAACCCGCAATAAAAGTGAGGCAGGCTGTGAATAGAGAAAATATGGATTTAGCAGCTAATGTAGGACAAGAAATTCTAAGATTCAAAGTGATCACAGTCAGTTTGCACTGAGAGAGAAAAAGAGAGAACAACTTCAAGACAGTACAAACTTACTTTGTATCTGTACATCAGGTGAGGGTCCACGGGTAACATAACCAATGTAGAATTCAGCTGCTTTCAGCATGTATTTCTGCATTAGGCTGGCCGGCAGGCGCATGTCCATGTTATTTATGACTAACGGAAGGACATCACACACTATGATAGGAAAAAAAAACAAAAAACAGTATATAGCAAAGGTATATGGCAATTTGGCAAATGAATACAAACAGATTTTAATACAGTATTCACTAACCAAAAAGTTTTCTGAAGCAGTTGACAGGAGTCTCCACATTCTCTGATGCCTCTGCCTCCAACAATGTCTCCCCTAAATTGACCTAAAAATACAGCCGATTGTTACCGTTCACTGTCCAAACACTATTTTTACCAGGTTAACATATCAAAACAGTAAACTTTAGGTCTTACTACATACCCCATGTTGGACCACAGACTCTGGAAAGCGCTTCAGGAGGAGCAGCAGCATCTCTGCCTTCTCCAAAGTGTTGAAACACTGCTCTGTGGCTTTCAGCAGCATCTCACATTGCACACGACCAGGCAGTGTCTCAAAAAGCCCTGAGTGAGAAAACCATACAAACACACATAGAAAAAAATGGGCATTCTTCAGCTTTCCAACACAAACACTGTCCCTATCACAGCTACCCACACTTCATTATCAAGCTGCACACAGTAAGATAGTGCACTGTAATCTAATTCTCACCTCGTAGAAACTGTGCATGCTTGTCCTGAGAGTCACTGCGCAGGGCTGCTGTGATGACACTAATCTCACGCCAAACAATGGGCTGATCTGGAAAGTTTATAAACCTAAAGCACGGACAAATTATTAGCAACTGTTAGCTCATGCTCAGCTTAGGGAATTTGACATGTGCAACAGTAGGACACAAAGGTACACTGTAACTCACATGTCATAAAGCAGTCTCCCTGCTGAAGCTGTCCTCTCTGCGTTGCGTTCAATGATGTACATTTCATACTGTGAAAGCACGAGAATTACATATCAAGAGAATCCACAAACAAGAAGCACATGTAAAGAATTGTCTCTACCAACGCCATTAAGAGGCTATAGTGTGATGTGTGTTGTAGAAGCGTAGTGTTACCTGTATGTTGAAATCTGTAGGGTAAAGGGTTCTGGCAGTTATGAGCCAGGCTTTGGCCGCACAGGGATCATCAGAGACCAGCTCCCGGGCTCTTTTCACCAAAAACTCGCAGTCTTTATGCGCTGACATTTTAGATAAATCGCACTGAAGGTGTCCAAATAACTACAGACGCAGCCCAGACCTCAATTCATATAGTTTGTTTAAACGCACACGTTGCAATGCATAAATTTCAGCTGCACGGTTAGCAGGTTAGCAACACATACAATTAACTAGCTAGCGTTAGCTATGCGGCTTACAGTTGACATTATTGCAAGAACTGTTTATCGGGTCATACTCTATTCGTTTATTTATATTCATTTAAGACAAAACAAGCGTACAAGAGACGTGAAAACCAACTGAAACCCTTATAAATTTACCAGATAAAGCTAAGTCTTTATTTACCGACACACTCTCTCACGTTACGATAGTGACGTCACCACGCAGCCGTAAAAATGACGCTGCGTCCTGCTTTACGACCAACAGTCAAGCACTGCTGTATTAGCGAGTCGTATGAAAACAACACTAAAGTTTTAATACTCGTGCTGTGTTTTGCGTGATAAATATCTGGAACAATTCAGAAATCCAAACCTTCCATTATGTACTTTTTACAATAAAGTTAACTGAGTCTGCAAATATGAAACATCTGTCGTTTATCTATCCATATACTGTCAGATCTGCAGCAGTGCGCAGGCGCCGAAGATACACTGCTGTCACCTGCTGCTGGGCTGCAGACACGACCTACAGTAGTGGCCCAATTGCCTTGCAAAACTGTTCTCTGTCCAGGGATAGGACAGCGACTGGTGTACACAGCAGGTAAATACCTATTAACAAGCCCAACGCTTGCTTGACCAAAACTGCGAGAGGCTCTTTTGCTTTTTGACATTCAACTGCCGTCAACGGAGTGTCCAACCAATCATCAGTCTGGGCTTGTCCGTTTTGACTCTGATCATGCTAGCCACTTAGCATGCTAGGCAGACGAGTATTTGCTGTAGCGTGCAGTCATTGTGTCTGACGCTGTTTCCACCTTCTTCCATTTATCATAAACATATATTCAGATAACTGTTGTAGAAGTAAACGAGGAAGCACGGCTGCTCTCACTCTTGCTAAGCTTGCTAACCAGCCTAGCATTTCTATGGGTGGCGTTGAGCTAAGCATGCTAACCCGTCTATGATCTGTTGATCTCCACTTAGCTGCTCGTACAGTAAGTGAAATAACAGCTTCGTTTCCTTGTAATTAAACTCAGGTGAGATCTTTATCTGTGTGTTAGCCTTTGGACTAACAGCATGCTAATAGAGCAGACATGACAGGACAAGTGAGTGAGTTCCAAGAAGTCAGTACAGAGAGAGGGCGTGTTCGGCAAAGATTTAGGTATGGCACAATATCAGATTACTTAACAGGATTGTTGTCCTCTTTTCGGATCTGTTGATTTAGCGAAAATAGGGGGTTATTTTCTTGTGTAACTTTATTTAGAATGGGAAAATACGTATTTATTGCATTAAAATGTGACACAATAAAATGAAAACATAACCATAGAAGTGTTGGTAAATATCCAAAGTACAATATCTAAGCCATTTTTAATGTTAAAGTCACGCTTTAAGTGATCAGGCAACACCATATATTACTGTGATGAAGTCAGTAATTGCGTATGTGACTTAAATAGAACACCTTATTATTTAAAGTAACAACAGTTTCCTGGGGAAAACTAATTTCTTTTGAAATGTTGAAGCAAATGTCTCAAAAAGTGCAGTCGGCAAACAAATACACTGTACTTTAAACTCACATATTCATTTAAATAGCCATGAGGCAATCTGGATTGTCACAGTGACCTGAAACTGAAGTAACAATTTTTGTAGTTAGATTTCAGTTGGCATACTGCGACCTCTAATGTTCCCACAGCGTTGCCACAACTCTGTCCTTCTTGGTCTATATTTGGATTACTTCTGGACAACTTGCTTTATGTACTAAAAATGATATACCAAATAATAAGATTAAGATGCTTACTTTAAGTTTTGTGTCTTGCTTTTATTTGAAAAAATGTTGTTCTGTGTACAGGTTAGATTCTTTTATACAAAACAACATACAAAAAAGAAACTGCATTTGAAACTGATCATGTAAAATAATCTGTATATACGCAACGTACATGACATTAAAAGACCTGGCTTAGTAGCTGTGCTGGCCTCTTCAGTTGTGTAATAATGCTTTTCAGTCTGCAGTTGGGGCAGCCAGGTTGTATGAGTTGAAGCCAGATGGCTGAGTTGAAACCAGTCAATCTGCTTCAGCCAGCACTCGAAGCATTTCATGAATATGAACCTCTTTTTCCTACACCATAGGCAATATATAGCATGTTATAGAGAAAATAAAAGCACACCTGCTTCCATATATAGAAAAAAACAACACTAAATTAATGCCTTACATACTACAAATTCATGTATAGTTGTTGTTTAATAAAAATGTATGTTGAACTCAATGCATCTTGGTGTCTTTTCTTGGGTATCATTGAGTTTTTTTAAATGCAGTTTGTAGTGATTTTCATCTTAAGTTGATGTTCAAAGCTTGAGTGTTTTATTTCTGCAGTTCCTGCCTTGTCTAATAAAAGTTTATTTAGGTATATATTTCTATCATAACTTGTCAATTACAAAATTTTAGTTGTAGTGTCTTTGGCAACAATGAAATTAATGATGTAATATGTTATTGTGAAAGGTAATCAGAAACAGTCCAGCTGGTCTTTTCTTTCTCTGACACGGTATGTGTTTTACAGACGAGTGCAGTGCTGATGTGATGCTGGAAGACCAGGCTGCGCTGCACTGAGCCCTCCATGGCTGTTACCACCATGGACTCTGAGTCAGCCCGGACACCTCAGCCTCAGGCTGCCCTGACAAAAGGACACCATTCAGTGTTTTCTGCTGGGGCTCTGAGCGCCAAGTTGGGCCCTCAAGGAAAGCACTATGTCTGTGGTTCCATTGCAGCCTTCACCAATATTGTGGTGACCTTCCCCATCCAGAAGGTGTTGTTCCGCCAGCAGCTGCACGGTGTGTTTGCTACTGAGGCAGTGCGACAGCTCCAGAGGGATGGCCTGAGGAATCTTTATAGAGGCCTGCTGCCTCCGCTGCTCCAAAAAAGCACTACAGTTGCCATCATGTTTGGCCTGTATGAGGACTTTTCCAGAGTCTTGCTAGACAGGGTTGGTAGCAGCGGTGTGCCAGAGCTGATCACACGAAGCTTTGCTGCAGCATTGGCAGGAACTACTGAGGCCATCCTAACGCCATTTGAACGTGTGCAGACTCTTCTACAAGACCACCGGCACCACGGGCGCTTCAACAACACAGCCCACACTTTCCGGACACTTCTCTCCGAGTATGGTGTCAAAGAGTGCTACCGTGGCCTTATTCCCATACTCCTGCGTAATGGCCCCAGCAATGTTCTCTTCTTCGGGCTCCGGGGGCCCATTAAAGAGCAGCTCCCAGAAGCTACTAGCCGATTTGGTAACTTGGTTATTGATTTTGTGTGTGGAGGGGTGTTGGGGGCGGGCCTTGGCATTATGTTCTACCCATTAAATGTGGTAAAATCACGGGCTCAGTCCCAGGTTGGCGGAGCCTTCCAGCCTTGCAGGCAGGTGCTGTTAACAGTGTGGAGGGAGCGAGGTGGCAGCCTGGCCAAGCTCTTCAGAGGGGCCCACCTCAACTACCACCGCTCACTGCTCTCCTGGGGAATCATCAACGCCACCTACGAGCTGCTCCTGAAGCTCTTATCAGAAGACGAATGGAGAGGCTAAAATAGAGATTTAGAGTGGAAGAGAATGTATTTAAAGGGAAAAACTTTTATGTAGAGGTGAAGCCAATTTGAAGAGAGAAATCTTAAAGTAAAGCCGTTGCATTTGCTGTCTGGCACTCTTAGTGGGACAGAGATTCCAGGACTGAAATATACCAGTGGAGTTGCACTTCTGATGGGGGCCAACAGTCAGTGTAAGATAACCATATGCCATTGTTACTTTTCACTGTTGTCAAACTGTTTAAAACAAGACACACACTTTAGCCTGTACAAAACTTGTGCCAGGGTCCAATTGATATGACCGCGCTTGCTCTGTATACAAAAGACTGGAAGGAACAAACAGACCTCCAGTGCTTTTTTTCCTGACAGTTTCAAGAGGTTACCTGACTGGATTCACTGTTTTGTAGGAGAAGCTGTTTCTTTGTATGTGCTGTGGTGTTTTGAAGACAGTCCATCTGTGTGTTTGACGAGGAGCATGTCCTCTGTGAAGCTGAATTCTGCCACCTTTGTGCTTTTGAAAATGCCCCCCAAAGAAATAATGTCAAGGAGACGCTAATAAATTCTTGGCCGCTATATTTCTGCTCGCTCTCCACTAATTCAGAGTAGAAGAAATCAAGACGAATGCGTCTGAAATTGTTGAAACCAGTGTCTGTGATACCCATATTCTTAGAAATGCCATTGAAACAACAAGTTAATAATGACGGGCAGTTTCTATTTTCACACCTGATTTATCTATGTGAATTTTGATAAATACTGTTTGTTTTATTTCCTGAAGTGCTACTGGCAGGGTGTATTGTTTTGTTTTTTAGTTTTGACAAGTACCCAGTTTTTCTTTTTATGAGCTTACTCTTTTATTTTATTCATGTGTCTCCCTCCTTTTGCTCCCACTTTGATATTTCCTTCCCTCACGCTTGCCCTCCTCTCTGTCCGTAACATCTGTTGACATAATGGGCTCAGATTTCAAGCTTGAGTAGATGCAGTCACCACACTGCAGCTCTGGCTGGGTACGACAGCCCGAAGAGGAAAGGCATGCTGCTCGGACACTTGAGAGAGGCTGCAGAGCAATAGTGCTGAGAGAAGACAGGGGCAGAGGGTAATGTTCAGTGGCACAAAAAGCTCAAGCTGCCATGTAAATGGATCACTCGGCCTATTTCTTCGCTTTTTATTTTGACTGTCCACAGTGTACCGTGTTTCATGAGATGTTTTTCAGAATTTTCTAGGATTTCCTCTTTGAAAGTGAGACTTTGTATTTCCAAGCGGGACGCCCTTGCTGATGCTCAATGCTGTTTATCACTTTGCTGAAGCACAAGTCACAAGATCTCTATGAAAATGTCAAAATAACAATTGCAACCAAATGAAATGTTTAAAATCAGTCCATTAAATACGCTGAGAGTGAGTAAGTGTGTTCTGTGGGACATTCATGGGGGAAAATACAACATGAGATCATGGGCTGATTGTCATGTTTTCTCCAAGAATTAGCTTTACTCTCCCAGAAAGATGGCAAATGGTGTTTTACTTATGTAACAGACTTTCCCGAACTGAGTGGTTTGTGTGTTTTCTGACCTCGGTTCCAGTCCTCTGTATCTGAGTCATAAAATAATAACGTCTCATCTATCTGACCTGCTCTTTCCCAAATATGCTGTGTAATCCCTTCTTTGTAATCAGTCACACAAACAGCATCACCGATACAATGATGTGTTGTAGACAAGATGAGCAGACTTGGCACTCGGTCATGATGAAGGATGGAGGCGACCGAGTGCAGTTTAACACCTCTGTCTGCATTTATTACGTTTTATATATTTGATTATAGAAATGGCTCCAGCAGCAGCAGGCCAACACCGTCAGACCATGTTTTTGTGTGCAGTGCAGAGTGCTGCTTCACTTTCTAGATTACTGTGTCAAGAAATCAGACTGCAGATAATGATCAGATTAAGGACAATTTGACATGGGGACTTTGGATCAAGAAGGGTTTAGTCGCTGTAGCTACAAAGCCTCTCAGCTCTCTCTGTTTCTTCTCTCTCTGACCAAGGGTGAAATCTTACATTTTTACATTCAAATTCCTTATTTAAGAATCCGTTAGTAGTACAACTGATGCTCTTACTCAGCTTAGCAGACTGTATAAATATTTTAGAGACTTTAAAAGCATAAAGGGAGAGGAAAAAAGAAAGGAGGCCTCGGTGTTAAATGCATAGATTGACACATTGCCTTCGTGGAAGTGTAGCAAGAGTCAATGCTAAGACAGAAATCCCACAGTAATCCTTATTAACTGCATTAGTAGTGCACAATGATACAACTAGCACAGTCAGGTGAGGTTCATTTTCAAGTCGTCATTCTCTGTTGTTTTCAGAGGATTTTAAAGGCTTTTACGACTGAAGAGTATCTCATAAGTTTTACAATGTCATAACCTCAATATTTCTCCATGGAGCTTTTGTAACTTCAATATTCGCATATGAAATTAGACACAAATAACAGTTCTAGCAGCAGAAAAAAAGTAACACTCATTATTAAGGTCAGTGTGTCATTTATTCCCAAACAATACATTTCTTGGTACATTGACTTTATTGTAACGTGGATAAGGAAAAGTGACTGCCTATGTAGAAACACAATGTTCTCTCTGAATATGAAATGCTGTTCATTGAAGTTTACCTTACAGGAAGAAGCCGGCGACACAGGCACTCTACTGTTCTAGCCTGCCTGATGAAGAACAGGAGACACTCCTGAGATGTTACCAAATGTTCTGATGTTAGTGCTATGATGGACACTGCTACCGGACATTACCTCCATGGCAACTGGAAGTGCACACAAGAAGCTTACCTTTTTTAATTTATTTTTTTTATTGTCACCTAGACAGAATTTCCCTCAGTCATCAATTTAGAAGATTTAATACACAGCCTGTCTCCTCGCCGCCTGTCTCTGAACTCTAAAGCTGTCTTTTTTTTCAGCTAATCCCCTTATCATATCTGTATAAGCAACTACTGACTGATTTGGCCTAATTACCTTCCTGTTGTCGTAGGTGGCTCAAGTAAATCCTTCAAATGGGATGGCTCATCAAATGATGCGATGTGGACGATCTGACTAGTGAACACTGTACATCAGCAAACTGATCGAGCAATGTAATCCTTTTACTGACAATTCACAGACATCAGTATAGACAGGAGTTTTTATATTGACAAATGCTAATGCCATGCAACTTTGCAAAACGTTGCAATCCATAATGCGGAAAGATTTTTTTTTCTCTGAAACAAGACAAAAGCCAACATTCCAAACAAAGAAAGCACCCATTATATTCAAACAAACATAATGCAGCTATTGTTGTTTTTAATGTTAGCACAAAAAACATAAATATAGTATGTGGGGGTTGAGGAGTTTATGTTTGCATAGCCATAAACTAAGGTGAGGACAGAAAAGGACACAGAGATATAAATGTATATCTACAGATCTGACCCCAGCATACAGCAGTCAGTCCATCTGTCAGTCAGCGTGTTCTTGATAAAATGGTGTGCACCCAAAGAGGAAACCATAGCAGGGAAGAGTTGTGGCTCAGTGTTTTAAGACTTTGGATCTTTGCTACATCAGGACAAAGTTTAACAGTCACCCTTGTGCCTAGTTCAAAACATTTAACTACATAAACATTTTAACCCTGTTTTGCTGCCTGGGCCCCACCCACACATTCCCAGAAAATATATATGTATGTGTCCTTTGGATGAAAACTAGATTAATGTTATAATACTGCATACGTTTGGGTAATGGGAGTATTTCCAAGAAGCATTCACTCAGAGTCAGTTGGAACAGGGAAGGGGTAGAAAAAACACTTTACACAGGGGTGTGTCTCATAAAAAGGTGCAATCTGTAACAGTCAAAAGTGCTCTCCCTGCTGTGTAATGGTATAGTTTTGTATCCCATTTATATGTGACTGTAATGTTGAAAAACTAAATCCTTACAAAGGTGCAAAAGCTGCACATATAAAACAAATCAGTCAATTACTATATTTTGCACATGTGATAAAGTCTATTTTCTGTATTCTGTCAGTAAACGCACTGTAATAATAATAATAAAATTGAAAAATGACAATTTACAGATTACACCTTGTGGAGAGGAGAAATCTTTAAAGCAGCAAAAGATAACATAATACTGTCTCAAAGAGAAGGAAAAATAAAAATTCCAGTGACATCCATAGTTTTTTTTTTTCTCACCAGGGACCTGAACATGACAGGCCATGGTGCAAATATTGTAAAAATAAATACATAAATACATACATGGGTTATCCATCCTTACATACATACACATATTGTATCATAAAATAAGAGAATTATAAGATAATTATAAAATTCGTATCTACAAATGCATAGTCCATATGCGTCCAAGGAGAGGCCAAACAATGAAATTTCCTCTCATCCTCTAGTGTTATGTTAGGTGTGTGTGTGTGTTTCCATGTGTAATGTGGGTATGTGTGTGCTGTGGTGTGCATGGCACTTACTGTACAGAAGCACAGGAGTTACACACCAGATAGCTCTGTGCTGTTTCCTCTTGCCCCGGCTCGAGAGTCAGTGGGTTATTAGTGGTTAAAAGTTCACAGGTCAAAAGTTGAGAGGTACGCGGCCAGGCGTGTCCGAGGGATCTAGTGTGCGTGTCCGGAAGAGCTGTGTAAGTGCGAATACAGAGGAGATGAGCACAGTGCAGCGTTTGGCTAGTACCCTCACCCCGTCACCCTCCCCCTGACCCTGTCCAGACCCACTGAGGCCTGCATTTTTACTCCCGAATCCACCACCAGTTCCAGCTGCCTCAACAGCCACCACAAACTCCCGGTACAGACCCACTATCTCTCTTAGCTTGTCCATGGCTTCCTGGCTGTCATCATCCTCGTCCCTGTTGAGCAGGCTCGCTTTATGGCAGATGTCACAACCAGGGCAGGGGTTTGTTCGCAAGCAGGCTGCTGCCAACTGAACCAAGGCGCTGAAGCTGTTTGATAAAGAACGTAGGGCTTCATCCGGCGCCCAGCCTACACGTGTGGCCCGCTGACATCCAGATGCCAACCGTCGAGCCTCTGCTTGGAGAAGACTCCTTTCAGCCTCTGTCATGGTGGCAGGGCTTGTCCCCATACAATTTAAGCCTGGTGCTGGGGTAGTACTGTCATCAGTTCCATTGTGATTTAGGTCAGGCTCTCCTTTTAAGCCTGTGCCATCCTGCTTCAAATCTTGCGATGGTGTTTGTTGTGGTTGGTCAAGTGGTCCCCTCTCTAAGACCAGAAGAAGTTGATCTATATCTTGTCGTAAAGAAGCAAATCCCCCTTTCAGCCCACCATAATTCTTGTTAGTAAGAGAACGAAGAGGACCACCAAGGGAAGTTGTGGGTGAAACTGGACATGAAACTAGAGGACTGAGTTCAGAGGAGGCAGTGGAGAAAGTAGACAGTGGGCGAGGGTTGTCCCGCAGCAGGGACAGAATGTTGGGTTTCGGTGATGGTGTTGTTGGTGAAGGGACGGGTGCAGGTTTGGCAGGTTTGGGACGTATTCGGCGGGAAAACTCGTAAACAGTGAGCTCCTCGTCAAAGCTAACACCATCCTCTGTGTCGCCACTGAAACAATTGGCGTAAACAGTGCGGCAGCCACAAGCTTCCCGGTGTTGCTGTGGAGGAGTACTGTCAGCCAGTGAAGAGGTTGGTGAGTCACCCCCAATTTGCATGTCAGTCACACCTCCCAACCCCACTGCTGAATGAGGCCGTGACTGAGGCTGTTCTGATGACACACTGCCACTGAGTGCACTGTTTTCTCTAAAACTGAGATTAGGGTGTGAGCCATTTGTACCATCGGCCTTCTTCATGTGTGATGTCACTTCCTGGGCCTCTTTGATAGTTGCTATGACAACCTCGGCTCCATCCTCTAAAATGTTACCTTTGCTTCCTGAATTTGAGATCATTGTCTCTTTGTCCTTGACAGGTGTTTTGTTTAAGTCCGATAAACCGCTGGCTACAGACAAACCAGAGCCAAATCCAGATGTGTCCCCATTGATGGAGCTAGTGGAGGGATAGTCTAGAGTTCCTAGAATCTCCTGGGACCTGGTCATGTACCAAGGCAGAGCCTGAATCTTCCCTCTTAGTGCAGATGCTGGTAGTCTGCCTCCCAGGCTGGATGAGCTGGTTCTCAGATCAGATCCTGAACCAGATCTTCCAGGCTCCCTGCCTTCTAGACCCCCGACACCTTTAGAGGTGGTTGAGGTGAGCGAGGTGGTAAGAGTGAGCGGTGCATCTGTATTTTTAGGTGACAGGCTCTCATGGCTCAGAGAAACCCTCCTAGGTCCTGACTGGATGCTGCCATTGCGGCTGCTCCAAGGATGGATTCCATTCGGTGGACTGACAGTGTCCTTAAAAATCCCTTTGCTTGGATCAGTAGGGGAGACAGGAGAGCTAGCAGGTAGTGATAACGGGTGAAGATTGGTGGGAGAAGTGGGTTTGGGGGGCACTGGAGGGGGAATAGCTAGCTTGGTACCTGAATTTGAGCGAGGGATAAGGGGTTGGCTTGGCTTTTTTGTTAGTAAGTCATTCACATTGTTTTTGCCCTCAACTGTAGGAGTTTCCTTTTCATTAGGAATGTATGTTTTGTCTTTGGAAACAACATGTACTTCATTTTCAGGTGGCAGACTCTTTTTCAGTTTTGGGCTGTTTTCCTGCCTTTCTGTCTTTTCCTCAGCTTGTGTAGTTGTGATAGGAAGTGGCTGCTTGCTGCACCGCACTGCAGTGATCAGAGACGAGGGAGGCAATCCGCCCGATGTGACAGACTTAAACTCCATGGTGTCTGGTTCCATTTCCAGGAGTTCAGAAGACAAACGTCCAGAGGCATCCCCATTGCATTGGGCGTATGATCTGCCATGCTGTGGGGACTTGGGAGGAATGATCTGAGGTTTGGGAGGCAACTGAGGCTTTGGTGCCAATGGTGGTTTGACTTTAACTTCAGGTTTCGGGGATGGCTTTGGAGAACTGTGTTGCTGTCTGACATGTTGATTTAACTGGCCTTTCGGTGCTTCTGTTCCCTTCTTAATTTTACTGGACTGGGCTTTACTGGCAAGGGGTGATGACGGTTCTTTCCTTGGCATAGATGGAAGACCATTCCAGGTTCCACTTAAACGATTAGCATTTCGCCGATCAGCCAGCTCAGCGTCTGTAAAAGACAGAGATATCAAAAGAAATGGTCACAAAGAGAAATTCATCAATAGACTGAATCACCTTTTTTAATCAGACTAATGTTTAAGTGTTGTCACGTGTCGCCATTACTGGAAAAAAACATTCCACCACAGACAAGATAAACTGTCTTGTACATCAAGAAATTTCTATTTAAAATGCTGTATACAAACCTGATAGATCAGGGACTGGTGGAGTAAATCTCTCCTGTGCGTCAAAAAACTCGTCCTCAGACTCTGAGACGTTGTCTTTGACCAAAAGAGCTGGTTTGGGGTTCGGTGAAGGTGTCAAAAATAGACTCTCTTCATCCTTAGACAGACGGTGCTCTGACTGTCCTGCCTTGTTTCCAGGAATTGAACTTGTCCTTACTGGGACTTTGGGAGGGATCTTTTTCTTTTTTTTGATAGGTGATCTTTGAAAGGGCATGCTATCTATCATTCTCAAGTCTCTTGAACTAGGAATCTTAGAAATGCGTCTAAGTCCAGCTAGTCCAAGGTCTTCCTCCTCTTCATCGTCGTCATCATCATCATCATCACTAGTAGCCTCAGGAGGGCTAGGTAGGAAATCAGCCTTGGAGAGATCAGCAAAACAAAGACAAGAGTTGTCATTGCCGCGGTAATTGAGATTGGTGGGTCGCAGGGGCCCTTGGTGCCGTTTCGGCTCCAGGAGGTAGGGGTGGTGAACATCCAAGCTTGGAAGATCCTCGGCTGTGCGTGGTCCACGAAGAGCATCCAGGCGAGATGAGGCTTTGGCGGCAGCACTGCTCTCCTCCAGAGCAGCGCTCAGGGAACCACTGGACAAGCTGGAGAAGCTGCTGGTGACCCGTGGGTCAGTGTGGTACCAGGTGGTCTCCAAGTTCATTTCTTCATCCATAACACTGAATTTACGCAGGCCACATCCTGTTGCACCTCCTTCCTCTTCACTCTCATTTTCCTTACCTTCTGTTGTCACTATTATCTTCACTTCCTGTTTGCCTTTGTGCTCCTCCCTCTCTTTTCTCTCTTCTTCTCTCCTTTTTTCTTCCTCCTCTCTCCTCCTTTCCTCCCAGTCTTGACTTGCTGGATCTGGACGTTTGTAATTCTGAGAATCCATCGGGTCATCCTCATCTGTTGAGTCGTCTGAGTCACTGCAGCAGCGAGACACATAACCTAATAACACCAGGGAAATACACAAACACCACACAAGCATAGCAAAGAATGAGTTAGTGCTTTGGTATGGCAGAAAAATGTTTATTTATGATAGTATATAATGGTCTTTTCTATCCGTACCCGTACTGGCTGGTGACATACATCACCATGTGATGTGAAAAATGTCTATGAAAAGGCCAAAGCCAGAAAGTGATTGTTTTAAGTGAAACAGTTTTTGCTCACTTGATAGGGATTCATAGCACACGCCTTCTATTACGGCGAACCTCCCACACACACCTTCTTCAGCAGGGATCCGGTGCACCCTCACTTTTGGGCGCCCCAGACGGAAGACATTAACATTGGGATCCACCAGGAGTTTGCAGTAGCCTCCCAGCAGACACCCTAAGTCTTTGGCTGCCAGAGAGTCCATCAGTAAGGCAAATGGCTGAGAAAGGGAGGGCATTGCAGAAGATAAAGGTAAAGCAGAAGTGATTAAAGGCAAAGGGTAAGGGTAAGGAGGGGGAAGGCAATGGAGTGGGAGAAAGAAGAAGAGATAGTCACCTTTGAGTCAGTGAATTAGCATTGTATAGCTACCACACACTCCCTCAGGCTCCATCCTGTTGTATGTGTGTTGAAGAAAGAATGCCTGACCTATATTTACTCTAACATAAGCTGTGGTGCGGTCACAGTGTGTTGAGTGGATATCTATTTGTGTCAGTGTCTACTTGTTTATGAATAATAGAGCCTAGTATCTCGATAAATGTGTCTAAGCATCGTGTGCCTTCCATACCTTCATGTCATGCAGTGAGATGCGCAGCAGGCTGACTTTATCTGATTCCGATAGCAGCTCCACTCGGCTGATGTTGCTGAACTCGACCAGTGTAGAGATCACATTGAGCTTGTGGTTTATGACCTGGCTCATCCCATACTTGGCTCCCACAAGCAGGCTGACCAGCACTTCCCTGTCCTGAAGCTGAGTACATGTGAAAGGAAAAAAAATGTGCAAGATGTAAAAAAAATACAAAGGGAAAATAAATAAGGTGTGTGCTTTAGCAAATGGACCTACCACACTAAATAAGGCTCTTAACTCTTACCATCATTGTAGCTGTGTAGGAGCGACCCCCATAAGAGATGAGCTCTCCCAGCTGAGTGAGGTAGGCCAACCGAGCCTGAGAGGCAGATATTACCTATGACACCACAGAGACGTGGAAAAAGACAGGAGAGTTGCAGAAATAGCAGGACAGACAGAAAAAGAGGAGGAGAAATGCTAGAAAATATGCTCCACTCATTCTCCCAGACACATCACCCAAGCCACAGACCTACTCTTCCCCTTTTTATTTAATTACCTTCCCACCCTCCATCTATCTTTCTCCCAACCTGCTGTCATTCCATGTCTCGTTCTAAACCTCAGGGAGATTAGCAGACACTGTAAGTGTCAGCTAAAAAGTACCCCAAAGCCACTACTAAACTGTCATTATCTGTCTCTTTACGCCCGTCAATGCTTTTTTTCCACTCATCCGTCACTCTGCAGCTACCTTCTGG
Organism: Acanthochromis polyacanthus; assembly: GCF_021347895.1. Classification (NCBI taxonomy): domain Eukaryota; kingdom Metazoa; phylum Chordata; class Actinopteri; family Pomacentridae; genus Acanthochromis; species Acanthochromis polyacanthus. Next base: position 20,627,299 of record NC_067122.1, read on the forward strand.
CGTGGCTCGAGCAGGGACTGGATCTTTTTGAGGTGGTAGCTGATGGCTTTCCTCAGGTCTTTCTCCCTCATGTTGCTCAGCAGAGTGGGAGAGATGAAGCTGTCCAGACCAAACTCCTTTCTGCAAATGGCACAAGTACAGAGAAATGAAAATCACTATGTTTAAGGAGGAACTCCATCACCTCAGTGGCTGCTAAACACAGCGTCCAACAATATCCATTTTATTTAGTTCACTGAATGCCAACAAAATATTGCCACAGCAAAAGGGAAGCTTAGGACAAAGCATACAGCATGACATAACTAAAGACCAGGCACCAATGTCCAAACAATTTATTACCAACATTTCAGCAATATTTAGCCTTTTCAAGGCGAATGAGCAGCTCCTAGTTTTTGACAGGCATTTACAAAATAGCTTGTATCTTATTCACCTCATAGATATGGGGTATTTCTAACTTACTGACAACATGCTACCACACACACAATCACACACATCACATGCAGTAATAGTCTCTGCTGTGGCTTTTGAGTTGGTTGTCTAAATTTTTGCACAACAATATTACTCGGTCTACTCTGTACTTGTGTATGCTAATTACAACATTACCCCACTGCTGCATATGTACAACCGCAAGTTAAACTTCCTTGCACTCTTTTCATTATTTTGTTATATTTTTAAGCTGCTGATGTTTGAATTTTCCCCGGTATAAATAAAAAGTATCTATCTGGTTCTGTCACACGGATCTGGCAACCCTGATAGCATACGGTGTTACATGCAATTACACGTAATGACAACGATATACAAAACAATATCTAAAATAGTCCTTTTCAAGTCTTACCTCTATGGTAATCAGTAGCACTAACAATTAGAAAGTTTAAATTGTAATAAAAAATAAAAATGAAAAATGAGAAAAATAAAGCAAACACAAGCTTTACTAAAAGCCAACTTAAAAAAACAAGACTGTAATGGTGTATTTCTAACACAACTACCACTAGGTGTTACTATACTGGCATTTTTTAAATGACCTGCATCTAAAATACATCAAAGAATATATAATTGCACGGATGTATCTTAGCATGTTAATGTATGAGCTGGTCTTTCAGAAAATAGGGCTATGCTAATGTGTTTTTTTCTGTATTTTTACAGAACACTTCCACACACAGGTAGTAGGACAACAACACACCGCTGTGAGCAAACACAGACACAACATTTCCCATCACATTAGTAGATCAGGTTTAGTGAGCAGCCTCATCCCAGACAAATCACAATAATTGCAGCAGCAGAAAAACTCCCAACACCAACAATGTTACACAAAATCTATAATGAGAAGTGCAGCACCCAGAGGCACCCTGTCAGCGGGACCCTAAAATAACACACACATATGACTCACGTAATGCTCTTGATAGAGGTTCTGGTCTGTCCACAGCTATCTAGTCTCTCGTGCATGTGCAGGGCAGCCAGGCGGAGTGCAGTGTTACACTTCATCTCTACTGCGAAACGCTCCTGCAGCACGTCTCCAACACTCTGCAAACGAACAAAATCACAGAGTCACACAGACATCACAAACATAAACACACATTTCGCTAAACTGAACAGCGCCACAGTTTTAATATTTACTCGTAAAATCCCTCAACATGCACTATATGTCAGACATTGCAGAATACACAACTCTTGAGTGTCCTTAAGTAAAGCAACTGGGAACCTCAAAACTGTCAGCAAAAACAAACACAGCAGGAAGTAAAGATTCCTTTTTTGAAACAATAAATCAATGTGACATAAGCAGCACTCCCATGGCTTTACTGTGCAACAAAAACATGCAAAGACGGTGTGTGGCTTTGAGGTTTTTAATACAGGGTTAGAATATACTTTCAGAGCTGAGCTTCATCAAAGTCAGAATCTGTCTGGTGCATGCAAGGGGAGCCAAGTTTACTATTGACTCAAAGAACCTCAAATTGGTAACAAGACCGCAGCAGAAAATTATAGGAGATTAAGTCAGTTTTGAACTAATATCAGAAAGAAAAAAGGAGCAGCTGCATGTTCACTTCAAACATACACATTTGATGTAGTTGCCAGATCAGCGTCTACCAAACATCTAATATACAACCAGAACTCTGTTCTTACTGTGTCTACATTTAGATTTGTTTTTTCATGTAGGAGAAAGGGGACCATGTCTGACTAGTAGAACTCTCTAAGAAGACAAAGAACAAGGCAGACATGAAGCAGTGCCGCAAATATGAGATACGGCTTCTCTGACCTGTAAAAAGAGGTACTCAAAGGCAGAGGGGTCGTCCTGCAGCAGGTCCACAGGGTCTCTGGGGATGAAACAAACCCTGAACAGACACCTGTAATCATGGGAGTCTTTTTTCTGCACCACCTACAGAAGACAAAAGATAAAGCTGTAAATACGTAGACATCTTAGCTGGGGTGAATTGTCTTGTCAGTTTGACTGTATTACTTGAAAGTTAAATTAAATACACCCTCTTAAACAAAGCCATCCACAGCTAGTGTATGTTTGTGTGCAGCTTTATTCGTTTGTTTTCCTTCACCTTCTGTATGAACTCATCTTCATGCAGGAGCAGTAGTTTAGTGATGCTGTACTGTTGCTCTAGCACCAGGGCAAAGTACTCAATGGCCCGGATGGACAGTTTATCCTTCAGAGTCAGAACAATGTCCTGGAATGATGAAAAAACAACAGTTCAGACCCCTTAGACAAACATGTTTCATCCCAGTCTGCTGATGGCAGATGGACGCATCTGATCCCCCTTCTCAGCTTGCCTTTAGCAGGGGAATACAAACTGGAATACAAATACAAAAGCTGTTGTACCAATAATCATAAACTCGTAAAGGCAACAACAGGCTTCCTACAAGTTTGCTGTCTCATTATGGTGATTACACACAGCACATTTTGTGTCTGTGAACTAGACTTTAATGAATATATTTAAAATTACACACAAAATACAGCTTTGCCCTCTTAACAGACAAGTTCTTCCCACTGTAAAAAGTGCTTTGAATCACTAAAAACTCCTCACTTTTAAATATTTCACAACCTCCTCCAGAAACACTGTCATTTTTTAATGCATTATTCTATCCTTAAGAACAGGAACAACAGCTGCAGCCTACCCACAACCCGACACCTTTGGGGCAATTGCGCCATGAATTGCACTGTGCTTAATTGCAAATTACACCCACTTATTTCTAGGAACCTCATGCTTGGTCTCATGATGCTTGTAAGAAACTGAGGGGGCTTTTGATCGGCTCTACTGAGGGTGTTATGTTCTCTATGAAACATAATAAATGCGAAAGTACATTCAGCGTATTCAGCTCTGTGTACACTAGGGAATGGTAGAGAATAGAATTTTTTTCTTATTGGCTTTCAGAAAACGCAATGGTACCGATGCAGCCACGTCTTGGGCCAGTGATTCGCATTATCTAACAATCCATCTCCCGTTACAAGTGAACAAGTCGTGTAGCTGTTATGGCCTTTCGAGTTTTGAAATTATAATTTTGACCTTTTGTTACTGGCCACCAAGAACTACAGATAGTCCTTCCATGTAAATCTTTCTAACTACCCTGCATCTAAAGCATACCTTGACAGTAGTAGTGTTGTCGAACTTGAAAGCCTTGGTTTGTCCGTTCTCTAAATAGACTTTGAGGACATTGGGCAGGAAGAGAAGAGAGTTTCCCTGAAGGAGAGAAGTGGAAGACGTGGTGAGACAGGATCAATATCAAATGAGAAAAGATCAAATAGGAAAAAGGCTGCCTGACAGCTTAGAAGATAAGAACAAATAAAGAATATTCAAAACTGCGATAGATCCAGAAATAAAAGTCATTCATCAGAGGCTAAGAGCAGCCTTCCTCCTGCATCAGATAAGATTTTCCCACCTGAGTGTGCCCATTGACCACCACCTCTTCTGCAAAGCGCACTTTAACTGGATTACTCCTCAGACGAGCTCTCTTCTCTGCGGACATAATGGATGACTTGGGATTCTGCAACGCACCGACACATAACAGGGTCATTCTGCATGTCAGATTTGGACCGTGAAGTAAAGCACACAAACTCAGAACAATGCAATGACACTGTAAAGCCTCAGCTGTGCAAAGAGGGTCAACACACACATGTTTACATTCACACATCACAACACAATGTGAAGCAATTTAAAGGCAGTTAATCCTGCCAGAAGATGCAAACTTAGAGTCACATGCTTGGAAACACACAGACAGCTTATGCTTAAATGAAGGATGGTGTAATGTGTATGTGAGTGCTTGTGTTGATGAAGGGAGGTCATCAATGTCTTCTTTGTACTCACCGTCATGTGTCGAAGGATAGTCACATTGATACAATCCTCCAAGTCCCTGGGGAAGATGGAAAAAAACACACATTTGAATGCACGCATGCACAAGAGAGATCGTTATCTTTGTGTCCAGCTGTCAAGTAAGCATTTTCTCCATTGACCCTTGCCCTGAACTTGTTAGGCCTTTCACAAGCACACTCTCACACATGAATCATCCAGCTCTCAGAAATGCACTCCAGAAAACATCTCTAAAACAGTGCATTGAATCACCGGATAGACCACAAGCACCGGTCTCAGAAACTCAAATGATTTCTCACTGTTCCAGAGAAGCTGATACATCAGTCAGTGACACATTGAAGAAAAAACACAACAAATGCAGATGCCACCAGATGCCCAGTCGAATCAGATTTCGTATCAAGATGGCAGGATGAAAAGATTTCAGTGGATTTAAAACTGGGTTCATTGTTAGGGCACAGATGGCAGGAGCTTCAGTCATTAATACTAGGGATGGATATCATTCAAATTTTAACATTACTACTACTTTCAATGACACTGCGTATCGATTTGGTTCTATAACGGTATTCTTATTGGTACTTTTTGATTGTTTTCGTTTGTTTTGTTTTTAAAGAGAAAAACAGGCTAATTAAGAACAGAACAAAGATTTCTTTATTTTCTCATACATACTGTTTTCAAATGAAAATTTAGTTAAACACTACAGTGGACACTGTCACATGTTAATCACAAAATGAAACATTATGCAATGAGTTTCATTAAACTGCAGTTTTACAGCAGAATTTAAAGCTCATCTTGGACAGATAAGTAAAAGTCAGTACACTGTTTAGAAAACCTCCTTCACTCTTTACTTGTGAGTATAACAATAATGCAGGACTTTGACAGCATGTTTACTGTGTGATTTTAAAAGTTTTGTGAAGAAAACAGTTGAAGTGCTTTTCTGTGACTAACACCAACACTCAGTCAGAGAAACAGTGTAAACAAAGACAGTTTGTCTGCAGCCTCCAAATCACTAAATCCTGCTGTTCTGTGCTCTGAAAGTGAAGCTACAATTTTGAACATTTTAAATGATGCTCTGAATTTCAGACCAACTTCATGAACCCAGTCACAAACAGCTAGTGATTCATTCAGTTATTTGAGATTAACCATGCTCGGCTGCTAGCTAACATAACATGTCTGGTTAGCATGAACGAGTTTAGCAGTCAGCGTTTCTATCAGTTTCCATTTGTATGTGATGAACTTTTACTTAAACTGAAATTAAACTGTGAGCAAAAACGATCAATCAACAATCACACAGAGGGGAATATTACATTGCATAAATACAGGGCATGAACCGCTCATTTCAAAGATGTCTGTACAATTGAGCGTTCAGTTGTATAAATAAGCAAATGCACTGATCTGTAGAGATTTTACCATATTTTCGACAAGTAGGGGAGTGCATATTGCGCCAAGAGGACAGTACGGGCCTGAAACATTGACCTCTACGGTGAGGAGATGTGGTGGTGCTGTGATGCTGTTATGAGTATTTTTCTGGTTTGATTTGGGTACAAATCAACACAAAGTTGCTCTGAATGATCACATTTCACATCCTAGGATGAAACTGGGAGTGGTCTCTTCCAGGATGACTGGGCTCCCATTCACAGGGCACGAGGGTTCACTGAATGGTGTGATGAAAATTACTTGTTGTGGCCTTCACAGTTCCTAAATCTCAATGAAGTTAAACAATCACAGTGAAGTTAAACACCCATAAGAGATTTTGGATGGACATATTCAACAGCAATCTCTACCACAATCCTCAAAACAACAAATGTGGACTAGTAGAATCAATACGAGGTCCCACTGAAGCTGTTTTGTTGACACATGATGGCCGAGCACCTTATTAAGACACTTTATGTTGTTTTTACCATTAATTTGTCAGATAGATAGATAGATAATCTCTGCAGTTCCTCTCACCTTAAGACGTTTTCCACCTGCTCTGCACTCAAATCCTCCAGCACTGCATCATTAATCTGCAGCACCTGGTCCCCTGGGTACAGTATCCCATCTGCAGGACTCCCTGCACACACAGTGAAAAGAGTCAGCGTCCGAATAAAACAAAAACCTGGCTGCACGCATGAGGACAAAGGAAGATGTACACACAGATGTAGGCATCCACACACACACACACACACACGCACAGACTGACATACATGCTTATTCAACATGGCTGACTCAACAGCTCCCCAGGATGTGAGGGGTTACGGTTATTCTGGGTCTCTTCCAGCTCTGCTCCGCTCTGCTTTCTCTAGTTATTTATACTCATTTATCTTCAGGCAAGAGAGCACGACTGAGGCACAGCAGTTTCAGCTTACGCTAATACACACATCCACAAACATACTATGCGCGTAAACACATACACACATTTTTCACACACCCAGTCTGCTTGGCAAAGCCCCGTCTGTCCCTGATTTCTGACCCACTGATGACATGCTGCGCTGCTCTGCAAGCTTTTACACACAAACAGACACGCAAAGCCAAACCCCGCCCGGTTGGCTTTTTTCGGTCCTGTCCCTTCCTCCTCTTTCTTTTTCTATCTTCTTCCTCATCCACCACTTTCCTCTAACCTTCACCCCCTCATGCCCTCCATCTTTACTCCCTCCCTGCCCTCTGCACACTTTCACGCTCATTATTTTGTTCTCTTTGGCCACATTTGCACTTTGCTTGGTGTCTATTCCCTACTGGATCTTCCTGCTGGCATCTTCTCTCTCTATTAAATCTTGTCTTCTTTTATCACTCCCTCCCTCCCTCCGTCCCTCTCTCTCTCTCTTTCTCACTCTCTCTTTCTTTGGCAGCATATAGCAATTACAGAGCCGGTGGCAGGGTGGGATCCTCCTCAGGGCATTTATCAGCTTATTTTGCAGGATCGATGTAAAAGTAATGGATCAGCATCTCTCTCTCTCTTTCCCTCCCTCTCTCTTTCTCTGTCTCAATCACCCCCCCCATCAAAGTTGCCTAAATGAAAAGTGATTGAATTTAGAAAGGATGAGCAGGTGGCTCTGTTGTTTCTGTGGCTTCTCTGGCAACGTGCCGCATAGTCCGCATGCCAGGAAAGAGTCAGTGTGTGTGTGTGTGTGTGTGTGTGTGTGTGTGTGTGTGTGTGTGTATGTGTGTGTGTGTGTGTGTGTGAAAGAGCGACAAAAGAGTGCGTAAATCTGACTCGCTGCAGGCACTGCACTGTTGCATAAAGCAGGTGGCCATTTGGAAAAGGAAGCAGGAAAAACAAAGTGAACTGCCACACAGATTAACACGTCACACCACGATGCCCCCGCGCACACACACACACACCGCCGTGTACCTGGAGCGACGTCCCTGACCAGCAGGGGTGCGTTTGTAGTGAGGGTGAAGCCATGTCCGGTGCTGCTGTCCAGGACCGGGTCCCTGGTGATTTGCAGCGTCAGCTTGGCCTGGAAGTTCTGATTGGACAGACTGTTGGAGCGCTGCGACCTCCCATCGCCTAGCAACCGCTCTCTGAGGAGGTCAGACAAGGGGACAGGTTATCAGACTGGAGGCTGCAACTGTCACCAAGAGACACATTCAGGTGGATGGAGGAGGAGGCAGTTAATTTTCTCCCTTAAAAATCATGCCTCTTGTTTACTAGACAATGAGTGACTATTAAAAGGTAAAGAAGGATGTGTTGTTATGTCACTTTAGATATCCCTTAGAGCTACATTAGAGTAATATTCATTGAAGGCTATACGCTATAAAATAGTTCTTACTTTTTCCTACAGTAATAATAGTTTACTTCACTGACTGTCAAAATAATAATAAAAAAACAGCAAAATTTCAAGAATATGGTGACATCCTTAAACTTCTTCATTTGTCTGTTTTAGAAGGATATAGTCACATCTGAGAAGCTACAACTGAGAATTTTTAGCTTCAAATAAGAATTAAACAATCCATTAATTACCAACATACTAAGGAAAGAAAATTGACACAATGGTTTGCATTTTTTTTCCAGTTGTGGGAACTTCTAATGAAACTATGCTCAACCATCAAGCTATGTTAATTTATGGTGATTTTTTTTCCTCCACAATCTAAGGTATTTTTAATTATCAGTCTTGAAATTGTCCAGCTATGTTAAGACTGAGGAGGACATTTTTAATCCTGGAGTCAATGTAAGGGAAAATTAAGCTATCAAGCCAATTTCACTGAATTTTATCGATTTGATTTTAGTGTTAAATCAAATCTTGAAATAACACACAATATTAATTTGACACAATCACCAACATTATTACATCAACACAACTCACCAAAACCATATTTGCAACTTAAAATGTTTATCTAAATCAATAAATCTTTTTTTTTTTTTTTTGTATTTTACAACCATGCATTTAATAAAGTGGTGAGAAGATGACCATGAATTACTTTTTGGATTGTACTTAACGTAGCCAATAGATTGTTATGATTACTTTTTTCCCCATTTCTAACATGGTATACGTTTCCAAAAGGTTGTAATAAATAACTCAAAAACATAATTTGTCTGTACAGTTTCATATTCATCAGATATTGATATTGGAGAAACACAGGAAATGTGGGGAAAGAGAGCAGAGAATAACACGTAGTAAAAGTCTGGGTCAGCCGGGAATCGAACCAGGGACTCACTGCTTAGAAGTACAAGGAAACAATAAATCGTCTCAACAGCCACTGTAGAGAGGTCAGTTCATACAAACTCCTATATACACTCAACAAAAATATAAACGCAACACTTTTGTTTTTGCTCCCATTTTTTGAGATGAACTCAAAGATCTAAAACTTTTTACACATACACAATATCACCATTTCTCTCAAATATTGTTCACAAATCTGTCTAAATCTGTGATAGTGAGCACTTCTCCTTTGCTAAGATAATCCATCCCACCTCACAGGTGTGCCATATCAAGATGCTGATTAGACACCATGATTAGTGCACAGGTGTGCCTTAGACTGCCCACAATAAAAGGCCACTCTGAAAGGTCCTGGGCTGGTGTGGTTACACGTGGTCTGCGGTTGAGAGGCTGGTTGGATGTACTGCCAAATTCTCTGAAATGCCTTTGGAGACGGCTTATGGTAGAGAAATGAACATTCAATACACGAGCAACAGCTGTGGTTGACATTCCTGCTGTCAGCATGCCAATTGCACGCTCCCTCAAATCTTTCCACATCTGTGGCATTGTGCTGTGTGATTAAAACTGCACATTTCAGAGTGGCCTTTTATTGTGGGCAGTCTAAGGCACACCTGTGCACTAATCATGGTGTCTAATCAGCATCTTGATATGGAACACCTGTGAGGTGGGACGGATTATCTCAGCAAAGGAGAAGTGCTCACTGTCACAGATTTAGACAGATTTGTGAACAATATTTGAGAGAAATGGTGATATTGTGTATGTGGAAAAAGTTTTAGATCTTTGAGTTCATCTCATAAAAAATGGGAGCAAAAACAAAAGTGTTGCGTTTATATTTTTGTTGAGTGTATCTTGGGCTCTAATGCATCATGTGGACATCCAGTGTTTGTATAAAATGCATTTAAATCTAAGAGTGTCCCTGAGGCCTGCAGTTTTGATCAGCTGGTCTTAACATGTTGCAACTTTTCCCAGGACTGACTAAGAGGAAGTTTACTGGTGTTCCTCTGCAACGCCTCCTTTGCTGAGAATGAGAAACCACTTAGCGGACAGCAAGAGAATGAAGGGTTCTTGAAAGCATATTTGTGGTTCCCTGTGTGGTGCGTTCGTATGTGAGACAGGGACAGCCGGGGTTTGAATATTTAATCAACTATGTGTGTCAATGTGTGGGGACGAGATCTGGTGTTTATTCATAACATATCTACTTTCTCCCACATCTTTCTGCCTTATTTTTGGGGTATTTTCTTTTCTATTTTTACAGTCATTTCTATTTAACAGTGAAACATTTCCTCAGAACTAAAACACACATACCTCTGCACTTTCTGCATTCTTTCATCTCTGGAGAATTTGGCAACAGTCCTAGAAGTGGATGAAGCTACTTCCTGGACTCTTTATCCCAAACTCGACTGTTTAGTTTTTTTCCTACTGTGTAAGTTGTTTTAGTTGTTCTTGCTGCAGTAGTTTGTGTGGAGGGGACATTTTTTGCTGTATGCTCAGTTTCTTTCCATCTAAATCCACACACTGGATATTTAATCAGCTCCATGAGGTTTTTGTATTTATGCCCAGCCACTGACAAAACTGTTAAAAAGTAATCTCACCTGGGATATTTCTCCACACTATTTCTGTTTTATTTTTAAAAAGTCCATATTATGCACATTTAGAGGTTTGTAATTCTATTTTTCAGTCTACTAGAATATGTTTACATGATATAATTTTTAAAAGGCACCTCTTTTCACTTTCTGTCTGAAAGGCTCCGTTTTAGGTACTGTCTCTTCAAAACTCTCCTACAAAAAAAGGTCAATCTGCTCTGACTGGTCAGTTGGCACGATGAAAGACCTATGAGTGTAGGGATGTATTACTCTAGTAAACAAAAAATTACAGACTGCAAGGAAGCTGCTTATTCTGTATTTGATGGCGTGCCAAATTTGCCACTATGCAGGTGTTATCTAAATGTGTTTCATGATGATGTCAATAAGTAGCAGAAGAAAAGCCTTGACTTCAATCAAGCTGTTTTTGGCAGGTTAGGAGCAGTAGTTTCTGTGGGGGAGAATTCACTTTTTCCATCAGAATTGTTGCAGAATTTTACCTTTTATAAGTAAATTTAAAAAACAGCAAACAATGAAAGGAAACAAAAGCACTATATAGGCTTTTTAATAGCATTTCCTAAACTTTGAAGAGTCCCTTTGCCTTCAGCTCCAACTTTTGTTCTTTCCGTACCTGCTGAGGGACTCTCGGGTGCGTCGTATTATTGTTCCCACCACCTGCTGCACCCGACTGGCCCTCCGAGCCGGAGACCTGCTCCTACATCGCTCCTTCTCCTCCATTTATCTGAAGTGACAAACAGAGAGAAGGATATGAGTTCCATGCATCACTGCAAATAAGCAAAACGCAGGCAGGAAAGGAATTGTGGGAGGAAGATGAAAGGATTTGGAGGGACAAAATAAATTAGAAACTGCTTTGAGTTTGGGTCTGTCTTTTATAAACCGTGTAATCCGTGCCAGGATTGTGCTCCAGCTACATTTGCATCCAGTCTGCTCTCTTTTTATATGCAGCACATGTAGCCAGCCTTGAATACGATGAATAATCAGACATGTGAACAGAAAGCAAGAAAAGGCTGGAGGAGAAAGGGGGCGGGGTTTAGACAGCATGAGCCTAAATGACCTGATTCTCAGCAACAACAACTGCGCCATCACACAAGAACAGGATTCACAAAGAGTTCAGCATAACAATCTGCATGTTCACCACCACTCTGCAGCTGTGTGCACTTTCTGCTTAGCTTGCCCTTTAAACAGGGGAGCGGTGGGGACATAATGAACGATGGAGGGCTGCAGCTGAACCCCAGGGAGGCAAAGCCGGTCAGCATTGAATCCAGACCAAATCTTAAGACTTATGACTCCCCTCAACTGTGTTTTGTTTCTGTCAGCCAATCAATACGCTGCCACTGCAGAGCCTTGTACGGCCGCCGATCATTCCTTCACAGGCTTCACTGTCTGTTACTGAAAATATGTGTGGAAGCTGCAGCTGTGAAATCAAACTTGTGCGGTTCTGATGATTTAAAGCAAGCAATTAATTTGTGACATTAGAGGTGAAATAAGTTATGTTGTTTTTTTTATTTTCTGCAGATTTTGCTTTGCTGCTGTCTTGTGCTTCATTTCATCTGCTGCTTACGGCTGTACTGGACTGTTGGACTGCGCGATGGAGAGAGAAGAGAGTGAAACTTTGGCATAGAGGGGAAGAGTACCGATCCAGACCTGATCAATATAGCTAACGATGATGAATGACGAATGCGCTCCCAAAACCTAATGATCCATACCTCGGCCTCAGGAAAAAAGAGAAAGAAAAAGAGTCAAGAGCTTAGTTTGATCAGCTCTCTGAAATATGGAGCAAACTTCCGCAAGCCAATAGTTTTTTTTTGTAAATATCTCAAAAGAAGCACAACAGTATTCTGGCCATCTGCCACACTTGTTTGTACCATTTTAAAACAGGCCTCTGTCAAATAAATAAGGAAGGTTGAGTCATTATAGTTCTATTACCTCACTGTACTTTAAGCTCTGGAAACAGTATCCGCTGCATTGCAATCAATAGATGATGTTAAGCAGCACTTCTTTGGGAAAAATGGCATTTATGTGATAGAATAAATGATTTGTTTTTATTTACCAGTGACTAAATCAGCAGTTTCAGGTCATCTGTGGTAAAGTGATGGCTGGCTGTAGGCCAGCGGTGACTAGCCCCCCTCAACGGTAGTAAAGCATGTAGTGTAGGTCTGTGCTTTAAGAGGATTTGAGGCCTTCGCTCTGCACAGGCCTGCATTGGTCAGGGTGTCACTTTAGCACCTCCTGCTTATCCGGATTGAGGCAGATTGACGTGAATGAAGAAGGCTCAGAGAGATGAGGTGGATGACAGCTGCACATGAGTGTGATCGTTGACACATCCGCCCCACTTCGATCACTGCCAAAAACAAAAAGCAACACACCAACCTGCTTCATCCACATCAGGAAACATGGTTGGACCGTTAATACAGACTTGGATGTGCACACGTGTCAGTGTCGTGCTCGAGTGCAGCAATCAGTGGTGAGTCAGACGACAGTTTTTGCTGTCATTCTCCTTCTTTCTCTCTTCGGCCTTTCATTTTCTCCCTCTCTCTTTCTCTCACCTTCGCTGTCCTTGCCGAGTCAGGTAGTCATCTCCAGTGACAGTCTCTGTGGGCAGCAGCAGCCAGCCTTTCTCTATACACATGCACATCTTAAGCACTTGATCAAATTCTTCATTATCATCAACAGCACATGTTTGTAACTTCACGACCGCAGCTACTTAATCAAGGACGACCACATGCTGAGCGTGTGCTTCTGTCCGTGACCCTGAAATTCTTAAACAAGCCAATATTGTACCTAGACATAATGTGCTATGAAATAACTGGCGGTACACTGCTGGAAAAGACAGGAAAGTCAAGTCCAATCCACGCTTTCGGGGCCTCACATCTTGTCCACCTATTTTAAGCAAGCAGCACAATGTTCCGCATTTATACCAAAGATAGTGAGAGTGTGACTCACCGTGATGTAGCTTGTCTCTTCAGCACTCCAGAACACGCGTACCCTCGTGTCCTCTGAGACATCAGCTCTGTAGCCCCTCCAGGATTGGCTGAAAGGAGGTGGAGAGGGTTCCTTGTGATCATCAGGGCCAATCCCGATCTGGTGCGGCCACCTGTGCAGAACACAACAACGTTATCAGGGAGGCCTGTCAAAACCTATAAACAGAGCTCATGTCCACATGGTGAGTTTAAAATTAGAATGAAACGACCAGCTCCTCAGCCTGAATAAGCTCGAATCAGCCGCGTCTACCTTTAAACTTGAACTTCTTTGCTGTAGGCACCAGAGCTATACTCCATTTGTTGATATTTTCAGTGTGAACACGCAAGTATGTCAAGCAAAGCAGATGTGAGTCCAAAGCAGCTCTGTGGTTGTGGTTTTCCAAGAGGCCCCTCCTCTGGTCCCAAAGGCTCACTCGCTCTTTTTCTCTCCCTCTCACCCGCCTCTCTCTCTCTCTCTCTCTCTCTCTCTACCTCTACTCCTCCACAGCCTCAAAGCACATGGCGATGTGGAGACAAGGCACTCCATCTCCGTCTGGTTGTCTAAATTAAAATTTCATACAGCCCAGTTCAGTTAACAGTTCTTACTGGGCGCTCTCTAAAAGCAAAGAGGACAGCCTGTGAATCCTGATGTGGCAGAGAGAGAGAGAAATGCTGGCAGGCAAACACAGATCTTGGCTAATAGTAGAAGAGGACACGTCTTTCATATGAACATCAGGGCAGATATGGCTGCAACCTTAGCCAGCCACTGGTTTGGGAAGGAAAACACACTTGGGGAATGCTTTGTTGCGAGAAGCCTGGCTGTTAAATTAGGAGAGACACTGAATAAACATTCTTGATCTCGTCTAAGGAAACCGCCTCATTTTGCACTTGAATGTTGATCTGTGAAGTAAACTTCTCGCTCCCCGGGGCTTTCATTTCCAAGAGGGAGCAGAAATCAAGGAACTGATAGTCCCATCTGTGCAGCTCTTCCATCAGGCCCGGTGTCCCACACACAGAGCTCTTTCACGAGGCCCATGTGTCCCACTGAAAAGCCAGCATAAGACCTGGACCCGCACAGACTGCAGGGCACATGAATAATGTATGGGGCTAATGCAGCTAGCTCAGCCTCCAACCGCCTCCTTCTGCCAGTTTGCCAAAACAGGCTAGAAGAAGAAGAGTGTAGAGAGAGAGAGACAGACAGGAAAGACGTATGGGGGTTTCAGGGGTGAGTAGGGGGAGAGAGGAGGGGACTCTAAAGGGGCTGAGAAAAGGGGAAGGAATACAGAAAAGAGAATTGGTCAAGGCAAAGAAAGGGAGAAAGCACAGGATATTGAAAGGGGGAAGAAAAGGGGGAGAATTTTTAAGAGGGGTGAAGAGGGCAGCGGCACAGAAATGAGAGAGGAAAGCTGCAGGAGGAGAGAAAAGAGAACAAAACAGAGAGAGGTAGAGAGGAGTGGGGAAAGTGTGATCAATACAGAGTTTCTAAACCATCTGAGAGCAAACAAAGCCAGGCAGCAGACACTGATATATGGTGAGTTGTTAAATAAATACAGCCATGCAGCATTGTTACATCACCATCTGTGCTCGCGCCAAATTAAGAGAGCTCTCGGTTTTCTCGCAATGTGAAGGCATTTTCACTTGATACAGTTAAGCCTGTCTGTCTGAAAGAGTTTGGTCCTGAAACAGTAGTGAATGCTGTCCTCCACCGTTGTGTCCTGAAGTCCCTGAACACACCACACACAGCTCATCTGTAGGCTGTGCAGCACGTCTGGCCTTTCACTCAGTCACCCTGCTCTCCTCCCTTCACCTTCTCACCCCTTCGCCAGTCTACACTGTGTGCACGTAGAGCGCTGAATATGAGGTTATGAAGCCTGATCCGATGCCTCTGTCTGCGTCTCATTTCTCCGAGACACCCTGCCTCCTCTCTCCCCTCATTTCCCCCCGCACAATGTCTCTCTGTCTCTGACAAAACAAGCAGACACTCAATTCTGGTTCGAGCACGCATTCAGCTCAGAGAAGTACT
Organism: Acanthochromis polyacanthus; assembly: GCF_021347895.1. Taxonomy (NCBI): domain Eukaryota; kingdom Metazoa; phylum Chordata; class Actinopteri; family Pomacentridae; genus Acanthochromis; species Acanthochromis polyacanthus. The sequence goes on from NC_067122.1 coordinate 20,642,824, forward strand.
GCATCCTGTCCTCAGGGGGTTGAGAGGTGGTACTGAACGAGCAGTTCCTGTGCAGCCAGCGGAATAGTAAAACTGTTTCAAGCCCAATTAGCACTGCTGGGTCGGTGCAGGCCACGGCAGGTCAGACCAACCTGGACAGGGCCTAGAAATGTCGCATTCGGGCACGAAGCAGAAGAGAACAACGCACGGATGCAGCCGTCGTCTTGTTAAACTGACAGCATGAATTCTCATTTCTCAGTCGTCTACGCTGCAACAAAAACGCTCACACACACACGTACACATATGGGCTTTATGTGACGAGCAAGTTTGGCATGACACAACTGATAATCAGGCTCCAGCAGCAGCCTTGCTCACTGACTCAACAACAGTTTTTATTTAGAAAGGGCCAGTTGGCTGTTATTGACATCTTGTTCCCAGTCTGTCCCACACACACGCACACATACACACACACACTCAGTCATACCCGCCCCCCACCCCACTCACCGGATACAGCTGCACCACATGAGGCTCAGCGTAGCAGCAGCAGGAGTTGGTTCAGCAACTCAACATTTCATTTTGGTTCACGGTTGCTGCCAATAAAGTTGGACACAGACTTTCAAGAACATTCAGTGCAACAGCAGCTAACCAGCACAGAGCTGCATCATATTTCATGAATGCAAAGCTGTAAATATAAGGAGCAAGAAGCAGAGCGGACATTAAATACGCCATAGGTACAGGAATTTATGATTCTCCGCTTTTCATTAAGAGTGCAGTCCTCGTTCATTGTTTAAACTTGTGTTGAATGAGATGTAAAGTGAAGAGAAGTAAAATATCTCAGTATTACGCATGTTTGCATCTAAAATTTGAGCATCATTTGAAAGTAGGTGAACGGCTGCAAACAGCAAACACATGCTGAAAACATTTCATGCATTCCATGATCTTATTGCATTTAAGGTTGGTGTTCATGGTCACAGGCAGCTTCTGCAACAACTGGACAGTTTGATTTTTACAGAAGGAGCTAGTAAATTGTCAACAAGGGCCAATTTTTTTAAAACAAAATTATATATGTTAAAGCTTGATCATTTCATAAAATTTGTTGAAATTATAAGTATCCTTAATGAGAAAGCCAAGCTCTTCAGGTGCTGTGTGACATGCAGAAATCTCAGTTGTTCAGGGTGTCAATATGTACGGTGGCGTCCATTTCTAAAAACTCTTGAGAAACATTTTATTCTATATAGAGAATCAACATGTGTATTCACATACCTAAAAAAGATAGTGACTGAATTTTTTTTTTTTTTTAAATATGAGAAAAAGAGCAGTTCTGGCGTCCCTTAAACCGCTCATGGACGAGCCTCGGTGTATTTTTAACATCTCTAGCCCACTGAACTTCAGTACATTTTTTTCAAACCCACCTTGAGTGCACTGACCTGGATTTTTACTGACTTTCTTTGAGTGCTATTGGTCCACACTCCTGAAATAATTTTAGCTTGAGTTAAAGCTTTTTAAACTCAAAATAAATTAGTCATGTAGTTCTGAACAAAGGATTCTCATTAAGTTTGGTTTATTAACCAAACTAGCAGAGTGTAGATGGTCTATTGTTCCACTGCTTTAGTCCAAGCCGAAATACATTAAGAACTACAGGATGGAACTGCCATTAAACATTTGTAGCCTGTAGAGGATGAATCCTACTGACTTTCCTCTGACTCTTTCCTCTAGTGCAACCATGCGGTGAGGTTTTTCCTTGCCTTGGACAGTCAGACCATTCTCTAGTGGTGAAACAGAACTGTGTAAAATGGTCTGATTGCACCTCATCATCATTCTGCTGTATTTCTTCATATTTAAGCACCTACTCATTATGAGTTGACACAAAAATTTGTACAGACATTCACTGTTCTGTATACATATATATCCCAAAAAATTCTGAGTTTCCCTAACTCAGATAGATTACCGTATAATTTGGCACAGACATAATGTCCCAGGATGACCTGAAATAATCCCTAACACTTGAACTAGCATCAAATCAAAGTGTTTAGTGCGAAATTAGCAAATTTTAGCACACCAGCTTGCTAAATTTACATAATTCCACATTACATCTGATAAATGTTGGTGCGTGTTACTGTGCACATGCTAGCGTGCAGTTAATATTTGACTCTACGCTAGCAACTCTATTTGACCCATGTATTGCCTCACAGACAAGTTATTGTGATTCTGTTTAGATTTTGTTTAGTTCTGTTCACTTGTTGTCTTTGCATTTGTGTCGTTAAGGACGACAGGCTTCATACAGTGACGGTCTGAGCTTTGTTCCATTTTCTGTGCTTCCACATAAGAGCATCAAAGACACCAAAAAAGGAAAATATTACTTTTACAGCTATCAAACAACAGTTTGGTGGCTCGTGTTAAGTCGATCATCAGTGCTGTTTGTTGTGTTTAGTCGGTGTCCCTGTTTCCCACGTCTTCCAGACATAATCACATCTTCTGTTCTTCATTCAGTCTGTCAGCTCATTCCATTAGCATTATGAAGACAGGGCTCACCATGCGCCGCTCATTTCATTTCCCCTTTCATCAGCGACCTGGCAAGGCTTGTGTTCCCCAGTGCACTATTAAATAATGAGTCTTTTAATAGTACGCTGCATTGTGTTACAGATCTCTGTCAACGGTTCTGATGGTTCCGGAGAGAGAAAGACAGAAAGACAGACACAGAGAGCAAGAGGAAGATCTTGATGTCTAAGGAAGGCCTTTGGATGTTGAAGGATGATAGATGTCGCAAGTCTGGAAAGTCTGTCTCAGTGTCTGAGCCAGTTTCCTTCAAAAATTGCACAATAGAGGCCTTATCTTAAAGTAATACGAGGGCAGTCGGTTAGCCAGGAGCTACAACAGTCCTCTGGAATACCACTTGGAGCAAGACTTTTAATATTTCATCACACAGGAAAGAGCAGAAAACCTGGTTATAGACAGCTGATGATTTACTTTAGGGTGTTTTGAGGCAAGTGCGCTTCAGTCTCAAAATGTTTTCTGCTATATGCTCATTAATGGGGTTGGCCTACATTATGGCACCGCTGCCAGTCAACTGTGCCATCACCATGGAGCTGTCACATCAATGAGGTCACGTCTCCGTTTGTCTCTGCAGTAGTAACACTGGTACAGTTTGAGGAAGGAAAAAAACACATGTGGGCTACAATACTCCAACCAAGTTCCAGTACGCATTAATGCAACCACTAAATAAATCAATATACAGCCATCAGTCCATCTGCTGCGATCACCACACATGGACGCAACCCCTGACCCATTATTTAACGGAATTGATCAATTGACAGCCTCCAGTGGCAGCAGCAATATGAATATGACTTCTTTAACTATTAGAGGCATTGGGTCAGAGTGTTGGTGCTCCAGCTACAACACAGTGTGGCCTGGAGACATGGAGCTGAGACTACAGATGCAGAGAGGAGGCAGAGGATGGCTGGCTGGCTGGCTGCAGTGAAGTGGGACAGAGCAGCAGTCAGCAGAGCAGAGCGAAGCTAATGCAGCCAGGCATCAAGTCTTTCCTGATGTGCAAGTTCTGCCCGTCTTGTTTCTCCTCTGGCTGAGTGACCCCGAGCAGCAACTCCCATCTCATGTGCTAGCGTCCATCCCTGAGTCACAGCACAAAGCCTGCAGCGGAGCAGAGCGCAGGCGGCACATAACACGCACTACTCTCCAAAATACGCACCATTTACAGCAGCATATGTTGCTATTAACAACAAATAAATAAATAAATAAAATACCCATGCACGGTGAAGGCTGTGGAATCACACATATCTGAGCCGCGATCATATTAAATCACGTCATGCATTAAATGAAAGGCCCCAGAACAGCAAAACGCATTGTTCCGGTCTAGTTGTGCTGTCATGCCTGGCACGGCACGGCATGCAAGAGGCGATAGCTGCTGGCCAAAGGATACGAGCAAAGGAGGGGAAAAAAAGGAGGAGACGGCTGCACATCGCCTACGCCCATTCACAATGTGCGTGTTTTACTACCCAGACTCCTGGCATCCCCCTGATCCGTCAGGATTTAGTCCGAGCATTTCCAATCTGTAGCCAGTGACGGTGATCTCAATGCGCATGGATCTCCAAATACCTGTTTGTGAATTAAACGTGATTCAAAAACGGCCAGTGTGCGCCTCAAGCCAAATTCTGTATTATATATTATATTTAGATGAGCCAGCAAACCCGGGTTGTGAGAACTGACCACATCGACGTGTCTAACGCGCATAAATTGTTCACAAACGCCCGTAAAATAATCAATATTTCCCATTACACTGGTAAGTTTGATCAGCGGCCGCAGCAGACGAGCACAGGAGGCTAAACAAAGAAGAAAAAAAGGTCAGTCTTTTGTTGCTTCCTTTATAATCGTAATCGGATTTAAATCTCTCCACCACAGCCTCCCTCAAACAGACACCCGGGTGTAGCCTGCAGGCGATGTGACAATGACCATCCGCTCAGTTATTCATTTAAAGCCGAGAAATACGAGCGCAAGCCCCGGACGCAAGGTGCCGGCGTCTCCGTCTCCAGTCTGAGCGCTCCTTCATCAGACAATAACACCGGGAAACAACGACAATTACACTCACCTCGTGGTCTGAGGAGGAGTCGGACGGAGCGGCTTGTCTGAGGCGGTTTTATCCCCCCGTAAGATGCGGAGGATTTCCGGGGAGACGGTGTCGGTTTGTGGGGAATAAAAAGGGTATCTGCGGCGTCCAGAGGATGTCGGTGATATTGGAGTGCAGAGGGGTTTGGCTACGAGCTGGATGCTGTCATCGTACTGGGGCTGCTCTCTGCCTAATCCTCGGCCCTGAGCTCAGGAATAAGCCACCACCCCCTCCCTCTCTCCTCCCAGCATCCATCGCTGTCTGCTCGGAGAAACCCCCACCCCTCCTCCGCAAGGTCAGCCACTCACATCAAACGGGAATAATTCAGAAATTATTCATTCATTCATTATCGGCTCGCTTCGGATTCCCTCCTCAGTTCCTGCTCTCGTTTTTGTGAACCACATCCTAAAGTGTCAACTACCAAACAATCTGTAATAGAAAAATATATTGATAGTTCGTTTTATGACTTAGTTTACAGCCCGTCTGTTCATTTATGATATTTCTAAGTCAATTTACAGCAACAGTATGTGAGCCAAAGTGCTTTCCAGTAAGAAAAATTAACCTAAAAACTATAAATATTGAAGTTAAGACCCTACAGTGTTATCTACGGTGAATCATTTATATATATTAAGGACTAAAACTCGACAAAAAAGATATAAAATGCAACTTTATCTTTACTATTTTAATATTAAGAGGCTAAGACATTGCAGTGCTATTAATAGTGGAGCTTAACTTGACGAATTTAAGTTGCCACAGTACAAAAATATAAATGAAAACCACAAAAAAATCATCCAAGAACTCTCAAGATGCAAGCTTTACTTATTTAATTGTGTGTCTTGAAGTGTTTCTTTATTTTTAGGGGGCTTGTAATATTTTGTTTTTAATAGAATTTCTTTTTCTTTTTATTCCGTAGGAGGAGGTTGTATTTTAATGTTTATTTTTCTTGATATTTTTCTATATTTTTTTGGTAAGAATTTGTAATATTTTACTTTTATTGTCATTTAGTTTCTGGGTGTTTTTGGTATGTGGTTTTTTTATGCAGGACAATGTTTATATATTATTTTATATTTTTAATTTTATTTTCTCATTTTATATCTGACTGTATTATGTGTTTAATACAGTTTTCAAGTGATCTCCACTTTGACAACTCAGTTAAACTGAATCTGGTCACTTCCATTTGACCCTTAATTCTAAGAACCAATAGTCCAGAAGCAGGGCGCAAACTGGGAGAAGCAGAAAACTGCCCCAGAGCCCCAAGTGCCCCCCAAGGCCTCTTTCATTGTATGTCAGCTGGCTTGTGGTAATTTAATTATTTTCTTGGAACTCAGCACTACAAATTCACCATATCCCCTCAAATGACAATGACTTCAAAGCAGGTCCTGCTTTGCTGCTGTTCTCACGAGCCCCCTAGTCTTTCATGGTGCTTGTTGCTAAATGAATTAGTTTTGAACCAAATTATCATAAACAGTTCCAGCTGGGCCTAGAATGTAGTTCCAGTGGGGCCTTTCCCTAAAAGCTCGAATTATGAGTATTTTTAACAACAACATAAAGAGATTTGTCATTTCTTTTCTACATTTTAGCCCAGAGATTTTATCTATTGAAAAAAAGGATGAAGCTATTTTGTCTAAGTCTCCAGTCTAAACTTCCAGAACTTTTATCAATTTTATCAACATTTTAATTTATTTAAATGTAGTGTTTCTGTTATATTGTGCATTTTATCATTTTAAGGTTTTTTTCTTGTCATTTGTCTTCAGCGATGTCTTAATATTAACAGAGCAAAAATGTACACAGGCTACAAATTTTACAATGAAAACAGACAATTTTAGCAGCAATTCAGCCAGATATACTAGTCTAAATATTTTTTAAAAAATACACTCTAAAAAAAGACAGACGAACTAAATAGTAAAATGTATTTATATTTATAATATACACGTCCTCACAACCTCTCCTAGTCCTTATTTTGATGCTAAAGACAGCTACTATCCTAAACTGCCTCATAGCATTTCGCTTTTTGGTGCCTTCGTGCAGTTTGTCCCTCCCAGGCCGCCGTTCATCGTCGTTACGTCCGCTGTTACGCGTTTCCGGTTTGGATTATTTCGTCCATGCCGTGCGCCTGAATTTTCAGTACTGAAGAGAGGTGCGAGATAAAACCACAGCCGCAATGTTTAAAATGGAAGGACTCGGACCTAAAATAGACCCGGAGGAGCTGAAGAAGCAAATGCGACAAGACGTCATCTCTTCTTTACGAAAATTTCTGATCTACGTCGTCCTCCTCAGAGCCAGTGAGTGCAGCCAGATGACATTGCCGTTTAGCCATTTTACCACACGTTTCTTCCAGTTCAGGTGTTGTGTCTCAAAGTGATCACCTGGCAAAACCTGATTGACATCAGAGGCAAAAACCGTAATTTCTGTATTATTTTACCTGCTCTGTATGCAGCATTGTAGCCAGTCCTGTTGTTTGTACCAGTTGAATTAGCTTTAAAGAACCAGTTCAAGTCTTATAATGCAGTTTTCCACCAAAAAAGTGTGACGGAAATGTTCCTAAGGAATCGGCAAGACTTCACTCTATTCATTTGGATTATATTTATGGTAAAAAGATGTCATTTTTTTAGTTTATATGTAAAACCCATCCATAAATCACGTTAATTACGATCTAAACAAGAATATTAGACATACCAAACACAATAGCTACTAGTAGTAATTAATGTTATGCCTGATTAACTTCCAAACATTTCTGTGAGCACAATTATTGAGTTACAAGAAATGCTGCAGTTTGAGACAAAACATTCACCCCAAATAACATAAATCTGTCTGTTTTTGTACAACATGATGATGACTGATCCAGACAAAAGCACTTGTGGACGTATAGAAACTGGTCAGTACAGCTTTATCAAGAAACAATCAGTTTTTTGGTGCGGCACTGGATTCCCATTGGATGTTATTGGTCATCTTGTTCATGTAATAATTAGGCAGTAAAGGAAATCTTACAAAAATGTAGCTCATTGCTTTAAAACTGTAATCTAGACTATGTTGTAGAGTGACAGACAGCATCTACCTACCACCATCATAGAACTTACTAAAATCACATGCAAGCAACTATTAGCAACAAAACCTGCAGTGAGCTGTACTGAATCTCTTCACATGGCCTTAACATGACATCGTTTCTGTGTTCACAGCTCCATATGTGTTAAAGAAGCTGGACAGCATATGAGTGGAGCAGCTGGTCTCTTCTTCCCTCCATCCGCTGAGAGTTCATTACATCAGAGACGGCATGGATCTCCATCCAGCAGACAGCCGGGGCCATTACAGCATCACTGTGGAAAATGACCGATGTTTGTCCACCGCTGCCACGCTGGAGAAACCGGCTTGTTCTCATTTTCAGTTCTGTTTGATGTCGTAAACTACAGTTCGCCTTTATGTTTTTTAAAAAAATTCAACATATTGTGATCTTTGTGAAATGCAGTTTGTGTTTGATGGCGTGTCTGCCAGCTGTCACACAATAAAGCTATACAATGTTGATTCTGTTGGTTTTGAAGTGTGAAGTTTTTCAACTCTTAGTGTTAGGGAGGTTTGCTGAAAATATTTCAGATTTCTGACTACCACTAGCGAATTGGAGAAGAAACAGAACACTTGTGCATTATTAGTAATACTACACAGCGTACATCTTACGAGTTCAGTGAAAAGCATTTGGACTTCTTGTTTTTTGAAGGCATTTCTCCTCTTAGATGAAGCATCTCAGATTATCATGACCTGTACGACTGAGAATCTGCAGACACACAACGTCCTAGTTACCATCTGATTTTCTTGCTGTCGTCTCCTGTGTTTTTTCATCCTCAGTGTCCTGATTTTTTTGCAATCTATGTGTATATCAAATCCTCAACTTATCAGTCAAGTGCTGTGTCATTCAGTATAGGCGATCATTTCTCTCCATTAAATACAATCTTTTGCTTTCTGAATTGTGATTGTTGCTTGTTCCGTGTGTAGCCATGATATCAGTCCGTCTCTTCCTAATAAGTTTTCCATTTGTGACAATATATCCGAGGGTCTCTTTCCTTATGATGTGTCCAAAAAATGTTGATTGCCATTTCCTAATTTTGTTCAATATGTTTTAAAACATCTTCATTGCTTATTCTGTCCGTATAAGACATGCGTAACATGTCTGTAAAACCACATCTCTGCTGCAATGTTTTTATTTGCCATTTTTTCATTTGTATTCCAAGATTCACATCAATTCCTCATACAATCTGCATTCTGCATGGGTTGTCACCTTGTCCGTGGGACCTTGCGTGGTGTTTTCTGAGCAGGCAGAGCGACGCGTGAAGCTTAAGAAAATAACCTCATGGCCTTCTTGGGCATTTCACTTTTAAAGCAGCAAAGCTCTGTGTCTCCCAGTGTGTCACATGTCTACTTATCTTTTCGCATATGTGATTGTATTCATTTATTCAGTCTTTGGAGTACATTGGGTTATGTCGGCCTCATTGACGAAAGTAAAAGACAAAGACACACAATAAGAATTTAAAAATTCAAAGGAAAAGTACTTGAAAAATAACAAAGCATTTAATTGTTGATAAAGTGTGCGAGTCAAGTAAAAATGTTGCTTTCTGAAGTTCCCCAGAGCTTCACTAGATGCTTCTGTAAAAAACAATAGACCGAGTGGAGGCTTCTTCAGTTCGGAGCCTCAGATAAATAAGATAAACTTTATTGATCCCACAGTGGGGAAAGTTCACTGTTGCAGCAGCTCCAAATGAGAGAAAGAAGTTTAAAGATAATAATGTCTCCTCAAGTCATGCGGTTTTTGTGGGAGTGAAAATACTTTTCTGGGATATCTCTTGGATGAGAGGTGAAAGTACTGTACACCAAAAACAGAAGGCCAGCTGCTTTTTCCTGGTAACAGTGACCTGAATGACTTAAAATGAGGCTGCACTTCCTCAAAATGGCCATGTGGGGGCGGTGTTGGATAAGACTGATGAAGTGATGAGGCGTCGACAAAGGATGCTAGAGCGGGCGATTGTGGAAACTGGATCTGTGACAAAAACGATTTGATATCAACTTTATCCACACCAGCCGCAGGAAGAAGAGGAGGAGGACATCCTTTCAGCTCTTGGACATAAAGCCCGGATCTGTTCAGCATCTTTCGGTGTTTTTCTTGGACCAGGCCCGCCCACACTCCGGAGCATCGCTAGAAAAGCCGGGCGACTGCAGACAATAAACCGCTGATCATCACACTGGAGGTATTCTGAGGTGAAATGTGTCCGTTTTTAGCAGAACAGATGTGGATCAGAAGAGCAGGTTAGCCACCAATGCTCGAAGATAGCGTCTCCAGCGTTACATAACAGTTTCCACCGGCCGTGATGGACTTCCCGGGTCATTTCCAGCACATCTTCAAGCAGCTCAACCACCAGCGCCTCCATGCTCAGCTGTGCGACTGTGTGGTGGTGGTTGGAGGTCAGACCTTCCAGGCTCACCGCTCCATCTTGGCAGCCTGCAGCTCCCACTTCAGGGCTCTGCTCAGCTCCACCGAGGAGGTTGGAGATCCAGGAGTTGACAGTGGCCCCAATGTGATGGAGTTAGACCCAGAGGTGGTGACCCCAGAGGCCTTCTCCACCCTGCTGGACATGATTTACACCTCCACCCTCTCTCTGAGGGCCTCCAATGTGATGGATGTGTTGCTGGCGGCATCCCACCTGCACCTCAATGCCGTGGTTAAAGCCTGCAAGCTCCACCTGTCCAAGAGAAACTTCCCCTCCTCACCACCTAAAGGATGGAGGTCGGTGCAGCAGCAGCAGCAAAGTCCATCTTCCCAAGCAGCAGCCAGTTCACAGCAACAGGTCACATCAGCCATGGAGGAGGATGCTGATGGAGAGGGAGTGGAGGTGAGTCAGTCTGGAGGTGATGAAGACAGCGAGATGCAGAGAGGAGCATCATCTGTGGGGCGTAAACGAAAATCACACGAGGACAAGCTCAGCGACAGGAAGAGAAGCTGCAGGCTGCATGGAGAAAACTACAAGGACTGTTCACCCACTGTGACCAGGAGCACCGTGAGCGCCGAGGATGGAGATCTGTTGTCCCCAGACTGCTTAAAGACGACTGACAGGCTCTGGGAAAACCAAGGAGATGAGGAGGAGGAGGAGGAGAAATACGAAGCCACCAAAGGAGAGTTAGAGGAAATCCAGCTGCCGAGCCAGTCGGACAGCAGCGCAGGAGGTGGAGGTGTGAGGGAGAAGGGTGAGGACACAGATGGAGACACTGTGGTCAAAGTAAAGGTGGGAGAAGAAGCCGCAGAGGAGCCTCGGGTGGCAGTGATTGAGGTGAAAAAGGAAAATCTGAGCTCGTATTCCCCAGATTTGGCCACTTTAGCAAATAATTCTCCTCCGTCTCCACTTGCAGACAATTTGGATGCACAGCTAAATGATGAGAAGATGGTGACGGGCTCCCCAGCAGAGGGTGGTGTTAGCTCTTTACAGCTCTGCACAGATCTTCACTCAGACACACAGAGAGAAGCTGCAGATTTGGGCGAGGACACGGTGGACGGTGAAGGCCTGGACAGCCTGTCTGATTTGGGCTTTTCCTGCTTCCTCAATCCCAGTAGTGAAAGCGTGATGGGGGCTCTGGAGGAAGAAGACAGCCTAGCAAGCCTCACAGCTGCTGCTACTGCTGCTGCTGCTGCTGCCAGTGATGCTCCCACAGATGCTGAACCCACAGGTGAACAAAAACCAGAGGAAGCAAACGCCTCCTCTGCCAACTCCTCCGATTCTTCATCTTCTCTTGTGTTTCCTGTAACTTCTGTCCCCTTGCAGCAGCTTTTCCCAACTCAGAGTCCTGGTTTTAGCGACACAATCATCCTCCAGCCCACCCAGAACTCTCTGGCGGGGTTTTTGAGCGGGATCAGACCAGGTCTCAGTCTGGAAGCCTCCCTCGTTCAACCCTCCAGGCCGGGGAAAAACGCAGGGACGACAACCTTTCGTCGCATCGCCCCCAAAGTGCCGCCCGGATCAGAAGCCAGGACAGATTCCTCTTCTGGATCAGTGGGAGATGCCACTAATCAAACACCTCTCACCAGAGCTTCAGAGGACGTTTTGTCCAAGTGCAAGAAAGCAGCTGCTCAGGACCACGTGCTGCTGGTGGAGGGAGAGAAGAAATACGCCTGCAAAATCTGCTGCAAGACCTTCATGAACCTGACTGACTGCAAGAAGCACATTCGTGTCCACACAGGAGAAAAGCCGTATCCCTGTCCGAAGTGCGGCAAACGCTTCAGCCAGTCCTCCCACCTGTACAAACACTCCAAGAACACGTGTCTAAATTGGAAAGATGATCAGTCCTTCCCAGACACTCTGCTCTGACCTGTGGATCTGGATGAAGACACAACTTGACATAATTATCAATACAAAAACAACCAATTCTTTTTTGTGTGACATGAAATCAAAGTCCCTTTTCTTACGTTTTTTCTTTAGCTTTTTCCGTCTTCAACCTTGCATTTTTAATATTCCATGAAATTAAAGCTAAAATGTCGTCAAAATGATCTCAAAGAATGACCACTGCGCCTAATGTGATGACAATAAATTGTGCTTTTGACCATTTTTATTGATCAGAAGTCTATTTTGGACATGACGTTTTTAACATGAGAAAATGTGAAAACACACTGTTGTGCTTTTAAACTACACTTTATTTTTATTCTTCAGAAATATCGGACATAAAAAAGGAGTGTTGAGCTGTTCAGTAAGAGCAGACATGGAGCGTTAACAGCAGAATGAAGTGCAGACTGTGAAGTTTAACATGGCAAACGTTACATTTCGAATGAGACAGATGAGCAACCGATGGTTCTATTTTGAAGGAGTGTTTTAAAATGCAAAGGAGAAATGATTTGTGCTGTTTTTCACTTGAGAATAAGAAGGCAGTTACACAGGTTTACGGAGTGCGGCGAGTCTGTTCATTTGCAAGAACTATTAAAAGTGGAGTCTGCAATTTTGGAGAAAGTTTGCTGAAATTAGTTAACATATTTAGATCTGTCATGTTTTGCACCAGTACAAACATACACAGAACATACTGGAATAGTGTTGTGTAGATCAGTCTGAGCCACTAGAATGCACAGCTAGTGGACCATCAGGGCATATTCTCTAAATTAGACAACAATTGTGTTGAATTGGTATCACAGATTCTACATTTAAAGTGTAATTCAGCATTAAAAGTAACAAAATCGAATGTATCTCTCCAGCTAACACTGACATGAAATGTGCCTAAACATGTCTGAGCTATGTTAGTATTCTTCCCATCTGGACATTATTCTTCTCTGTTATCCATCCAGCACCGGAGCAGGCAGTAGGCACAGCAGCCCAGTTTGAGGCTCTAGAAGGTGAGTTCACTGGGCATGTCTGTGCCCTGTAAACCACCCAGCAAGTTTCGGGCTGCCAGTGCCGACATGATGCCTCTTGTGGAGTAGGTGGCACTACCGATGTGGGGCAACACCACTGCAAGATAAAAGAGGGCAGAAAATAGCTTTGAAAAAGTAATTTAAGGTCTTTTTTTTGGTCAAGTTAGGAAACATGGTGGCAAAAGAGGCCAAGAAACAGCTTCTCCACCCACCACAGTTTTTTAGTGTAAGAAGTGGGTGGTCTGTTGGAAGTGGCTCAGGTGTCGTGACGTCCAGACCAGCTGCAGCGATCTGTCCGCTGGTCAAAGCCTGGTACAGATCCTCCTGGTTCACCACAGCTCCCCTAAAAAACAAATTTCACCATATTTCTATGCTTGTGTATTCTAATAGCAGGCATAGCTGGTGTCAAAGACGCAGCAGGATGGTTTACCATCACAAAAACATTCAGAGGTACAAAGTGTGCTCCAAATCTCATGCTTCACCCACAATGGACACACTACTCGTTTTGGAGGTCTACCTGCTTGAGTTGATGAAGACTGCTGTGTTCTTCATCTTGCTGAAGAAAGCCTTGTCACACAGGCCCTGGGTTTCTGGCGTCAGGGAGCAGGAAACAACTATGAAGTCGCTCTCAGACACAAGTGTGTCCAGAGGAACTGTCAAACAGAGAGGAGAGCACAATAGAGTAAAGAAGGAAACACATTATCAAATGTGGAGATCTAAAAACCAAAACAATTTATTGCAATAAGACCTTCAGTTTCTCCTGCTTTGCCTTTTATGACTCAGTGTGCTTTTGATCATTTCCCTTTCATTGTGTGTCTTCCTTCAGGGTTGTTTTCCTGCATAGAGAAATTTTTCCACACCCTTCCCAAAAGGATTCAGGCAGCCCAAAATAAAAATCACTGGTGCAAAAATTATAACAATTGAGAATTGTATTTCTATTTAAAACCAGTTTTGTGGATGAGTTAATTTAGTCCAGCATAATACACATTATTTTTGTTCAACAGATAGTCTGAAATAACTTTTTTTGTGGTCAAATAGGATAACAGACTCACTATCTGTACAGTGCATGGACCAATCACGCTTACACATTTGTTAACACAGGGTTACAAAAAGAAATTCCTTTGTTGAAATTGATGTTTTTGAAGGAGAATATTCCTAAACTTGTGTCGTATTTTGTCTTTTATCTTGAAGTAATGAACGACTTTAGATGGCTGAATACATTAGGCATCTTGTTTTATGCATGATTTTGTAAAAAGCCTCGACTGGATGATTCCAAGTTCAACAGTATTTTATGCATTTTATAGTAAACACATAGGTGAAGGGAAAATGCCAATTTGTCACATGTTTTTCACCCCCTGAAGTCCCACTCTCAGAATGTCTTCTTTTTCTTACCAAACTCTCCATTCACCTCAGCAGCCTGGGCTTTGGCTGTTCTCCCCGTGTACAGCAGCCTCTTCACTCCAAAGGGCATGAGTCTCTGAGCGATGGCCAAACCTACACAAACACCAGTCAACTATTCAGCTACAATCAAGTCAAACATGAGAAAGAAAATCACATCACACTTTGCTTGATAGACAGAATAGCATAGTATCTGACAGCAGGATGTGGTACTATGATTTATAGCTAATCATAATGAAGTTATGATGTTACGGGAAGTAGAGCAACAACAGTGAGCCGAACCTATGCGTCCCAGTCCAATGACTCCTACGGTGCTGCCAGACAGACCATAACCACACAGCCAGAGAGGCTTCCATGAGCTCCAGCCTCCACTGAAAGAAAGAGAAACACAGGATTGTATCATTAAGGTAGCAGGGTTTTTTTTGTTAAAAAGTGACAGAAACAAACAGCGAGGACATCAATTAGTGTAAATGTGTAACTGACTTTTTGACCTCCTCCACTCCCTCTGGTAATCTGCGTGCGGTGGCCAGCAGCAGAGCCACAGTCAGTTCTGCCGTGGCGTCAGTCAGGACGTCCGGAGTGTATCCAACACGTATACCACTGGTGAAAACACAACAATATGACTCAGAAGGTACACGACAACACCTCTGGTCTAAGGTGGGTTCTGTGATTGCAACTCACCGTTTTTTGATCTCATCGAGGGCCATGTGGTCAAATCCCACAGACATGGTGCTGATGACTTTCAGGTTTGGCCCTGAAATCAAAGACACAAAATGTAGACAACAAGTACTGTACTTGTTATAACTACTCTTTGATTTGTTGTTATTTGAAGCCAAAGCAAATGGTGAATTTATCAAACAGCCAACTAAAAAAAATAATCAGTCAATTAATCCATGCTGAAAATAATCATAGTTGGACTCTGTTTAAATTGTCTCTACTGCTATTTTTAATTAAGCAAAGCAGGACAGTGAGTGTAAAAGTATTATAAAGCTGAACACGAGCTGTGTAGACAAACAGCCTTCATCATTGCTATATATTACTGGATTAATGTTGATGGTACATTATTGTGATAGCAACATATTACAGATATAGTAGGTCAAGATGGAGCTAAATGTAACAAAAATAACACTATTTTGTTATTTAATCTGTATAAATGTTGTCACATGCTACATATCAGCATGGAAGATGATTATGTTTTGTATGTAATGTCTCAATCAGCAAGCTAACCACCAGCTATGGCAGCAAAGTAACTAAGTACATTTACTCAAGTACAATGTTGAGGTACCTGTTCTTTCCTCAAATAGTTTCATTTTATGCTACTTTATATTTCCATTCCGCTATATTTTAGAGGGAATATTAGACTTTTTACTCTATTATATTTATCTGACGGCCTTCGTTACTTTTCAGATAAAGATTTTACACAACAGATAACATAAAAAGCTTTTAAAATAAAACGTCTTGTGAAAAACTGAACTTGTGGCATTCACATTTTTTGGATTTTGACGTATTACAAACAGCAGCGTGTAGTCTGTGTATGTAAGTGTTAACATCTCCACCATAACAGTGACTTTTCCCTGTAAACTTCTTACATTGTTTCATTTCAATAAATATTCAAATGAAACAGCATCTCACCAAAAACCAATGTATGTATCTTTCTCCTTATTCTTCTTCCATTAATAATCTGATGAGCCCTCATACTACTGTCCTTAAATATAAAACTGAATAAAGACATTAAAACTTTTGCGATAATACTTTAACCACATTTTGTTGGCATTACATATGTATGTCTACTGAATTAGGGACTTTTTGCATTGGTGCTATATTGGTGATTTTACTTGAGCAATGGATGTAAATACTTCTTGTACTGCTGTGTAGCTGTTGGATGCACATATTGGCATAAAAAGCACAATCTATGCATCTAAAATATAGCTTAGCATTACTGTAAAGCCACATAAGATGATCATCCCAGTGATTTAATGTGAACTGAATGATTATTCGGTGTAGTGACCACACACGTCCTAACCAGTCCTGCCATCAGTGGAGAGAGACGAGCACCTGCAGCATCCAGAACCTCAGCATCGATCTTGTCTGACAGCAGACACAGCAGACCGTGAGCCCCCTGGACCCCTTTGAGGAGCTCCGTCCTCGGTACTGGTTCATCGGAGTCCCACTGAGACACCTCACACCTGTTTCCATGGAGACAGAGAGGAGAAAAAGCATGAGGTGACATCATTCAGTCTGACTTATACAAGCTGTCATTTGGTTCAGCTCAGAGGAAAGTGACTGTAGTGGAGGCTGAGTGTGGCCTGAGGTGGCTGCACTTTAACTTTTAGATGTCACAGCCTCTAATTAGCTTGCTGGCGAGAGAAGAGTGTAACACGAAGCCACGTCCACTGACTCAGAGTGGGTGAAATGAAAATAACACACTGTTAGAGTGCAATGTAACAGAAGTGACTTGATAAATGCTGCTGTTCTGTGTGGAATAACAGTGAGGTAGTTTACAAAACACTTCGTACGCTCCAGCAGCTGACAGGATCTTCATCCCCTCCGGTGGGACGCGTCTCGTTATGAAAACCTTCATGACTTTACCGACTGCCTGCATTCCACGTTAACAACCGAACAGACGGTGAGCCCTCTTCGGACAGAAGACTCTGAGGAGAGGCCGGTCGTCTGCACACTCTGTCCAGCCTGCAACTTACTGCATTTAACCTTCAACCTCTGCAGCCCTCGGTGACAAGACTACACTTCACACGCTCTTTTACACACCAGGAAGTAGTCGGCGTCATAACAGTGCGCATGCGTGGAGCAGGGGCGCCTCCAGAAGTTTTAATCGAGGTGTCCCGATGAAGTAACAAAAGTCATAACTACATGTCAGAAATTTTATTATGATGAAGCATAAAGGTTGGTTAAAAATATGAAAAATCACAGTTGAGAAATCACATACTGATAAAGTTTGGTTCTTATTTTACAGTCGACTTATTTATTTGTAAGTCCTTTAAAACTTATTTTCTTTGAAAATATTTAAGGCATTTTTAGCTATTCTGTTTTTTATATATTTAATTTAGTTTGCCATATAATTTAAGTCCAGCAGCTAACCACTGAAGACAAAGTACACTCAACAAAAATATAAACGCAACACTTTTGTTTTTGCTCCCATTTTTTATGAGATGAACTCAAAGATCTAAAACTTTTTCCACATACACAATATCACCATTTCTCTCAAATATTGTTCAGAAATCTGTGATAGTGAGCACTTCTCCTTTGCTGAGATAATCCATCCCACCTCACAGGTGTGCCATATCAAGATGCTGATTAGACACCATGATTAGTGCACAGGTGTGCCTTAGACTGCCCACAATAAAAGGACACTCTGAAATGTGCAGTTTTATCACACAGCACAATGCCACAGATGTGGCAAGATTTGAGGGGGCATGTAATTGGCATGCTGACAGCATGCCAATTGCATGCCAATTTATTTATTTCAGTTCTAGTGTTCCTCGGTGCCTCGCCATGTCTTGATGATGTCATGTTGTGTGGTTGTGTGAGTCTGTGTATGTGTGTGTGTGTGTGCTTGCATGGGTGTGTGCATGTGAATGGCTGTCTATATGTAGGGAGGGTGGAGAGTTGGTTTTTTTTATTTTTATTTCTATTTTTAATTGTATTTATTTATTGCCTTCTTTCTTTTAATTCTTGTAAAGCACTTTGTGTTGTTCTGCATGAAAAGTGCTATACAAATAAATAAAGTTTGAAGTCAACCAGAGGTGTTGCTTGTGTATTGAATGTTAATTTCTCTACCATAAGCCGTCTCCAAAGGCGTTTCAGAGAATTTGGCAGTACATCCAACCAGCCTCTCAACCGCAGACCACGTGTGACCACACCAGCCCAGGACCTCCACATCCAGCATGTTCACCTCCAAGATGGTCTGAGACCAGCCACTCGGACAGCTGCTGAAACAATCAGTTTGCATAACCAAAGAATTTCTGCACAAACTGTCAGAAACCGTCTCGGGGAAGCTCATCTGCATGCTCGTCGTCCTCATCGGGGTCTCGACCTGACTCCAGTTCGTCATCGTAACCGACTTGAGTGGACAAATGCTCACATTCAATGGCGTCTGGCACGTTGGAGAGATGTTCTCTTCACGGATGAATCCTGGTTTACACTGTTCAGGGCAGATGGCAGACAACGTGTGTGGCGTTGTGTGGGTGAGCGGTTTTCTGATGTCAGTGTTGTGGATGGAGTGGCCCATGGTGGCGGTGGGGTTATGGTATGGGCAGGCATCTGTTATGGACGAAGAACACAGGTGTATTTTATTGATGGCATTTTGAATGCACAGAGATACCGTGATGAGATCCTGAGGCCCATTGTTGTGCCATACATCCAAGAACATCACCTCATGTTGCAGCAGGATAATGCACGGCTGAAAACGTCCCAGTTCTTGCATGGCCAGCATACTCACCGGACCCCAATGTCACCCATTGAGCATGTTTGGGATGCTCTGGATTGGTGTATATGACAGCGTGTACCAGTTCCCGCCAATATCCAGCAACTTCACCCAGCCATTGAAGAGGAGTGGACCAACATTCCACAGGCCACAATCAACAACCTGATCAACTCTACGCGAAGGAGAGGTGTTGCACTGCATGTGGCAATGGTGGTCACACCAGATACTGACTGGTTTCCTAAAGGATAGGTCTGTGTAAAATCTCAGTCATGCAGGTGTGGAAAAGACTTCAGTAAAAAAAAATATCAAAGAACAAGTATTAGAAGCATTCAGAGAACATAATCAGTACACTGAACAGCAACATCAAACGAACAATTAAAAGCAAAGTTCCTTTTTTGGACTCTGCTGTCGAAATTGAGGAGGACAATGATGACCTATACAGAAAAAAATATGACTTTAAAAAGGGAGTGAAGGAAACCATCTATGTTAAACTGAAGCATCTATCTCTACAACACTGATTCCTATGACATCAGTTATCAAATGCTAATAATACAGTCCAGAGATCCCTCAACTGGCAGTTTCAAAATCATTTGGAGACATGTGAGTGTTGGGTTGTTTTGGGGGGATTAGCCATTTGACTAGGGAGTGAGAACTGAGGACTCAGCATTCAACCTGCTTAAAAGGATACATGACATCCCTCTGACGACAATGATTTGTACAGAAAGTACAAGAACCCATGAGAGAAGACTGAAATAATGCTGCAGCAGGAGGAGTGACAGTCCACAACATCTCTGCTCTCTCTCTCTCTCTCTCTCTCTCTCTCTCTCTCTCTCACTCGGGATATTTCGTAGACGTCCGTCAAAGTTTTCGTGCGTATGACGTCAGCGTCTCCTCCCGCTCGGCTCCGGGCTGAAACTCTCCTCCAGCCGTGGCTGTAAATGGTGAAGTCCCGACTGAGGGCGGACTGAGGAGCTCCGGGTGCGGAAGGAACAAGTTGGCACCGAAGCAGGAAATTGGAGCCGTGGCCCAATCTGGAGAAGGTGAGAAAACTAGTCTTGTCTGTGCATTTCTATGAATTCCTGACGTTTTGAGAGTGTAGCCGCCGCAAACGTAACCGTCAGCTGTTAGCTTGAGTGGCTCCAACAGGCTACGCGGACTGTTGCTAGCTTGTTGTTTGTTGCTGCAACGAACCGCGGTCTGTTTTCAGTCCGTCCCACGGTATTAAACTCTTACTCACCTGTTATGCATTATCTGGGAGAAACGAGCTGAACCTCATCTTTGGTGTCATGTAAGGCAGGCGTGGACATGTTGTTCGTGTCACAACGATGGTCAGCATAGCAAGAAACCTTCCTGGGAAGATTTCAGTAAGATTCATTAAATATGCATTAACTTTGCATGTTTTATTTAGTTTCAGCATTTATTTTTATTGGACTATATCATTGATCAAAGTTACCTGATGCACAATATCTTACGTGATTGTAGTTTCTCGGCAAAACTGAAGGTAAATAGTTGTGAAAATTCAAAATAGTCTTATTCCAATTTATTAAATCGGAATATTTTCTGGTTACTTCACTGTTTTGTGACTGAGTATCTTTGGGTTGTGGACAAAATAAAATGTTGCATTGTCCTTTTGGACTTCAAGTAGCATGGATTAACCTTATTTCATGACATTTGTTAGACCAAACAGCAAATTTTTAAATTGAGAATATATAAGACAGATTCCTTGATTATGAACAATTGTTAGACGCTCCTAATCCTTTTTGTTTTGTTAATTTTTTTTGTTATTTTTATTGCGCCTCTGGTTATGTGTCAGTTAATGTGTTTGTTTGTATTCTGCACTTGATAAAACAATGTGGTGTGAAAATAATGCTGTTTCATTCCTGCACAAGGAAGCGGTGACAATAAATCCTCTTTTTAGTGCAAGATTTGTCGAACTTGTCCATCACAATTTCTAGCATTTTATTGCAGATTCAGTTATTGTAGATTGACTTTGTAAAAATAAAAAGTGCTAGCGAGGAGAACTACTGCCACATCGTGATATGTCACAACATTTCTGCAAAATTCCTGTAAATTTAGTAATGTGATTTACAAATACCGATTTGATACACCTAGAGATAGAACAAAAAGGAAGATATTGCGTGTATCAGCTGATTACATATGCTTATACTTTCCAACCCCACTTCTCCTGGATTAAACAAGTAGGAAGCGATTGTGAAAAAAAAAAAGAAGTATTTCATCAGTTTCAGAGGAGTCCCTAAATGTTACACGTGGCTTACTCAGTCTTGAGGAATCTCATACGCAACCTGTTTATTGGGTGTAATCGGACTGAAATATCTGTGTCATTTCAGAAATAAATACCAGTACTGACTTCGCCCGCAGCACGCTTTCAACTGAGGAACCCGCAGAGCCTGTCTGAGCCAGCAAGAAGACACAGGTTCAGTGGAGACAGACCTGTACTTGGCAATGGCTCTGTTGACCCTGCACAGGATCCCATCAGTCTCCACCGCTCCAGTGAGTTCAGTCATCCGTATGCCGTGTTGTACACAAACAGTTTCCACTGTATCCTCAGATATGAAGTGTTTACTCTTGCTTTACAAAGAATTATTCAGAAAGCTGACTTTGCGCTGTTTGTGCTGGCCTCTGTAAGGTCTTTAGAAAAAGCAACCGCTCTTGAATGTGTCCCTTTGTGGATATCATCGCTACATTTGCCTGAATGATAACAAGGCAGTTTTGTTCTACGGTGGTTGTCAGGGATGTGATTCCACTGATAGGCTTATGAGGCAAACATGCCACAGATATAGTGCCGCTGACATGATTTTAGCTCTCATTTACATTCATTGCAGCATTACCAGAGGGTGACTGAATCGCATTATGTCTGTCTAAAGGCTCACCGTAGTTGTTCGATGCATAATCACATAAAATCTGTATCATCAGCCTCTGTCTCTCTTATCTCTTCTTCTCACATCCTGTCACTGTGTCATGAAAATTATTAAATGTTATGTCGAATTCCTGGCTCTTCCTCTGGTTTTTATCATTGCCAACTAAACCATAAATAACTTAACTGTGGGTCCAAGCCTCATTTCTTGCATATTTTTCCACAGAATCTAATCACTCTCTTATCTTAACTTGTGTTTTCTCCTTTTTTTTCTTCTTCAAACCCGTCATCGTTCCTCTCCTGGCTCTGGCCCACTTCTCCTCTTTAATTTCTTTTTTTTTTCTTGACTCTGTCTGGACTTGTCAGTTGCGTAACAGGTAATGTTACTGTCTCAAGTTTCTCTGTAAACCCTTGTTTCCACTGCTACTTCTCTCTTGTTTCTTTCTCCCTCCCCTCTTTTGTATTGCATTTTTTGTTTAATTCTCATCATTTTCTTCTAATATTTTGCTGTTTATCTGTTTGTTTTTACTGTCTCACCTCACTCCTGGATCCCTCGCTTTGCGTACATATCACTATTTGTGTCTGTCTCCTCACTACTGCACTGTATCTGTGTTTAGCCACATTTCATCCAAGGAATTACTGAACATTCATCACACACACACACTGCTTCCAATTTTCCTAGAAAGTCTGTTACGATCTTTCAACACTTTTGCTTTTGTTAAGATTGAAGTACAAATTTCTGAGAATGTTAGAAACAGTGTGCCACAGCCACATTTTCTCATATAAATTAGTTTTGTACAGCTCCAGCATCTGCGTAGACCTTCTTTTGGGATATGTCCTCCATACTTTTTCACAATTACAAAAAGCCCCAACTGCAAAATCATCATAGTGTGGTATAAAGTGTAATTATAGGAATAATCAGTAAAACACAAAGATCAGATACCAGATTTCTGCACAAAAACTGAATCACACACATGCAAACAATTAAAGAGGTTAACTATTTTCATTCTTCATTCCTCTTCATGGGGCTTCCTTATGATCTATTTTATCTTTTCAGGATGAAACCTTCCAAAAAAGAGGGAGACTTCAGAAAAGGTAGCTGTACACCAGTGTCATCTTTGAATTTGTTTAGTTAAACTCCCGACAGAATGATAGCTAGTTGCTTGATGAAAGCGGCGCTAAACTCGCTGATCTTTGTCTGTTTCTAGAGAGAGCTTTGCCCTCGTAAAAGGGGCAGTTCTTCTGCTGGAAGAGGGCGACCGTGTTGGCCTTCGTGAGGAGACTTCTCCCGCTGCGTCTTCTCCAATAAAGCAAGGCAGCGGAGTGTCCGATACACAGCACAGGCAAATCCATGCCATGGTTGAACAGCTCAGACCAGAAGACACCATCAAGCTGGTGAGGCCTCATGTCTACACACAAATCAGTTTAATGAAATGTGAAAAGAAAGGAAAGGATTTTGTTTGTGACTTAGTTCATTAAGTGAACGTGTCTCTTGTATAATCAAAGCTCAGGTAAAAGCCATAAGAGCAGTATGCCGGGTTCGTGTACTAGCTCCGTATTTTTATGGAGCTAGTGTCAGCTGGAGTTCAGAGCTTTGACCTTGTCAAATAGACTAAATTTTCTTGTGTCCTGTCCCACATTTTGTCGCTGAATGCGCAGCATTCTTTGCAGTCAGTTGAAAGATGACTAACATGGGTAACGGCAGTACAATACAGCTAAAATCACGAAAATAATGAACACGGAAGATGAATATTAAATAACACAAATTCAACTCAGCTGCTATGACTAATCAGTTAATTGTCAACTATTAAAACTATTAAATTAATTATTATTCTTATTATAACTGATGATTCTAATTGAGTAACTGATTACTTAAGAAGGTAATTAATCAATTAATGGACGATGAAAGTGATCGGTAGTCGCAGCGCTGTTCTTCAGTAGTCAGCTGTAAAAATCAGCAATTCATGAGATTTCCACAAATTCAACTCGGTTGTAAGAGCGAGTGTGATGGAAAACCCAGGAATGATTGGATGGATCTAATACATCATGAATGCTTTAGAAAATCACAGTGTTAAATATACGAGATTTAGAGGTAATGAGCTAAATCAAGCAAATAAAGAGCACAGACACGGTCCTTTACGTGGACAGCAGTTGGTATCTTGACTTTCTGTGTAAACACAGCATTCACTTCCCTAATTCGATTTTTTTCCAGGAAGGCCAAAGAAAATAAACTTCACAGAATCCTTTGCACTGCGTGTAATCAGAAAGGTTTTGTGGGCAAAGTTAGACTTCAGAAACAGAATGCTGCATATGAAGCTTGTTCAGTTAAATTAGTTTGACTGATTTTGTCCTCACCAATGCTCTGTCCCTGTCCCCTCTTGTCCTCTGTATTTTGTCATGCAGGCAGTGCAGTTGGAGTCTGTGAGTCCAGTCAGAGTCAGGTATCTGATTGTCGTCTCTACACTGGACAACAAACAAGAGAGCATCCTGCTGGGCATGGATTTCCCCAGCTCGGATAGGTGTGTTTAACCAGCTGATCTCCGCAAAAGATAAGACATCTGCTCGGCTACTAATTTCTGGTTTAGCTTTGACAAGTTAGACTTATTTCCTTGTGTTGTGTTGTGTGCCCTTCCCGTCTCTCTGCAGTGATCAGTGCACCATCGGCCTGGTTCTGCCAATATGGAGCGACACGCAAGTTTATCTGGATGGAGATGGGTAAGAATGGCCTAGAAAGAGACTGGGGATTGAATTAAAAGAGTAAAAGCAAAGGCGAGGAGTTGGTGAGGCTGCAGCACAGACGGTGCAGCCTGATATCTGGGATTCTGGCCAGAAATAATTTGAATGAGTAATGTCCTTATTTCTGGAGTTGACTCATTCCCCATGAATTACAACTGCTTCTATCACTCGCACAGACCCTTACACAGGCATTGAGATTGTATGTTGTTTATAATGAATTTATAGAAATTAGAGAATAAAGATCTACTAGTCTTCTTTTCAACCAGCTATAGTTTGAAATAAAATAGCTGATCTATGGAAGCTTCTTAGCCACTGATGCTCAGAGGAGGATATAGAGAAAAGCACTGGGAAACTGTGATCTAAAACAGTTGGCTTAACATGACGCTGCTGTCGACTGCTGTGTTTTAACTAATCTGCCGTCGCATGCTGAGTGCGATACAAGATGCTTTGATCGGTTGCCATGTCACACCAGGCTGGATCACACTTACACTATGCTGCTTTCTCTCCTCACATTTTCATTCTCCACTATATTCACAAGAACTGTCACTAATTTACACCGAATGATTTCTCTCTGCGTATTATGTCGGACTACGTTGGAGCCCAGTGATGCTTCTTATCAGTAATACTTCCTTCTTTCACTTTCTCTTGATCAGATATTATTATGGGAGTTCATATTTCTCTTTTTCTCTGCAGTGGTTTCAGTGTGACCTCAGCAGAAGAGACAAGAATTTTTAAGCCGGTTTCCATGCAGACTATGTGGTGAGCGTTGCTGACATCAAGGTGTTGAAATTCAAATCTGAATTTTCTCACGGTACCATCTGGCACATTGCTTTATAAAGTACTACTTACCGTCTTCATCTCTATAGCCTCTTTCTTTTTTAAGTATTTTCAGATATACATGGTGACATTCTCTTCTTTCCTTCCCCCCTATGTACTGTTGTAAGGTCAGTGCTGCAGGTGTTACACGGCTGCTGTGAGCGGGCAGTCAAGGCGGCTGTGATCCCAGGCTGTGGGCTGGAGTGGGCTCAGCACTACCACCAGCATGTTGAGTCTGATCGCTTCTGCCTCAATGAGTGGGAGGCCATGAACGACCTGGAGTCGGTCCGCAAGGACAGTGATGGACAGAGGTGAATGCTGTTCCTGTTTAAAGGTCACCTCAGTCCCTGTTCCTTTATCTGTATTATCTACGTGAGCCAAACCAATGTTTCCTGCTGCCGGAGGCGGAAGAAGATTTTTTATTTTTATTTTTTTTTAACCTAAGTAAAAGTAGGGAATACAACAAGTGTAAAAATATTCCAGGATGAGCAAAAAGTAGTACATTCATGATAATAGTAAACTTAAATGAAGTTTTTAAAAAAAGTAAGTAGAGGTAAGTGCTTCTTCTGCAGAGAGAATGTTAATGCTGACAGAATACTGAGTTATTTCTATGTTTGAGCAGGTTGAGCTACTTGTAGTTACTCAACAATAGTAGTTAGTTCTGGAACATTGCATCACGTTTTGAAGATAATCAAATATGTAGTGTGACGTAAAATCTTCAGCTGCAAAGTAACTAACTGAAGCTATCAATAGTGAACTAAGAATTACAGTACTACTCTCATAGTACAATAAAAGTAAGAAGCAGCTTCAAGTTGAAGTTCTGCAGAAAAGTGTAACTACATCAGAAGAGTGGTTAAGCATAGTACTTGTTTTATTTCACCACTGCCTGCTGCTGTAAATTTAGAACTAATTAGAAGGTTTTCATCTGTTTTTGTTTCTTGTGCATACCAGCCAGCTCATGCTAAAGTTTCATTTTCTTTGTATGAGAAGCTCGGCAGACAGAGTTTCCAGCGAGAGCCTGATCAAAGAGCACCTGAGAGACATCATGAGGACAGAAGACCTGGACAACCTCACATCTAAAATGGTGAGACACATGGGCAGACAGAGAACAAGTTGGTTTACAACAAAGGGAGGCTGACTAAAGCATGAGCAAGGGAAATAATGGGTGCAAAACTACCAAATGTCTGAAAGCCTGTGTCATTTCATGTTTCATTTGTTGCTGTAGGTGCACACTGCCCTACAGAGCAGGATAGGCTTTGACATGAGACCCTACAAGGAGTACATCGACAATGAGATCCTGGTCACCATGGCTCAGATGGACAAGCCCTCCAAAATATTTGACTACCTTTACCTGGTGAGTGATTATTCAGCTTCAAAGACAGTAACAGTAGACACCATGGTGAGAAAGCTTACTTGTGCTTTGGTGAGAAAACTGACGGAAATGTGCTTTTGCCAGGATGTTGTCATGTGACTGTAACTTCCCCTTTGTGGGACATCTGTGTTAACAGTGATAGGGAAGGGGCTCTGTCGGCCTTTTCCTTCTTGTCTTCGCTAGCCTAGTTGAACCTTTCTTTCTTTCTTTCTCTGGTTTCAGGGCTCTGAGTGGAACGCAGCAAACTTTGAAGAGCTGCAGAAAAACAAGTCAGTGTTTTTGCCTGCAACATTTTCAGTAGCTCAGTGTGCTGTCGTCCATCTCTATATTCCATTGTCTCATGACATGGGTAACGCTGAACTGTGCATTGTGTTTTGCTGAGTCACCACTGTGACACTGCGACTGTGTCTGTGCATTTTTCAGCATTGGCTACATTCTGAATGTGACAAGGGAGATCGACAACTTTTTCCCAGAGTCCTTCGCTTACATGAACATCAGAGTGTACGATGTGGAAGCCACAGACCTGCTCCCCTACTGGACTGACACATACAACTTCATTAACACGGCAAGGTAAAACAGTAACACCAAAATCCTGACTTGTGGAAGGTAATTTATGGTAAAATATGGATTACAGTTGTATACAAACACTCTTCTATCACATTTTTCATCAACCACCTCACATTTACGTTGAATTACCTGCTGTAAATAAAAAAATCATGCACTTGTGACTTCAGCTTCAGTCAGGAGATGAAATGAATGACACTAAATTTTACTACTATGCTACAAGGTAATTGGTACTGACAGTCCATTTTAACTAGCCTAGCCGCAGTAGACCCATGCTCTGAAGACGCAAGGGTCTAGGCACGCTCGACAGGGAGGGAGGCGGGCTAAAAGGTTGTCTATCAAATCACTCTGCAGCAATTGGGTAGGTATACAACCAATCAGCGCAACGAATAGGCTCCTAGAGCGCCGGAAATCAGGATGCGGTAGTTCAGTGAAGCCTTATTTATACAGTCAATGGGTGAAGCTCAAGTATATTACAGACATGTTAACAGAAAGATTATTCAGAGTCGGTGCTAATGGAGCTCAACGACTGTTGTCGTTTTTGTTGTCGACCCTGGCAGAGAATTAAATTCGTTGCCGTGGGTTGTCTGGCACGGCTAGGCTAGTTGTTTCCGGTTGTTTCTGTCAGAATCGTCGCGCCTCTGTTGTCACTTAGTTACGCCCGCCTTCTGACTCTACACTTCATGGTGATTGGTCCGGCCAGTTTTAGGAGAATCCAGCCTCGAGCCTTATGGAGGGTAACTAGACCCACCCTGGCAGAGAATTAAATTTGTTGCCGTGGGTTGTCTAGTGCGGCTAGGCTACATTTTAACACCAACCAGCACAGACTTTGTACAGACTTTCAAAATAAAGGTCTGGCGTTCATCTTCAGTTAGTCAAGTCACCCTCATTTTTGTTATACATTTTAAACAAGAGAAGTTGACCCAAAGTGCTTTCCATTTGAGAGAAAATGTTACCAAATACAACTGACATGACCAATAGAGGTAAAAAGTACAAAAAGTCAGAAGATGCCTCTGATAGAATCAGGCTCAGAGAGAACATCTGTCTGTTGTTTTGAGAGGAGATAAAGGATGAGCAGTGAATAGACAGTGGGCAGACTGCAGATCAGAAACATGAAACTCTGTAAACAGGGATACCTGCATAAAGGCACAGGGAGTGTTAGATTATAGTACTGACATCAGTCTCATACCTGTTGGGTAAATATGGAAAGGACTGGTTTAGCTTCAACACAGACTGAAAACAGCCTTACTCTAAAACACACTGTAATAATTACCAGACTATTTCATGGCTCCGAGCATGTATCAGGCAGCTGCACTTCACTTTTGTGTATGAGTTAGGGTTGAACAATATGTAAAAATATACATATATTGCAATTATTTTAACAGATATTGTGATGAGTTGATTTTAGCAGGAATAGTCATTTTTTTGTGTATCTTTTCCAATGAAACAAATACAGAAATGATGATGTGGTTTTGCTGTGGCCTGTACATCCAGCATACTTCCTTAAAGCTGCTGTCCGGAGTTTGAATCGCAGCGTCTCCCAAAACACTGTTGGTCCCTCCCTCCCTCTGATTTCGCCCCTTTATTTGTGCACGCGCGCAGTACATGAGAGAAGTGCCTGGAGTGCTGCAGCATCTTGCCTGTTTTGCTGTTTTCCCCTCTTTTACATTTAGTAAATAATAAAGGAATTACGTTAGAATGCTGCATTGAGTCTAACTTGTCCTAATACCAAAATAACATGAATCTGCTAGGACGAACGAGTAAAGTTTCAATATGTGATTACACTCGTGTATCCCTCTCAATGACGTTGTTTATCAAACTTAGTGCATTTACGCGTGTATATGTGTTACATTGTTTATTTATTTCTATCTAGAGTTCAGAATTGCATGACTCCTCTGACGAAGAGTATGTCCCAGACGCCCCAACATCTTCCTCCAGAGGTCGGGCATCTAAACGAAGCCGTCAGGCGGGCTATGGAGGCCGTGGTCGGGGAGCAACGCGAGCACCCCGAGCCAAAAAACGTCCTGCAGTCTCTTGGCCTGACAAGCCGTGGGACTGGTAACTTTTCTGGAAGTTGCTGAGCCCTGATGCTCTCTCCTCCACAAGCAAAACAAATGTGCGCGCGGTTGCGTAGTGCGTAGCTCGCCCACCTCTACATGGGCTTGCTTGCTGTGTGCGTAACCGTTGATTGACAGCATGACAAAGCTGAACCTCGAACTTGATTGGTCGGCAGCAACCGGCGCTTTTTGGAATAACACGGGGGTCTATGAGAGGAAGGCGGAGCTCAGGAATAAATTTTCATATCGCGTTATACTAACATTATATTATAGTATCGAACTAGACTAACACATTTAAGCTTTGTTAAAAAATGATACATAAATTGAAAACAAACGGAAACTCCGGACAGCAGCTTTAAGTCTGGAGGATATGACTTGTAGCTCAGGGTATCTCTATAGCACTGCAAAGCTGAATTTATAATGGTTTATTGTGACACAATTTACTTTTATCAAAAAATTACTCCTCCTTGTGATTGCGATAGTATTTAGTTTAATTGTTCAGTCCTAGTACGACTCAGAAAAATAAAATCTAACACATTTTTGAGTTTTTTTTATGGTGACTCCTCCTGTTTCTGCTCTTTATGTTAAGCTAAGCCAACCTGACTGCTGGTTGTAGCTTCATGTTTATTGGACACAGAGGGGTGTTTTCAGTGTTTTCATTCAGCTTTACCACGTAATGCTGGACAACCCATTCATATCACATTTTTTGCTCCTGGGTTTGCTTTACCAGCAATTCAACGGTTTTGAGTCGCCATATTGTGACCTGTTTTCCCTTGCAGTTTGAGCTGTGTGAATGACGTCCACAAATACAGGTTTAGTTGTGAAACATCACAACTGTGTTATCTACACAGAGCATAGCAGCAAAATACTGCTTCTGAAGGGTAAATAAATCGAAGCTGGAAGTCTTACCTGAAATTTAATCCAACTGATAAGCCAGTTGGTATTTATATCAACTGCCACCTATTCACACGCTGGCAGCATTCCACTGCAAAGTGTTTCAGAGTATCGCATGTAAACCTGTGAATCTGGTGACCACCTCACCGTGCGAGTTCCTACAGGATATCAAGTCTTTCCGTGTTGATTTATTTTAGTATTGGTCAAGCGAAACCGTTGAGCGAGCCTTTCTTTACCCCTGTGTATCACAGAGAGAGTGGGCAGGCGGTGCTGGTGCATTGTAAGATGGGTGTGTCTCGCTCCGCATCCACGGTGATCGCTTACGCCATGAAGCAAGAGCACTGGCCTCTGGATGTGGCGCTGCCCTACGTCAGGGACCGCCGGTCCATCATCAAACCCAATGAAGGCTTCATGAAGCAGCTGCAGACCTACAACGGCATCCTCCACGCAAGGTCAGACCCAATCCTGTCTGTAGAGTTCTGTCCAAAATGATCAGCTGGCTGTGATTTCCAATGTGACGAAAGCATCGCTGGCATGGAAACTGGTATTTTAGGAAAAGTCAACATTTTGCTTTTTGAGTTCATGTGGAGATTGTTGTCTGTTCATTCATCAATGCAGTCAGCAGCGTCACAGCGCACTCTGGAGGCGAAAGTCAAGAGACCAGAAACAAAAATCTGTTCAAAAGGAGGAGGGAGGAGAGGAAGGAAATCCAGACGAGGAAGAGGAGGAGGAGGAGGAAGAAGAAGAAGATGAGGGAATTGATGATGATGAGGACGACATGGAGAGTCTAGATGAAAAAGATCTGGGCAGGCCTGAGGAAAAAAATAATTCAGAGGAAGATCATGAGGTGATTATATCATCGATGTTCAGCTTTTTTATACCGCATATTTCTTATGTCTAACTCTTTTCTCAAAAACACCCAGGTGTTTGAATCTCCTGCCCCCAAGTCTGACACCAGCCAGGGTCCTGGGCAAACAGTCACTCCTGTCATCACTGTAAATGAACCAGACAAGGTGAGCAGACTGTCAGAGCAATGTTTCCTCTCTCACACCCACAGTGCATCTGAAGCTGTTTATCTTTTTTGTTTCTCTCTAATCTCAAGGTTATTTCGAGCATTAATCGCAGTGGCAGGATGAACCTCTTCTCCCTCATGCAGTCCATTAGCGAACTAGATGATGAGGATAAAGGACGTGAACAGGTAAGTGAAGCTGTGTAGCAGTGCTCTCTCATTCTCCTTAAAGTTTGCACTGAAATGTACACACGAATGGCTGATAAGGATGTAGAGGAAATGTAATGCAGGCTGTTGAAATAATCTCTGTGTTATGTTGATATTTCTGCAAGTATACTTTTAGATGCAACCCAGTGAAGTTCCTGTTACCTGTTTTGTTTTTTGTTACTGCTGCTTTTTTGCAGCTATTTTTTGTTATGAAATGGCAAAGAAGATCGACAAGATAAGATGATATTACATAAATGACATTTGTGCACTTAAACTAATAATAATACTGCATTTCAGTTTCTTAATGGGTCGAACTGTTTCATGCCAGTTTTCATTAAACTAAGCAGCTCTGAGGTGTCATCACATGACAACAGGGACAACAATTTGATTCTAAACAAGGACTTCTGTGACATATCCCCCTCTTTTTCTCTCCTTGCATTCACGTCAGTATGTTGAATTTAGCTTCAACTAGCAATTTTATCCATCAGTTGTAGTTAAATGCATTCAGTTTACCATCATAGAAGAACACAAAGAACAGAAATATTCAACTTTAAGAAGCTGAAATAAGAGAAGTTACACTTTTTATCTTTAAAAAACACTTATCCCAAATAATTTATCAACACATTTAATGTTTATTGTTTTCATTGCAGTTGTAACCTCTACTTTCAAAAAATCAGCTTTATAATGACTGCTGCTTAATTTTTTTTCAAAGCTGCCTGGCAGTCCGAGGCGGTCTCCAGGACAACGGAGGCGTAGCCATGGACGACGAGGTCTCACCCACCAGCGAGCATGCGTAGATATTTCACCCGAACCACGCAGCCAGCAGGGTGCTGGTCAAAGCAAGCCTTGAAGTGATCAAAGAGGCGGACAAGCAGCAAGGAGGCGCAGAGGAGAAAAGTCCAGAAGGAAAGCGAGCTCTGGGAACATGCCAAGGTTTTTATACACTGATACCGAAGATTTAATGTGTATTTTGCAGGTCTTTCATTGCATATCCCACCTCATGATAACTGTAACTGATAAGTTGTTTTGATAAGAATTTTTCTGCAGTATTCCGATAACAGTGAAAGCCAGGATCTCTGATAGCTGAAGTCGTGCATATTGTGCACATTGTTGTATTACTGTGTTTTTTTCCCCAGTGTTTTTCCAAGATATCTGAACACGTACAAACCAGTGTGTCTCTCCAGAGCTCCCTTATTCCATCTTCCCTTCCAGAGACATCTATGCAATAACTGTCCTCTTCTGTTTACCTCTGTAAATACGAGGCTGTACGCTGCCGGTCCAATGTAAACATTTGAAATATTCTTCATATCCTCTGTTTCATCAGCAGCTGTTTTCATGTGTTCATTGTTCACAGTTGGAGGATTTCACTGTTTCTAAGCTGTGCATTATGGATCATGTCAGGGCCAGTTTTATGGCACATGCCAAAATATGTATTCCTATGTGCCAATTAATATATTTAGTTGAAAAACTTTTATCATGTCAGTATGCTAAGGACCATTGTCACCTGTTCTGTTTTATTCATTCTAACACCAGGGCTGCATGAGTGCCTTCAACCTGAGAATGAAATACGACTCTGACTGGTGTTTTTAATGTTTTTACTACGAGGTGGTGGCCACATATTTTATTTCTCTTGTACTGTTTCTCGCGTGGTTTGATTCATCATAAATGTGACCTCCCAAGGTTGTGCATGTATGCATATATACAGTTTATATGTATCAACACAAATCGCTGATGACCTGGGTGCATGTTTTGTCTTCATACCAGCCTGTGAGAACAAACTGTTCAGGGTTTTCTCATGTATTTATGCGGACATGGAATCGAGGTAAATTATTTGATTGACTGTTTTCATCCTTCATTAGATGCTGATGTGGAACATTCCTAACTCATGCTGGTATTACTTTTTATCCAGTGAACCCAAACTGGAGTTCACTTCATTTAACCTGCATGCGCACCATTGGAAAAAAGAATGAAGACGTGCACTTTATAGTCCCACAACACACACTGTTCCCACTGCCTGAGCCAATTTCACGCTGTACTATGATTAAAATGATCAACTGATTCATTTTTTAAAATTGTGTCCACAACTCTATGCCTTGTTGTGTTTTGCTCTTCACTGTCTGCACCTCACTCTTGTTTACAGCAAGCACTTTGAGTGAAAAATAAAAGACGATATTCCAACCAGTTGCTTTATTTCTTGACTCAGTAATAGACTCGAGGAGAGCAGGTTGTGTTCAGAAACACTTCATCTGACTTTGATCACTCCCTTTTTAATCTTAATGTTATTTACTGTACTGCTGGTCATGCTAATGTCAGTACAGTAATAATTAACAGTAGAGCCAGGAGTAAGAGACACAAGATATTTATACAGAACGACAGATGCAACAGATAACACCTAAATTCATGTCCCAACATATTTCCTTCTGGGTTCACTGAGGGTGACTCCTCCTTCTTTCATTGCATTCCTGAAAGCCTGAACCTGCAAAAGAGAAAAGCCAAGGACAGACAAACATGAATCAGGTGACGATTATGTGAGGAGAAATGACTGATAGTATTTCTCCAACAGTCCATGCTGGGTGTACTCACCGAATCGGAGCGGTACGTCCAGGGAATGGCTCTGTACACCATCCTGGTGATGCCTGCCTGCCGGCATCGAACTGCCAGCACCTCGCCCACAACCTGGCACGCTGCCACACAGTTTGTGGAATGAAGCTCCTTCTTCAACGCCCACTCTCTGGTTGAACAAGAAAGCACCGGGATAGAAGAGGTGCTGGAGAACACCTCTGCAGTCACATGGCGTTGGCTGCGAGAGAACATCAACCTGAAAAACAAGAGTGACAAACATAGTGAAATACAAGTGGCAGTAAAAACAGAGTTCAACAAAATGAAACTACATTTTAAAAAGGAATTCTGCAGAATTCCTTTAGAAAGGAAAAACTTTCCACATTTTTTCACTGCAGAAACAGTGGAAAAAATGTGATTCAAATGTGTTTTAATGTTCTGCTTATTTTATCTGCAAGTATTTATCCTTTATTATTAACGTCAGTGTGACATCTAAAGAGAGACGTGAACTTTCAGAAAGATGATCTTAATCAAGAGTAGGATATGAAAATGAATAAATACACTGTAGCACAACATTTCAATACTCTTGTTTTGTGCCCTGTCATATCCTCCACCGACTGCCACTGATATTGTCCAAATATGTTATTCTTTTTGGCTATTTAGAAAAGCGTATGTACTGCTATCAGTTATTGCATTGTTTTTCCATGGCATCATTTCGGTATCGCGATATTTCGGCATATAGCATTGAGGTTAGATGTATTTTATGTTAACAACTCTACAGACCTGTGGTGGAACTCCCTGTGAGGCCAGCTCGTCTTCCATCCCCGGTCCTTCACAGCCAGAGCCATCTGCTCCAGGTTCCGCGGGTTTCTGTTCTCAAAGTTCGGACTCACTGCTTCATTTTCGTTCGCGCTGGGCTCCGGCTGAGACGCGGATCGACTCAAACACCGAGCTGGACGACAGACAAGAAGCAAGACTGACTGGTTAATTATGGTGAGTTAAGAGACAAAAGTTAGCCATGGGGATTAAACTAGTCTGTCCTTTAAATACAGCAAACCGTTAGCTAACCTACCTGTGGTGTTTGCAGCCACAACTGGAGGACATCGTTGAGTTTGACCGAACAACAGCCGCAAACTGCGACTAATTTCTCTCAGAGCCATCTAAAGCTCAGCTGTGTCCGCCTCATTCACTAAAACAACAGTCCAGTCAACACGTTATTATGCGGTTGTGTCCTCAAAAACATTCAACATGCTCTCAGTATTTGAGGAGAATCCACAGTTACATGAGAAACGCCATCTTTGACATTCGAATAATGTCCGGTTCACGTGGTGCTACTTTAAAAGCGGTCCGACCGCCACGTTTATAGTTCCGCTTTTCACATCTCCACCAAGGACACGTTTGCTGCACCGACGGTGCAGAAGGACCCTATTGAAACCCTAGGGATTCTTTTTTCTTCTTCTTCAGTCTTTTCCCCTCTTTTCAAATTCAACTTTGGCGGCCTAAACATACCCCAAAACGTGTCAAACTTTGCATGCATATCAGGACTGGCAAAAAATTTTATATTTTATGGGAGTTGCACACGTGGAAAAATGGCTCCACAATGACACCTGGAACATTTCAAACATTTACTACCGCCACTGCGTGTCATCCAGAGTTATGAATTTGGTAGGCATATGTAGCTGCTGAAGAGGCACAAAAATGTAATTGACACCCATGCCCAAAATCCAACAGAAAGTCAGCCATTTTGAATTATGTGTCATATTTTTGACGATTTCCGGTCATTTTTACACATTTTCAAAAGCTATATACTCAAACAGGGTAACTCCAACAGAGCTGAAATTTGGCCAGGATGTAGGTACAGCAGGCATGGCTGATCAAAAGTTATCAAAATGCTCTGCAGAAGTCAGAAGGCGTAGAAATGGCGACCCCTGGAAATCTACAATTCCCCATGAACCAGGAAAATGCTGTGTAACTGCCCTGAACATGCTCCAATCTGTCTCAAACTTTACATGTATGATCAATGTCCTGCCCTGATCACATTGACATGCTGATTTAAAGCCATAGTCATAGTGCAGCCTGCTGGATGGAAGGAAATGCTCTAAAACTAGCCTGTACATGCTCCGATCTGCTTGAAACTTTACATGTGTGATCAGAGACCAATCCTGATCACATCTATAGGCCAAAATCGGTCGCAGCGCCACCTGGTGGACTGATAGGAAAACCTCTATGACTAGCCTGTACATGCTCCAATCTGCCTGAAATTTTACGTGTGATCAGAGTCCAACCTTCATCGCGTTCACAGTTCGACATGCACTACCCATTAAAGTTAATTATCAAGTCAATTAATTGTGTGTCATTGTGGCATAAAACATAGCTTTATATAATTTAAATAATAGTATGATACGACCACATAACTGGGAAACTTTGTCCTCAGAGTCAGAAGAAAG
This sequence comes from Acanthochromis polyacanthus, assembly GCF_021347895.1. NCBI lineage: Eukaryota > Metazoa > Chordata > Actinopteri > Pomacentridae > Acanthochromis > Acanthochromis polyacanthus. The sequence goes on from NC_067122.1 coordinate 20,679,167, forward strand.
ATCCAGCACCAAGCAGCAGCCAAGAGCCACAAATCCAGAGTGGGAGGTAGGATTGTTCATTGAGTGAATATCCATCCATCCATCCATTCTCAAGACACCGCTTTATCCTCATTAGGGTTGCGGGGGGCTGGAGCCTGTCCCAGTTGACTCGGGCGAAGGCAGGGGACATCCTGGACAGGTCGCCAGTCTGTCACAGGGCTGACCCTAGACAGCCGGATCTTAATGTTTTTTGAGCAACACACCATACTATCACGTTTTTACAGTGAAGGTTCTACTATAAAACCAGTTTGACATGTTCAGGCGTTCTTTGTGTGAAAACTCAGAGATTTCAGGGATCAGAAGGTGGTTTTCAACTTTCTTTGTTAACTTTTTGCTTCAACTTTAAACTAAATTTCCTTCACTAACCCAGCCCTCTGGACATCCAATAAGCTGTGTTCCTATTGACTGTCCAGGTGGCTGCTTGGTGTTGTCAGGAACACCTGAGCAACTCAGTGTCTTCCTGCTTTATGTCTGCAGTCAAACATTTCCTCTGCTTCTCTTCACCACTAAACCAGGTTTGTCTTAGTTGCTTTAGTTTGTTCTTTAGGCGTTGGCTTGCAGCTTCCAGCCGTAAAATCGACTTTAATGTGTATCTTGGTGTGTCTTAGGGCTTTGTACTGGGTAGTGGTCTTGGTAAATGTGGTTCTTTAGCTACAGTTAGCACATGGTGCTAATGTGTGCAGTGATTAGTGGATTTGGTGCAGCTGAGTTGTGTCTTTATCTTGGCTATAGTGAGTCTTTAGAGGTTTTTGGTCAGACACACTCTGTATTCTTGTTTGTGAACCAACGTTGGTTGTCCAGAAGGTAAGAGTTCCTGTCCTGATTCTCTGTTTAGAGAGGTTCTCTGGTAGGCTGCAGGAGATTCTAGCGTTTGGGTTGTGCTAGTTTGGTTTTTGTATGGTTTAATTTGGACGACTATCTTGAGGCCCCTCCATGTGGTTTAGTGAGGTTTTCTGTAACAGTTCTACAAAGCAACCTGCAGCAGAAGAGACTTTGAGAGTTTTTAGGAAGTTCTGGAGACCAGACTTTAGAACAACAGAAACATTTGTCAGCAGTTTGAGCAGGAGAAGGTGAGCTTCAGAGTAGAAATGAGAAGGAAACCTTCTTGACCCATGTGGTGAGGTCCTGTATGGAGAGTTTGAGCAGGTTGTGAAGAGTCTGTAGTTCTTTGGTTTGAAAGTACAACAAGAGTCGACTCATTAAAGGAGAAAACAGCAGATATTGTTGGTTCTTCTGTCGCTCTGCAGTTTCCGGTTTCCTTAGACTGAATATCAAGTTTCTATTTTAAATGATTTACCGTGTGAGCCCAAGAAGACTTCAGTAAACTCCCTCCATCCCCTGGACACGACGTATTTTATTACCATGTTTAATTTTTTTTGGGATGTTTTTGCATTTTAATCATAGTTGTAGCATAGTTTTTTTCTCTTTGCATGTGTAGTTTTGTCATTTGTGTGAAAGGTGCTAATAAAGTTGAATTGATAAACTGAATAACTGACTAACTCATGATTCTGACGACAGAATTATTTTCATCGTGATTTAAGGGTTTGTTTCATTTTTTAAGGTTGGGGTTAAAATCTTGACAGAAAGATTAAAGAAATAAACTACATTAAAAAAGCAATTAAATTAAAGGAAAAAACTTAATCCAATAAAAAGAAAATTAAACATTAAATACAATTAAATTATATTAATTATATTAAACAAATATTTAATTAGATAAATAAAAGATAAAAAACATGTAATTATGAAATTAAACATTTTTTCAACCAAAATATTAAACATAAAAGATGAAATAATTTAGATATTTAAAACTACAAGTAAACAAGAATGTTAAACATTTAAAAAAAATTCAAAACATTTAGATTACCTTTAAAAAGACAACAGTTAAACAAATGTTTAATTAGAAAATTAAATCTTAAAGATGAAACTTTAAAAAAGAATTAAACAGAAAATACAATGAAGCACTTAAATTTAAAAAAATAAACATTAAAAGGTGGTAAAATGTTTAAAAAGAAAAACATTAAAGATTAATTTAAAAAATTAAACATTGGGAAAGAAAAGGAAATTTTTCAAACAAGCTGATAAAACATTTAAAAAACATTAAAAACACAACATTTCAAAATGAAATCAGACATTAGAAAATAATAAAAGGTGAGAAAAGAGCAAAACTAAACATTTAAAAGGAATCAAACTAAAAAAACATTTGAAAAGACACCAGTTAGACTTTAGAAGATCAAATTAAACAGAAGAGACAATAAAACAAAAAGAGCAAAAACAGATAAAGGTCTTAAAGTGTTTTCTAGTCTGAAATGAAAACATCAAGTTGTTTCTTCAAACATTTCCTCTTTCTATGTTCTTGGTTTGACTGTGGACAGATTTACTAAGAACTCATTTCAGAAAAATGCTTTCCAGATAAAGTCTACTAGTTGAAGGCATCGATCAAACTGTTACCTTCTGATCTCCACAATCTTTACTGTTCAGTGAAGAGAATCAAAGTTTGTTCAGAATTTCTAAAGAACCCACAGGTGAAGGTCTGAGAAGAACTCAGATGGATGGTCTAAATGTGAAATCAAGACTCATGGTCACAAGTTTTAAGGCTTCTGTTAACTAGAAATTTTAAACTAACAGAGACGTACTGAGAAACTTTTAAACTTCAGTCCTCAGACTGTCTAAAGGCTCAAACTAACTGTGAACTTATGTGGGACTTAGAAAATTTCAGCCCTCAGACTGTGTGAAAGCTCAGGTCCTGAGGATTCGGGAGGTCTGGAGGCTTTGGAAAGTCTTGGAACTGAGGGTTCAATCCTCCAGCACAAAGGTTGAAGTCCAACCTCCTGAGAAAGATGGTTGAGACGAGACTTGAGTTTAAAAAAACAACTCAAAAACGACAAAAAATAGATGATAAATGCGCAAAAAAAGAAGTTTCAGTATCTGAGCAAGTAGCTCAGGGGGATAAGAGGAGAGACTACCAAGCAGAAGGTAGCAGGTTCAAGACCTACCACTAGCATTTTTCTTTCTTTGTCAGGATTTTGAAAAATATTTAAGAAATGTCTGATCTTGAACCAGCAACCTGTAGCTCCATAGGCACACCCTTGACTAAATAAAAAAAATAATTAAAAAATATAGTTTCGTCGTCCCTTTGTCATCGTAGTTTCCAAGCGACCACATGGGTGGAGTCAGGGCGGAGAGTAGGAGGGGAGGTGGGTGGCAGGTGGTAGTTCAATTTTTTGGAGTATTTTTATTTGCTTTACATCAATATAACCCTTATATCCCAAGTTTTAACAATATGTATTGACTTGTGTCTTAACTGCTACAATAAATTGCAAGAAGAAAGAAAGAAGAAAGAAACTGCATAGCTGTATCCCTCAAATTAGTAAAAAAAAAGTTGCACAACATCCCATGGTCTGGTTTATAAAGACTTTGGTTATGCGCGCTTTCTTGTGTATTTTTACAAACCCATCACAGCAACCAAAAAGTGCTCTGAGCCCTGGTGAATGCTCGAAATGTTAGTCTCACTGCCCAGATTTTATATGCAAAAAGAATGATGGATCTATCTGATCTGGTTTCAAATCTACCGCCAATCAAAAATGAAAATGGTTGGTTCTGTTTTTATAGAAACAAGCTGAGAAACAGAGCGAGACCAGTGAAGTAGCTGACAACAGCTCATTATTAATATTATTTGTATTTTATAATGCTAGCATGAGCTATTGGTTGTAGCTGGATTATGTTTTGTTGTGTCTTGCGTATATAACCTTTCTTGACATAAATAAAATATGAAGGGAAAGGGAAGGTTTGTTTTGTTTGGAGATGCCGAAGGCCTGAGGACATCCAGCGGTTCTAAATGCTGCATATAGAAGCTTTAATGTCGTACCTTAACCCTGCTCACCTGTAAGAGCACACTTACAGAACGTATCATTTTTGGTAGGTTAAAGACAGCGACTTTTGGGCTTGTAGCACATTGTCTACCTTTCAACAATTTGAAAGAGGCATCATTTATGTTTTGACAACGTATTTTTAATGAATTACAGATGCCGGAAGTCCGTATCTGTGAATATCGTTCCAACTTTACGCCTACTGTGTTCATTCATTCACTGCAGAAAGTGTATTCAATCAGTGTGCAGTTGAAGCTAAAGTTATACTCTGTATATAGATATGCTTGGATGTAATCTGAAGTGACTGGAGCTCATAATTTAAAAAAAAAACCACAACAACATTTGACTTTCCAAGAACACTTAGTGATACACATACACTGTGATAAGATCATTACAGTAACAAATACAACAACAAAAGATGATAAATCCTGTTGAACTAAATACAATCTGTTGCATTACTCTTGACCTTTCTACACCTACGTTCTGCTTCTCCTGCCATTAAGTTGTGATTTTAGATGAACATACACTGACAATAATGATAGTTATATTTGTAGGTATTTATATTGCTGAAAACATATCTGGGGGATATTTGGTAACTTATGGATCGCCTAATCTCCTTGTTTTACAGATAAACAAAAAAGCAACTCATAGGAAGCTCTGCTCTGACATTCAGCCGTGTCATCTGCTTTGAACAAAATCAAAGAAAAACAAACATAAAGAAGCTAATCGAATGGATCGAAGTAATCATGCTGGGGTGGATTCAACAACATCGTCACACTCCAAAGCAGAGCACCTGTCTGCTGAACAGAGAATAATAAACTGCTGAAACAGTTGGGGGCTGCACAGTGGGGTAGTGGTTAGCACTTTCGCCTTGCAGCAAGAAGATTCCCGGTCTGGGCCTGGGATCTTTCTGCGTGGAGTTTGCATGTTCTCCCTGTGGGTTTTCTCCGGGTACTCCGGCTTCCTCCCACTGTCCAAAAATATGCTGAGGTTAATTGGTTCCTCTAAATTGCCCGTAGGTGTGAATGTGAGTGATTGTTTGTCTGTATATGTAGCCCTGCGACAGACTGGTGACCTGTCCAGGGTGTCCCCTGCCTTCGCCCGAGTCAGCTGAGATAGGCTCCAGCACCCCCCGTGACCCTAGTGAGGATAAACTTGGGTATATGTATAGAGGATGGATGGATGAAACAGTTGGTCTGTCCTTCTGTAAGTTAAAGCTAAACAGGAAGTGGTTCACTGAGGATGCCATCCATTCAGTCTCCTTCTTCACAACCAGATGAGGTTTTCCTTCTGTTGGCTTCACTCAGAAGATCCTCACAGTGAACATGAGACACCTGAGATGAAGACAGATGTCACAGTATCAGCATCAACAGCAGAGGTTCATTTTAACCTTTTAGTCCCTGAGCCCTGTTTTTGAGGCACCTCCTCTTAGTCCCTACAGCCAGGGGCTGTAGGGACTAAGGGGTTAAAGTATCGCTGGAAAGATTTCCTCTGTCATATATATTTTCCAAGCACTGAAAGACAGAAAGACCTGTAGTCAGTTTAGCTTCAGAGGAGAGGATTTTATTCTCCATCTTATCTGTGGTGCAATTTAACTATAATAACTGTAGCGTTCATCATTACTTTGAACACATTCTGGGAGGTTATTTTTTTGGGAGGTTCTGCTGCTCCACCGATAAATAAACCAACAGTTATTATCTTAGAATTAATCCAAACAAGGAAAGCAGAGTCTCTGCTGCTTCCTCCCATAGACTGTATATCTTTATATACAATCTATGCCTCCTCCATAGGACCTGTCAGTTATTCCAGACTGGACTGTCAATCAAGTAGCCCTGCCCCCTGGCTTGCAAAACTTTAATGCTCTATAAAAAATTCAATATTGATTTATTTTAAGATCGGCCACCTGATCTCTCATTTTGATCATGAAAACTAACAAACAAACAAAAAAATACAGTCTATGCACCATTTTGGCTCCACATTTGCTGATGATCACTTCTGGTCTCAGAAAATGAAAAAACTGACTTTTTTTTGTTTCTGTCTCTTACTGATTTTGTATTTTCTTGTTGTTGTAAATATAAAATGTAAATCAAAGCATTTTTAAAATTTCATTAGAAAGTCATGTTATTCTGTGAATAACAAACTTGCAGACAACAGTGCAATAATTATTCTTTATTCATGAGGATCTGTGAACAGTAATTTGCTTGATATTTGAAATTGCAAAAAGGACATTGTGATGTTGTAAAGAATAGTGTTGGAGATTAGCCCTTTAACTGATGTTCTCATATTTGTGAAAATTAAGTTGATGGAAGTGTTTCCTTGCAGAGGAAAAAGAAATGACAGTGTTATTAGAAAGTGCAACACCTTTTTTAATATTTTTATTTCTTCTTTTATTTCATTTTTAAGGTTTGGATATCCTTGAACACTTATTTCTTCAGAATATAGGTTATGATATTGTTGTAAAGAATAATGTTGGAGATGTTCACTCATGTTGGAATAAATCCTCATTGTGAAGCAACCCTTACTTGCACTGAATTGGAAATATTTTAGAAAAACACACTAAATTACAAGACAAGGCTAGAATTAAATGATTTTAATAGTAATAGGTCATGATCTAAAGTGGGCCGGTCTGAGGTATGAAAGTCCAGAGCTGAAAATGAGTCCCACTCCTCCCACACCCTGCATAAAAACATGCAAAATTAGCAATTAGAGATTAACAAGAGATTAGAGATGAAGTAGTGGTCCACTACTTTAAAAATGTAGTTAAATGGATGTTAATGAATGAATAATATATTCTAATAATGGGATCTATACTTTATACCACAGTACTTAGTAGACAGTATTACTTTTGATTGATACAAAATCACAGAGTAAGATTTTGAAAGCTGGGTGACATACTTGTGATGAAATAGTTTCACTGTGGTCTTGACCACCTAGACATGTAAAAATATAAACAGTGAATCCTTCTTCCATTATTCACCTGATATACAGTCATACATGTGTGACACATAAAATGAGGAAGTGCAAACAGAAAGGAGGCTTTTTCAATAAATTGATTCACATCATAAGATTCAACAAGAAAACTCTTATTTAATTTCAGCTCAAATTTGAAAAATTTTACAGTGCAAACTGGCAGGGAAGAATGAGATAGATGTCCTATGATGTGTTTTATACAAAGTAGTGGTGTGACAATAGAGGTTATGATCTGTCCAAAATACATAATGCATGAACAAACAGTCCTATTAAGGCACCAGAAATAAAATTCTAACTACCAATAAATACATGTCGCATGTTGTGCTTGGAAGACATGACAATGAGGGAAAGTATCTTTGGCTCGTAAAAATCATTCAGATCATCTCCTCCGATCATTTGGACAATCTGCAGGACTGCAATAAATCAAGTGAACAATCACACATTCCCTTAAACTGCACAAGACCCACTTACTTGATATACTTTCCCTTTTCACAATAGATGTCAATAATAAATGTTTATTCACAGAGAAGTTAATCATTACCAATTATTTCTTGAGCTACAGAAAGAGTAATTAGAAAGCAGTACATAACGCTGAGTAAAAAATTAGCAAGGGGATACAAAATTAGATTTTGCCTACAATATGATGCAATTTTCATTTATTATACAGGGACTAAGTCTACTGATGCAAAAATAACAGTCTGTATCATTCCTTGTGATCACTGTGCTAGTTAATTAAACCGTTTTATAGCCTTCAGGCGACAGAACATCATTGTTAACACATGGTCATTCTGACGCACACAGACACATAAATTAATTTAACCATTTGGCAATCATTTCACTGATCATATAGCAGCTGGGGCATTGATGATAGATGAGAAGGAGAAAGGGCTGAGTTTGTAGCCTGTTCCACTGTAGAACTTGTTTTGAAACTCCACCCTGTAACAGAGAGAAACAAAAAATCAACATATAACTATTACGAAATTCAATAAATAATGCATTTATAAACTGCATTTAAAATTGCTAGCTTCTACTAAGTGTTTGATGATGTGATTCATTCACTCATTTACACATAAACACACAGAGCTGCCATGTAAAGTCATTGAGAGCAGTTCAAGGTTCAGTGTCCTGCCCAAGAAAACTCCAGGACACGGAGGAGCCAGGGATTGAACCACCCACCTTACAAATAGTGAAGAACCCACCCGAAAACCCATCTCATTACTTCTACATAAAGTTGAAAATATTATTCGTAATGCCTCTGTCAGGGAAAGAATCTTTTGACGAATGTTTTATTCACAAATACGTTCCCATGGCTGTTCCTGGTCTTCAAAAGCACGGTTTTGTGGAGCTTTTTGGTAGTACCACCATCAGAGAAAAACTAAGCCAAATGACACTTATTTAAAAGAGAGAACACAAATGAAATGTAAATGGACGTTTTTCAATACCGTCCTCAAGAAGAAAATGTCTACTTTGCATGCTAGATACATAACCTTGAAAAGTAGACAGACTGACAGACAGTTTACTGAGCACTTTCAACACCTGCATCACATTTTTCACGTGACAAAGAGTAAATACAGAGTGAAATATATACACCAATATAAAAATACAGAAGACCCAGCTGGGGAAACGACGAGGTTTTTTTTTTATACACTAGAAGTGATATCAAATCAAATGCAGTGTCCCAATGACAGTTTCAAAAACATAGATTCCCACTTCCAGATTGTTCTGTGTAACAAACTCAATGAACCAATCCTATCAGCTTGCTGGTTGGGACGTTCCATATTATCGTTCTTCTTCAGAATTGGTTTCCAGTACCAACATGTATGGCTGAATTACTCCAACATTACAACTTGCCATTGTGTAGTGCAGAGTATTTTTACAGTGTTTGAGCAGACTTGTCGGTTCGTTATTGAGCTTGAGCTGCCTTGAGTGGAAAGCGGTGGGTGAATAAAGAGGCAGGAAAAATGTAGATCCACACACTCTAGAAGAAACAACTATGTAGTCATATCTAAGACATTTTATGGTATGATGGGGATATTTTCCTGGAAAAAAAATTCTAAATGTGTAACTTAAGAGGAAGTTTAAAAATGCACAGTCACCTAAAATCTGAAGCACAGACAGGGCAATATGCCAGCCTCCTTATCTGTCCTGTTTTCTGACACAAGCAACCTTCACAAGCCTTTAAATGTCAATCATGCAAAGGTGTTTTTGTGTATTTCCTGCTTTGTCTTCTCCTTCCGCTCATCCTTACCAGTGCAGACGGAGCGCGTGCAGAAAAGCCGACAGTCCCTCCATAACCAGGAGGATGGCGACGGTCAGCACAGCAAAGAAGGCGAAAATTACAAAAAGGACTACAGAGCCCACATAGCCCTCCCACTTCAGCGCAATACGCATGACCATCACCCACAGCACCTCTGACAGCTCTGTGGAGACACAAATAACTCACCGTCAGATTGCCATAATTAGCAAGGAAAAACATCATGAGTGTGTGATGGAGAAATAACAGCATGAGTAAGTTCAGTTGTAGAGAGGAAGTCGTGTGAGCATGAAGATACACGCCGTGTTTGTGTGCCACTAACGTGCGTGTGCCAAGCTGAGAGCCCAGAGTCGGAGGTAAGAAGCCGTGTTGGAGATGCAGCCCAAGCAGTACTCTATGGTGTGGATGGCCTGATGCATGAACACGTTCGCAGTGTCAAACTCCTACAGACGGCACAGTTTGAAAGTATTAGACGAGAAAAACAAATGTGCATCTCGTGTAATCCGTTTGATAAATGAATTTAAGATCGTTCCTCTTATACCTCCTCTTCAGCTGCTGCTCCTTCAGTCTCCCCCTGGCGAGTGTTGATGGAGCTCTCGTCGTTCACCAGTAAACGCCTGTCTTCCACCACGTAGAAGTGACGACGCCGTCTTAACTTGAAAATGACTAATTCACACGTGGGCTTCCCCAGCAGGAGGATTGGGACAGACAACAGAGCCAGCACCACCAGGATGGTCTGCACCAAGTTCTACACAGGAAGAGATACGGGAAAGGAAAAGGGTATGTTAAAGGACAACGCTGGTGTTTTCGTAAGTCGCTTCTCATTCCATATTAGTACAGTATGAAAACTGTCTATAGATTAACACTGTAGGTTTTAAAATAACCTACCAAATAGCATTGCACAGACATGCTATATAGTCATAAAAAACCCCAAAGCACACAAAAATGCTGAGCATGTAAATGTAAACAGAACTCTGCAGCTGAATGCTTAAAATACTGCCCCCCCCCAAAAAAAAATTTAAATTTGCATAACCAGTACTCAGGAAATATTAAATACACTTCACAACAGTTAATGCAAACTAAGGCTTCCTTGTCACAGGCAGGTTGCAAGCATATTCAAGGTGATTTTCATATTGTACTAAAATAAAAGTGGGAAGTGAGTAAATGCACTGACCGATGTAAAACCCATGGCATACTTAAAATGTGAAAGCAAATCGTCGAACGCGAGTTGAAACCCTGATAGTTTCATTTTAAGGCAATAATCAAACCCCACACACCTGTCCTCTGTAAAGCGGTGGGTTGTCTGGATTTTCTGTGAAGAGGAACATGTCTATGAAGTGGATAAGTATGCTGGGAGCGGTTCTGGAATCAGCCGCGGTGTACACAGTCCACTTATAGACCACCATGAACACCAGGTAGCCAAACAGAGACACCATGAAGAACAGCTCCGGGATCAGCACAAACAACAGGCTGCTTATCTTGCGAAAGTGCCTGAAGAAAGCAACAACACGGGGAAAAAGAGAGACGGGGAAACAAGGAAGGCAAGTGTGAATAAATATGTAATGACTTAATAGTGGAGGTGTGGACACAAAAAAATAAAACATGATTACGTACAAGTAGTTGAAGAGTGACAAGCTGACTCCAAAGGTCATGTGAATGATCCCGATGATGACGGACATCTTCATCTTGTATGAGTTCAGGAAAGTTAGTTTGTTGTTGGCCATGCCCCAAACCTGCAACACAAGAGAGAATGAGAGCGAATGCCATCTTGTTTATACTTGACTGAAGGGTTTTGAGTGCGATGGACGTACCGGGTCGATGCCAAATGGATAGGGGCCAGTAAAAACGCCGGTCTGATTAGGATCCATGGACAAGTACTGGTTCCCTGCCAGCACTGATGCACTGAAAGAGATAATACAAAGGTAAGAAAGTGTATGGATGCTGGAGGGGGGGAAATGAATCACTTGGACTGTATGAAAAATCCTCACTTCCATATGTTTTTTTCAAACATTGGGCCGACGTGCCACGCTGAGTTGAAGGTACTGAGGCCTCTGCTGAAGCACTCGTTGTAAATGGCCCCCGTGTAGATAGAGAACAGGCCCATCAGCAGAATCAAATACCTTCCGCCAAACATCATCTTCCAGATCTGAAACACAGAAGCAGGACAGTCATTTCAGCAGCCAGAGTTCACGTACAGGCGTCTTACATGCCTTTACAGCTTCATAGCTCCTAACTGGGAAATGCTTGTTTCTCAGCTATGCAGTGTTTCACTGATGTCTGTGAAACGTCATTAAGCATGAAAGGCAACTGGATAAGTCCTAATTACTTTCAATTCAATTTATCTGATGCGCCTGTGGGATATGCAGAAGAATGTTTTTTTGGTGACGTGTTCATAAATAGGTTGCATGTGATGGTCTGTGCAAAGCTCCTCTTAATCAAATGGAAAGCGGGTAAGACAGCAGTCTTTTCAGCTCAAGTCCAACGTTTGCCTCTGATTGCTGCTGCTTTGTTTTGTGTGAATAAAGAAATTCACACTAAATTATGCTCTCAATTCTTCGTTATTGTAAGCAAAGTGCAATCTACAACCATTTAAGCTGCCTTTACCAAAAAAGCTTGTGAAATTTCAAGCTTTTCTTTTATTTTTAGCTTCAAATATTCAAGGACAAATGGCAATTTTCTATTCGATTTCTTTCTTCCTCTCAAGAACCCACATGAAAAGACCAAAAGCAACAATAAAGTGATCCTACCAACACGACAAGTATTGCCTGCATATCCAAAGTCTGATTTACCTTTTTCTTCAGTGCCATAAAGCTCCATTGCCTTACTTTAGTGAGTAAAGACCCATAACAGGGTCCTAATGTTGTAATGGGTGACTTGTTTCTTCACTATGAAACATATGAGCCTCATAGTTTATCTACAAACAGCTCCATAGACTAATAACAATGATCACTTTTACATCTCTGGAAAGCAGATTCTGGAAAGTTAATATATGAAAGGTCAAATTTACAGTGATGTGTTTTCAGTCATTTTTGGACAACAACGGGGCTTTGTGGCACAAAGGAATAAGGTAAATCTAGCTTTAGATACACAGACTTCACCATTTATTTAGATCTATTCATTGCTGATTTTAGCCTTTTTGTAGAATTTTTCACTGTAAGTAAAATTCGGTAATTGGACATTAAAAATACTAATGATTACCTCATTGTTGTTTTTGTTAAGTTTGGGGTCCTTCTCCTCTAGCACCATCCACAGGGCCGCTAGAGTCATCAGCAACCCATGACCCACATCCCCAAACATCACCGCAAACAGGAACGGAAATGTGATTATGGTGTACACCGCTGCAGAGGCACAGAGAGACAAATACATGCAAGATTTCTTTGGGCTCCACTTTCAACAAATCTATCATGCCAAAAAATTCAAGACAAACTCATTTTCATGTGGTGTGGTAACGGACCTGGATTCACTTCACGGTAGCTGGCCACTCCGTAGGCATCAACGATGCTCTGGAAACCAGTTGTGAAGGAATTGAGGGGAAACAGAGTAGGTGGAGGAGTGGAGGAATGCAGGCGGTTGTAGAAGGAGTCAACCCCACTTCCACTCTTCCTCTGAGGACGGAGAAGAAGTTTGGACAAAAATGGGAGAGCATTTTACTCAAGTCATTTATGTAAAGTCTCCTGGTCTACAACTCCATGTTTCTGCTGTCTGGCTGTCTTACCCCTCCCTCTCTCAGAGCGTTCTGCAGTTCAGACAGCTTGGCAGTGGGACACCAGGCTTCAGCGATCAGGCATTTGTCCGTGACCGAGGGGCTGCAGAGATTCAGTACCATCTGGATCGCCTTGCACTTCTGGACTCGTACCTTCCACTGAGGCAAAACGGCCACCGCACGCACCAACAGCTGCTGCAGGAAGGCCTCAGTTTGTGACAACACCTGCAGTACAGGAGAGGGAAGTGAAAGAAGAAAGGTGTGGATCAATAAGATATGCAAGAGATGTAATATATAGCTCTTTAAAACCCACTTTACTGCAATGTTTCTTGTATTAGCGCATCAGACAATAGAGGGTAAAAGCTTGTGATTGCATCAAAGTAGCACCAAAAAGTCTCTGTGCTTTTATGAAGACGTAATACACTCACTGATTTGATGTCTTCAATTCTGCCTTGAAGTCCCTGGAGAATCTCCTCTCTCTCAGCAGAGCTCTCAGGATATGCAAACGTCTGTGTGCGGAAGCTATGAGGTGAAAAAAAAATTCAAAAGAAATTCAGTTTTAATAGACAACAGTGTGTAATTCAACAATTAAAAGGGGAAGCACTGATTTTCCCACCAGTCACATATCTTCTTGACTTTCTGTCCAATCTGTTCTCCCCAGTAGGAAATGAGGAACACCGTCCACTGCACCATTTCCCCCTGCAAACACAGAAACAGTAAGCAGCTCTAATATAGTAACCATAATGAAACTCGTTCCATGTGACAAATCATCAGAGACTATCTCTGAACTAGAAATGACTCTCATATCTGTCTTTGAATTATAATGCAGTCTCTCTGTCTCTGTGCTCTCACCGTGTCTGGGTGCTCAAGTCGATCCTCCATTTCTCTAAAATCCACGATAATATAACCGCGACATGCCCGCCACAACAACCGTTCAAATGAGGGGACTTTCCAAGGATGAACCACTCCAGCAACAAAACTGAGGCAGGGGGGAAAAAAAACGTGTCAAATGTAAATAAAAACAGATAAAACACTAAAGAGAAGTTTTGGTGAGCGAGTTGTACCTGAGGTGGACATCTTGGCGGTTATCAAACAAGCCTTGGCTTTCCAGCACTTGTGGCGGTGCCTGTGGGAATATGACAAAGGAGAAGATTTTATTGTAGTGTGTTTTCTACAGCACAGCAATCAAAAGAAAAGCTGGTAATGATGCAGGAACTGTTGTAGAATTTTTGAACAACCTGCGAGGCTGTGAGAGAGTGCGTTCTGGTCAGGACGCCTTTGTACTGACAGAGCTGAGTCAGCTGAGCCCGAAGACTGTCTCTGTTCCTGGACACCTAATGAGAAACACGCACATGTGACATCACATCCATCCGAACAGTGCATCCCCTTCTGATGGTGCAATAAGACGAGAACAGGAGCTCTTTGTTTAATCATCACAGCCTTGCTTTCGGAGCTCACCTCTCTGAGCTCTCTGGCCAGCCTCTCGCTCTCCTCCTCTATGGTGATCAGTTCACGGGGCTGAGGGGCCGAAGGTGTCGGGGATGGAAGTGGGAGGGGACCCTGCATGGGTGGAGACAGGGAGCGGTTGATCTCCTGCTCCAGGAAGGCTGAAGGGCAAATATAGAAGGTCAGGAGGGGGCAGATGGAGAGTCAGAACAAAACTAACAAATACAGAACATGCGTGTGGGGAATAATGAGTCGACACTTACTAAAAGTTTTCTCGAGTTCCTCGCATCGTCTGACTTCACCGACAAACTTCCTCTGAAACGCGTTCACATTTGGATTCAACTGAAACATCGGAGCACAGGGGAGAGGAAGAGGGCAACAGGGTTATTCATGCTCATCTGATTAGAAGAAGAGAGGAAGGAAAATGTCGCTGCATCCAACTGTCACAGCTCAGATACGCAGAGGCTGCAGATTCCAACAAACAAGACAGTCACACTCAGGTGTAAACAGATCAACAAATGTGCTCAGAGGTGGAGGATAAGAGCCAAAACACATAAAAATACATCTGAAACTCACCCGTCACTTGCAAGTCTAATATTTTAAGCACAAAAAAAAAAAAGAGTTCTGGCCAAAAGCAGTAGCTTCACATCTAACCAGTTTGTATTTTTTTGAGCTTTGCACCACAAGGCAATGAATCAAGAGCAAAAACAAAGGTTTAGGTGACTCACGTCTCTGAATTCAACCAGGCCCAGCTCTCCCAGTTCACTGACACAGTTGTAGGCCGAGCCGGACTGAAGGAAAAGCTGCACCAGGCACACTTCCTCACTGCGAAACATGGAGCCCATAGCTGTCTGCAAAACACCACGGAAACAAATCTAAATTAATACCTGCTGTTAAAAAAAAAATCTGGCAATGAGCCAAAGAGCGAATGAGAAAATGTAGAGAAGAGAGGCAGTAAACAGTAAAAGAAAAGGTCAACAGGTGGCATATTTTTTCAGCTGGGACACTAAAAACTGCAGAAGTTTATTAGTGGAAACCGAAGAAAGCAGAAGTGCTGAGTCGAGTCCTCCTGACTGTGATAAGGTGGGATTTCCATTCTTGCACAGACGTGTTTCTGCCGATGTTACAAGCTCACAGGTTTTTTCCAGTTGTGAGCAAAACTCTTGAACTAATCCTTTAACCCTTAAAAACATTGCATGTGCAGAATAAACTGTCAGTTGCCAGTTGATTACTTTCAACCAGCTAAAACTGAAGCAGTCGGATGAATGGACGGTTAAAAAAAAGAAGCTCTGAATGCAGAATTTACTTTGTTATATTATGGTGCTGTTGAACTGTGCTGCATTATCCTCGCTGATACAAATGAGGGGGTCAAGAGACAGTCTTCAAAGTGACCATGACTCTGGATCAACACCTTTTTAAAACCGTAAACTGAACTGTGTGACCTTTATATAGGTCATAGATTTTGCAGTGTCAGGCTGCACTTGTTTGTTGCAAGAGTGGCAAGGAATGTTCTTTACAATGCTAAAAAACCAAAACATAGAAAACCCCAAATCACTCTACATCTGTTTATATCTGTCATTCCAATTACGCATTAAAGCTCCGTAAAGCAATATAATTGTTAATCAGAAATATTAGGATCTTATTTTACAGTCTGCAACAGTCTGATCTGCTTACTGAAGCCAAAATAGTGTTTAATTATGGAAGTTTTTCGATTTTTCACAGCAGGATATCTGCAGTAGCGACAGTATTGCGTCTATAGATTCTTCCCATAGCTACATATAAAATGTGACCCTTCTAATTATTAATGACAACATCCTAGTGTAAATTTTCATTAGAAAAGGACAGAATATTCATTGTTTTTTTTTTTTGTTTTTGTTTGTTTGCTTTTAATCGGATCCACAGTCCTATGATTATTAAGAGGTAATTTTTTCGGGTGTATTGCCCTCACCGGCACCTGCTTGTCTCCTCTTGGACTAGTTACAAAATGAGTCACCCAAATCACTATGTAATAAAATTAATGAAAACAGATCTTACTGAAGCACACCTGTACATGTGACTTAAGCTGTGTAAATCACATAAATAAGACTAATTCTAAGGCACACTGCTCTAGGAAGGCTGTGTGATATTAAAGTGGGACAAAGCACAGAAGTAAAGCATGACTTTACCCTGCCAGTGTCTCTCACATTTTCTAATCATTTTACCATTAAAAACACCGAAAATGGTGAATTGCAAGGTTAAAAGCCTTTGTGTGTAACCATATATAGATGTGTGTGCAGTCTACTGCTGTACCTAATAAACTGACAGTTGAAAATGTACACTGAAAATGACTGAAAACTTGGTGTAATTTGACTTCAACATGACTCCATATCTAAACTACAAACACATCATTGCACAGTCAGTCTATAAAGCAAATAAAGAAAATAAACGGATGTCTTTTTGGATAAATAGTGACCTCCATAACGTCTGTCTCTGTCAACATTTTGTCGTCACACTGAAGTGAGTCACAGTTTCGTTTTTACCGACACACCGGGCTGAAGAAGCAAAAGGTGATCGAACAAAAGGTGTAAACGCGAGGCTAAATATGCTTTTAAAAAATCTATATGTATTCATTTCAGGTGGAAAAGCAGCGCAAGGTTTTGATTTGCGTCACGACAATAGCGGTGAATGAAGAAAGCCACAACACAACAAGTACAGAGTGTATGTCACATATCCGACCTGGCTGTCTCCGGAATCCCCCTGGACTCCGCCGCTCTGTGCTTCAGGCTGTCCGGCTCCGTACCGACTGACCGACCGGTGACCGTTTACCGGGAGGGAACGGACGTGTTGTGAGGTTTACGAGAAGTTCTGCCGTCTCGTCTCGCACTTCCCGTTTGCCAAAGTCACGTTACTGCAGCCTCACGTGACGGTAGACGTTAGTCTCTCGCTTAGCCGCGAGAGGTCGAGATTTGCGCAAATTTAAACGGCGCAGAGGAAAAGTAGCGGGTTTGAAGAGGTATTTAAAAGGAAATAAGAGTTATATTTAATGTTTTACGGTTTTAATAACACTTTATACCAAATATGGAGCGGTTAGTTTGGTAAATAATGGTTGCTAGGCGACACAGTATAATAACAAACAGCCGGTTGCCATTTAACTGTCTGTACAGTTTATTATTAATACTAATACTAATACTAATACTACTACTACTACTACTACTACTAATAATAATAATAATAATAAAATACATTAAAACAAATGCATTTGTGTGCTTTATAAATATATTCACTCAAAAATAAGAAAGATCCCGCATATTCAATAAGAGATAGAGGATAATTTTCTAACTTTATTTTTGTTGTTATTATTTTTTTTACATTTGAATAAAAAAAAGATTGGATCAAGACCGTACTGTGGGATTTGATGGTGGGCTTTACATATAAGTATATAAGTAATTTATATCTAGTAATAATAATTCTAATCATTAATAATAAAGACAAAGCCTGCCAAGGTTACATTAAATACTACTTTACCTAACTATTATACATATTATGGCTGAGACCCTACACTGTTATTCGTTTCATGGACAAAATAACTAATTTTATTACAAAGCTAAGACCCTATGGTACAGTAAATAATGGAATGTAACCTAGTTAATATAAATATTATGGTCAAGACCCCACTGCACTGTTAATTAAAACTAGACGAGCCCCCAGTAGAGGGCAGAACCACACCCATGCATGATACTCTGTATCAATTTTGATCATCCTATGTATATCCCTTCCTACTTGATCTGCTGACCTGTAACTCCACAACTGAGCAGGGGACCTTAGACTGATCTTCAGTGCCAAGTTTGATTATCCTGACTTCAGCACTTGCAGAGATATCTGACCGGACATACCCACCCACATACTTACCCAGCCAGATACCGAAGCGAATGCAGTAACCCCGCTGACGTACGTCAGGCGTGGTTAATTAACCAGACTTTACAGCTTAAATTATTTTGACCCTACATTAGGATACAGGACAGAATGATCTCACTCCTGCTTTGTCCTTGAACCAAGAAACAACAAAATTTGTGCCAGAAGGAAAACATGTTTAAATAGGATGATCATGCATTTTCTAAGTAAAAATGCAATTATTATTCATTTCCAGAACATATATCTGTTGCATAAAGCCAGCTTCAAAACAGTTTCATCTTTTTATTTGTGTATTCGAGCCAAATGTTTATACAGAGAGGATTTTGGATTATCTATTTTGATCACTCCATAAATCAGAAACAAATATGTCAGGGGGAATGAAATCTATTTTGGTCATGTTTATAGGAATGAAATGTTGTATATATTAGGAAGTGAATGATACATGAAGAAACTCTTCTGTTTAGGTGGGAATAAAACTGGAAAAATTTAAACTGAAGGGAGATTTCCGGCACAGCATATAAGAAAATTCCCTTAAAGCTACGTATTATTGAAATCTAGAGACACCTACAGAAAGTGTCTTGCTTTACATAAAAGTACTGTTACAAGTTAAAGTCCTGGTTTTAGAATATTACTGTACAGTAAATATTATTCTAGAAATGTACTTGAAGTATATAACAAGTGCTCAGAAATATCATTGTTCAACTACAATATATTACTAAATTATTATTACTCCCGTATTAATGTTAAAGCAAGAATTTGTTTTGGTTGATTGAAGCTGAGCTTATATACAGCTTCATACAGAACTACAGATTATTTTCCTTTATGGATTAATCTGCTTCATTAATCCATTAGTTGTTTGCCTCAATCTTAAAAGCAGTCAAAACCAGTTAATCATCAGAATGTTTTAGCTGTTCTTCTACATTGTTGGGCAGTTTCACAACATTTAATACAGTTTTCATGTGTTGTGTTCAAAACAAATCAAAACTTTGAAAGCAAATACAGCCGTCAGACCAATGTAGAGAAGTGCAGTGTATAAAACCTACAATGTCAAACTTACAGTTCTTTACAATGGATCTCAAACATGAGTGAAATTGCAAAAAAACTAAACACATTTGGATGTAAAAGGTTGCTTCACAGTTCAATTCAGAATATTTCAGGTCATCTTTACTGCCAGTTGGTTAAGAAGCACTTAGTAACACATTTTAAATTTGTGCAACCTTGTGAAAATATTTTTTACAGTTAAAGACAAATACATTCAAAGGAATGGACCCAACAGAGACGGAAACTTGAAGGCAATACAAAAGATATTTTATTTTATTGTAAAACGGGCAGAGGTGCAACAGGTAAAACAGCAAGTAATGGGAAATATACAATTGTAAAAAAAAAAAAAAAAAGGAAAAATTTTCAAAAGGAACAAACAAAACAGGAAAATACCAGGGAAAGTAAAACATTACTAAATTTTTCACAGAAGTTTATGAATCTCACACCTGCTCATCTTCCACTTTACATAACTACAGCTGTATTTTAATCTTATCCTAAAGATATCATAATGAAGCTGCTCTACATTAAGAGGCAAAATAGATAATCACCAATCAGTTTCTGACTGTATACATTTAAGAGATGTATCACAAGCGACTTCTGAACCCACCCCACACACGAAAAGAAAATACTACAGTAAAATTAGAATTTCTGCCAAACAGAACAGGAATTTTACACTGATGTTGTAGCTCATTTCACATCATTTAGATTTCAAACATACAAAGCCAGCAAACATGTTGCTATATTAACCATGTTGCTGTGGTTTCATGGGACTTCTTCCCTGAACATGAGGACTAAAACACTAAAGAAGCAAAGTTTGCAGTGACTTTTTTTTTATTGCCTTTTTCTAAAAATGGCCGTGTCCAGTATGATGACTGCTCAGGCGGAGATCATTCTAAACTCCTCTCTGTTGTTCTCCTCCTTTCATTCTGAATTTATCCTTTTCTACAAACTGTAAAATTTGAGACTTCTGTCCATTCCTGCAGAGGTCAGGAACTGAGCATTCTCTCCAAAGGCCACTCCGGTCACCAATCCTGAGTGGTCTACAATTCAAAAAGAAAAGAAAAAGAAAATCAAAGTTAAACAAAATCTGCTAGTTCCTCACAGTTAAAGTCTTCTCATATACATAGTAGATAAACACTTGTAAAGAGATTGATGTTTTTCCCTCACCTGTGAAGTTGAGGACCTCAGACCACTGCTTGCAGATGTACACACGGATGTCAGAGCCTCCTACAGCCAGGTACGTACCGCTCTGATCAAACACCAGGGACTTCACCTGAAACACAAACAGATGTGTAAGAGTCAGAAGCCCAGAGGGATGAACAGAGTATAATTCCACTGTTACTGCAAATTATTACTCTGTTGTGCTTGTTCACATCCTTGCCTTCTAGTAGAGCTGGAGCAAACAGCTAACCTACTTCTCTAAACCAATCTACCATCCAGCACTTTGACATTTATTATTTAACACGTGTATCTTGTTTGTTTAACCCAGATATAAACAAAAAATCTGCTGTTACTGTTTGACACCAGGATGTCACTGCATCCAGTAAAGAAGTAGCCTCTATTCTCTACACTAAGTTCCCTGCTCGCTGACTACAACATCCTTTTTAGGTTACAGACATTAGCATGGCATTGTATTTCCATCCAGTTCTAGGCATCAAAAAAAGTTCTCCAAATAACAAACCACTCCTATAATAGAAAAAAATAGCACCTGTTTTTTTTTTAATTACCTCATAGTTGTTGTCCAGAGTGATGGTCTTGAAGTTCTTCAGTTTCCTCAGATCCCACAGTTTCAGAGAACTATCCTGGGCACCTGGAGCACAGAATCCCACATATTAAGCACACGCTTAAATATGCTGTACCAGATCTCTTTAGTGAAGAGAGACAGGGAATTCTTTTGATGTTCCTGAAACTTTACAGTCTCATACACAACATAAAAACATCAAAGATTAGCAGAAATATTGTACAAATATTAACCTGTGGCCAGGTAGTATCCATTCTCAGAGAAAGCAATCGAGGTGACAGGCCCAGAGTGGCCGGGGAAGTTGGCCACGTTAGTGCGCTCCTTCAGATCCCAAATCTTGATTTGGGAATCAGCCGTACCGGTGCCAAAAATGAGACCATCAGGGTGGAACTGAGCACAAGTGAGAGCTGGGGGATGCAAATGGCATCATTACCATGTGAAAGAAGACTTTTATTCTGACTCCCAAACACATAAGTGACTGTCGCACCACTTACCACAACCAGCACTTTCATCTGTAACTTTGGTGAGGACTCTACCAGTCTGGATATCAGAGAAGGCCCAGTACTGCAAAGTAAAACAACTTGTTAGCATGGAGAAGCAGTGGAAAGAATGTTTATACAGCATCAGTCTGTAATTCATTTTACACACCTGATCCTCAGAGGAGCTGAGCAGATAGTCTCCAGTAGCATGGAGGGACAGACCGGTGACGCCTGCCTCGTGGGCACGCACCACCTGTACACAGTTGCCCGCGGTGACGGACCACACACGGATGGTGGTGTCTGGAGATGCAGAAAAGACCACAGACTGGAGGAGAAAAGACAGTGAGAGGGGGAGGAACGGTGAAAGTCAACAAAAGATTACTATAACAACCATGTTTGGCATTTCTCTTGACTGTGTAAACTCTCATTGTAAATGGTTTGGTTATCAGAGGAGATTTTGTTTCTCGTTTTACCTGAGATGGATGGAAAATGACAGAGGTGACTTTCTTGGTGTGACCCTTAAGTGTTGCCACAATCTGCTCCTCATTCTTGTCAAATACCACCACGTTCTTATCAGCTCCACCTGAGAGAACACAAGAGGGTTGATATCTTAGAACAGACGTTTCATATCTCATCTATCATGCTATCAAATCAAACATGAAAGAAATGATGTACTCAGTGTACCTGTGAGAACTTTGTTAGTGTCTGAGGGACACAGATCCAGAGCCAGAATACCAGGCACACTGGCACTATGAAGACCCTGGAGGCATCAGGAAACAGAATGTTTATAAAATCTTCATCAAATAACTCGCAGAAACAGTTGCATCCTCCTGATTATGCAGAATCAACACTTACAGCGTGGGAAGCCACCTGGCGGTATTTGCTGAGATCTTCAGCCCTAACCAGCTCCTCTGGGACAGTTTTTCCTCTCTGGTGAAACACAGTGAAGCCGTTAAAACGAGCGTGAAGGAAAATTACAGATTACTATAATGGTAAAAGACTTGTGGTAAAACAAGCATGAAGATACTGCAGCTAAATAAAGGAGAAATATAATACCTTCTTTCTCTCTGTCGTGAGGATAGTAGCCTTGTCTTGGAGCTGTGAACAGAAAAAACAGAACACACACACACTGTCTATGACACATCCTAGACAAACTAAAGAAAATGACATTTTATGGCCAAATAAGGATTAATGTGGGTAAAGGAAATTAAAATCTTACCTTCTGGATGATCTCTGGGGTCATTCCCACCTGTTCACTAATCTCCATAGGCTCTCCACCAGCACCCTGAAACACAGAAGGCATAATTAGAGACTGTTGGAAGAAAGTATGGAAAAAGGTGATGCAGGCATTTTTGATCAGTGTCGTAGCAGCTTGAATTAAAAGTCAGTGACTCACTGCTGCAGTTGGCTGAGAGGCGGGAACTGCTTGAGGGGCAACCAGTCCAGCTTGAGGTTTAAGTGTGGCAAGAGCTGTAAGAAGGAAAAAGACCACATGAGAAAATGCTGTCTAGGAGCTCATGTTGATCTGCCATGTAATTTCTATGGTGAAGGAATAAAAGACCTTCTACATGCATCACAACTGGAACGATGCTCTTCGATCAAGACCAGAAACATTGCTATCAACCCACCTTCTCTTGCAGCAGTGACCTCTTTGGTGAGTCGAGCAATGACTCTGCAGGCGGCATCATGTTGATAGAGGGCATGTGAAAGTTCCTGACGAGTGGTCTGCAGCTGCTGCCGCAAGGTGAAACTGTGGAGCATAACAGCATCCTAGAACACAAAAAGAGGAAACAGAATCCATTCATGCTTCTAGCTGTTTAAAATGTATATCTAAAATAAGAAACATAAAGGAACAAGGCAAAAACTACTCAAACTGCCAAGTTGGCTCAAGACTCCTATTGTGGCTATTCATTTTAACTTGCTTCTTGTGCTTTTTGTATGTTTAATTACACAATTTTCTTTATATTCAAGTGACCTTGACTACCATCAAAGGCAGCATCTAATAAAATCTAGTACTACTAAAACTATTATCAGAGGAAAACAATGTTAATTCAAAGCAGAGATTCAGGGAAACATTCACAGTATGAAGGTGTTGTAACTCCTCAGGGTTAACAAAACTTACCCACTCATCTTGAAGGGACTTGAGAATGGCAGGAATACTTGTTGCTGACGGAGCCTTTGGTCTAATAGGATGGGACACTAAAACAGAGAAAAGTTGCAAAGAGCTGCAATGAATAATTGGTTGGTTGTCAACTATTAGTCACTTTCAAATTTTGCTAATCAATTTGAATATCTTTTTTCTAAGAAAAACATTCGAAATTCCCAGATTTCAGCTTCTTAAGTTTTAATATTTTCTGGTTTCTTTACTCCTTTATGATAATAGACGGAATATCTATGAGTTGTGGATAAAAAAAGCCATCTGAGGACATCATACTGTGTTTTGGGAAACCCTGATTGCCATTTTGCACAATTTCATTACAATGTACAGAGCAAACACCTCATCAATTAATGAAGAAAATAATCAACATATTAACCAACAATAAAAAAAAAAATACTGGTTGTAGTCCTACTTTCATGAAGGTTTTACTGTTCAGTTTTTAATGAAACAGCTTAAAGGTGTTGGCTCATTTCTGTATTGCACTTGTCTCTTTTTAATTTCTCATTACTCTTATGAACAATTAAATCAATCTATCATGACTCAAACTACTCTTTTTGAATCCCTACCAGTGTAGATATTGTAAATTACACATGTTATTTCCATTTCAGTGAAGGTCGCTCTCTGCACCATCATCCACTTACCACATGTATTTAGAATGCATTAGTCTGTATTTATTGTCATTAACTACATTGATTCCTACATTAAGAACCTGCACCATTTGCACTAAACTTGTGGTTCATTTTAAACATGCTCTTTCACACAAACCTATGGATGTACAAAGTGGATAAACAACCATTTCCCTTTCTTTAACCTGTTACGTAAATGAATGGTTTAGTGTAACTACTTTAAGAGCAAAGAGAGAAAAAGAGACAAATTCCTTGTAAGTGCTCAGTTCTCAGTTTAAATCTACGACTATGCTAACTTCAGCTTCCTACACCAACACCACAATTACAACAAAAACTGACTGCTATAACCTTGAAGAGGATTAATCACAGGGTTGTTGCATTTATCTGCATTAGCATTAACTGGGTGCAACGTCTTTTGAAGGTCTCATATGAGTTTACCTTTGATATCTACGAGCTGCTCCTCGGACAGCGGCTGTCCGTTCATCGGGTCTGTTCCATTCTCTGCAATGTACTTCTCGATCAGTCTGCGCTCAAAGACCTGGTTGGACACCGGGGACACGCACGGGTGCTCCGGCACCTCGTTGGAGACTGGGGGGAAAAGTGCAGTTACAGCTTAAAAAATAAAACGACACCGATAATAAAATAACCACAAACAAGACCGGTGAACTATCTCAAGTGGAAGGCGGTAGTGCATGGCCGCTAACGTTAGCTAAGTCAGCTAGTAGCATTAGCACGGTGGCTAGCTAACCAGCACTGCCTCCGTCATATCAATGAAGTCGGCTTCACTTACTCGCACAAACCAAAGACATCTTCCCGACGCAGTCCGAATGGTCTCTTCTTTACCGTGAATTATGCTCGCTCCGTGCTTGGTAGTTATTAACGCTAAAGGGTACACTTTACTTATGTTTTACTCAAATTAGAAGTAACACGCTGTCCTTTCATTGCCGCTACAAACGGAGCTTCTTCTTCTACGCTTGGATTTAGAGTCAAACCTCCGAGTTCCTGCACTGCCCCCTACAGCCGTCCGACAAAACTGACTGAGCTTCTCGTGACAGCTGTGTTCCTCAGTTTGTACGTCTTTTGTACACTGACAGTCATTAAAAACTTTGAGACTATATTTTTCAACATAATTTTTATTTTGAAGCCCGAAACTGGATTTTCTTCATATGAATCATTTGTTTAGCATATTGGCATACAGAAACAAAAATCTAAAGTTTCAAGAATGATTTCAAAATAAAGAATTTCACAAAAGAAAACGGCACCTGCCAAACACAAAGTCAGAACAGTCAATACCGAGTATGGCCTCCATTTGCTTCGATGCAGGCAGCAATCCGTGGGCGCATGCTTTGGACCAGGCTTCTGATTGCCAGTTGGGAACAGCCCATACGCCTGGCTACATCACTGTAGCTCAAACCGGCCTCCACCATACCCAGTGCCCGGAGACGTTGTTCATGTGATAGACGCAGCATGATGCTGTTCACTGGACTAACAATGGTGGCCTTTTTTGGGTCTTTATATAGGCCTTCAAAACCCATTCTCAAATTGTGCAGATACTCACTGAGTATTGCTTGGTGTGTATTTGGTTCACTTTTGCAAAGTGACCAACCCATGTGCAATGAATCATGACAAAATGACAACTCATCATTATCTCAACTACCAGGGCACTAGATCATCAGTAAATCCACAATGAATAATTACAACCCCCCTACAAGTTTCTATTGACTGTCACTATATATACATCCACACACTACTAGTATAAACAACAGCCGCTTTTATGTGGATACACAATCCTAAATTATTGAAATATTGAATCCTATTCTATTGAATTGTCCTTCGGGGATAAATAAAGTTACTGCATTGTATTATTGCGTTGAAAAGTGCTCATACGATGAAGTTTATGTCCTTGGTTGTTGTGAAATTTGAATGTTTCGTGAAACTGTATATTTGTGACCAAAGAAATGTTTTCACTTGTAGCTTAATCCTTACAGGCACTTCTAGTGTTGTTTTGATGTGTTTTATATGTCTCATGGCCAGGTTTAGTCTGTAATCACCATGATTTATGGCTGCATTTTTTAAAATTCAAAATCAATAAATATTTTTTTGGCAACTACCCTATAGGTTTAACCTTCATAACATAACATAACACTCATGAATGGAGTCAAGACATTTTCATCTACTAATAATGTTTCAGTGGCAATTTAAGTGCAACCATTCTTTTGTAGAAAAAAAACTGCATATATGAGTTGAATAGTCCTTTAGAGCTATCTCTATCAATAGAAACAGCCAGATTGGCTACAGGCTATGGGACAGAGCAGGTAAAATAATGCAGAGATGTAAGGATGACAGACAGCAGTCACTTTTTTGAAAACAATAACCTAAAATACATCACTTTGGTCATGAAAATGATGACTACAGTCATCAGTCATGGACGTACATCCAGCAGAAATCCTGCATGCAGAATCCTGTAGGTTCATCCATCCATCCATCGATCCTCTATACACCGCTTTATCCTCATTAGGGTCGTGGGGGGTGCTGGAGTCTATCCCAGGGGACACCCTGGACAGGTCGCCAGTCTGTCGCAGGGCTACAGACAGACACAATCACACCTACGGGCAATTTAGAGTAATCAATTAACCTCAGCATATTTTTGGACTGTGGGAGGAAGCCAGAGTACCAGGAGAAAACCCATGGATGCACAGGGAGAACATGCAAACTCCATGCAGAAAGATCCTAGGCCCACCCTGGGATTCAAACCAGGGATCTTCTTGCTGCAAGGCAAAGTGCTAACCACGTACACCACTGTGCAGCCCCCTGTAGGTTCATAGAAATTAAAATAAAATCACCAACCAATCAATGCAGGACAGACTTAGGCTACAATCCACTGATTTTTTTACTTTGGTGTTTTCTTTGCTATTCAGATGTGAAGTGTCATCATGCCCAGCCTTGAACAGCTCTCTAAGGCCTTCAGAATAAAAAGGCTGTGGATGCCTTTGAGTGCCCAGAATCTCTTCACAGGATCTACAGATAATTTCTGTAACCTGATAACTGCTGGTCTCCGAATGCATCTGTCTGCAATCAAAAAGGGATTACAAAAATGTACCCTACATGGCAGTCATGTAATGAAAAACATTTTGCTGTCCAAAAAGAACACAAGAGCAAAACCACAGTTTGCCAAAGAACATACAGGAACAGAGATGAGATGAAGAGAGATTAATCAAAGATGAAGAGTTTTTGACCATTGCTTGTGGTTTTCACATTAGGAAAAGATACTTGTTTGGAACATTGGAGACAAACAAACAAAAAAACTTCATTGTTATCTGGTCCTAAACCATGAAATGTAAAGCAGAGACAGACTCTGACCAAATACAGACTTAATGACCAGATTAAAGCTACAGAAAAAGGACGACAAAAGAAGTCCTGGATGCCAACAGAAGAAAATTCATGGTTACTGCATAACAGATGAGTTAAAGACAGAGATGCACACCCTCTTTAAATGTGACAAATACAATCATATAAATCAAGAATACTTAAAAAAATTTTGATTTGTTACTTTTATCCTAACAGGCCTAGACAAGAATAAAAAGTACCATTGTGTTACTAAAGAGACACACAGCAGCTGCATATTAAGTGACTGCATGTCACAAACTAAGGGACACATTATTAAGCATCACTGAATACGACCATTATCTTGACAGAGCATAATAAATATATGGCACACATCGCACATTTACATTGTTTTCTTTCTTTTGTTTTGCCATTTTCTTACTCTTTTCATTATTTTGACATTTTTAAAAATTATTTTACTTTCTCATCTCATTTCCCCCCCTATTTTTTAAATTACACCATCCTAGATGCCTTGGCAGCATTGTTGACCTGATATTCATGCCAATAAAGCATACTGCATATGAATCTTCTTAAACGTGAGTATAGAGTTATCTTAAGATAAAATCCAAAAACATAAATAAGGAAAATCTGTAGGATTTGAACTGTCTCTTTTAATTGTTACTTTCCGTTGATATTTACTCCGCCAAGGAACACAGCAGAGTATGTGACGACTGGCGTACGTTTGTCCGTCTGTTTGTGTGTTAGCAACAATACTCAAAAACGGATTAACAGATTTGGATGAAATTTTTAGGGAAAGTCAGAACTGACAATGGCCCACTGATTAGATTTTGGCAGTGATACAACTTATGGTCTGGATCCACGGAACCGTTAAAGATTTCTGTATCATTGCAGGTGGCAGCACGGCGTCACTGTAACTATGACAACAAGTGAACACTGCTGACGATCACATGATTGCGACCCGACTACAAATCGACCGCTGCCGACTTATCTGTTGAAAATGATGAAACGACTGAGCAGCTTTGGCGGAGTACTGTTCTGTCTGAGTGCTTTTCTTGTTATATACTTCCTCTTTAGGTCCAAACAAATGCACACATCAAACATGCAGAATATTGCAGGAATCGTCTAAGATGTGAGCTAAAGAGAAGTTTTATTGTTTAAGAGATGACATGTCAATATTGCAAAAAGCTATCACAAGCAGCAGTCCAACTTTTTCGCAAATGGAAAGATTTGGTGGAAAGATATTCTCCTCTACACAAAGTTTACAGATTAACAGGCTATTGCAGTATTTAGTGAAACATAACTATTACTAACCTCGAAGGTAAACACTCTACACCTGCAAATATTATTAATCTGCAGAACAGACACATAACATGACATTGTAGCAGTTAGGAATGGCCAGTAGGACAGGCGAGTACTTCAGTTAACTCTATATTGCTGTACAGTACGTAAAAATTCTCTTTGCAAACTTTAGTACCACAATTCTAATTTCTACGTAGCCCTAGAGATCATAGTACACACAAAAAAATACACACAAGTACTGACAGTCAGCAAATACAGTGCAGATCATGTTGGTCCTGAGGGTCTGGAGGTAGGTAACAGCAGGAGATTTCAGGAGCACCATCAGCCAGTAGAATATCACACAGGAAGGTTAATGCTCAACTCATGCTTCAGAAAAATTACACAAAAGTATCACAAGTTATTCTCATATCAAACCGTTGAAACTGTGCAAAAGGCGCAGGTGGGGTCTTTCTTTTCTTGACTTCTCCACACATTATGCTTCATTGTTCCGGCCCCAATTCTCCTTTTTATAAGAAGTTCAGTTTCTTTGACGTGTAAACACTGCAGGATTCAGACGAGTCCGTGTCCAGTGGCAGTGTGGAAAAGAATTCTTGCGATTTGCTCCATCTTTCCTCATCTCCATCTTTCACAATCTGGAATTGGACGCAGCCATCGGAGGAGTGGAGGCAGTCTGAAGCCCCAGGTACAGAAAAGGAAATCCTTCTGTCTTCCTCATTTAATTGGTCCCGCTAGAAAGGAATGAAGACATTTGTATAAAACACAATTTAGTCGTTGTTATGCAGATACTCACAGCTAGAGTGCAGCAGCTACTTTGTTACCTCAGCAGCTAAATTATGACCGGGTGAGCTCTCAGCTGTCAGTCTGAGCACTTCTTGGTTCTCTGCTCTTGGAGTTCCTTCCCTAACAGGAGAGTAACTCTGGAAAAACAAATAAAAGCACAGAGACTGAATTCAACTGAACAGTTCAAACCTATTTTGCACTTATTTGATTCAGTTAATCAGCCTTACAGTGTGAGCAGGACTGGCTCTTGGGGTCCATTTTCTTGGTGTTCCAGGCTGCTGTGGGGGAGTGTAGTAGCCTGAGGGCTGGTGATAGGACTGACTGTAGTCCTGCAAATGGAAACACACACGAACATCTACACTCAAAGAGAATCCAGGGCAAAAACAAGACGACATCATGTAGATTGCTGTACACATTTTTTTCTTCGAACCTCTCAACCGGAGCACATGTATTACTTTTTGAAGCTTTAGCACACGTTCATCACATCTTCAGATCCATAGAGTTATACTTGAAGGTTCGACATAAAGTGCCAGACAATAGAGCCTGTTTAGGGACTGACGAGCGAAATCCGTCTTATTTAAACCTTTGACATCAACAATCTGCTGTTCTCTCTGCTATTGAGGCTTGAGGTGCCCAAAAGTAGCTCACTAAGGTCTTCAAGAAAAGTTGTGCTTTTGAGTGTCCAAAATGTCATCACAGCATCTGCAGTTAACTTTCATAACTGCTAGTGTCAAAAAAATGTTACATTCACATGAGGTACAGCATGAAAAAGGGTTTGTTATGCAAAAAGAAAAACTACAATTCGTCAGGAAACATACAGGAACCGACCAAATCCTTCAGAATAATGTGCTCTGGACAGAAAAACAAAGAGAGTGAGTTTTTTTGGCCTTTGCTTATTAACATAAAAAAGACAGATTTCGGGATCTGAATCTAAATATAACATACAAAGAGAGTTTTCTATCTATCTATCTATCTATCTATCTATCTATCTATCTATCTATCTATCTATCTATCTATCTAAGAAACAGCAGTGTTCACGTAACCTGCTTCTCATGGTTTCCTCACCTGGATGTTTACTCTTGCAGGGTTGGCTGGTGGCGTTCGGTTTGTTCTGAAGCCAGCGATGATCTGTGAGAGGCTGCAGTTTGGGTACCGCTTCATGAACAGGATGAAACCAGCCAGTGACACAAACATGCCGGAGGGAACAGTGATGGACTTGAAGAGCGCTCGCCAAGTTCCCCCTCTTTTATCTGGAGAGATTATAGACGCAGATATAAGGACGAGCGGCGACTGTGACACAAAGAATTTAGATGGCAGCAAAAACGTGGTGCAAACTCACCGATCACCTGCAAGAAGGTGGAGGACACCAGGTTTCCATTCCCATCTCTGATTTCATACAGCCCATCGTGCCTGGAGGTCAGTCTTGCTATGACAACCTCGGTGATGGATCCGTTCCTGCTCAGGGAGATGATGCCTCTGTAGCGCATGTCGTGGTCCGTTATCTGGCCCTCGCGGATCAGCTGTACGGGGCCACGCGGGGGTCTGGGGTCGAAGGGGCCAAGGGAGGATTCGTTGGGATATCGTGAGGGAGTAAAAATGAGATGGGCATGCAGGACAGGAAGAAATAATGGCAGGGTTAGAGACTCTTTGGTGAAGCGTGTCACGTTAAAGGAGTGCCCTGCATCCATGTGCAGAATCATGAACAAAGAGTGAAGGACAATGAAGGAAATGTGGAGGTAGGAGAGGGCACCACAGGAAAGAGAAAAGATCAAATTAAATGATCAGAACTCACAGGACGCTAAAGTTTAAGAAATTCATCAGCCAGCTTCTGAAAACTCGTGCTGGGCCTCTGCTCACCGCGGACGGCGAGGGTGCTGCGAGACAACACCTTCCCCGAGTCGTCTCTCATCGTGTAATTGCCTTGATCTGCTTGCGTGACCCTTTCTGCCACCCAGACCTTCCCTCCTCGCAGCAGCCGCCCTCGACCCGCGATGCTGGTTTCAGGGTCGGTCAGGTTCCACAGAACAACCGGCATGGACTCAGGTGGAGCACCTCGAGGAGAAAACTCCAGCAGGGTGCCATTTTCAGGGATGTTGTGTTCGAAGTTCTCGCCGTAGTTCCTGCGATACGGCTTGATACATTCTGAAACAGGATAGAGAAGTAATGGATATATTTTGAAGGGCTGAAAGTCAAGTACAACTCTAAAGCAATATCAGTGAGTATTTAAAATTAACTATACTTCACCCATTTCAGAGGTTATTGCACTTTTTATCCACTACATATATTTGCCAGCTGCTATTAAATACTTTATAAAGAGCAAAAATAGTACCGTATATAAAAAACACACATCACACTGTTGAAGATCTCCAAACCTTTTTCACCTTTGACCCTTCACAAAGAATTAAATTAATTAAATGAAATTATTTTTCTTTGTAAGTTCATTCTTCTGTCATCTCAGAATCCTTCAGACATATTGTGTGACCCTAAGGTTGGTAACACCGGGACTAAACGATCTAAATGTTTATGAAGCAAATAAATCTCACACCAGCTAAAACAGCAAAATTCTGCTTTCATATACATCTGTGATGATACATTAGTCAACAGTCTTATAAATAAGTCTCATATAATGATATATATTTCACTTTTGATACTTTAGGTATGTTTTTCTGATACTATTTATGCACTTTTGCTCAAGCATAATGTTCTACTTGTATTTGCACTTGTGTTAAATTAAGTGATATAAATACAAGCGACAATCAGATAAAGATGATCAAAGAGTGAAGGGATGGAGACGTTGAAATGCTGGTGCGTCAAAATAAGAGACTATCACACCTGAAACAATGAGATGGACAGTCTCGTAGGTGAATCCAATGGACAGTTTGTTGGCATAAAGTCCCTGATCGCTGTGAGTCACTTCTTTGAGGACCAACGTCTTGTCTCTGGTCCACTCAAACCGCGGGTCTTGTACCTACAGTTGTGCAGTAAACAGAGTTAAGCAACACAACAAACAAACAAACACAACAAAACGAGCACCGACACACTGGCACCCACAGTGGTTTTCTCCAGCAGGACACGTCTCGGTCCCTCATCGTCTGGAGTAAAAGTCACAATTCTAGATGTCGAGTCCACCGGCAGACGGAACTCCTTGCCAACACACACTGTCTGGACTTTCTCTCTTTCACCTGTTGAGTAAACAAAAAAAAAAAAAAAAAAAAATGTCAGAAACCTCTCAACAGATCACTGTATGTTTTCTAAGTGGAGGATGAAATGTGACTGTTGACTCACCGAGTAACTCCCAACCTGTGGGCAGAGTATAATTAACATGTTTAGTTATTTAAACACAAGGCTGCACCATATAGAGAGCAAGACATCACTGTAGATGAGGCAACACTTTCTAATAGAGTTTACTGTCAAATTTGTAAGGATTTAAGAGCTGCAAAGCAAAAATTGATTCATATTTGAAGTCAGGATTTAGATTTGTGATTTCTTTCACCTTTTCAATTCTTTATTACAAGTGCCATCGTAGAAATTACTGTTACTCTGTACACATGTAATACACTGTTTTTATAAGCTAAAGCTTTAAAAACAACTAAGCAAATGTAATATTTATATATATTTTTGATCTCTTTTAAATTTAGATTTATATTTGCTGAGTGATTGTTAATGTTTCAGGGCTGAAAAATAAATTCCACTGTCCATATTCTGTTCTTTTATTTAATGACCTTCAGTTGAGTTAGTAATGCCCACAATCAGAAACGGGAAAAGGCAGCACTTCAGAAATCCAAAAACAACAAAGAATTCATTTGTTTAAAATCAATTGAATGACAAATCTGAACTGTCTTTTTGCTGTTTTTTTTTGACTGACTTTGTTTTGCGAGAATACAGATCCTCCAATGAACGTTTTGACATCTGACTTTCTGGAAAAGAGCTGCGGCTCACGAGACCATAATTCATATTTTTAGGCCTTGTGGGATCTTGACAAAAGATATGACATATGTTATGACTCTATGCTACATAAATAAAACTGAATTGGTAAAACCTATAGTTAGTTATACTGCTATAGGCCTCCCCTGATGCACTGAGCACCTCGACTCTACTTTCCTCCCACCTTTTTCTCTTTCCATACATTCATTTGCCACCATTACATGTCACTAATTTAGCATTTTCTCACACTCTCTCTGGTGTGTTTTATCCTCTCTGCAGGTTTCCTCTGGAACTGGAGCTGCACATCACTGATCTCCAAAGTGTTTATCATTCTGTTTTCTGTTCTCCATCTGTTCTCTCTCCTCCACACCCTAATCCCAACCAGTCCAGGCAGATGGACTCCCTGAGCCTGGTTCTACTCCCCGCTGTTGCTAAGTGACGCTTTTAGGAAACTTTTTGGCTTCCTCTGTGTTTTTTTTGCTAAGTTTTAACCTTAGAATGTGAAGTGAATTGTGATGACATATGATGTAAATTGAATTGAATTAATGGACTAATGCACATTTAAACAGCAGATTTTACAGATTATGCATATTTTATGTGATTAACTAACATAGGCTCCTGATTTAATGGCCACTTGTTATATAAAGCACAAGTAAATGATTGAATAATAAGGCACAAGTTGCAAAGTATGAAGACTGAAGGCATCTAAACGTACCTGCAGCCAGAGGGAGGGTGCACAGTGCAGTGAGCAGGACCCAGGAGGACATCTTCTCCTGGGAAAGACAGCAGATTGTCTCATCAGTAAACATCATTATCATTCATCCCCACCCTCCATCATCACTCAACAAGCTGCACAAGAGGCAGCCGAGGTGATGTGAGCGTCTGTGCAGAGCCAAACACTGCAGCCTGCGCGGACACGTCCACAAATCATCAGCGCTGTCATCCAAGATAAACTGAAGTCACCTCCTCTCAGGTGTCCAGCATGTTTCCACCGCCTCCCAGCAACACGTACAGCACCGCAGCGGCCTATCAAGCGCTCCATGATCGATAATCAGTACACGATTACACAATCGGCGACGCATTTTAACGTGAGCTCACCTGCAGCATGCGTGGAAAACGCGTCCACCGCTGGATGTTTTGTTGGTGTTTCTGCGGATGGACATAAGAGGATATTCTCGTCCTCCGCAGACCGCGCATGCGCACTGACCCCTCCTCTGTTGCTGCGGCTGCGGCGCTCGGTTTGTATTCTCAGCGCCTCCTACGCAAAGTGCGTCATTTTGTAGCGTTATTTATTTATTTATTTATTTATTTATTCATTCCCCTGTATGTAAATACAGCGAAAAAGCAGTCACTAAGTCGATACTCTTAAAGGATAGAAACCTAAGATATACTGAGGAATTTAAAGAAACATGACAGAGGACAGATGCTGAATCAAGAAATGAAACTTTCTCTGCAGATAAATATTCTGTCCTGGACTTCACACTGCACTCTTTGCATTCTGTCACTTTATTTCTGTATCACAATTAATAAAAGCCTCTTTTTTAAACCCCACATTGAAAAAATATTTTAAAGAAGGTTAAATTAAAATTGTTTTTCAGATATAAATTCTGTTTTTCTTCTAATGCCAGTAAAACGATTTGTTGCTGCTACTTTCCTGCATGTACTTGATTTTGTTGATATTGTTAACATGAATGCCTCCACCCACTCTCTTAAACTGTTGGATGCTGTTTATCATGTAGCATTTACATTTATAACAGGTGTTAATGTAAGCCTCAAACACACCACTGCTGCACTTTTTGCTTCTTGGTAACTGGTCATCACTGTCCATTTTCAGACTTCTCCACTGGCATCGTTTCATTTACAAATCCCTCCTTGGTCAGCTGCTCACATATTTATCCTCCTACATGTCATGTAAACAGTTCAGCCACATTCCCAAGACTTCATTACTCTCAACGTACTCTCAGTCTGCACAGAGCTCAGCAAAATATACTTTTCTTCCTCGCTACAGCAGAGTCTAAAGCTGTCCGACTTGATTCCCTTGGGGGGTTTAAGCATCTCTTAAATACTTTGGAAATATCATCTCTTTAAACTTGTTTGTACTGTTTTTACTCTTTAACTTTTTTGCCTGGTGCTTTTGCACATCCATTTTGTTGTGTTCCGTGTTGAACCTGTGTTTCTGTAGCTCACTGTTATATTGCATAGTTACTGTATGTTTGTCTAGTACAGGTCCCTTAGTGTTGTTTGGCAGTGACTCAGTGTTACTTTGTTAGGTTATATGAGGACGGATTTCTCTTGAGAATGAAACTCTGTGTCTCAGCGGGTTTACCTGTATAAATAAAGGTTAAATAAATTTTTGAAAATGTGTACGATCAAACCAGCAGCCACAGAATCAATGAAAGCTGCAAGCAGTTTTGAAAGGGCCCTCACACACCCACACAGGTCGTAACGAGGCACACCTCGATGAGTGGCAGAAACTTCCAAGAGTTGAGGCTTAGCTGACCAGTCTCAACGATTATAGCATAAAGTTTCTTATACAATGGCTGCAACTTCCTTTTAACCAATAGTTGAAGCTACAACTATGACTCAATTTTAGAACATGGATGTGTTCAGACCTGGACTCTTGTACAGCATATGAGAACTGGGCCAGATTGGATCACATGAGATATAAACAC